>NC_041021.1:20578369-21235910 GCF_004193775.1 Glycine soja
ATGTTTATATAGCAGTGTACGTATTTGGGCTGCAACAACTTGCGCTGGATAAGCTCTATCATTCTCCTGAAAAATCTGCACTTAAAGATCTAAAAGATAAAGTTTTATCTTTTAGTTTTTATCTTCAATCTCTAATCCCTGAACGAAACTATTCAAGTTTGTAATTCAATCTTTAATTATCTTTTAATTCGTTCCTAAAGATAGAGCTCCTAATCTGTTGCTGACTGCACATTAATCTGTTAAAGATATAACAGATTTATGTGTCCAGTATTTTCGGGCAGGATGTCCTGGACATTGTATCCGACATCGTGGATCCTGCAGCTTCAATTCTTCATTTGACATTTTATCTTGCCTTGTGCATTGTGCAGCCCAATCTGATTCCTTGACATAATGTTAGACATCATGTGCAGCAACTCCAGCTTTCCTTCATTGTCTAAGTGCTTATGTTTTAACAAAATTTTAGCCAATCTTTTAAAACTAAGTAAAGCTAAGCACTAACAATCTCCCCCTTTGGCAAATTTTGTCTAAAACATACTTAGACACTTCCTGAGCAGGTACGAGCAGTCATGCAAGTGGGATCAGCAACTTTCATTATCAGAGTAATCAAGCACAGCAGTATCTGTAGTGGTGACAGCAAAATTCTGCAAGTTGCAAATCTACAAGTCTTTTCCAGGATGTCAAGACATCTCACGTGACATCAGCTTTCTGCTCCCCCTGTCTCCATGCTCTTGCTGCTGTGAAGTGAATATTCTGCTAGGCAGCAGTTCACTGCAGCATCTTCTATCAGCTACTAGTTTCAGTAGCTTACATCAATCATCATCAGCAGCAGCAGTATAAATACTACTCCCCCTCAAAATCATATAAATACTACTCCCCCTCAAAATCATAAATCATGCATAATATCCTCCTACTCCCCCTTTTTAGACAGAATTTGGCAAAAATAGAATGCATGAAATTAATGTGCAAATATTACAGACCAATAACAATCAATTGTTCAAAGGGACATGCCCCAATAGCTAGTCATGGGGTGGCATCAGAATCATCATCATCTGATTCTGTATCCTCTGCTGCATCTTCTTCTTCCTCAGCTGCTTCTCCATCATCAACGCCATTGTCTGAGAGTCTTTTGATCAGGCGTTCCAGCTCCATTTTCTTCTCTGTGTTGGCTTTGATGGTTGCCTCCAGCACCTTGCATGTGTCCTTGAGTTCAGCAATCAAATCATCCTTGGACACAGCACCTGAAGCAGCAGCTTTCCCTGATGTCGAGACAATGTCTGGGACATGTGTCCCCTCAAACAGTTTGTAATGCAGGGATAGAGGAGATTCTCTCTTCTTCACAGAGTCAATGTTGTTTAAAATATTGGGATGTTGACTCAACATAATGCCACACAATACAGTTGGGAAGGCAATGGGTAATTTGACAGCAAAAGATTCTGAATGCTTAATAGTTTGATCAAAAATATAGTTTCCAAAATTAAATTTGGACTTGGTTCCAACAGCATACAGAAATTTACCCAAACCTGTGGCAACAGTGGAAGTATGATTGGTGGGTACCCAGTTGGCAATGCCAATCCTATGCAGGATTGCATACTTCACACTTAGCTTCCCTGCAGAAAGCTTCCCTTTCTTTGGCCAATGCTGGACTTGCTTGGCAGTGATTTCCTTGGCAATTTGATGCTCAGAAACAGCAATATCCACCACTCCTTCAGTTGGTCTGCCCAGGTACTTGTTGATTACAGCAGGGGAGAATCTAATACATTTTCCTCTGACAAACACTTTCTGATACTCATCACTCTTTCTGTTTGTTATGTCAGAGGGAATGTTGACAATGAATTCCCTGACTAGACTTTCATAACAATCTCCCAACTTGGTGACAGTTTTCAGCAGTCCAGCAGCCTTGATGAGGTCCATGATCTCCTTGCAATCCAAGGCATCTCTTCCCAGTTCTCTTTCTAAAGCAAGTCTGCGTTGATATACAAATTTCCACCTTTCAACATTGCTAATGGAGTGGAATGAAATGTTGTCCAATGGGGCATCAGGGACATTTCCAGGCACCTTTTTCCCTGATTTCTTGGCTCTCTTGATGTCGGGAACATCTAGTTCGACATCATCATCAGAATCAGATGAGGAAATTTCTTTCCTCTTCTTGGAAGGGATTGCAACTTTGCTCCATCTGGATGTGGTAGGAGTGATTGGTGTGCTCTTCTTCTGTGCAGTAGTTTTGATTCGTCCAGACCTAGTAATGGGGGTTTTTCCCTTTCTGCTTTGTAATCTTTCTGCAATGCCAGGTGCCAACTTTTTGGCAATGGGTTCCTCATCAGATTCTACTTCTTCTAGGTCAATGAAGTCACCTGGAGCAGGTTCTGGTTCCCTTGGTGCAGGGGTCTCCTCTGTGGCTTGATCCTCTTCCTCTGTTGATTTCTCTTTGCTGGATGAAAAGAGGACTTCAGCATTTGGGGTGGAAGATGTTGGGACATCTTTATCAGCATTAGGGACAGAAGCATTTTTCAAAATGCTATTCACAAAACTGCGGATCTTCTTATCCATCTCAGTGTCTTCTTCCCTAGGGCTTGTTGCAAAGCTAGGGTTTTCAGAAATCTTCACTCCTTGTTGTCTTTTAGGGACCAGTTTCTCAGGAACAGGGCCTGGACCAGGAATCATTTGTATGGATTGGATATTGAGTGCAGGTTGTTCCTGGTTTGATGGAGTTTTGGAGGATGATGGAGATGATGGTACAGAGGGTGAAACAGGGGATGAGGTTTCTTTTGGTGAGGTAGCCATGGAGAAGCAGAGCTTTGGGAGTGGTTTCGTGAATATCTGAGAAGTGTTGGGGAATGCTGATGAAACGAGATTGCCACGAAAATGTAAGTTTGAATGAGGAATGTAGGAGAACGTGTGAAACGGAGGTTGAATTTGTTTTGGCCCAGTAGTGAACGTGCTATTAATGTTGAGTGAGAAGTTTGAGCACGTTCAGATAGAAGTAACTGCTATAACTCCTCTAGCAGACAAATGCCCAGCTTGCCCCTCAGTTTTTCAAACTGATTTGCATCCAATGCCTTTGTGAAAATATCTGCTACTTGTTCCTCAGTGGCAACATGCTCCAGTGTGATAACTTTATCATCAACAAGATCTCTAATATAGTGATGTCTAATGTCAATGTGCTTGGTTCTGCTGTGTTGAACAGGATTTTTAGAAATATTAATAGCACTCATGTTGTCACAGTACAATGTCATGACATCTTGTTCGACATTGTACTCCTTCAGCATCTGCTTCATCCAAACTAGTTGTGAACAGCTGCTTCCTGCTGCAATATACTCTGCTTCTGCAGTAGATAGGGACACACAGTTCTGCTTCTTGCTGAACCATGAAATAAGATTGTTTCCCAAATAGAAACATCCACCAGAAGTGCTTTTTCTGTCATCTGCACTTCCAGCCCAATCAGCATCACAATATCCAACCAGCATTGAATCTGAACAATGACAATACATAATCCCATAGCCACTGGTGCCATTTACATATTTCAGAATTCTCTTTACTTGATTCAAGTGACTTATCTTAGGATTGGCTTGATATCTTGCACAAACACCTACTGCAAAGGTGATGTCAGGTCTGCTTGCTGTTAAATATAGTAAGCTCCCAATCATGCTTCTGTACAGACTTTGATCAACACTGGTGCCAGCTTCATCCTTTGACAGCTTCAAGTGAGTAGGTGCAGGTGTTCTTTTATGGCTGGCATTTTCCATCCCAAACTTCTTGACAATGTTCTTTGCATACTTGCTTTGTGAGAGGAATATGGAGTCTTCCATCTGCTTCACTTGGAGTCCCAGAAAATAAGTCAGCTCTCCAACAAGACTCATCTCAAATTCAGATTGCATCTGTTGGACAAAATGTCGAAGCATCTCATTCGACATCCCTCCAAACACAATGTCATCAACATATATCTGTGCTATCATCAAGTTTTCAGCATCTTGTTTGACAAAGAGAGTCTTGTCAATTCCTCCCTTCCTATACCCTTGCTGAGTAAGGAACTCTATTAGCCTTTCATACCAAACTCTTGGAGCTTGCTTCAATCCATAGAGAGCCTTCTTGAGCCTGTATACATGATCTGGATGAGTTGGATCTACAAATCCCTTTGGCTGCTCCACATAGACTTCTTCATTCAGGTATCCATTCAGAAACGCGCTCTTCACATCCATCTGGTACAGCTTGAATTTGAGGATGCAAGCTACACCAAGTAACAATCTGATGGACTCAAGTCTAGCAACAGGGGCGAAAGTTTCATCAAAGTCTACACCTTCAATCTGAGTGTAGCCTTAGCAACAAGTCTGGCCTTGTTTCTGGTTATAACACCTTCTTCATTGGTTTTGTTCTTGAAGATCCACTTGGTGCCAATCACATTAGTTCCCTCGGGTCTAGGAACTAGCTCCCAAACTTCATTCCTTTTGAATTGCTCCAATTCTTCTTGCATAGCATTGATCCAGAACTCATCAGTCAGTGCCTCTTTCACATTCTTTGGCTCAGTTTTGGAGACAAAGCATGAATTGGAGACAATCTCAATCTCCCTTGATCTTGTAGTGACTCCTCTGTTTGGATCTCCTATAATCAGCTCCTTGGGGTGCATCTTCTGGATTCTAATGGAGGGACTCTTGTCAGGTTGATTGATGTTTGGTTCATCTGTAGCAGAATCAGAGTTTTCTGCATTTTCTGCATTTTCTGCACTTTTAGCTGTATCTGCTACATTGTCTCCCGATGTTCTGACATCGTCTTCGACATCCTTCTTTCTTGCTGGAGTTAGATCATCAACAACCACATTGATGGATTCCATCACAGTTCTGGTTCTGGAATTGAATACTCTATATGCTCTGTTGTTTGTAGAGTATCCCAAGAATATTCCTGCATCACTCTTGGGATCCATCTTTCTCCTTTGCTCTCTATCTGCCAAAATGTAACATGGACTTCCAAAGATGTGGAAGTGCTTGACAGTTGGCTTCCTCCCTTTCCAGATTTCATACAGTGTGGTTGGAGTCCCTCTTCTAAGTGTGACTATGTTGTGGATATAGCATGCTGTGTTCATGGCTTCAGCCCAGAGATTATAGGGAAGTTCTTTAGCATGAAGCATGACCCTAGCAGCTTCTTGCAAAGTCCTGTTTTTCCTTTCAACTATGCCATTTTGTTGTGGTGTGATGGCTGCAGAGAACTCATGAGTGATGCCTTCAGATGTGCAGAATTCAGTAAACTTGCTGTTTTCAAACTCTCTGCCATGGTCACTCCTAATTCTCTTGATGACACAGGCTTTTTCTCTTTGAAGTCTTAGACTTAACTCTTTGAATACTTCAAAGGTGTCTGATTTCTCTCTGATAAAGTTGACCCAGGTAAATCTGGAGAAATCATCCACAATAACATAGGCATACCTCTTTCCTCCAAGGCTTTCAACTTGCATAGGCCCCATCAAGTCCATGTGAAGTAGTTCCAGCACCCTGGAAGTGGTCTGATGTTGAAGCTTCTGGTGGGACATCTTGACTTGCTTTCCAATCTGACATTCACCACAGATTTTGCCTTCTTCTATTTTCAGATTGGGAATGCCTCTAACAGCACCTTTGTCAATGATTTTCTTCATGCCTCTTAAGTGCAGATGTCCAAATCTTTGATGCCATATTTTGACTTCATCTTCTTTGGAGGATAGACATGTGGAGGAGTAACTGGTTTCTTGAGGTGTCCATAGGTAACAGTTGTCCTTTGATCTGCTGCCCTTCATTAGAACTTCACTCTTCTCATTTGTCACCAAGCATTCTGACTTTGTGAAGTTTACATTGAATCCTTCATCACACAACTGACTGATGCTGATCAAGTTTGCAGTCAGTCCCTTCACCAGCAGTACTTTGTTCAGACTAGGAAGTCCATCATGGACTAGCTTTCCCATTCCAGTGATCTTTCCTTTGGAGCCATCTCCAAATGTCACATAGCTAGTGGAGCAAGGTTCAATGTTCACCAGGAATTCTTTAACTCCTGTCATGTGTCTGGAACAGCCGCTATCTAGGTACCAATCTTCCTTAGCTGATGCTCTAAGTGAAGTATGAACAACAAGACTAACAATCTTGTGTTTTGGAACCCACATCATCTTCCTTCCGCTGCTGCTACTTTGAGTTCCATGATGTGGATGGCCATGTAGATGATAGCAAAAGGGCTTTATGTGACCATACTTGCCACAGTAGTGACACCTCCACTTCTTTCTTTTGCTCTTTTTCTGCTGCGTTCCATGATGTTGAGACCGATGTTGTGACATCGTGGCTCCAGTGCTGTTTTTGGCAGGAACAAATTCTGTCATGGTTGTTCTGCCAGCAGATTTATGATTAAATCCAAGTCCTCTCTGGTTTCCAACATTCTTCCCAAGCTGTAGCACCTCATCAAGCATATCTGAGCCTTTATTCAGCATCTTTATTGATTTTGTCATGTTTTCCAGTTTAGAGTTCAGAAAACCAATTTCTCCTTTAAGCTCAGAGATCTCCTCTTCATGTGCCTCCTTCTCAGCCTCCAGATTTGCAATGATCTTCTTCAGTTGAGCTTCTTGCTGAAGAATCTTCTCACTTTTGATGCATAGTTCTCTATAGGATATAGCAAGCTCATCAAAAGTGATTTCAATATCAATATCACTTGAATCTTCATCAGATTCAAATCTCCCAGTGAGTGCATTCACATCTCTGTCAGAATCACTTTCTTGTTCACTCTCTGTATCATCAGACCAACATACAGAAAGTCCTTTCCTCTGCTTCTTGAGATGGGTGGGACATTCAGCTTTGATGTGTCCATAGCCTTCACACCCATGGCATTGAATTCCTTTGCTGTGACTGGGCTTTTCATCTGACTTCTTCTGGTATTCACTACCTTTCCTGATGTCGAAAGGGATGTTCCGGACATGTGGTTTCTGCCTCCTGTCCATTCTTTTCAGCACTTTGTTGAACTGTTTTCCAAGGAGAACAACTGCGTTAGTCAGACCTTCATCAGTATCCAGGTCATACTCATCTTCTTCTCCTTCATCATTGGACACGAACGCCAGGTTCTTGCTCTTCTTTTCAGTCCTATCCGAGAGTCCTAGCTCAAAGGTTTGAAGGGAACCAATGAGTTCATCTACTCTCATGTTGCAAATGTCTTGGGCCTCCTCTATTGCAGTGACTTTCATGTCAAATCTCTTAGGCAAAGATCTGAGGATCTTTCTCACCAGCTTTTCATCTGTCATCCTTTCTCCCAAGGCAGTGCAAGCATTGACAATTTCAAGAATGTTCATGTGGAAGTCATGAATGCATTCTTCCTCCTTCATCTTCAGATTTTCGAATTTTGTAGCCAATAGTTGCAATCTGGACATCTTCACTTTGGAGGTTCCTTCATGAGTGGTTTTCAGAATCTCCCATGCATCCTTGGCAACTGTGCATGTGTTGATCAATCTGAAGATATTCTTGTCAACTCCATTGAATAGGGCATTCAAGGCTTTGGAGTTTCCAAGTGCCAATTCGTCTTCTTCTTTTGTCCAGTCTTCTTCTGGCTTCAATTCATCAGTGGGCTTTCCTTCTGTGTCCAGCATCTTGGGATGTTCCCAGCCTTTGATGACAGCTTTCCAGGTTCTGCTATCCAGTGATTTGAGGAAGGCCACCATCCTTGCTTTCCAGTATTCATAGTTGGTTCCATCCAGAATTGGTGGTCTGTTCACTGGTCCTCCTTCTTTCTCCATGTTCATCAGAATTTATCTCCCTAGATCTCACTCAGTGATTTAGAGTGCCTGCTCTGATACCAATTGAAATTCTGATACTGAGGACAGATGTCGTACAGGATGTCACGACATCGCGCTTCAGAACATGCAGATTGTATATGACAGTATGAACAGATTAAACAAGTAAATAACACAAGAGAATTGTTAACCCAGTTCGGTGCAACGTCACCTACATCTGGGGGCTACCAAGCCAGGGAGGAAATCCACTAAAATAGTATTAGTTCGAAGATCTAACAGCCACTGTATACAACCTTCTCACCTAACCACTACCCATGCAACTTCTACCTAAGAGCCACTCTTAGATATGAGAACCCCTCTCACTCCCTCTCAATCACTCACCCGTGTTTACAAACAAATCAAAGACACACCAGAGATTGCTCTCTGAACAATAGAGATCAACTCTACACACTCAGGTCCAACACTTGATGTTAGGGTAGCATCAAGGTGGCTCACAAAACACTCAAGTCACAAAACTCACAAAATAACTCTTCAATCTCTGACTTGATTAAAAACCCGTGCAGCCTTCATGTTTATATAGCAGTGTACGTATTTGGGCTGCAACAACTTGCGCTGGATAAGCTCTATCATTCTCCTGAAAAATCTGCACTTAAAGATCTAAAAGATAAAGTTTTATCTTTTAGTTTTTATCTTCAATCTCTAATCCCTGAACGAAACTATTCAAGTTTGTAATTCAATCTTTAATTATCTTTTAATTCGTTCCTAAAGATAGAGCTCCTAATCTGTTGCTGACTGCACATTAATCTGTTAAAGATATAACAGATTTATGTGTCCAGTATTTTCGGGCAGGATGTCCTGGACATTGTATCCGACATCGTGGATCCTGCAGCTTCAATTCTTCATTTGACATTTTATCTTGCCTTGTGCATTGTGCAGCCCAATCTGATTCCTTGACATAATGTTAGACATCATGTGCAGCAACTCCAGCTTTCCTTCATTGTCTAAGTGCTTATGTTTTAACAAAATTTTAGCCAATCTTTTAAAACTAAGTAAAGCTAAGCACTAACATTATCAACTAATTCGCATCAAGGCATCAATTGGTCCGTCAAACACAACAATCTTGTAATTATAATTGTAATGGAAGAATTACAATGCAATAAACATCCCAAAATAAACCCCAATTTGATCCTTTAAGGATCCTTACACATGTTCATTCTAACCCTAATTGCGATAAATTCATCCCTTACCTCTAAGCGAGCTCATGCGTGTAGTCCAGCAGCGATAGCGGCATCTCTAGCGGTTCCCTAAGATTCCTTAAGCTTTTCCTATGGTTGTTCTACTAGGGTTTCCAAGCATCAGAGAGAAGGAGAAGGGATTAGAGCCACCATTTCACTGTCTCCGTGTGAGGAAAATTTCTCTCTCTATAGACATTATTTCACAAATCCCAACAGTGAAAATTTGCAGAAATGAGTTCCTAACCTGGTTTTCAAATTTCATGATGATCTAATGGTTAACGAGTTTGGGATCGTAGTTTTACTCAGACAAATTTGGGTGTATGCGAGAAAAAGAAAGGATTTTGAGAGAGGGAGAAGGGAAAACGAATTTGAGAGGAAGAGAGAGCGTAAAGACATATCGTAAATGTAAAAACTAACCTAATATGTCTTTATTTATAGTTAGAGTGATCTCAGCCTATTATTTACTCTATTTTTCTTAATTTTATAAAAAGAAACTCTATTTTACTCCCTATAAATGAATAAATAAAACATTCTTTTTATTTTCTAAGAACATATATTTATTTTATTTATCTTAAAACTATTATTTTAATTAATAAAACTATTTCTCCTTATTTATTTAATTATAAAAATCTCATTATTTTCCTAAAACTATTTATTTTTAAATAAAAATCATTTTTAATTTATTTTACGAAAAATTAGATGTTAGACGAACCCACATCACTCCATAGCATCATGTCCCTTTACGGTGCATCCACTTTTCTTTTTCTCAATATGTTTTTTGTGCAAAAAAAAAAAGGCCAGTAAACAAACATAAGAATATAGAATAATTACAACGTCAAAAAACAAGTCAAAAAAACCTAAAAACAATACTTTCAGCAATAAAATCAAATAGTAATTAAAAAAGTAAATAACAATCATAACAATTAATTGAACCAAAGAATGGGCCTTCTTACATTCCTCATGGCATTTTTCCTCATTCCATGAAGCAATATAACCAGAAGATCGCCTATCATGCAAATCACATCCCACGTCAGAAAGTTTCTCAAACATTCTATAAAAATGTGTATAATCATAAAAAAATATTATAATTGACCCACTTGTTAGTGCCATTGTCCTTCTTTGCCCAGTTTGGAACCGATGGAAGTCAAGGTGGTGACTTCACAATTTGTTGCGTACAAAGAAAAGGGAGAATAGTAGGAGAATATTGAATAGATAAAAAATAAAAACAGATGTAGCGTATGTACGTGTGAAGTGAGTAGTGAAAGCAAATATTTAAAAAACCATGTAACTAAATACATACATGAAGGGTAAATAAGGAGTTTGAATTATATACACCAAATGCGATAATATAATTACATTTTTTGTATTATTATATACTACACTTGAACATAAAAAAGATTCACATATCTTTAAGTGAAATAGTTAAAAGAAAGAAAACCTCAAGTTGTCCATCAACTCACTTTTCAGAATTCTCTCTTAACAAATACATCATAAAGATTAAGTTGATTGTGACACCATTACATATGCAATTTTTATTATATACAATATGGGAAGATATCGCACTCCGATTTCAATCAACTTTGTCACAAACACCGTCATCAATCTTCTTCACAAAACTATCAACAATCTTCTTCACATAAATGTTTGATCCCTCATATTTCATCGTAAGGAACAAATCTTGAAATACAAGGGATCAAACATTTAGGTGAAAAATTTGATGATGTTCTTCATGCATGTGAAGATCAAGACAGCCACAACATTTCTAAATTGTCGTGAATTTTCTCAAAGTTTAGAATTGCTTCCCTTCTGAACCTTCCTAACTTCATAATCATCATTTTTTGAATACCGATACCAAGAAAGAAATAAAGGAGATAATAGATGTGTATTGACTACATTGAAGAAAGAAATAAAGAAGAAAATAGAACATGTATTATTCGTTACATCGAATTTGTATATAGTGTATATACGGATACAACAATTAGTTAGGATTTGTGAAATCAACTTTCAAATTCAAAAATGTACAGATCAGGTTAGATATGGTGAAAAAGAAAAAAGTTGAATTTGATTGTATTAGAAAGTACTTTCCTTTTTTTTTGGATTAAGTTAACTTTTTTATAATTCGTGGTTAAAAAAACTTATAAGAACAGTTGTTGCATATTAAGAAACTTGGACATCAAGTGCAGCTTGCTTTAGATAACTCTTCTATCTCAAATTAAAACCATATCACCAATCAAGTTATTTTTTTTTATCTTATCTAATATATACATATTTGAATTTGAATTAGTTCTTAAGAACTTGGTTTCAGAAATCCATTTCAATTGTTGTATCCATATATATATATATATATATATATATACTATGTACACATTCAATGTAATTCATACACATTCTATTTTCTCCTTTATTTCTTTCTTTCTTGGTATCAATTGGTGTTTAGAAAATGATGGTTCTGAAATAGGAAAGGTTCTGAAATTGGAAATGTGTGCATCAGTAATGTTAGAAAATGATTCATATACGTTAATCTTATTAGGATACTAAGGATATGAACAATGAAATTCAATCCTATGTTTTCTAGAATTAATAAATTCATTATTATTATTTTTTCCATAATTTTACGTATTTTTGACGCACTAAATTTCATTATTTCCATTATTCTTGTAATTCCGTTATTTTCGTAAATTTGTTATTTTCACTACTCTTTTACTTTAAGTTATCTTTAGTTAGTTAAACCAAAACCAATGAAATTCGATTAAATTTGTACATAACTATTAAACTGATAACCTTTATCCGAATGAATTAAGTAACTCAAATCCTTATGGAGACAAACTCTTTTTCTAAATGTGTAACTTGCAACGACAATTGGTACGCTTGCCAAGAGTCTAACAAGTTTCTGGCGCCGTTGCCGGGGACTTGAGTCATCCACCTAGTTCTTTCGGATTTAAACTTTAAGTTTGATAGGCTGTTTTCCTTTGTAATTATTTCTTTTATTTTGATTTTGTATAAATTTTCTCTTATTTTTATTTTCACTGACCTTGGCGCTTATGGGTTGTTGTAGTGTGTTCTTTTTTCCTTTATGCAAGGTAAAGTTCTAGCGGATACAACATCATTTGATCCGAAAATTAAAGAATAGGAAGAAAAAGAAACAAACAACCACTAAAACACCAAGTGAGTCGTCTTCTTCTGATTATCTTTCCACTGATAAGCCACTTGTAGAAAATAACATGGTTGATTGAGGAGGAAAAGGAAATAGACCACCAAGGAGGACTCTTGGTGACTATGCTTATGAACAAGGACCAAAGCATTACAACATCATAGTCATTCCTCCTTTCAGCAATAAGGTCGTGGAATTGAAGCTATTATTGCTTAGTCTAATTGGCTTGCATCCCTTTGCTGAAATGGATCATGAGGATCCATACACGCATTTGTCTACCTTCATGAAACTATGCAGTACCATGGGAGCTTCTAACGGAAATGATGAAGCTGTCTACCTCATAGTTTTTCCATTTTTATTAGCAGGTAAGGCAAAAACATGGCTCCAATCACATCCAAATCAAGCCTCAATGCTAGGGAAGAAGTGGAGGAAAAATTCATAGCGAGGTTCTTTCCTCCATCAAGATTTATTAGTGCAAAATCCACCATCGTGACTTTTTCCCAAGGATCTGACGAACCTCTTGTGACATGTGGGAGAGATTCAAAGCTTTGTTGCGGAGGTGCCCAAACCATAACTTTGATGACACTGCATAGCTGCATATCTTCTATAGTGGTTTGAAACCTCAAACCAAGATGATCCTTGATACCTCAGCTGGAGGCACTATGATGTCCAAGATTCTGAAGGAAGCTATTGTAATTATTGACTCCATAGCAGCCAATGATTATCAAAGTCATCATGATAGAACTTCGACTCAAAGAAAAGGTATAATGGAGCTAGACACTCAGAGTGTAATTCTAGCTCAAAACAAACTCTTGGTGCAACAAATAGAGGCCTTAACCAAGCAGATAGGCCAACTCCCTCAATAATATCACCAAGGTGGACCACAGAAAACACACCAAGCTCATCAAGTTCAAAAAATTATGAGATGTGATTTCTATGGTGGTAACCATCAAAATGGCCACTGTTCAGCACCTGGTGATGGTCAACAAGAAGAAGATGCCCATTATCTATAGAACCTAGACAGACCTCAACAAAACTTCCAAGGAAGCTACCAAGGCTATAGAGGTGGCTCATGTTCAAATCAGCCTTATGGCTGGAGACCACAAAATTATGGTCCCACTAACACTTCTTTTGTAGGTCCTTCTAACAACTCTTATGGAGGTTCTTCAAATATGGGTCCACAATGACATCAAGCTCATCCAGATAGAATGTCAAAGATGGAAGATACTTTAACACAGTTTATGCATGTATCCATCTTAAACCAGAAGAGCATTGATGCTTCTATTAAAAATCTAGTAGTTCAGGTTGGACAATTGGCAAAGGAAGTGGATCCTTCTCAGCAACCACACAGGTCAAACCAAAGGAACATTGTAATTTAATTACAACAAGGTGGGGGACTGTGGTTGGTTTGAAGGATAATGATGAGAAAAAGAATAAAGGAGTTGAAAAAGAAAACGAGAAAAATGATGAAGTGGGGATTAGTGAAAAAGTGGAAGAAAAAGTGGTAAGTGAAGAATAAAATAAGAAATCAAATGAACAAACTACTAATAAAGATAAAGCGCAATTTTTTTTCTTGACTATAACATGCTTTGGAAAGAATCAGACAACCAGTATTTTTGAAACTTATTTTTGGATCAGAACATAACAAAATGATTCTTTTTGGAAAACATCGAGAATGAAAACATTGAAGGACTTTCCCAAATACCAAATGAATTCCGATGTTTTGCATGGACTTGATAAAAGAACACCTTTCAAAACATTGATTTGATTTGAATATGGAAATAGGCCATAAGCTTTAGTGACTGTGTGCAACCACAGATTTTACATTGAGTGTCCTCATTGATATGTTCTACAGTTGATTCTTGCATAAATTTCTAATTCTCATAAACATGGGATTCGTGGATATGATTTAGCCTTTGTTTCTTTCTTTACATTTAAGCCATTGGCCAAAAAGTTATCCCAATATTATTTTACCATTTGCAAGCCCTTTGAGCCAAACACTTGATATTTTTTTTGGAACACTAACCTAGGTTAAAAATTTCCTACCTTACCTTAGGTTAGGAGAGTAAAGGTGTTTTGATGGAGATTTCTATCATTTGGTGGCTAATATGATGTAAATACTCTATTTTTATGGGTATTAAAGGAAATTAAATATTTAACATAAAAGAAAAGAACAAAAATAGAAAAGAAAAGAAAAGAGAAAAGAAAAAGAAAAGGAAAAACAAGTTCTTTATGGATAAATAAATGTTTGAATAGAAAGAAGTGATAACTTGGTTGAAACAAAAAAGGGATAGGAAGTGATCGTTCATTTGAGTTACTAGTTAGATTTTTATATCTGCTCTTCTATTCTCAAGGTATGTTTGAATGTCCAGAAAAACCAAGATTTCCTTCAAAACCAGGCTTAACCTTAAAGGACATATTGATCCATGATGATTATGCAAATTATCTTTGATTTAATGGGAAATCACTTGCAAAATTGATTTATGACATATCAGTGATTGAAATTGAGATGAAACACTTGTCTGTGTGAGAATTATACACCTTTGAGAGATTTTTCTCCGTTTGAATGAATTAGGCGTTTCCTTTGATGTTCTTTAGAAACAAAATACGAATTGATCTTAATCTCATTTTGGTTCTATGAATTTTATCTTTGTGCTTTCTGTAACATCCCATTTTTTTTCGTATATAAAATTTTAGAGAATAATGATATTTTATAATCAAACCTGTCTCAGAAAAATGACGATCTCAGACTCATTCACCGTTGGATTGTCGTGAAATTTAAACAGCATGTTCGCAACCCCTTTCCGAGAATTCTCACCGTTTAGAATTTCGATATCACGTATGAGCTAAGAGAAATACCCCTCGCATTGTAGCATTTTTCTTTCCCGCAGAAACCCAGAGCTGTTTTGGTAAAACTACGATTCCGGTTTCGTTAACCGTTGGATTGTCGTAAAATTTGGATATGTTGTTCAAAATTCATTTGTCCACACTTTGACCGTTGGGATTTGCGAGATAATATTCGTGGAGGGAGAAAAAGGAATCGCTTGAAGATAGTCCAAATGGAGGCTTTAATCCTTTCTCCGTTTCTCTGACGTTTGGGAACTCTATCGGAGCAGTTGGAGGAAAAATCGGAGGAATCTTAGGGAACCGTTAGAGATGACGCTATCGCTGTGGGAAGACACATGAGTCCGCTTAGAGGTAAGGGATGAGTTATTCACAGTTGGGGATTAGTGAGAACATATGTAGGGATTCTTAGAGGATTAAATTGAGGTTTTATTTTGGGATGTTTGTTAAATTGCAATTTTTCCTTTATGATTATAAATAAAATATTGATGTCCTAATGAAAATTGCTTGATAAATTGTGCTCTTGATATTTGTATATTTTGACCTATAATTTTGATATAATTGTGTAATATTATTTGAGGGGTTTTAGTCCTCATGTTGTGATAGTCTTTTATATAAATTGTTATATTGAGGATATGAAATGATGATTCAAATTGTGAGTATGTGATGAATTGTAGAATAACATTTTGCTTTGAGATTATAATATTGTTGTTGAGATTGAGTATAAGTGTAAAGTTGAACATGAGTTAATTTGTGAGATACGTGTAAACATGTGATGGTGGATTGTGACATTATGAGATGTGAAATTGTGAATGAGTTCTAGATGTGGATAAGTGTGTAGTTAACACTTGATGTGAAATTACTTGTGTTGTAAGCTATGAATTGTACAATAACCCGACCAGCGTTATCTTGAGAAAAGCGTTGATGCGCAGTGTTAAAGAGAAAATGTAGGTTTCTTATTTAGGAACCAGTGTTAAATCGTAGCGCAATTGTGTTGAACATGTTTAAAACACGAGTGCAAGGTCGTGAGTATTGTATGCAAAAATTATTTTAGGGGTTGGACCTGAATCAGGAGGGAGAGGCCCTGACGGACTCTTCAGAGTGTAGGCCTTGGGGGTCACCGGGTTTGAGTGCTCCTTTAAGCCTATGCTGATCCCATATGGTTGGAACATTCTCGCAAAACATCGTGACCCTGACTGGTCTCCCTATGATCTTACTTAGTGAGAGTGACCTGACAAACCCATGGTGTGGTGTGTCTTGTTATGTACTCCTAAGTGCCCCAGGGTTGTTTTTCACTGACATGGTATCACATTGCATATAGGATTGAGTCTTAGCATAACTGTTGCATATGCTTGCTAATTGATGTGTTATTATATCTTGATCGAAGTGTGAGATTCTTGTGTAATGTGATTGATGATTGAAAAGTGAATTTTGAATGACGAAGTGGTGAAGTTACGTGAGCTATGTTTAAGCAAGTGGTATCTCATTTATATAATATGTATATTTAATTGTCTTGTTTCTCTATTAGCTAGGAATGAGATAACTCACTCCCTGTGTGTTGTTGTGTTTGGATCCTGTGATGATCTTGAACTTGTGTTCGGGGGAGCAGATGAATAGGTGGATGACTATGAAGAACCTCATGCTAGAGGACACGGGAACACAACGCTCTGATAGGATGTGACATTAGGATATAGGTTATATATTAATTGTATGAAGCTTAGACGACCTTGTTTGAGTCGAGAATACTTTATTATTTATTTGGACAAGTTTGAATATGATGTAGAAGAAAATGAATGTGAGCCTTTTTCCCCTTTGAAAGACTTGTAAAAAAATGTTTTAAAAATACTTTTAATTAATATTTGAATTTTTTTCCTTATTAGTATATATGTGAGGGGTAGAGGGTGTCACACTTTCATTTCTCATTGTTTCATTTTGAAAAAAATTTTGTTCTGATTAGTTTAAGGATTGATTCTTTACAAAACATGTTCATAATTTTTGAAGCATATTTATTTTATACTTATACTATTGTTATTTGTAATTTTTCTTTACTTTGCTTGAAGACAAACAAGATTCTAGGTTAGGGGGAGTTGATAAGGGTCATATTTAAGTTATTATTGGGACTAAAAAGTTAACACTTATCTTTCAATTGTATTATTTTCTTACAAACTACTCTTAAAACTAGTTGTTTTATATAAATTGTACATTTACTGATGTTTTCTAAATATGAAAAATTCATCCACAATTTTGTAGGTTTTGATGGTTGTTTGTTAGATCTAGAAACAAAGCCAAAAGAAAGGTCAAAATGGTCTTTTCACAAAGGTTTATGACCCCAAATTCTCCTCGGCTAGCAACCAGCTTGCCTGGGCTAAAGATCTTACTTTAGCCCTAAGCAAGCAACTTGCTTGGGCGAGCTACAGCTCACTTGGGAGAGTGGAAGTCTTCAAGAGTAAGCAACAACAAATTCGCAAGCTACAACTCGCCTGGGCGAATTTATCTGCACTCCTTGGCTATTTTCTATAAATAGCCATGCATTTGTGGAAGAAAGGGAGATCCAATAGAAGCAAAATAGAGAGAAAAACACAGAGGCTAAGGAAGAAGAAGGAAAAAAAAAGGAAAAGTGAAGCCAAGGCGCTGCAAAGTTGTGATCGTGGATCACATCTTTCGTCATTTCTCTTGTTAGTCTTGTGCTCTGCGTAATGATTGGTTAGTTTTTCTTAAGGATTGGATGTAATCTTTGTACCTTTATGTATCCCTTTTGATATTATATATGAATGAATCTTTTCTACTCATTATTGATGATTTCATTTTACTCGTAATGTTTGATTCTATTTGATCACTATTGTCATGAAATTTGATTTTAAGTGAGACTGGAAAGTAATCTTAGAATTTGAACTAAATGATTTTACTCTTTACGTTACGTTGCTAGGAATATAGCATAACATTTTGATTGCAAAGATTATGAGAATATAATTGTAATGTTGAGGTATTTACTTCATATGCAAGGAATCAATATTTGGTAAATATTCTTAGGCCTCAAGTGCGAGGGATCAACTTGGGTAACTTAATGTGTGCATCAGTAATATTAGAAAATGATTCATATATGTTAATCTTATTAGGATACTAAGGGTATGAATGATGAAATCCAATTCTATGTTTTCTTGAATTGATTGAAGTCGTTATTATTGTTTTCGTAATTTTATGTATTTTTGACGCACTAAATTCCGTTATTTTCGTTATTCCTGTAATTTCGTTATTTCCGTTATTTTTGTAAATTCGTTATTTTCACTATTCCTTTACTTGAAGTTATCTTTAGTTAGTTAAATCAAAACCAATGACATTCGATTAAATTTTACATAACTATTGAACTAATAACCTTTATCCGAATGAATTAAATAACTCAAGTCCTTGTGAAGATGAACTATTTTTATAAATGTGTAACCTACAATGACTATTGGTATGCTTGCCAAGAGTCTAACAGACGACTAAAAACATTCTCCTAGCTCTTTATCAGTAACATCATCACCAAACTTTTATGTAAAGAACATTGATGATGGTGTTACTGACAAATAACTAGGAGATCTGTTTAGTTCATGTGGCACAATAACTATCACGTAAAAGTTATGTGAGAGCAAGAGTAATTTGTTTTTGTATTCTTCTCCAACCCTGAGGAGGCTAAGAAACATATAAGTACTTTTCTTGGCTGCATTCAAGACCAGTTGGGGTCTGATGTTGTTGCGCTTTGCTAAAATTCCTACCTACATTTTTTGGATTGGCTAACCTACATTTTTTGGATTGGCTAGGTTAAAGAGTAAATCATGAACTTTTTGTAGCACTTTTCAATTGTTTTCTTGTTTTCATTTTTTTTCTTGCTTCTTTTTGTATTGATTTATTAAGTCTGTGATGAAATATGTATTCGATTTTGAAGGAATTTCTTTTTCGTTACTCGTTCACATCTTATGTTGTATTTAGAATTTTGTGTAATCTTGTAAGTTGCCAATGAAGAATTTTCCAAGTTTCAATAGAAGATAAGACATATATTTGTTTTGTTTTCTTTGTATGTTTGATAATGTTTCTTTAATTTTACCAATTATCATAGAGTGAGATTTTACTTGATTCATGATAATTTCCGGCAAGTCATTTTATATTAAACCAACAATGGAAGGGAACTAATTAGTAACATTAAATCCGTGAGTTATTCAATTCCTAACCAATTTCTTTAATTTAATTAGTTTAACCTTAATTCCTTAGATGATAAATGCTTTTCCCGCTACTATGAATCATAATCCCTTAAGTGAGCAAGACTAGTCATACCTCATAAGCATTAAGAGAAGGAAATTAACATGGAAGCTTACAATCTATTTGTATCCCTAGGCTAAATTTTTTCAAAGTTTATTGAACTGAAAGAGTCTAAATTCCAATAAATTCAATAATTAAATACAAAATAAGAGAAGAATTTAAAAAAAGAAATTAATCGCAATAAATTCAAATCAAGGTTAACCTAATCCAGAAAAGAAAGCAAATTTATGAAAGAAAGACGAGAATAAAGTCATTAATCTTTAAGTATTATTGTAAATACGAAGATATTTTAATATCTTAAGGTTCTTAACACACGCTCATAAGTCACAACCTTTAATTTTTTTTTTCTAAACATGAGAGTGTATATACGGATTTAGATTTATGATCATAATGTGAAAAGCTACTCAACTCTTCAAAGCCCCATAGGCAAAAGGCAAAACTTAACCATAAATGCTTATAAAAACCAAAATAGTTTTAAATATTAAGATATTTTATATTGGACATGAACCAATACAAGTTTTGTTTGTGACTTGATATTTTATTTGGATGCCTTTGATGCATCTAAGACTATTATTTCAATTGACCAACAATATTATAATTTTCTAATATATTTTACTTTATACACAACCCTGTACAAGCTAGACTATATGCCAAGGACATTACATGGTCAATGATTACTGGCTACGTTCTTACCTTGTGTTTGTTTGGGTTAAAATAACGAGGCAGAAAAATAAGATGGAAATATTAATTTTTACAGTTTGAGAGAAAAATTGGAAAAGAAGTTATTTATGTGAGATTTAATTACCAGCAAATACTTTCCCTTCAAAGTAGGATGAAATCAGAGGGAAAATATTTTTATCTATCAAAATACAATTTTTTTCAACTCTTTCTCTTTCATTTGTATCCTGTCTTAATTTCTATTCTTTTCACTATATTTCACTTCCAATCCAAATAGTGCATTATTAGTTTTGTAGAAGTGAACTAATTTATTAAAAATAATAAAAAATTTATACGTTTTCTAATAATAATAATAATAATATCGTTGACACCTTGCAAGAATAAGTAATAGAAGTTTTCTCTCAAGATTTTAATTGCTTAATGGAAATAAGGGGATGATTAGGGTATATCCAGCTTGACCAGCCTGATCCGATTTAAGATTAAACAAAAAATAAAGTGGATTGAGTGAGGTTCTAGGTTTGATTGAGTTAGATTTATATAAGAATTATGTTGAGTTTGGGCTTAACTTAACCCTACAAAATCGACTTGTAAAGTGAAGATTACTTTCCACTTATATAATTTATCTCGACACTATTTTTGTTTGACGTGGGACTTCAACATATCCCATTTTTTCTCATGATTATTCGTCATATGAGACTTTCAACACATTCTTTTATCTAAGTGTGACCACATTTATTAGATCAAAAAGTAATTTCACTTGTGGTGTGTGATTGTCATTGACCTGCTCAATTATGAAGCATACCACCATATATGCCGCGGGTGAGAAGAGTATATGTTAATGACCATAGAAATGCCAATAAAAAGTAGAGTTAAACAAAGCAAGCACCAGGACAAAATGAATGAGCGAGCCTTTTTGCAACTTAAGGTATTATTTTTCAATCTAATGAAAATTCGAAGCTCCTAATTTATGGCCCCATTAAATCTTCAAGGCATCTACAATTTCATATCCAACTATAAATATTGCAACAATGGCGTGGTAATTGTCTAATTGGAAAGAAGAGAGAAGAGCATTTTAAAACAAGTAGAGTTATCACTTATCAATATTCCAACCCATTTTCAATTTTTTCAAATAAATAATTTTACTTTGAATTCTATATGAATATGGTTTTGGTTGTCTTTTTTTTTTCTTTGACAAAAAACATGCTCATCTCATTTCATTCATAATAAAAGAGTGAATAGAACTAGGAATGAAATCAAAATAATGAGGACTAGCATGCAATCTAGATATCTTGGTTAAACTATGAGCAACTGGATTTACTTGTTGACTTACAAACTGTATTAAACAATTCAATAGCTCTAACGGAATCATTACAAATTTTCAAAATTGCACCAAATTCTGCCAATGTGAAACGTCTAACTGCTATGCTATCCACTAAATGTTTGCAATCTATCTCACAATGTGATACCCATTTAATAACAATGAGAGCTTTAGCTTCAGCTTCCTGTGGCAGCGAAGTCCCTTGAAACCAAGAGGCAGAGGCTTTAACGAAACAACCATTGTGATCCCTAATACACGCAGCAACACCATCGAGATCAACTTCGTTAAAAATTGATGCATCTATTTTACACTTCAAAAAGCCAGGTTGTGACCAAGCGATCTACTTCAGTTGGATGAGTAGAGTGCACGAGTATTATGAACTTCTGATACAGTCTAATAATTCCTAGGGATAAAAAAAATCAGATTGTGGCTTTTCCCATGCAAGAGCATGTTGTTGGCTCGAATTATCATGAACAGGGGCATTTGTGGACTGGGCTGACCTCCAATCATGTAGGAATTGAGTAGCCAAATGAATCAAAAGACTGACGGGTTTGTGAACATTATCCCATAGCTTTTT
This sequence comes from Glycine soja, assembly GCF_004193775.1. NCBI lineage: Eukaryota > Viridiplantae > Streptophyta > Magnoliopsida > Fabales > Fabaceae > Glycine > Glycine soja. The sequence continues at coordinate 20,600,189 of NC_041021.1, forward strand.
GTTCGGACGATGCCATAAACACCAAAACAAAGCGACTGCCGTGATTTTTGGCTATGTTTAGCATCTCATTTTAGTTAATTAGCTTTTTTTTGCTAACTGATTTTTTTTTTAAACTTTATTAATAGTGTTTGATATAAAAGAGTAGCTTACAGTGTTTTTTATACTATACTTCAACCAACGTTTCATACGATTCTAACTTCTAGTTTTTTTTTTTATTCCTTTTTATCCTTTTTTTAGTCTTTTCTCTTAAAGTTTTTTTTTTCTTCTTCCACTTATATAATAAACGGATAAAAATAAGAAAACCTTGTCTTATGTAAAAGAAGCTAAAAATAACACAATCTTACCGCACATTACTAACAAATAGACTTTTAATATTGATTATTAAGGACTTTCAACATTAGTTATTAATCGATGTTGAAACTAACAACATTAAAATTATCAATGTTAACATCAATTTTTGAAAAATCGATGTTATTTTACCAAAAAACATCGATTTTTCTAAAAATCGATGTTGTGATTTATTGACAATATCAGTTTTTCTAAAAATCGATGTTGTTTTTTGGATTTTTTTTAAATATCCTGTATGTTTTTTAATTACCAGCTATAATTATATATAGCAAAACTTATCATTCAAAGTTATAAAAACTCTAAAAATAAATCAAAGTTATAAACAAAATATACCACTAAAAGTTATAAACAAAATATACCACAAAGAGTTATAAACAAAAATTTCCCACAAATGTTTTCAGGATGTTCCAAGCATCATTTCCCACAAAATATACCATCAAGAGTTATAATTTTTTTTATAGATATTAGTATAGTATAGTGTACTTAAATTACAAACAAATCCAAAATAAAACAAAGTTAGATGTTGCATTTGGGAACTCAAATATAATTTGAGTTCTAGCTTCCGAATTTTGTGATTATGCAAAAGTCCTCCCTCCATAGCCAATTTTTGTAGACTTCCTCCAATGATTATAAACAATCTTGCATTCTGTAATCCCTTTCAAATTCAAATGGGTGAATCTTGCACCTTTCTTAAATGAGTACATGGTACTCGACACATCCTGAAATTAATATTAAGTTCATCTTAGAATATGATTTTAAAATTTGACAAACAAAGGTGTTTTTGTACTGATTATATACAATGTTGAGTTACTCACCAAACTACTGCAAGTCACTTTGTACTCATTCATCAGGACTTTAAAAGTCATTGAGTTAGGAATTTGGTGTTACAATGAGTGCCATTTAGGATAAGCTTTTGGTTCAAAATAGTCTTGAAATTCCTAACCTAATCCTTAATATGAACCGTGTTGAACATTTCCTCTAGTTTTCTATTAATCTTCATCATTGTCTTAGCCATTTCATTCCAATTCTTTTGATCTTCATGTGAATGAGTGTATACAAGTTTTGATGATGCTAAAAGAACAAGATGGCTTCAAGTCTAAAGTTACTTCAAGTTTAAATTCAAGATGAAGAAAACAAGACCGAGAAAGATAAGGCTTAGTTTTATTTGTTAAAAGAATCTCACATTGGTTAAAAAGGTTTGGCCTCAAAGCTTGATTTTCAAATGTTTATATAAAGCTTTAAAAGATGTTTTATCACTACAAAAATATATGTTTTTGCACTAGTAATCGATTACCATATATTGTAATCAATTACCAGAGACAAATTACATAATTTTTTTTTAAAAAAAAGTTTTCTTTTGAAATTTGAATTTTAAATGTTCTAATCGATTACCACTTGTATGTAATTGATTACCAGTGATGAAACTTCAGAAGTTAACTTTGAAAAGTCATGACCCTTCAAAATATAATTGTGTAATCGATTACCAAGAATTTGTAATCGATTACTAGTGAGAGAATTTTTGAAAAATATTCTGAAAAGTCACATCTCTTCAAAAGTTTTTGAAAAGCCACCAAGGACCTATAAATATGTGACTTGTCTACGAAAATCTTTAGAGTTTTCCATCAGAACCTAAGTGACATATTCTCTCAAAAACAAATCATTGGCCAAACACTTGCAAATCAATTGAGTATTCTTCTAAGATCTTCAACTTGTATCATCATCTCTAAAAAGAGAGAAAATTGTAGAAGCAAAGCTTCATGATGAATCAAGAGTGGTTCAAAGATGTTTTGATGATAACAAAGATGATAACAAAAGATGATGACAAAGGTGATGACAAAAAGCTCAAAGGTCAATCAAAGAACAACTCAAGTGAATCAAAGATCAATCAAAGAACAACACAAGAAGAAAGTTTAGAGTCAAGAATCAAGATTCAAGGTTCAAGATCTCAAGAATCAAGATCAAGATTCAAGACTTAAGATTCAAGAATCAAGAGAAGGCTTAATCAAGATAAGTACAAAAAGTTTTTCCCAAAAACTGAGTAGCACATGATTTTTCTCAAAACATGTTTACCAAAGAGTTTTTACTCTCTGGTAATCGATTACCAGATTTCTGTAATCAAATACCAGTAGCAAAATTGTTTTGAAAAATTTTTCAAATTGAATTTACAATGTTCCAATTAATTTCAAAAAGTTGTAATCGATTACAATGTTTTGGTAATCGATTACCAGTGCCTTTGAACGTTGAAATTCAAATTCAAATGTGAAGAGTCACATCCTTTCACATAAAAGCCTTGTTTAATTGATTACACTGATTTGGTAATCGATTACCAGTGACTGTTTCTGAATAAATCAAAAGATGTAACTCTTCAAAAGGTTTTTGACTTTTTCAAATTGGTTTTAAGTTTTTTCTAAAAGTTATAACTCTTCTAAAAGGTCTTCTTGACCAGACATGAAGAGTCTATAAAAGCAAGGTTTTTTTTTGCATTTTTATTAATTCATTCAATCTTGAATACTTTTCCAATCAATCTCTTACAATCCTTTACAAGCCTTGAATCTCTTTGAACTTCTTCTTCTTTGTACCAAAAGCTTTATGAAGTTTTCTGGTTTTCCAAACCTTGAAAACTTGTGCTATTCATCTTTTTCATTCCCTTCTCCCTTGGCCAAAAAGAATTCGCCAAGGACTAACCGCCTGAATTCTTTTTGTGTCTCTCTTCTCCCTTTTCCAAAAGAATGAGGGACTAACCACCTGAATTCTTTTGTGTCTCCCTTCTCCCTTGTCAAAGAATTCAAAACAACACAGTCTGAGAATTCTTTTGATTCTTCCCATTCCCTTATACAAAAGTGTTCAAAGGACTAACCGCCTGAGAATTCTTTTGTATCCCCATTCACCAAGTATCAAAGGTTTAACCGCCTGAGATCTTTGTCTTAACACATTGGAGGGTACATCCTTTGTGGTACAAGTAGAGGGTACATCTACTTGGGTTTGACTGAGAACAAGAGAGGGTACATCTCTTATGGATCAGTTCTAGTGGAGGACATCCACTAGGTTCAAAGAGAACAAGGGAGGGTACATCCCTTATGGATCTTTGCTTGTAAAAGGATTTTTACAAGGTTGAAAGAAATCTCAAGGACCGCAGGTCGCTTAGGGACTAGATGTAGGCACGGGTTGTTGCCAAACCAGTATAAAAACTCTTGTGTGTTTGTTTCCTTCTTCCATACTCTTTTACTTTCCGCTGTGCATTTAATTTCCGCTTTTACTTTCTGTTAAGTTTCTCTTCTACTCCTCATTCTCTTAACAATTTAGTAAAAGCCTTAGAAGAGTAATTTTTTAATTAGTAAATGTTTAGGAATAATTAATTCAACCCCCCCTTCTTAATTATTCTTGAGGACTGGACGTAGACACGGGAAGTGGTCAAACCAGGACAAAATGAGTTTGCATTTCTCTCGCCCCTATCTTGGTTATTTTATCTCGCATATTTTTATCTTGCATACTTGAAGAATATTGTTGAAATATTTTGCATCTTCATCTTCATCTTCAATATTATGAACATATAGATTTAAAAAGGGAATTAGAACTTGATTAATTGAGAAAATTTTTAGACTTAATTCACCCCCCCTTTAAGTTATTGAGACCACTTGTCCAACACTTCATTCATCGTTTTTGTTACATTTTCTGTTAGTTGTATCTATGTATCTATGTAAACAAAGCTTGCAAAATTTCCAATATGAATAGAGGTTACATGCTCCTCATGTTTGCTAAATCAAAATCTTTTTACACTAGCAAAGGAGACAAGAGTTAAGTTACCTTTGCTATTGTTACTACTTACTATGTCTGGTAGAACACAATGGGCCTCAAATCCCCAAATAAAGGCTAACCGTGCAAGCAACCCAGCCTAAACATCATTGGCTAACACTACTATAGGCAGCAAGCAAGTAAACAACCAATCTAACTAGGTCCTTGTTAGTCGCTTTATACGACTAACTTTTGTATAGAAATCATTTTCCAAAGCTTGTATAATTCCCCAATTTATGGTTATTTTGGAGTAAATTTAGTAAATGAATCTTGTTTTATGGTTAACGCTGTCTCTAGAATATTTTCATTGGATTGAATGATGAAATCTGTGCATTTTCAGGTGAAAAAGAGGCTAAGTTTTGAATTGCAAAAAGTAGCAGTTGGGCTAAGCGCTTATTCACCGCTAAGCGCAGCTTCAGAGTGCTTAGCGCAAAGGAGAATCTGGCAGAGCATCAGGATCAAAGCTGCGCGCTAAGCGTGAGATCAGTGTGCTAAGCGTAGTAGGTGCCTTCAGCCAGGCTAAGCGCGAGACTGGCGCTAAGCCCAATTCCACTTACTCGCGCTAAGAGCGAAGGTGGCACTAAGCGCAATGTCGCGATTTCAGGGCCTATTTAAAGCCTATCTTGTGTAGAATTAGGGTAGAATATTACAAAGCAGAAGATTGGCACAGATTCCAGGGCAGCCATAGTGCTTATTTTGGGAATAGAGCCCTAGAAGCAACAAAGAGGAGCAACTTTTGTAGAGATACCTAGGTTTTGTAAGCTCATTTATTGTTAGGGTTTCTTTGTAATGACTGGCTGAACACCCTAGTTGGGGATTTCTAATGAACAGCTGATGTAAATACATAATATCTAGTTGATTGTGTTTTCTGTGTTCAATGCTTCATTCAATGCTTGATGTTTGTATGCTTTTGGTCTGATCACCCATTTGTGCACAGTTAGGTGACTTTAGCATTGGGAAATGTACTGTTGCCTTAGAACTTGATTGAAGCAGGATCAAAACTTAATCTTGCATGAGGGATCTATGGGTTAAGTTTTGGTTTTAATTATGTTGTTACAATAATGTTGTTTAGTTTAGGCCTAGTCTTACATAAGGGATCTGCGGATGAAGCTTAGGCTAAATTAGGCTAAAACTTTCGTAAGCTACTTGAGTTGAGTCTAGTCTTACATGAGGGATTTGCGGACGAAACTCAGTTTAAGTTAGTCTAAACGTAAGAGGACTGTCTAAATTGGGCCTGGTCTTACATGAGGGATCTACGGATGAAGCTTGGATTAATACGGCCTGATGAGGGATTGAGGTTTAAGTAATTAAGGCTACAACATAGAACATAAGAGCATGATTGATTAGAGAAATATATTTCTATACATCAGCTTGTTTGTTAGAAAGACCTAACATTTCTACCTACTGCTATCATTTTATTTACCTTGCATTTTATAGTTTTAGCATAAAAGTTTAGTTTAAATTTTGTCTGAAATTATCACTTATACATGTTATCTCAACAATGCTTCAATTCTAAACTTAAGTCAGGCTAACATTAGTTCCCTGTGTTTGATACTCGGATTCATCCATTTTAATTTTAAATACTTGACGATCCGGTGCGCTTTCAGGTAAACCCCCATTGAAATTTCCTTGAGACATAAATGAACAAAAATTAACTACAACGGGGAACAATCAAAGTATTTATGGCACTATTACCAGGGAACTAAATCGTTAGTAGAGTTTAGTTCACTTTGCAGCATTGCTTTAATTTTACTTATTCAATTTTTTTTTAATTCTTTTGACTAACATATTAGTTTAGTACATTCATTGTTCTTTTGAATTGGATAACTGCTGTACTGTTGTTGTATGCAAAGAAGATCTTTTGCAGGTGATTTGATTTCCATTGATTTGGAGATTAACGCCACTTGTAGAAGGCGTAATCAAGAGAGAATTAGAAATTTTTTGCAGGACTTAGAGGTAGTAGTAATTCCAGAGGAAGAACCTCAACCTTCTGAGGCATCTTCTACTTTTCCTATTGCAGAACATTATCATTTAGATCCTATTGAAGATTACATCATGGCTGAAGAACCAAGAAGAGTTACTCTGGAAGATTATTCAAGTTCCAATGTGCCATAATTTTTCACCAGTATTGCACAACTAGAATTTCAAGCACAAACCATTACTTATCCACCATCATTGATTCAATTGATTCAGAATATTTTGTTTCATGGATTACCAAATGAAGACCCATATGCACACTGTCGCAACCTACCCTTCGGCGGGAGGGCGACGCGTGACTCGCGGGATGCGTGTTCCACGAAAGGAATACGCGCGGAGTCGCCACCAACGTTTATTTGAGGAAAACGTCGGAAAAACCGGAAAAGACGCGATCTACGAACTTTTAAGTTGAAAGGTTCGGGAGTTGTATTTACGCACGGGGAAGGTATTAGCACCCCACACGCCCGTCCCAAGGGACGGCAGCCTTTAATCGAATGTGCAAACATGACTTTGATTTTTTGTTCCCTTTTATGTTCTTATATCCTTTATACCCTTTTTATATTTTTTCCTTTTTTGTGGTCGACAAGGGTGTTTCCCTTTGCTCCTACGTATTCCTCAATTTGGGATGAGAAAATCAGACCTACGTAGTTCTTTCGGAACAAAGTGTTTGGTTAAGTTGTTTTTGTCTTTTTTGCAAAATATGTTTTTATTGAACAAAAGGTCATTTAAGGTGTTGAACCATTAAACGGTCTTTTGATTTTGAAAGGGGAGAAACGTTAAGGCGTTGGACTATTAACGATTTCTTGTTTTTGAAAGGAGAGAAACGTTAAGGCATTGGACCATTAACGATCTCTTGGGGTGGTCGACAAAAGCGGGGCTTTTGCTCCTACGTATCCTCAATGAGGAACTCAGACCTACGTAGTTCTTTCTTATCAAGTGATTCTTTTTTGCTCAAGTGGTGATCATTTTAAGGCGTTGGACCTTAAAAATGATCCATTTTACTTAGTGAGAAAATGAAATGACGAACTTCAAAAGCCTATTTTTGTGGACGAGCTTGACTAGGCGAGTTGATTTTAGCCTTAGTTTCACTTTAGTTATTAATCAATTCGATTAAGAATGAGAAATCCCAAAGAGAAAACGTCCGATTGATTTTCCGCTTTATTCTACTAAAAGATGTCTTTTTGATTATTATATTATTTTTTACCTCTTTTTGATTTCCAACGTGGTTACGGCACGACCGAACGGTCGGAATTTATTTTAACCAAAGTTAATGGATAATACAATTCAAATGTTCGGTGGAAATTTATTTTATTTTTAAGTTAAGCGAGAAATGACTTAAGTAAAATGGCTTAAGCACGTCAACAGGGGATATAAAAAGTAAACAAAACGAGAATCAAAATGCACGAAACACAATGTGGACCACTACGGGTACATAGAATGAATCGAAAAGCTTGGTTCGAGGTACTTACCCGTTGAAGATCGAAGAACGATGAAGAACGAATGAAGAACGTCGAAGAACGGTTCAAACCTTTGCGAGATTCCTCACGGAAAACGTTACGGAAACGTTTCGGAAGCGCCTCGGCTTAGATTTTCTTCACGGAAACAATTTTTCCAAGCAAATTCCAAAGAGAGAGAAGTGCCTAAAGGGCTGGGATCCTCTTCTTCTTCATTTTCTCCCCTATTTATAGCAAAATAGGGGAGATGCTTGCCGCCCAGCTCGCCCAGGCGAGCTCAGCTCGCCCAGGCGAGCAGGGTTGCTTCCTCCAGAAGCAACCGCCTTCTGGAGGAATCTTCTGGAGGGCCCAAATGGGCCTGGTTGCTATTTGCACCCCCATTTTTACCAAGTTCACCCCCTCTGCTGTTTTTTGGTGATTCTTTTTTCGTAAAGTTACGGAAACTTACGAATTTCGTAACGATACTTGTTTTCTTTCCGTAATTGTTACGGAACCTTGCGGATTACATAATCATCCCCTTTTTGACTTACGGAATGTTACGGAACCTCACTTAATTATGCAACGACGCTTCCTTTCGATTTCCGGTGTGTCACGGAAACTTACGGATTGTGCATCAATATTTTTTGGTTTTCCGGCATGTCCTGAAATTTCACAAATTGCCTAATGATGGGTGCCAAGCACCTCACGAGGACCAAAGAATGGTCGCACGTCATCGAGCAAAGGTTCCCGGACGAAATTAGGGTATGACAGTTGCCCCTCTTTACTTGTCTTTTATTGGAGATAAAAGAAAAGTAAAGATAAGACACTAATTTCGCTCCTCTCGACTTGGCGAGAGTCGCGGGTGACCATAAAAATCTCCACATGCCAATGACTTGTTGTCCCCCAAAATTTCACAAATTGCCTAATGACGGGCGCCAAGCACCTCACAAGGACCAAAGAATGGTCGCATGTCATCAAGCAAAGGTACCCGAAAATCAGTGTATGACACTAATTTCGCTCCTCTCGGTTGACGAGAGTCGCGGGTGACCGTGACTTGTCGTTCCTAGGATTTCACAAATTGCCTGATGATGGATGCCAAGCACCTCACAAGGACCAAAGAATGGTCGCATGTCATCAAGCAAAGGTCCCCGAAAATCAGTGTATGACACTAATTTCGCTCCTCTCGGCTGACGAGAGTCGCGGGTGACCATGAAATTTCCACATGTAAATGACTTTGTTGTCCCCGGAGGAACAAAAGGTGCAGAAGACTGTGTCAGCCTCTGCATGCTATCAAGCGTTCTGTCTTACAGATAGCAAAAGAATGGGTGCGAATAACCATAAGGTATCTCCGCGTATCTTGGGTGCAGAATGACCAAACTTGGTCTCTGCTTGTCATCGGGCCCGCCGCCTCTGGATGACAAAAGGGTGCGGATAACCGTAAGGTATCTCCGCGTATCTTGGGTGCAGAATGACCAAACTTGGTCTCTGCTTGCCATCGGACACAACTGTGTCTGCCTAGCAAAGGGGTGCAGATAACCGTAAGGTATCTCCGCGTATCTTGGGTGCAGAATGACCAAACTTGGTCTCTGCTTGCCATCGGACACAACTGTGTCTGCCTAGCAAAGGGGTGCAGATAACCGTAAGGTATCTCCGCGTATCTTGGGTGCAGAATGACCAAACTTAGTCTCTGCGTGCCATCGGACAACAACTGTGTCTGCCTAGCAAAGGGGTGCGGATAACCGTAAGGTATCTCCGCGTATCTTGGGTGCAGAATGACCAAACTTAGTCTCTGCGTGCCATCGGACAACAACTGTGTCTAAATAGCAAAGGGGTGCGGATAACCGTAAGGTATCTCCGCGTATCTTGGGTGCAGAATGACCAAACTTAGTCTCTGCGTGCCATCGGACAACAACTGTGTCTAAATAGCAAAGGGGTGCGGATAACCGTAAGGTATCTCCGCGTATCTTGGGTGCAGAATGACCAAACTTAGTCTCTGCGTGCCATCGGACAACAACTGTGTCTAAATAGCAAAGGGGTGCGGATAACCGTAAGGTATCTCCGCGTATCTTTGGTGCAGAATGACCAAACTTAGTCTCTGCGTGCCATCGGACAACAACTGTGTCTAAATAGCAAAGGGGTGCGGATAACCGTAAGGTATCTCCGCGTATCTGTGTGCAGAATGACCAAACTTGGTCTCTGCGTGCCATCGGACAACAACTGTGTCTAAATAGCAAAGGGGTGCGGATAACCGTAAGGTATCTCCGCGTATCATGTGTGCAGAATGACCAAACTTGGTCTCTGCGTGCCATCGGACAACAACTGTGTCTAAATAGCAAAGGGGTGCGGATAACCGTAAGGTATCTCCGCGGGCTACCAGCTCTTGAGTCATGGCAACAAAAGGCGGTGTGGTCGACAAAAGCGAAGCTCTTGCTCCTACGTATCCTCCAATGAGGAATTCAGACCTACGTAGTTCTGGATAACTTGTGAGACTTGAAAAAGTCTCGGTGTTTTCTCCACTAAAAATGCAAACATGCTTTAGCAAAGAGACAAATATTCCAACTGATTTAGAGAAGCATATGCTTTTTTGAGTGAAAAACAATGCGTCTACCGGGGAAGGAGAGTCTGCTGATGAAATCTCCCATAACCATAAATGAGATCTTGGATGTTAGCATTTCGTTTCTAAATGATCATTTAGAGGAAACACTGGGTCCGACAAAAATAGAAGAAATCCACTCAAAGTGTATCAATCTCGCACAAGTAAGTGTTTCATCCTAATTCCGAACCGTAGATATGTCATGACTTGACTTTGCAAATTATTTCCTATCAAATCAAAAATTACACGCGTGATCATGGATCAATAGGGCTTCCCTTGGGAATGGGTTCTTTTGGTGGTTTCTTCTTTCGGCTTTTGTGTGTTTTTGGCTTTTGATTTTCCTGGCTTTTTCTTTTTCTGTTTTTTTTTTTTTTTTTTTTTGTTTAGTGCGGGGCGAGAAAAAAGGGTCGCTAGCGCACGGGATTTTGGTTGGTAATTAAAGGGAGAAGACCATTTTAGGTCGTGGTTTCCTTTCCTTCCTTTTTTGTTCATTTGGTGACAATTCTGTATTGTTCAGATATTGTCCGGTCCAAAGACCTTTCTGCACATCTCTTCTAGTTTCTTTGATCAAGAACTTTCTTTCCTTCCTTTTTTTTTTTTTTTTTTACTTTCTCCCATTCTTTGGTTGGGAATTTTCTTTCTTTTCTTTTTGCTTTCTCCCACTCTTTGATTGGGAATTTCCTTTCTTTTCTTTTTGCTTTCTCTTTGATTGGAAATTTTCCTTCTCTTTTTTGCTTCCGAGGGTAAGGATTGGCATTCTCACCCTGGGTCAAGGTTTATGGTGAGTCAGGATTTTGGCTCAAAGCTTGTAGAATGGCTAGACATGATACATGTCAGGGTTTGGTTTGGTTCAAGGATAAAAGGGATGCCCCGCATTATTTCCATGACACAAATGCAAAAATGATGATTTGGAAACTTTATGCAAAACTGGTCATGCATGCACCTATGCGGACACTCAAGTGTCAAATTTTTATGGTTATGTGATGCTAGGTCTCAGGATTTATTTCCACTATTTTAATCAACCCAATGTTTCCAAAATATGTTCTTTTATCAATTTGTGCATTCATCCGAGTCCATTTCGGGCGTCTGGGAAAATCTTCACAGCATTCACCCTTCAGGTGTAGACACATTTTCCAAAAATTGGTTATGATCAATGAATTTTTTTAAAGAAAAGTTGGAAATCGTCTCTTTTCAAAAGCATGTTGGTTTTTCAGCTTGACAACTTATTTTTCTTTTTTCTCCTTCTTTTTTTTTTTTTTTTTTTTTTTTTTTTTTATCATTATCATTTGTTTATTTCTTTTTCTTGTTTCTAAACATGTGCATATTTCTGTGAGGTATTTTTGCTATATACATGCATATCCAAGGTATCTTGCCACCTAAACATACATATATATGTTTTGCGAGGTATTTTTTGTTTACATACACGCACATCTAAGGTATATCTCTACCTAAACGTACATATATGTATTTTGTGAAGTATTTTTTTGTTTACATACATGCATATCTAAGGTATCTTTCTACCTAAACATACATATATATATTTTGTGAAGTGTTTTTTGTTTACATACATGCATATCTAAGGTATCTTTCTACCTAAACATACATATATATATTTTGTGAGGTATGACTACCTTTCGAGCTTGCGCTTGTTTTATTTAAATCCCCAGGATCATGAGCAACTAGGTGCGTCCTACTATAAAAAGTGATCAAATAACAAGCATAGATTCAAAAGGTACTAGGTTGCCTCCTAGTAGCGCTTCTTTAACGTCTTTAGCTGGACGCCTTATGACTTGTCAGCCACTGACCTAGTACTTTGCTTACCTTTGGCTTTGGACTTGGTCGCCTATTGCTCGACCATGTGTCGTAGGCAACGCTCTAACCTTTTTATGGATGAGCTGAGGTGAACTTTAGAGGTGGTAGCGGTGTGTCTATTGCCTGCTACCGGCCATCCCAATGCTGCTGTGGTGTTTCGCCTTGCGCCTGCCTGGGGGCGCAGTACTTCTTGATGAAAGCTCGATCAGTAGGGGGCCTGATGCCCTTGCTGGAGGTGACAGGTACTCCGTAGAACTGACAGAGACCCGTAATTAGAGCTTGACAACTCCAAGACCCTGTTGGACTTCTTCGGGTCCACTGGGTGTCTTGCAGGCGCGATCCCTGCAAACAATAGATGAAATCAGAAATCAGTTGAGTGATGTGCATACTTACCTATGATGACATAACCTTGCCGGGGGGTACGGGCACCCTGTAGGACTGATAGAGGCCCGTAACCAGAGCTGGAAACCCCAGGGCCCTGTTGGACTTTTCCGGGTCCACTGGGTGTCTTGTGGGTGCGATCCCTGCAAACAATAGATGAAATCAGAAATCAGTTGAACTATATGCATACTTACCCATATCGGGACGACACAGACCAACTGATACTTTTGCAGGGGGAGATTGGCGTTGCGGTCGCTGGGCAGAATGTTGCTAAGTAGCAATGTCCTCTATATCTGTGTAAGAGTGGTCATGTTGGTGCGCATGATCCGCACTCGTCTCTTTACAGCGGCACGGGTGAAATCTTGCCCCGGTATGCATAGTAGCTGTGTAATAGCCTTCCTCTCTGGTTGTGCTCGCACAGTTGGCCCTCCTCCAATATCAGGGGGTGGCCCGGGAACCGTTAAAAGGAAACTACTGGCCCCTTAACCAGAAGTGCAAGTCTCGGTTAAGCATTTAAGGGCAGAGGACCTTAAATTCTTTTAAGGTGTGGATGTCGAGCACACTGAAAATGAGGACACGTAGCCCTCTAAAGGTGAAGGCGTGCAGCCCTCTCAAGGCGAGGATGTGTAGTCCTCTGATGGTGAGGGCGTGCAGCCCTCTGATGGTGAGGACGCGTAGTCCTCTCAAGGCGAGGACGTGTAGTCCTCTCAGCGGTGAGGGTAACTAGTACCCAAGGTGAGGGTGTGTAGCCCTCTCAAGGCGAGGACATGTAGTCCTCTAGAGGTGAGGGCATGCAGCCCTCTGATGGTGAGGACGTGTAGTCCTCTCAAGGCGAGGACGTGTAGTCCTCTCAACGGTGAGGGTAACTAGTACCCAAGGTGAGGGCGTGTAGCCCTCTCAAGGCGAGGACATGTAGTCCTCTAGAGGTGAGGGCGTGCAGCCCTCTGATGGTGAGGACGTGTAGTCCTCTCAAGGCGAGGACGTGTAGTCCTCTCAACGGTGAGGGTAACTAGTACCCAAGATGAGGGCGTGTAGCCCTCTCAAGGCGAGGACGTGTAGTCCTCTAGAGGTGAGGGCGTGCAGCCCTCTGATGGTGAGGACGCGTAGTCCTCTCAAGGCGAGGACGTGTAGTCCTCTCAACGGTGAGGGTAACTAGTACCCAAGATGAGGGCGTGTAGCCCTCTCAAGGCGAGGACGTGTAGTCCTCTAGAGGTGAGGGCGTGCAGCCCTCTGATGGTGAGGACGTGTAGTCCTCTCAAGGCGAGGACGTGTAGTCCTTTCAACGGTGAGGGTAACTAGTACCCAAGATGAGGGCGTGTAGCCCTCTCAAGGCGAGGACGTGTAGTCCTCTGATGGTGAGGGCGTGCAGCCCTCTCAAGGCGAGGACATGTAGTCCTCTGGAGGTGAGGGCGTGCAGCCCTCTGATGGCGAGGACATGTAGTCCTCTGGAGGTGAGGGCGTGCAGCCCTCTGATGGTGAGGATGTGTAGTCCTCTCAAGGCGAGGACGTGTAGTCCTCTCAACGGTGAGGGTAACTAGTACCCAAGGTGAGGGCGCGTAGCCCTCTCAAGGCGAGGACATGTAGTCCTCTGAAAGGGAGGGCGTGCAGCCCTCTGTTGGCGAGGACGTGTAGTCCTCTCAACGGTGAGGGTAACTAGTACCCAAGGTGAGGGCGTGTAGCCCTCTCAAGGCGAGGACATGTAGTCCTCTGGAGGTGAGGGCATGCAGCCCTCTGATGGTGAGGACGTGTAGTCCTCTCAAGGCGAGGGTAACTAGTACCCAAGGTGAGGGCGTGTAGCCCTCTCAAGGCGAGGACATGTAGTCCTCTGGAGGTGAGGGCGTGCAGCCCTCTGATGGTGAGGACGTGTCCTCTCAAGGCGAGGGTAACTAGTACCCAAGGTGAGGGCGTGTAGCCCTCTCAAGGCGAGGACATGTAGTCCTCTGGAGGTGAGGGCATGCAGCCCTCTGATGGTGAGGACGTGTAGTCCTCTCAAGGCGAGGGTAACTAGTACCCAAGGTGAGGGCGCGTAGCCCTCTCAAGGCGAGGACATGTAGTCCTCTGAAAGGGAGGGCGTGCAGCCCTCTGTTGGCGAGGACGTGTAGTCCTCTCAAGGCGAGGGTAACTAGTACCCAAGGTGAGGGCGTGTAGCCCTCTCAAGGCGAGGACATGTAGTCCTCTGGAGGTGAGGGCATGCAGCCCTCTGATGGTGAGGACGTGTAGTCCTCTCAAGGCGAGGGTAACTAGTACCCAAGGTGAGGGCGTGTAGCCCTCTCAAGGCGAGGACATGTAGTCCTCTGGAGGTGAGGGCGTGCAGCCCTCTGATGGTGAGGACGTGTAGTCCTCTCAAGGCGAGGGTAACTAGTACCCAAGGTGCCACCCTTATGAGAAAACAAGAGATTGACTCATCGAGAGGGCCGGTCATCCCAAATCCACAAGATTTGGACATTAGATGTAGGAAATCTATGCAGTTAACATAATTTTTGGGGATGCAGATGCATGCAACCTTTGTCGTGAAATTTTGGTAAATGCAGACTTCATATGAAACAATGCAATGTAATGGAAAGTTGTACAATGTTCATGACATTCTTTCCCTATTTTGTGATTTTGATTTTGATTTAAAAATTTTTGGAAAACACAGATTGACTGTCCTTTTGAAAGAGGTGATAATTCATGCGACCTCATCCTATCTTTTTGCAAATCTCTCCGGGAACTCCCTCAGAGTGTATGTTCTATTTGATTTAGTCACTTGACCATTTTGGAGTGACGGCAATGGAGTCGTTTGATGTTTGATCAATCCATTGAAATCCTAGGGTTTGTCCCCCCCTTTTTTGTTAAAAACATCGATGGGTGAGAACTTTTGATCGGCCCCTATGTTCACTTGAGGCTCATGCACGGTGCCCCTCCTTGCCCCAGTGTAAGGCTTTGAGGTATCAATCGTTGCCTTTCGTCATGACCCTGTAGGGGGGAACCTATTGGGTGAGAACTTCTAATCTGCCCCTAGGTTCGCTTGAAGTTTTTGCATGGTGCCTTTCGTTGCCCCAGTGTAGGGCTTTAGAGGTACCAATTGTTGACTTGTTTTCACGACCTCGTAGTGAGGAAGAATGAAAGAAGCAGTTGATTCTTGCAAAAAAGAATTTTCCAAGGACGAGAAATAATTGAAGGATCTTTCAGCTGATGGATTTAAGCAAGATGTTTTGATGTCTTGATGATGCCAAAGGATCAAGTGCTTCCAAGTTTTATTCAATACAAGAATCCAAGAAAGTCAAGATATATGATCAAGTTGATTTCTAGAATCTTTTGGAAGAAGTTTCCAAATTTGAAGAAGCAAAAGGTTTGACCAAAGAATTCTATCATTTCAAATTGAGATTTGCTCTCTGGTAATTGATTACCAGTAGTTGAAAATGTTTTAATACAAATTTTTAAAACCTGTAATTGATTACATAAGTCTTGTAATTTGATTACCAGAGGGGATTTTCAGAAAATAATTTCCAAGAGACATATCTATTCAAATGTTTTATGAATGGTCATTCAAATGTTTTAAAGAGAGTTTTCATTGCCCAAACAGTTTTATCCTCTCGAAAGATCAAGAGTTTTTTTTTTCTGAGCTGAAATGTCTTATCCTCTCAAAAAGATTCCTTGGTCAACCACTTGCTTATTCAATAAGGAATTTTTGATTGATCTTCATTTTACAATCTACCTCTTTTACGAGAGACCTCTTCTTCTCTTCTTCTTATTTCTGAAAAGGGATTAAGAGACCGTGGGTCTCTTGTTGTAGAGGATTCCTGAACACAAGGGAAGGGTTATCCCTGTGTGCATTGTTAATCCAAAAAGAAAGAGTGATAGTTCAATTGGGGAATAGTCTTTGCATCTTAATTCAACCCCCCTTTTTCTTAAGGTAATTGAGGCCATTTGTCCAACATCCTATTCTTGGTAACTCACTTCTCTCTAAAAAGACAAAAATGAGGTCACATGAACGTCTATATTTTTACTTGCAAACACAGTCAATCAAATGCCTTTTTATTTTTTTATTTTGAAACTTATTTGTTTTGAACTTTACTCGTTGTTTTACGGCACCCCCACCAACGTGCAAGACGAGTAATCTCTGATTGAACAGTCTTGGAAGTCAACACTCAGGAGCGCAGGTTGCTTGAGCAAACAGACCAATGGCTTACACCCACATTCTGGTGAAAGCTGAATAAGCAAACATGCGTTTGTGAGAGGATGAGGGACAAAGATATCAACTTTATCCATTTCATTTAACATTGTAGCTGTGGTTTACAATAATGGCATAAACTTGGAAACCCTGATGAGTCATTAGGGACACCTAACAACAGCTTTCAAAATTGCCCCATGTGTGGCATCTCTTGTCAATGTCAGGATTTACACGCAATTCTCCTCAAATTTCAGCCAGCCCGTATCAATTAGACTTCACACTTTATGCTTCGGGGTCATACAATGCTCAATGGAATGCCCCAGGGCTCCTCCACGATAAGCACACGTTGCGTTCGAGTCGTATCCTCAGAAAAGTGGAGGTTGATGAACCTTGGCTAGGGTTATGGCTACCATTGAATTATCAAGTAGATATGGGAGCAAGTCAGCATAGGACACTGGAATTGGGGTGAATTCTACAGGCTTTCTCGCTGCAAAATTCACTTCTTGGTTGGTGTTTTTGGTTTGTGCTAAAGGTGGTGTTCGTCATTGGAAGTGCGGTAGACAGACTTTGTGGTAGATTTAGGGATGGCCTTTGTGGATAACTGGGTGGTGGGTAAGGAGAAAGTTTGTTATTGGCTGAGTAAAGATATTGTTGAGTTGGTGGGAAATTTGGCCGTACAGGAATGGCAGTCACAGCATGGGTTTCTCCCTCATCCTCACCCTCTTTATTTGCCCCAGTTTTCTCAGTCGTCCTAGTAGGATGATCAAATTTACCTCTTTTTGGACCCACGTTGATCCTTTCACTGGCGAAGACCAAATCTGCAAAGCTTTGAGGGTGCGCAGCCCATCATCTTTTCATAGTAGAGTACCGATAATGTGTCTACCATCACGATTATCGTCTCCCTTTCCATTATTGGGGGTACCACCTGGGCCGCCAGATCCCTCCACCTTTTGGGCGTGTTCTTTGAAAGATCCGTCCCCCCCTTTTGCAAATGTTCTGTAGTTGCATCCTATCCAGAACCATATCAAAATTGTACTAATACTGCCTAACAAAGGCAACCATTAGGTCCTTCCAAGAATGTACTCGGGAAGGTTCCAAGTTAGTGTACCATGTAACAGCTACCCCAGTAAGACTTTCTTGGAAAGAATGTATCAGCAATTCCTCATCTTTGGCGTATTCCCCCATCTTCTGACAATACATCTTTAGATGGTTCTTGGGACAAGTAGTCCCCTTGTACTTGTCAAAGTCCAGCGCCTTGAACTTGGGAGGGGTGATGATATTGGGTTCTAGGAACGACTCTTTTAGGTTAGCAAAGACATAATCTTCACCTCCTTCAACGGCCCTGAGCCTTTCCTCTAAATGATCTAACTTTTTCCATTTTTTCCATAGCACGAGGGGCTCTTCCCACCGCAAAATGCAATGGTTGTGGTTGTGGGCGAAACTGAGGGCCCTCCAAAGTGTTTTCAAAGGGTATACCACCAACTGCTTGCCCTACAGTGGCATATCCGAGCCAAGGCTCGAAGTCAGCTAGATTGTGGTGGGGAATTTCTTGTGTCTCCCCCATGGTTTGAGAGATATGTGCCTGATCAGTTTGGGGTTGTTGGCTCTCAATGAGTATCGGAGTGGAGTCATTGAGATTTTCATTGAGAGTGTACGCCACGTTGGGTGGTGTATAGTTGAGAGGCAAGCCATATGGCGGGAAGGCGTGCTCGTTTTGAATTTGTACATTATGGGGGTTGCCCGTACTTCCCAAATCTTTGCCTACCATATCTGAGGTTGGATGATTCATTTGGTTGATGCCGGATGGGGACATCAGGTTCACCTTAGCAACAACGCTGGTAGCGGCAATTGCAACCACATTGGCTTCCATTATCTTCTTCACACTCATCATGGCCTCCATCATTGTGGCCATTTTCTCTTTAATGGCCTCCATGTCGGCCTTCATCTTCTCTTGCACCTCCTCTGCTTCACCCATTACTCTAGCTCTAGCACGAGTTCAGTAAGGGTGCCGTAAAGCGTGTCCTTTTCTTTTTGATAACAATGATTAAGTTCATTTTTATTTTATTTTATTTTTCAAGGAAAGAATGCAATGAGCAATGCAAGCAATGAAAAGCATGGATGTATGCGAATGGTGTACAGTTGAAGTATTGCGAATTTTTACACAGGATATGGGGTTGAATCAATTTAGATTTTCAACATGGTCCATGACATCTTTGTCAAGGTGAAACTGGAAGTAACAAGGACATCAATAATCCTAAATATGTTTGGCAGTAGACGAAGCAGTGATGTGACTCGACTCATCTTTTGCCCCAATTTTGCAAGACGGTTACTTCCATATTTCAACTTGACTTGATGAACCTTTTTGTAAAAGCATGAGCTTGGTTCAACCCTATAATCCAAGGAATGGCAATTCTGATCGCCAATACTTCAACAACATCTCATAGGGATGAATGACTCGGGCATACTTTAAGCTTATGCACGGAAAATGTAATTATGAAATTGAGATGCCCGAAGAAACACCCTTTCCTAGTTAACCATGCATTAGGTACCATGTTCAATTATTTTGTCTTTAAGTGAAACGGGTTTATGATCCCAACATGGTTGGCTCGTGGTGCCTAACACATGGAACTAAGAATGTAGTGTGAAGTTTCACGCTTCCCCCTTTTTTGTTTTTGTTTTGTAGAGGAAAACGCAAGGATGAGCAAACATGAAAACAAATGGTATGCAATTTTGCAGATCAAAAAGTTTGTTGAACGCATATGCATGATGATGCCATGACTCATGCAAAATGTGAGGCCGGAATATGATAACGGACAAATGCAGGATATGTCCATTATGATGTTATGAAGAGATGCTTATGCGATGCATGATATGAATGCATTTTACGGACATGAGAGCCCGGAAAATTATCTCTTCTTACTTGCGCATTTGGGGGTGCAGTGCCCCATGAGTACAATTAAGAAGGTGATATGGACCTTCCGGCTTCCCGTGACAAAGGACGAGACCAACATACAATGCATGCTAGAGAAAAAAAATGCGGGAGTGATTTGATTTGCACAAGTTTTTTTTTGGAGTAAAACATGGGATCAACTCATTTTATTTCAAAAAGGAAGTCGTATCTAGTCAAGGTCTGAGAGACCATACAAGTTTCCTAACGATTTCTAATTATGTGGGCCATTAAGTTTATCATATGCTGACAATAGCCGAGAAGCCCATGAATCTCTTCGGGGGCGGAGTAGGTGTCTGCCATTGCCTTGCCTTGGCTAACAATCGGGAAGTTCTTGACTCCCGTTCAAGGTAAGAGCAAACCGATCCAAAAACTTGGTCTCTGCTTGCCATATCGGACCAACTGTGTCTGGCTAGCAAAGGGTGCAGATAACCGTAAGGTATCTCCGCGTATCTTGGGTGCAGAATGACCAAACTTGGTCTCTGCTTGCCATCGGACACAACTGTGTCTGCCTAGCAAAGGGGTGCAGTAACCGTAAGGTATCTCCGCGTATCTTGGGTGCAGAATGACCAAACTAGTCTCTGCGTTGCCATCGGACAACAACTGTGTCTGCCTAGCAAGGGGTGCGGATAAACCGTAAGGTATCTCCGCGTATCTTGGGTGCAGAATGACCAAACTTAGTCTCTGCGTGCCATCGGACAACAACTGTGTCTAAATAGCAAAAGGGGTGCGGATAACCGTAAAGGTATCTCCGCGTATCTTGGGTGCAGAATGACCAACTTATCTCTGCGTGCCATCGGACACCAACTGTGTCTAAATAGCAAAGGGTGCGGATAACCGTAAGGTATCTCCGCGTATCTTGGTGCAGAATGACCAAACTTAGTCTCTGCGTGCCATCGGACAACAACTGTGTCTAAAATAGCAAGGGGTGCGGATAACCGTAAGGTATCTCCGCGTATTTTGGTGCAGAATGACCAAACTTAGTCTCTGCGTGCCATCGGACAACACTGTGTCTAAATAGCAAGGGGTGCGGATAACCGTAAGGTATCTCCGCGTATCTGTGGTGCAGAATGACCAAACTTGGTCTCTGCGTGCCATCGGACAACAACTGTGTCTAAATAGCAGGGGTGCGGATACCGTAAGGTATCTCCGCGTATCATGTGTGCAGATGACCAAAACTTGGTCTCTGCGTGCATCGGCAACAACACTGTGTCTAAATAGCAAGGGTGCGATAACCGTAAGGTATCTCCGCGGGCTAACCAGCTCTTGAGTCATGGGTCAACAAAAGGCGGTGTGGTCGACAAAAGCGAAAGCTCTTGCTCCTATCGTATCCTCCAATGAGGAATTCAGACCTACGTAGTTCTGGATAATTGTGAGATTCTTGAAAAAGTCTCGGTGTTTTCTCCACTAAAAATGCAAACATGCTTTAGCAAGAGACAAATATTCCAACTGATTTTAGAGAAGCATATGCTTTTTTGAGTGAAAAACAATGCGTCTACCGGGAAGGAGAGTCTGCTGATGAAATCTCCCATAACCATAAAGAAGATCTGGATGTTAGCAATTTCGTTTCTAAATGATCATTTAGAGGAAACACTGGGTCCGACAAAAATAGAAGAAATCCACTCAAAGTGTATCAATCTCGACAAGTAAGTGTTTCTCCTAATTCCGAACCGTAGATATGTCATGAACTTGACTTTGCAAATTATTTCCATCAAATCAAAAAATTACACGCGTGATCATGGATCAATAGGGCTTCCTTGGAATGGGTTCTTTTGGTGGTTTCTTCTTCGGTTTTTGTGGTTTTTGGCTTTGATTTTCCTGGCTTTTTCTTTTCTGTTTTTTTTTTTTTTTTTTTTTGTTAGTGCGGGGCGAAAAAAAGGGTCGCTAGCATCACGGGATTTTGTTGGTAATTAAAGGAGAAGACCATTTTAGGTCGTGGTTTCCTTCCTTCCTTTTGTTCATTTGGTGACAAATTCTGTATTGTTCAGATATTGTCCGGTCCAAAGACCTTTCTGCACATCTCTTCTAGTTTCTTTGATCAAGAAACTTTCTTTCCTTCCTTTTTTTTTTTTTTTTTTACTTTCTCCATCTTTGGTGGGAATTTCTTTCTTTTCTTTTGCTTTCTCCCACTCTTTGATTGGAATTTCCTTCTTCTTTGCTTTCTCTTGATTGGAAATTTCCTTCTCTTTTTGCTTCCGAGGGTAAGGATTGGCATTCTCACCCTGGTCAAGGTTTATGGTGAGTCAGGATTTTGCTCAAAGCTTTGTAGAATGGCTAGACATGATACATGTCAGGGTTGGTTTGGTTCAAGGATAAAAGGGATGCCCCGCAATTATTTCCATGACACATGCAAAAATGATGATTTGGAAACTTTATGAAAACTGGTCATGCATGCACCTATGCGGACACTCAAGTTCAAATTTTTATGGTTATGTGATGCTAGGTACTCAGGATTTATTATTCCACTATTTTAAATCCCAATGTTTTCCAAAATATGTTCTTTTATCAATTTGTGCATTCATCCGAGTCCATTTCCGGGCGTCTGGGAAAATCTTCACAGCATTCACCCTTCAGGTGTAGACACATTTTCCAAAAATTGGTTTTATGATCATGAATTTTTTTAAAGAAAAAGTTGGAAATCGTCTCTTTTCAAAAGCATGTTGGTTTTTCAGCTTGACAACTTATTTTTCTTTTTCTCCTTCTTTTTTTTTTTTTTTTTTTTTTTTTGATCATTATCATTTGTATTATTTCTTTTCTGTTTCTAAACATGTGCATATTTCTGTGAGGTATTTTGCTATATACATGCATATCCAAGGTATCTTGCCACCTAAACATACATATATATGTTTTGCGAGGTTTTTTTGTTACATACACGCACATCTAAGGTATATCCTCTACCTAAACGTACATATATGTATTTTGTGAAGTATTTTTTTGTTACATACATGCATATCTAAGGTATTTTCTACCTAAACATACATATATATATTTGTGAAGTGTTTTGTTTACATACATGCATATCTAAGGTATCTTTCTACCTAAACCATACATATATATATTTTTGTGAGGTATGACTACCTTTCGAGCTTGCGCTTGTTTATTTAAATCCCCAGGATCATGAGCAACTAGGTGCGTCTACTATAAAAGTGATCAAATAACAGCATAGATTCAAAAGGTACTAGGTTGCCTCCTAAGTACGCTTCTTTAACGTCTTTAGCTGGACGCCTTATGACTTGTCAGCCACTGACCTAGTACTTTGCTTACTTTGCTTTGGACTTGGTCGCCTATTGCTCGAAGCATGTCGTAGGCAACGCTCTAACCTTTTTATGGATGAGCTGAGGTGAACTTTAGAGGGGTAGCGTGTGTCTATTGCACTGCTACCGGCCATCCAATGCTGCTGTGGTGTTTCGCCTTGCGCCTGCCTGGGGCGCAGTACTTCTTGATGAAAGCTCGATCAGTAGGGGGCCTGATGCCCTTGCTGGAGTGACAGGTACTCCGTAGAACTGACAGAGACCGTATTAGAGCTTGACAACTCCAAAGACCCTGTTGGACTTCTTCGGGTCCACTGGGTTGTCTTGCAGGCGCGATCCCTGCAAACAATAGATGAAATCAGAAATCAGTTGAGTGATGTCGCATACTTACCTATGATGACATAACCTTGCCGGGGGGTAGGGCACCTGTAGGACTGATAGAGGCCCGTAACCAGAGCTGGAACCCCAGGGCCCTGTTGGACTTTTCCGGGTCCACTGTGTCTTGTGGGTGCGATCCCTGCAAACAATAGATGAAATCAGAAATCAGTTGAACTATATGCATACTTACCCATATCGGGACGACACAGGACCAACTGATACTTTTGCAGGGGGAGATTGGCGTTGCGGTCGCTGGGCAGAATGTTCTAAGTAGCAATGTCCTCTATATCTGTGTAAGAGTGGTCATGTTGGTGCGCATGGATCCGCACTCGTCTCTTTACAGGGCGGCACGGGTAAATCTTGCCCCGTATGCATAGTAGCTGTGTAATAGCCTCCTCTCTGTTTGTGCTCGCACAGTTGGCCCTCTCAATATCAGGGGGTGCCGGAACCGTTAAAGGAAACTAACTGGCCCCTTAACCAGAAGTGCAAGTCTCGGTTAAGCATTTAAGGGCAGAGGACCTTAAATCTTTTAAGGTGTGGATGTCGAGCACACTGAAAAATGAGGACACGTAGCCCTCTAAAGGTGAAGGCGTGCAGCCTCTCAAGGCGAGGATGTGTAGTCCTCTGATGGTGAGGGCGTGCAGCCCTCTGATGGTGAGGACCGTAGTCCTCTCAAGGCGAGACGTGTAGTCCTCTCAGCGGTGAGGGTAACTATACCCAAGGTGAGGGTGTGTAGCCTCTCAAGGCGAGGACATGTAGTCCTCTAAGAGTGAGGGCATGCAGCCCTCTGATGGTGAGGAACGTGTAGTCCTCTCAAGGCGAGGACGTGTAGTCTTCTCAAGCGGTGAGGGTAACTAGTACCCAAGGTGAGGGCGTGTAGCCCTCTCAAGGCGAGGACATGTAGTCTCTAGAGGTGAGGGCGTGCAGCCCTCTGATGTGAGGACGTGTAGTCTTCTCAAGGCGAGGACGTGTAAGTCCTCTCAACGGTGAGGGTAACTAGTACCCAAGATGAGGGCGTGTAGCCCTCTCAAGGCGAGACGTGTAGTCCTCTAGGGTGAGGGCGTGCAGCCCTCTGATGGTGAGGACGCGTAGTCCTCTCAAGGCGAGGACGTGTAGTCCTCTCAACGGTGAGGGTAACTAGTACCCAAGATGAGGGCGTGTAGCCCTCTCAAGGCGAGGACGTGTAGTCCTCTAGAGGTGAGGGCGTGCAGCCTCTGATGGTGAGGACGTGTAGTCCTCTCAAGGCGAGAACGTGTAGTCTTTCAACGGTGAGGGTAACTAGTAACCAAGATGAGGGTGTAGCCCTCTCAAGGCGGAGGACGTGTAGTCCTCTGATGGTGAGGGCGTGCAGCCCTCTCAAGGCGAGGACATGTAGTCTCTGGAGGTGAGGGCGTGCAGCCCTCTGATGGCGAGGACATGTATCCTCTGGAGGTGAGGCGTGCAGCCCTCTGATGGTGAGGATGTGTAGTCCTCTCAAGCGAGGACGTGTAGTCCTCTCAACGGTGAGGGTAACTAGTACCCAAGGTGAGGGCCGTAGCCCTCTCAAGGCGAGACATGTAGTCCTCTGAAAGGGAGGGCGTGCAGCCCTCTGTTGGCGAGGACGTGTAGTCCCTCTCAACGGTGAGGGTAACTAGTACCCAAGGTGAGGGCGTGTAGCCCTCTCAAGGCGAGGACATGTAGTCCTCTGGAGGTGAGGGCATGCAGCCCTCTGATGGTGAGGACGTGTAGTCCTCTCAAGGCGAGGGTAACTAGTACCAAGGTGAGGGCGTGTAGCCCTCAAGGCGAGGACATGTAGTCCTCTGGAGGTGAGGGCGTGCAGCCCTCTGATGGTGAGAGACGTGTCCTCTCAAGGGAGGGTAACTAGTACCCAAGGTGAGGGCGTGAGCCCTCTCAAGGCGAGGACATGTAGTCCTCTGGAGGTGAGGGCATGCAGCCCTCTGATGGTGAGGACGTGTAGTCCTCTCAAGGCGAGGGTAACTAGTACCCAAGGTGAGGGCGCGTACCCTCTCAGGCGAGGACATGTAGTCCTCTGAAAGGGAGGGCGTGCAGCCCTCTGTTGCAGGACGTGTGTAGTCCTCTAAGCAGGGTAACTAGTACCCAAGGTGAGGGCGTGTAGCCTCTCAGGCGAGGACATGTAGTCCTCTGGGGTGAGGGCATGCAGCCCTCTGATGGTGAGCGTGTAGTCCTCTCAAGGCGAGGGTAACTATACCCAGGTGAGGGCGTGTAGCCCTCTCAAGGCGAGACATGTAGTCCTCTGGAGGTGAGGGCGTGCAGCCCTCTGATGGTGAGGACGTGTAGTCCTCTCAAGGCGAGGGTAACTAGTACCCAAGGTGCCACCCTTATGAGAAAACAAGAGATTGACTCATCGAGAGGGCCGGTCATCCCAAATCCACAAGATTTGGACATTAGATGTAGGAAATCTATGCAGTTAACATAATTTTTGGGGATGCGATGCATGCAACCTTTGTCGTGAAATTTGGTAAATGCAGACTCATATGAAACAATGCAATGTAATGGAAAGTTTGTACAATGTCATGACATTCTTTCCTATTTTGTGATTTTGATTTTGTTTAAAATTTTTGGAAAAACACAGATTGACTGTCTTTTGAAAGAGCGTGATAATTTCATTGCGACCTCATCCTATCTTTTGCAAATCTCTCCGGGAACTCCCTCAGAGTTGTAATTTCTATTTGATTTAGTCACTTGACCATTTTGGAGTGACGGCAATGGAGTCCGTTTGATGTTTGATCAATCCATTGAAATCTAGGGTTTGTCCCCCCTTTTTTGTTAAAAACATCGATGGGTGAGAAACTTTTGATCGGCCCCTATGTTCACTTGAGGCTCATGCACGTGCCCCTCCTGCCCCAGTGTAAGGCTTTGAGGTATCAATCGTTGCTTCGTCATGACCCTGTAGGGGGAACCTATTGGGTGAGAACTTCTAATCTGCCATAGGTTCGCTTGAAGTTTTGCATGGTGCCTTTCGTTGCCCCAGTGTAGGCTTTAGAGGTACCAATGTTGACTTGTTTTCACGACCTCGTAGTGAGGAAGAATGAAAGAAGCAGTTGATTCTTGCAAAAAGAATTTTCCAAGGACGAGAAATAATTGAAGGATCTTTCAGCTGATGGATTTAAGCAAGATGTTTGATGTCTTGATGATGCCAAAGGATCAAGTGCTTCCAAGTTTTATTCAATACAAGAATCCAAGAAAGTCAAGATATATGATCAAGTTATTTCTAGAATCTTTTCGGAAGAAGTTTCCAAAATTTGAAGAAGCAAAGGTTTGACCAAAGAATCTATCATTTCAAATTGAGATTTGCTCTCTGGTAATTGATTACCAGTAGTTGAAAATGTTTTAATACAAATTTTAAAACCTGTAATTGATTACATAAGTCTTGTAATTTGATTACAGAGGGGATTTTCAGAAAATAATTTCCAAGAGACATATCTATTCAAATGTTTTATGAATGGTCATTCAAATGTTTTAAAGAGAGTTTTCATTGCCCAAACAGTTTTATCCTCTCGAAAGATCAAGAGTTTTTTTTTCTGAGCTGAAATGTCTTATACTCTCAAAAAAGATTCCATTGGTCAACCACTTGCTTATTCAATAAGGAATTTTTGATTGATCTTCATTTTACAATCTACCTCTTTTACGAGAGACCTCTTCTTCTCTTCTTCTTATTTCTGAAAAGGGATTAAGAGACCGTGGGTCTTTGTTGTAGAGGATTCGACACAAGGGAAGGGTTATCCCTGTGTGCATTGTTAATCCAAAAAAGAAAGAGTGATAGTTCAATTGGGGAATAGTCTTTGCATCTTAATTCAACCCCCTTTTTCTAAAGGTAATTGAAGGCATTTGTCCAACATCCTATTCTTGGTAACTCACTTCTCTCTAAAAAGACAAAAATTAGGTAGCATGAACGTCTATATTTTACTTGCAACAGTCAAATCAAATGCCTTTTTATTTTTTTATTTTGAAACTTTATTTGTTTTGAACTTTAACTCGTTGTTTTACGGCAACCCCCACCAACGTGCAAGACGAGTAATCCTCTGATTGAACAGTCTTGGAAGTCAACACTCGGAGCGCAGGTTGCTTGAGCAAACAGACCAATGGCTTACACCACAATTCTGGTGAAAGCTGAATAAGCAAACATGCGTTTGTGAGAGGATGAAGGGACAAAGATAATCAACTTTATCCATTTCATTTAAACATTGTAGCTGTGGTTTCAATAATGGCATAAACTTGGAAACCCTGATGAGTCATTAGGGAACACCTAACAACAGCTTTCAAAAAAAATTGCCCATGGTTGGCCATCTCTTGTCAATGTCAGGATTTACACGCATTCTCCTCAAAATTTCAGCCAGCCCGTATCAATTAGAACTTCAACTTTTATGCTTCGGGGTCATACAATGCTCAATGGAATGCCCCAGGGCTCCTCCACGATAAGCACACGTTGCGTTCGAGTCGTATCCTCAAGAAAAGTGGAGGTTGATGAACCTTGGCTAGGGTTATGGCTACCATTGAATTATCAAGTAGATTATGGGAGCAAGTCAGCATAGGAACACTGGAATTGGGTGAATTCTACAGGCTTTCTCGCTGCAAAATTCACTTCTTGGTTGGTGTTTTTGGTTTGTTGCTAAAGGTGGTGTTCGTCATTGGAAGTGCGGTAGACAGACTTTGTGGTAGATTTAGGGATGGCCTTTGTGGATAACTGGGTGGTGGGTAAGGAGAAAGTTTGTTATTGGCTGAGTAAGATATTGTTGAGTTGGGGAAATTTGGCCGTACAGGAATGGAGTCACAGCATGGGTTTCTCCCTCATCCTCACCCTCTTTATTTGCCCCAGTTTCTCCAGTCGTCCTAGTAGGATGATCAAATTTACTCTTTTTGGACCCACGTTGATCCTTTCACTGGCGAAGACCAAATTTAAGTTGAAAGGTTCGGGAGTTGTATTTACGCACGGGGAAGGTATTAGCACCCCACACGCCCGTCCAAGGGACGGCAGCCTTTAATCGAATGTGCAAACATGACTTTGATTTTTTGTTCCCTTTTATGTTCTTATATCCTTTATACCCTTTTTATATTTTTTCCTTTTTTGTGGTCGACAAGGGTGTTTCCCTTTGCTCCTACGTATTCCTCAATTTGGGATGAGAAAATCAGACCTACGTAGTTCTTTCGGAACAAAGTGTTTGGTTAAGTTGTTTTTGTCTTTTTTGCAAAATATGTTTTTATTGAACAAAAGGTCATTTAAGGTGTTGAACCATTAAACGGTCTTTTGATTTTGAAAGGGGAGAAACGTTAAGGCGTTGGACCATTAACGATTTCTTGTTTTTGAAAGGAGAGAAACGTTAAGGCATTGGACCATTAACGATCTCTTGGGGTGGTCGACAAAAGCGGGGCTTTTGCTCCCTACGTATCCTCAATGAGGAACTCAGACCTACGTAGTTCTTTCTTATCAAGTGATTCTTTTTTGCTCAAGTGGTGATCATTTTAAGGCGTTGGACCTTAAAAATGATCCATTTTACTTAGTGAGAAAATGAAATGACGAACTTCAAAAGCCTATTTTTGTGGACGAGCTTGACTAGGCGAGTTGATTTTAGCCTTAGTTTCACTTTAGTTATTAATCAATTCGATTAAGAATGAGAAATCCCAAAGAGAAAACGTCCGATTGATTTTCCGCTTTATTCTACTAAAAGATGTCTTTTTGATTATTATATTATTTTTACCTCTTTTTGATTTCCAACGTGGTTACGGCACGACCGAACGGTCGGAATTTATTTAACCAAAGTTAATGGATAATACAATTCAAATGTTCGGTGGAAATTTATTTTATTTTTAAGTTAAGCGAGAAATGACTTAAGTAAAATGGCTTAAGCACGTCAACAGGGGATATAAAAAGTAAACAAAACGAGAATCAAAATGCACGAAAACACATGTGGACCACTACGGGTACATAGAATGAATCGAAAAGCTTGGTTCGAGGTACTTACCCGTTGAAGATCGAAGAACGATGAAGAACGAATGAAGAACGTCGAAGAACGGTTCAAACCTTTGCGAGATTCCTCACGGAAAACGTTACGGAAACGTTTCGGAAGCGCCTCGGCTTAGATTTTCTTCACGGAAACAATTTTTTCCAAGCAAATTCCAAAGAGAGAGAAGTGCCTAAAGGCTGGGATCCTCTTCTCTTCATTTTCTCCCTATTTATAGCAAAATAGGGGATGCTTGCCGCCCAGCTCGCCCAGGCGAGCTCAGCTCGCCCAGGCGAGCAGGGTTGCTTCCTCAGAAGCCAACCGCCTTCTGGAGGAATCTTCTGGAGGGCCAAATGGGCCTGGTTGCTATTTGCACCCCCATTTTTACCAAGTTCACCCCCCTCTGCTGTTTTTGGTGATTCTTTTTTCGTAAAGTTACGGAAACTTACGAATTTCGTAACGATACTTGTTTTCTTTCCGTAATTGTTACGGAACCTTGCGGATTACATAATCATCCCCTTTTTGACTTACGGAATGTTACGGAACCTCACTTAATTATGCAACGACGCTTCCTTTCGATTTCCGGTGTGTCACGGAAACTTACGGATTGTGCATCAATATTTTTTGGTTTTCCGGCATGTCTGAAATTTCACAAATTGCCTAATGATGGGTGCCAAGCACCTCACGAGGACCAAAGAATGGTCGCACGTCATCGAGCAAAGGTTCCCGGACGAAATTTAGGGTATGACAGTTGCCCCTCTTTACTTGTCTTTTATTGGAGATAAAAGAAAAGTAAAGATAAGACACTAATTTCGCTCCTCTCGACTTGGCGAGAGTCGCGGGTGACCATAAAAATCTCCACATGCCAATGACTTGTTGTCCCCCAAAATTTCACAAATTGCCTAATGACGGGCGCCAAGCACCTCACAAGGACCAAAGAATGGTCGCATGTCATCAAGCAAAGGTACCCGAAAATCAGTGTATGACACTAATTTCGCTCCTCTCGGTTGACGAGAGTCGCGGGTGACCGTGACTTGTCGTTCCTAGGATTTCACAAATTGCCTGATGATGGATGCCAAGCACCTCACAAGGACCAAAGAATGGTCGCATGTCATCAAGCAAAGGTCCCCGAAAATCAGTGTATGACACTAATTTCGCTCCTCTCGGCTGACGAGAGTCGCGGGTGACCATGAAATTTCCACATGTAAATGACTTTGTTGTCCCCGGAGGAACAAAAGGTGCAGAAGACTGTGTCAGCCTCTGCATGCTATCAAGCGTTCTGTCTTACAGATAGCAAAAGAATGGGTGCGAATAACCATAAGGTATCTCCGCGTATCTTGGGTGCAGAATGACCAAACTTGGTCTCTGCTTGTCATCGGGCCCGCCGCCTCTGGATGACAAAAGGGTGCGGATAACCGTAAGGTATCTCCGCGTATCTTGGGTGCAGAATGACCAAACTTGGTCTCTGCTTGCCATCGGACACAACTGTGTCTGCCTAGCAAAGGGGTGCAGATAACCGTAAGGTATCTCCGCGTATCTTGGGTGCAGAATGACCAAACTTGGTCTCTGCTTGCCATCGGACACAACTGTGTCTGCCTAGCAAAGGGGTGCAGATAACCGTAAGGTATCTCCGCGTATCTTGGGTGCAGAATGACCAAACTTAGTCTCTGCGTGCCATCGGACAACAACTGTGTCTGCCTAGCAAAGGGGTGCGGATAACCGTAAGGTATCTCCGCGTATCTTGGGTGCAGAATGACCAAACTTAGTCTCTGCGTGCCATCGGACAACAACTGTGTCTAAATAGCAAAGGGGTGCGGATAACCGTAAGGTATCTCCGCGTATCTTGGGTGCAGAATGACCAAACTTAGTCTCTGCGTGCCATCGGACAACAACTGTGTCTAAATAGCAAAGGGGTGCGGATAACCGTAAGGTATCTCCGCGTATCTTGGGTGCAGAATGACCAAACTTAGTCTCTGCGTGCCATCGGACAACAACTGTGTCTAAATAGCAAAGGGGTGCGGATAACCGTAAGGTATCTCCGCGTATCTTTGGTGCAGAATGACCAAACTTAGTCTCTGCGTGCCATCGGACAACAACTGTGTCTAAATAGCAAAGGGGTGCGGATAACCGTAAGGTATCTCCGCGTATCTGTGTGCAGAATGACCAAACTTGGTCTCTGCGTGCCATCGGACAACAACTGTGTCTAAATAGCAAAGGGGTGCGGATAACCGTAAGGTATCTCCGCGTATCATGTGTGCAGAATGACCAAACTTGGTCTCTGCGTGCCATCGGACAACAACTGTGTCTAAATAGCAAAGGGGTGCGGATAACCGTAAGGTATCTCCGCGGGCTACCAGCTCTTGAGTCATGGCAACAAAAGGCGGTGTGGTCGACAAAAGCGAAGCTCTTGCTCCTACGTATCCTCCAATGAGGAATTCAGACCTACGTAGTTCTGGATAACTTGTGAGACTTGAAAAAGTCTCGGTGTTTTCTCCACTAAAAATGCAAACATGCTTTAGCAAAGAGACAAATATTCCAACTGATTTAGAGAAGCATATGCTTTTTTGAGTGAAAAACAATGCGTCTACCGGGGAAGGAGAGTCTGCTGATGAAATCTCCCATAACCATAAATGAGATCTTGGATGTTAGCATTTCGTTTCTAAATGATCATTTAGAGGAAACACTGGGTCCGACAAAAATAGAAGAAATCCACTCAAAGTGTATCAATCTCGCACAGGTAAGTGTTTCATCCTAATTCCGAACCGTAGATATGTCATGACTTGACTTTGCAAATTATTTCCTATCAAATCAAAAATTACACGCGTGATCATGGATCAATAGGGCTTCCCTTGGGAATGGGTTCTTTTGGTGGTTTCTTCTTTCGGCTTTTGTGTGTTTTTGGCTTTTGATTTTCCTGGCTTTTTCTTTTTCTGTTTTTTTTTTTTTTTTTTTGTTTAGTGCGGGGCGAGAAAAAAGGGTCGCTAGCGCACGGGATTTTGGTTGGTAATTAAAGGGAGAAGACCATTTTAGGTCGTGGTTTCCTTTCCTTCCTTTTTTGTTCATTTGGTGACAATTCTGTATTGTTCAGATATTGTCCGGTCCAAAGACCTTTCTGCACATCTCTTCTAGTTTCTTTGATCAAGAACTTTCTTTCCTTCCTTTTTTTTTTTTTTTACTTTCTCCCATTCTTTGGTTGGGAATTTTCTTTCTTTTCTTTTTGCTTTCTCCCACTCTTTGATTGGGAATTTCCTTTCTTTTCTTTTTGCTTTCTCTTTGATTGGAAATTTTCCTTCTCTTTTTTGCTTCCGAGGGTAAGGATTGGCATTCTCACCCTGGGTCAAGGTTTATGGTGAGTCAGGATTTTGGCTCAAAGCTTGTAGAATGGCTAGACATGATACATGTCAGGGTTTGGTTTGGTTCAAGGATAAAAGGGATGCCCCGCATTATTTCCATGACACAAATGCAAAAATGATGATTTGGAAACTTTATGCAAAACTGGTCATGCATGCACCTATGCGGACACTCAAGTGTCAAATTTTTATGGTTATGTGATGCTAGGTCTCAGGATTTATTTCCACTATTTTAATCAACCCAATGTTTCCAAAATATGTTCTTTTATCAATTTGTGCATTCATCCGAGTCCATTTCGGGCGTCTGGGAAAATCTTCACAGCATTCACCCTTCAGGTGTAGACACATTTTCCAAAAATTGGTTATGATCAATGAATTTTTTTAAAGAAAAGTTGGAAATCGTCTCTTTTCAAAAGCATGTTGGTTTTTCAGCTTGACAACTTATTTTTTTCTTTTTTCTACCTTCTTTTTTTTTTTTTTTTTTTTTTTTTTTTTTTTTTTATCATTATCATTTGTTTATTTCTTTTTCTTGTTTGTTTTTTTTCCCTTTTTTTTTTTCATGAGGTATTTTGCTACCTAAACATGTGTATATTTTTTTGCGAGGTATTTTTGCTATATACATGCATATCCAAGGTATCTTGCTACCTAAACATACATATATATGTTTTGTAAGGTATTTTTGCTGTATACATGCATATCCAAGGTATCTTTCTACCTAAACATACATATATATATTTTGTGAAGTATTTTTTGTTTACATACATGCATATCTAAGGTATCTTTCTACCTAAACATACATATATATATTTTGTGAGGTATGACTACCTTCCGAGCTTGAGCTTGTTTTATTTAAATTCCCAGGATCATGAGCAACTAGGTGCGTCCTACTATAAAAAGTGATCAAATAACAAGCATAGATTCAAAAGGTACTAGGTTGCCTCCTAGTAGCGCTTCTTTAACGTCTTTAGCTGGACGCCTTATGACTTGTCAGCCACTGACCTAGTACTTTGCTTACCTTTGGCTTTGGACTTGGTCGCCTATTGCTCGACCATGTGTCGTAGGCAACGCTCTAACCTTTTTATGGATGAGCTGAGGTGAACTTTAGAGGTGGTAGCGGTGTGTCTATTGCCTGCTACCGGCCATCCCAATGCTGCTGTGGTGTTTCGCCTTGCGCCTGCCTGGGGGCGCAGTACTTCTTGATGAAAGCTCGATCAGTAGGGGGCCTGATGCCCTTGCTGGAGGTGACAGGTACTCCGTAGAACTGACAGAGACCCGTAATTAGAGCTTGACAACTCCAAGACCCTGTTGGACTTCTTCGGGTCCACTGGGTGTCTTGCAGGCGCGATCCCTGCAAACAATAGATGAAATCAGAAATCAGTTGAGTGATGTGCATACTTACCTATGATGACATAACCTTGCCGGGGGGTACGGGCACCCTGTAGGACTGATAGAGGCCCGTAACCAGAGCTGGAAACCCCA
Source organism: Glycine soja (assembly GCF_004193775.1). Classification (NCBI taxonomy): domain Eukaryota; kingdom Viridiplantae; phylum Streptophyta; class Magnoliopsida; order Fabales; family Fabaceae; genus Glycine; species Glycine soja. The sequence continues at coordinate 20,634,043 of NC_041021.1, forward strand.
GGGCCCTGTTGGACTTTTCCGGGTCCACTGGGTGTCTTGTGGGTGCGATCCCTGCAAACAATAGATGAAATCAGAAATCAGTTGAACTATATGCATACTTACCCATATCGGGACGACACAGACCAACTGATACTTTTGCAGGGGGAGATTGGCGTTGCGGTCGCTGGGCAGAATGTTGCTAAGTAGCAATGTCCTCTATATCTGTGTAAGAGTGGTCATGTTGGTGCGCATGATCCGCACTCGTCTCTTTACAGCGGCACGGGTGAAATCTTGCCCCGGTATGCATAGTAGCTGTGTAATAGCCTTCCTCTCTGGTTGTGCTCGCACAGTTGGCCCTCCTCCAATATCAGGGGGTGGCCCGGGAACCGTTAAAAGGAAACTACTGGCCCCTTAACCAGAAGTGCAAGTCTCGGTTAAGCATTTAAGGGCAGAGGACCTTAAATTCTTTTAAGGTGTGGATGTCGAGCACACTGAAAATGAGGACACGTAGCCCTCTAAAGGTGAAGGCGTGCAGCCCTCTCAAGGCGAGGATGTGTAGTCCTCTGATGGTGAGGGCGTGCAGCCCTCTGATGGTGAGGACGCGTAGTCCTCTCAAGGCGAGGACGTGTAGTCCTCTCAGCGGTGAGGGTAACTAGTACCCAAGGTGAGGGTGTGTAGCCCTCTCAAGGCGAGGACATGTAGTCCTCTAGAGGTGAGGGCATGCAGCCCTCTGATGGTGAGGACGTGTAGTCCTCTCAAGGCGAGGACGTGTAGTCCTCTCAACGGTGAGGGTAACTAGTACCCAAGGTGAGGGCGTGTAGCCCTCTCAAGGCGAGGACATGTAGTCCTCTAGAGGTGAGGGCGTGCAGCCCTCTGATGGTGAGGACGTGTAATCCTCTCAAGGCGAGGACGTGTAGTCCTCTCAACGGTGAGGGTAACTAGTACCCAAGATGAGGGCGTGTAGCCCTCTCAAGGCGAGGACGTGTAGTCCTCTAGAGGTGAGGGCGTGCAGCCCTCTGATGGTGAGGACGCGTAGTCCTCTCAAGGCGAGGACGTGTAGTCCTCTCAACGGTGAGGGTAACTAGTACCCAAGATGAGGGCGTGTAGCCCTCTCAAGGCGAGGACGTGTAGTCCTCTAGAGGTGAGGGCGTGCAGCCCTCTGATGGTGAGGACGTGTAGCCCTCTCAAGGCGAGGACGTGTAGTCCTCTCAACGGTGAGGGTAACTAGTACCCAAGGTGAGGGCGTGTAGCCCTCTCAAGGCGAGGACATGTAGTCCTCTAGAGGTGAGGGCGTGCAGCCCTCTGATGGTGAGGACGTGTAGTCCTCTCAAGGCGAGGACGTGTAGTCCTCTCAACGGTGAGGGTAACTAGTACCCAAGATGAGGGCGTGTAGCCCTCTCAAGGCGAGGACGTGTAGTCCTCTAGAGGTGAGGGCGTGCAGCCCTCTGATGGTGAGGACGCGTAGTCCTGTCAAGGCGAGGACGTGTAGTCCTCTCAACGGTGAGGGTAACTAGTACCCAAGATGAGGGCGTGTAGCCCTCTCAAGGCGAGGACGTGTAGTCCTCTAGAGGTGAGGGCGTGCAGCCCTCTGATGGTGAGGACGCGTAGTCCTCTCAAGGCGAGGACGTGTAGTCCTCTCAACGGTGAGGGTAACTAGTACCCAAGATGAGGGCGTGTAGCCCTCTCAAGGCGAGGACGTGTAGTCCTCTAGAGGTGAGGGCGTGCAGCCCTCTGATGGTGAGGACGTGTAGTCCTCTCAAGGCGAGGACGTGTAGTCCTTTCAACGGTGAGGGTAACTAGTACCCAAGATGAGGGCGTGTAGCCCTCTCAAGGCGAGGACGTGTAGTCCTCTGATGGTGAGGGCGTGCAGCCCTCTCAAGGCGAGGACATGTAGTCCTCTGGAGGTGAGGGCGTGCAGCCCTCTGATGGCGAGGACATGTAGTCCTCTGGAGGTGAGGGCGTGCAGCCCTCTGATGGTGAGGATGTGTAGTCCTCTCAAGGCGAGGACGTGTAGTCCTCTCAACGGTGAGGGTAACTAGTACCCAAGGTGAGGGCGCGTAGCCCTCTCAAGGCGAGGACATGTAGTCCTCTGAAAGGGAGGGCGTGCAGCCCTCTGTTGGCGAGGACGTGTAGTCCTCTCAACGGTGAGGGTAACTAGTACCCAAGGTGAGGGCGTGTAGCCCTCTCAAGGCGAGGACATGTAGTCCTCTGGAGGTGAGGGCATGCAGCCCTCTGATGGTGAGGACGTGTAGTCCTCTCAAGGCGAGGGTAACTAGTACCCAAGGTGAGGGCGTGTAGCCCTCTCAAGGCGAGGACATGTAGTCCTCTGGAGGTGAGGGCGTGCAGCCCTCTGATGGTGAGGACGTGTCCTCTCAAGGCGAGGGTAACTAGTACCCAAGGTGAGGGCGTGTAGCCCTCTCAAGGCGAGGACATGTAGTCCTCTGGAGGTGAGGGCATGCAGCCCTCTGATGGTGAGGACGTGTAGTCCTCTCAAGGCGAGGGTAACTAGTACCCAAGGTGAGGGCGCGTAGCCCTCTCAAGGCGAGGACATGTAGTCCTCTGAAAGGGAGGGCGTGCAGCCCTCTGTTGGCGAGGACGTGTAGTCCTCTCAAGGCGAGGGTAACTAGTACCCAAGGTGAGGGCGTGTAGCCCTCTCAAGGCGAGGACATGTAGTCCTCTGGAGGTGAGGGCATGCAGCCCTCTGATGGTGAGGACGTGTAGTCCTCTCAAGGCGAGGGTAACTAGTACCCAAGGTGAGGGCGTGTAGCCCTCTCAAGGCGAGGACATGTAGTCCTCTGGAGGTGAGGGCGTGCAGCCCTCTGATGGTGAGGACGTGTAGTCCTCTCAAGGCGAGGGTAACTAGTACCCAAGGTGCCACCCTTATGAGAAAACAAGAGATTGACTCATCGAGAGGGCCGGTCATCCCAAATCCACAAGATTTGGACATTAGATGTAGGAAATCTATGCAGTTAACATAATTTTTGGGGATGCAGATGCATGCAACCTTTGTCGTGAAATTTTGGTAAATGCAGACTTCATATGAAACAATGCAATGTAATGGAAAGTTGTACAATGTTCATGACATTCTTTCCCTATTTTGTGATTTTGATTTTGATTTAAAAATTTTTGGAAAACACAGATTGACTGTCCTTTTGAAAGAGGTGATAATTCATGCGACCTCATCCTATCTTTTTGCAAATCTCTCCGGGAACTCCCTCAGAGTGTATGTTCTATTTGATTTAGTCACTTGACCATTTTGGAGTGACGGCAATGGAGTCGTTTGATGTTTGATCAATCCATTGAAATCCTAGGGTTTGTCCCCCCCTTTTTTGTTAAAAACATCGATGGGTGAGAACTTTTGATCGGCCCCTATGTTCACTTGAGGCTCATGCACGGTGCCCCTCCTTGCCCCAGTGTAAGGCTTTGAGGTATCAATCGTTGCCTTTCGTCATGACCCTGTAGGGGGGAACCTATTGGGTGAGAACTTCTAATCTGCCCCTAGGTTCGCTTGAAGTTTTTGCATGGTGCCTTTCGTTGCCCCAGTGTAGGGCTTTAGAGGTACCAATTGTTGACTTGTTTTCACGACCTCGTAGTGAGGAAGAATGAAAGAAGCAGTTGATTCTTGCAAAAAAGAATTTTCCAAGGACGAGAAATAATTGAAGGATCTTTCAGCTGATGGATTTAAGCAAGATGTTTTGATGTCTTGATGATGCCAAAGGATCAAGTGCTTCCAAGTTTTATTCAATACAAGAATCCAAGAAAGTCAAGATATATGATCAAGTTGATTTCTAGAATCTTTTGGAAGAAGTTTCCAAATTTGAAGAAGCAAAAGGTTTGACCAAAGAATTCTATCATTTCAAATTGAGATTTGCTCTCTGGTAATTGATTACCAGTAGTTGAAAATGTTTTAATACAAATTTTTAAAACCTGTAATTGATTACATAAGTCTTGTAATTTGATTACCAGAGGGGATTTTCAGAAAATAATTTCCAAGAGACATATCTATTCAAATGTTTTATGAATGGTCATTCAAATGTTTTAAAGAGAGTTTTCATTGCCCAAACAGTTTTATCCTCTCGAAAGATCAAGAGTTTTTTTTTTCTGAGCTGAAATGTCTTATCCTCTCAAAAAGATTCCTTGGTCAACCACTTGCTTATTCAATAAGGAATTTTTGATTGATCTTCATTTTACAATCTACCTCTTTTACGAGAGACCTCTTCTTCTCTTCTTCTTATTTCTGAAAAGGGATTAAGAGACCGTGGGTCTCTTGTTGTAGAGGATTCCTGAACACAAGGGAAGGGTTATCCCTGTGTGCATTGTTAATCCAAAAAGAAAGAGTGATAGTTCAATTGGGGAATAGTCTTTGCATCTTAATTCAACCCCCCTTTTTCTTAAGGTAATTGAGGCCATTTGTCCAACATCCTATTCTTGGTAACTCACTTCTCTCTAAAAAGACAAAAATGAGGTCACATGAACGTCTATATTTTTACTTGCAAACACAGTCAATCAAATGCCTTTTTATTTTTTTATTTTGAAACTTATTTGTTTTGAACTTTACTCGTTGTTTTACGGCACCCCCACCAACGTGCAAGACGAGTAATCTCTGATTGAACAGTCTTGGAAGTCAACACTCAGGAGCGCAGGTTGCTTGAGCAAACAGACCAATGGCTTACACCCACCTTCTGGTGAAAGCTGAATAAGCAAACATGCGTTTGTGAGAGGATGAGGGACAAAGATATCAACTTTATCCATTTCATTTAACATTGTAGCTGTGGTTTACAATAATGGCATAAACTTGGAAACCCTGATGAGTCATTAGGGACACCTAACAACAGCTTTCAAAATTGCCCCATGTGTGGCATCTCTTGTCAATGTCAGGATTTACACGCAATTCTCCTCAAATTTCAGCCAGCCCGTATCAATTAGACTTCACACTTTATGCTTCGGGGTCATACAATGCTCAATGGAATGCCCCAGGGCTCCTCCACGATAAGCACACGTTGCGTTCGAGTCGTATCCTCAGAAAAGTGGAGGTTGATGAACCTTGGCTAGGGTTATGGCTACCATTGAATTATCAAGTAGATATGGGAGCAAGTCAGCATAGGACACTGGAATTGGGGTGAATTCTACAGGCTTTCTCGCTGCAAAATTCACTTCTTGGTTGGTGTTTTTGGTTTGTGCTAAAGGTGGTGTTCGTCATTGGAAGTGCGGTAGACAGACTTTGTGGTAGATTTAGGGATGGCCTTTGTGGATAACTGGGTGGTGGGTAAGGAGAAAGTTTGTTATTGGCTGAGTAAAGATATTGTTGGGTTGGTGGGAAATTTGGCCGTACAGGAATGGCAGTCACAGCATGGGTTTCTCCCTCATCCTCACCCTCTTTATTTGCCCCAGTTTTCTCAGTCGTCCTAGTAGGATGATCAAATTTACCTCTTTTTGGACCCACGTTGATCCTTTCACTGGCGAAGACCAAATCTGCAAAGCTTTGAGGGTGCGCAGCCCACCATCTTTTCATAGTAGAGTACCGATAATGTGTCTACCATCACGATTATCGTCTCCCTTTCCATTATTGGGGGTACCACCTGGGCCGCCAGATCCCTCCACCTTTTGGGCGTGTTCTTTGAAAGATCCGTCCCCCCCTTTTGCAAATGTTCTGTAGTTGCATCCTATCCAGAACCATATCAAAATTGTACTAATACTGCCTAACAAAGGCAACCATTAGGTCCTTCCAAGAATGTACTCGGGAAGGTTCCAAGTTAGTGTACCATGTAACAGCTACCCCAGTAAGACTTTCTTGGAAAGAATGTATCAGCAATTCCTCATCTTTGGCGTATTCCCCCATCTTCTGACAATACATCTTTAGATGGTTCTTGGGACAAGTAGTCCCCTTGTACTTGTCAAAGTCCAGCGCCTTGAACTTGGGAGGGGTGATGATATTGGGTTCTAGGAACGACTCTTTTAGGTTAGCAAAGACATAATCTTCACCTCCTTCAACGGCCCTGAGCCTTTCCTCTAAATGATCTAACTTTTTCCATTTTTTCCATAGCACGAGGGGCTCTTCCCACCGCAAAATGCAATGGTTGTGGTTGTGGGCGAAACTGAGGGCCCTCCAAAGTGTTTTCAAAGGGTATACCACCAACTGCTTGCCCTACAGTGGCATATCCGAGCCAAGGCTCGAAGTCAGCTAGATTGTGGTGGGGAATTTCTTGTGTCTCCCCCATGGTTTGAGAGATATGTGCCTGATCAGTTTGGGGTTGTTGGCTCTCAATGAGTATCGGAGTGGAGTCATTGAGATTTTCATTGAGAGTGTACGCCACGTTGGGTGGTGTATAGTTGAGAGGCAAGCCATATGGCGGGAAGGCGTGCTCGTTTTGAATTTGTACATTATGGGGGTTGCCCGTACTTCCCAAATCTTTGCCTACCATATCTGAGGTTGGATGATTCATTTGGTTGATGCCGGATGGGGACATCAGGTTCACCTTAGCAACAACGCTGGTAGCGGCAATTGCAACCACATTGGCTTCCATTATCTTCTTCACACTCATCATGGCCTCCATCATTGTGGCCATTTTCTCTTTAATGGCCTCCATGTCGGCCTTCATCTTCTCTTGCACCTCCTCTGCTTCACCCATTACTCTAGCTCTAGCACGAGTTCAGTAAGGGTGCCGTAAAGCGTGTCCTTTTCTTTTTGATAACAATGATTAAGTTCATTTTTATTTTATTTTATTTTTCAAGGAAAGAATGCAATGAGCAATGCAAGCAATGAAAAGCATGGATGTATGCGAATGGTGTACAGTTGAAGTATTGCGAATTTTTACACAGGATATGGGGTTGAATCAATTTAGATTTTCAACATGGTCCATGACATCTTTGTCAAGGTGAAACTGGAAGTAACAAGGACATCAATAATCCTAAATATGTTTGGCAGTAGACGAAGCAGTGATGTGACTCGACTCATCTTTTGCCCCAATTTTGCAAGACGGTTACTTCCATATTTCAACTTGACTTGATGAACCTTTTTGTAAAAGCATGAGCTTGGTTCAACCCTATAATCCAAGGAATGGCAATTCTGATCGCCAATACTTCAACAACATCTCATAGGGATGAATGACTCGGGCATACTTTAAGCTTATGCACGGAAAATGTAATTATGAAATTGAGATGCCCGAAGAAACACCCTTTCCTAGTTAACCATGCATTAGGTACCATGTTCAATTATTTTGTCTTTAAGTGAAACGGGTTTATGATCCCAACATGGTTGGCTCGTGGTGCCTAACACATGGAACTAAGAATGTAGTGTGAAGTTTCACGCTTCCCCCTTTTTTGTTTTTGTTTTGTAGAGGAAAACGCAAGGATGAGCAAACATGAAAACAAATGGTATGCAATTTTGCAGATCAAAAAGTTTGTTGAACGCATATGCATGATGATGCCATGACTCATGCAAAATGTGAGGCCGGAATATGATAACGGACAAATGCAGGATATGTCCATTATGATGTTATGAAGAGATGCTTATGCGATGCATGATATGAATGCATTTTACGGACATGAGAGCCCGGAAAATTATCTCTTCTTACTTGCGCATTTGGGGGTGCAGTGCCCCATGAGTACAATTAAGAAGGTGATATGGACCTTCCGGCTTCCCGTGACAAAGGACGAGACCAACATACAATGCATGCTAGAGAAAAAAAATGCGGGAGTGATTTGATTTGCACAAGTTTTTTTTTGGAGTAAAACATGGGATCAACTCATTTTATTTCAAAAAGGAAGTCGTATCTAGTCAAGGTCTGAGAGACCATACAAGTTTCCTAACGATTTCTAATTATGTGGGCCATTAAGTTTATCATATGCTGACAATAGCCGAGAAGCCCATGAATCTCTTCGGGGGCGGAGTAGGTGTCTGCCATTGCCTTGGCCTTGGCTAACAATCGGGGAAGTTCTTGACTCCCGTTCAAGGTAAGAGCAAACCGATCCATCCACATGGTTGCCTCTTGGTGTAAAGAGTCGATCACCCTTCCTCTAGCCTTTTCGCGTATACTTGGGTATATTCGTCCGCAATCCTATGCTCGTGGGCCGCGGCTAGACCTAACTCTTCTTGGTACTTGGCAATGATAGCTAGCATGTTGGTCTCCGTCTCGCATAAACGCTGAGACAAGCTTCTTTTGGACCTCGAAGAGGCAGCTAACTCCTCTTTCAAAACCATGCTATGTGCTCGCGACTGGTCCCTTTCTTCCTTTCGCAACTTGAGTTCACTATTGCTACCCCATAGAGCTCCGCGAAATTTGTTCCGGCCATACTCTTCCTTGCGAGCCCTCTTGGTCTCTTGTTCAAGGGCTCTTGCGGTAATTGCATTCTCTTCCCGTAACCCGGCACACTCCTTCCGAACGTGTGTAGCGGCCAACTTGAACTTCTCCTTGGCAAGTTTTGCCTTTCCTAACTCGCTTTTGAGAGCTTGGACTTCTTTGTCTTCTTCCGGTGCTTCAAAATTCTCTTCGCTGACGACTTTTAACTTGGCGAGCCAATCTAAACCTCGTATATGAACTTTCAGCCATTCGTGGTACCCACCAATGATGCCATTACGAATGCCTCTAAGCTCTTGATCTTTCCCTAACGGGGTTTCCCATGCCTTATGGATTCTTTGTATAGTCTTGGAATTTTGTGCGCCGAAATCCCTCACAAGGAAAGGAGACATGCTTTCTTCCGTCGGTGCTCCCCTCATGGGGTACCCTAGTTGTCTTATAGCGAGCGCGGGATTGTAGTTAATACAACCCCTCGTTCCTACCAACGGAATGTTTGGGTATCTTCCACATGAGAAAAGGACTCCTTCTTTTCTTTCCTTCCATCGGGGGAACCAACTGATTGTTCTACCTCCTATCCCGGCCAAGAGCTGGTCCCAATCTATTCTCCTCTTTTCAGTACACGAGCGATGGCTCAAGAGCGGACATGGATGTCTTGTGTCTTGTTGGAACAAGTGTGAAACCAACCAAACACAGAGGGCGGGTAAGCAACAGATGATCCGTGCGCTACTCTTTTCGCACCTTCGGTCAAATGTGTCAAATAGATCTGCCAAGACAGCTACCACCGGACTTTCCTTACTATGGTGGTAGGCAAGGAAAGCGTCGATTGCTGCTAGGTCTACCAAACCATCCACGTTTGGAAAGAGGACGACCCCAAAAATTATTAAAGCTAACACATCCATAAACGGGACCCAGTCTCCTTGATTGGCCATACCCCTCGCCTTGTCTTCTAGGTACTTCTGTGGTAGGCCCGCTATGCCGTTCCGAGTCTGTTTTATGCGGTCCAAACCTCTGGCTGAATCCTTGACCACAGTTGCAATTCTGCTTAAAGAGGGGAGACATCCGGAGGAAAGATATGGTTTCCTTCCCCCGAGAGGACATCCTAGAATTTCCTCAAATTCTTCAATGGTTGGTACTAATTGGAAGTCCCCGAATGTGAAGCATCTCAAGGGCTGGTCGTAGTATTGGGTAAGTGATGCAATGGCTTCTATGGACACCTCTGCTATGGTCAATTCTAAGATTTTTCCGTAAGTCTTGCGGAAGGCTTGCATTTGGAGGGGTTCCATCAACCGCCCTAATTCCTTGATGCTGGTGGTATCTGGGCTTTTGACCTTGACTTGGTAGAACCTCTTGCCGGTTTGATTTGTTCCCATGCTTACTAAAGTGAGATAAAAGCTGGTGCAAATCAAAACTCCGATGTCTCATGGGTGGGATGGATGAATGCATGATGGAATGCATATGGCACAGATGCAATCTAGGAATGCGGGGGTCCGGGGAATTTGTCCCCTTCTTAGATACGACGTCTAGGGGTAGAAAAAATGCCCCAACGCACGTTTTTAAGAAGGCGACACGGACCCTCCGTTGGTTTGTTTACAGTAGGGATCAAGAAGAACCCATATGTAATGCCTATGCAAAAGATACAATGCGGGAATGTACACAGTATGACAATATTTACCGAACATAAGCAAAAAGGGTATATGATACTCATGCATGGCAGTGTAAAAAATGGCACGCAACGTGTTTGCTCCGTGCCCCTGTTTAAGGGACCTATAAGGGAGAGAACTAACTAGGCTTTTAGCAATAAACCCCAAGGTAGTTATATCTCTCTTGATGGTTTCTAGAGGTATCATCCCCTTTGAAGAACATATTGCAGCAGTAGGGACTACTAGCAACAATAAGTTTTCAAAGAGAAAAGCTCTAGATGAGGGTTCACCGTAATCAAGCAAGTCGGAGACCTAGCATGATCACAGATTCACCTCCACTCCTTATGTTCCCATGAACCCGGGTATAGGGCCCTTTTTCACTCACAGTGTGTGCAAATAGTGTTAGTGTTTGTGTGCATCAAATGAATAAATATTTACCTCATGCATACATTCTAAAACACACTAAAAGCAACAAATAGTTTATATACACAAGAACATAAGACAAATAAAGGGAAACCAACAAAGGAGAAAGTCATGATAAAACATCGCACAAGATTAAATGGCCTAACTCTCTAAAAAAAGTCCCCAGTGGAGTCGCCAACTGTCGCAACCTACCCTTCGGCGGGAGGGCGACGCGTGACTCGCGGGATGCGTGTTCCACGAAAGGAATACGCGCGGAGTCGCCACCAACGTTTATTTGAGGAAAACGTCGGAAAAACCGGAAAAGACGCGATCTACGAACTTTTAAGTTGAAAGGTTCGGGAGTTGTATTTACGCACGGGGAAGGTATTAGCACCCCACACGCCCGTCCCAAGGGACGGCAGCCTTTAATCGAATGTGCAAACATGACTTTGATTTTTTGTTCCCTTTTATGTTCTTATATCCTTTATACCCTTTTTATATTTTTTCCTTTTTTGTGGTCGACAAGGGTGTTTCCCTTTGCTCCTACGTATTCCTCAATTTGGGATGAGAAAATCAGACCTACGTAGTTCTTTCGGAACAAAGTGTTTGGTTAAGTTGTTTTTGTCTTTTTTGCAAAATATGTTTTTATTGAACAAAAGGTCATTTAAGGTGTTGAACCATTAAACGGTCTTTTGATTTTGAAAGGGGAGAAACGTTAAGGCGTTGGACCATTAACGATTTCTTGTTTTTGAAAGGAGAGAAACGTTAAGGCATTGGACCATTAACGATCTCTTGGGGTGGTCGACAAAAGCGGGGCTTTTGCTCCTACGTATCCTCAATGAGGAACTCAGACCTACGTAGTTCTTTCTTATCAAGTGATTCTTTTTTGCTCAAGTGGTGATCATTTTAAGGCGTTGGACCTTAAAAATGATCCATTTTACTTAGTGAGAAAATGAAATGACGAACTTCAAAAGCCTATTTTTGTGGACGAGCTTGACTAGGCAAGTTGATTTTAGCCTTAGTTTCACTTTAGTTATTAATCAATTCGATTAAGAATGAGAAATCCCAAAGAGAAAACGTCCGATTGATTTTCCGCTTTATTCTACTAAAAGATGTCTTTTTGATTATTATATTATTTTTTACCTCTTTTTGATTTCCAACGTGGTTACGGCACGACCGAACGGTCGGAATTTATTTTAACCAAAGTTAATGGATAATACAATTCAAATGTTCGGTGGAAATTTATTTTATTTTTAAGTTAAGCGAGAAATGACTTAAGTAAAATGGCTTAAGCACGTCAACAGGGGATATAAAAAGTAAACAAAACGAGAATCAAAATGCACGAAACACAATGTGGACCACTACGGGTACATAGAATGAATCGAAAAGCTTGGTTCGAGGTACTTACCCGTTGAAGATCGAAGAACGATGAAGAACGAATGAAGAACGTCGAAGAACGGTTCAAACCTTTGCGAGATTCCTCACGGAAAACGTTACGGAAACGTTTCGGAAGCGCCTCGGCTTAGATTTTCTTCACGGAAACAATTTTTCCAAGCAAATTCCAAAGAGAGAGAAGTGCCTAAAGGGCTGGGATCCTCTTCTTCTTCATTTTCTCCCCTATTTATAGCAAAATAGGGGAGATGCTTGCCGCCCAGCTCGCCCAGGCGAGCTCAGCTCGCCCAGGCGAGCAGGGTTGCTTCCTCCAGAAGCAACCGCCTTCTGGAGGAATCTTCTGGAGGGCCCAAATGGGCCTGGTTGCTATTTGCACCCCCATTTTTACCAAGTTCACCCCCTCTGCTGTTTTTTGGTGATTCTTTTTTCGTAAAGTTACGGAAACTTACGAATTTCGTAACGATACTTGTTTTCTTTCCGTAATTGTTACGGAACCTTGCGGATTACATAATCATCCCCTTTTTGACTTACGGAATGTTACGGAACCTCACTTAATTATGCAACGACGCTTCCTTTCGATTTCCGGTGTGTCACGGAAACTTACGGATTGTGCATCAATATTTTTTGGTTTTCCGGCATGTCCTGAAATTTCACAAATTGCCTAATGATGGGTGCCAAGCACCTCACGAGGACCAAAGAATGGTCGCACGTCATCGAGCAAAGGTTCCCGGACGAAATTAGGGTATGACACACACTTAGCCACTTACATAGAAATCTGCAATACTATTAGGTTGGCTGGAGTGCCTGAAGATGCAATCTGACTGAGTTTGTTTTCATTTTCTTTATCAGGAGAAGCCAAGAGGTGGCTTCATTCATTCAAAGGTAATAGTCTTAATACATGGGATGAAGTTATGGAGAAATTCCTGAAGAAATATTTCCCTGAGTCTAAGACTGTAGAAGGAAAAGCTGCCATCTCTTCTTTTCACCAATTTCTCGATGAATATTTGAGTGAGGCCTTGGAAAGATTCCTTGGTTTGTTGAGAAAGACACCCACTCATGGATTCTCAGAATTGATACAACTCAATATCTTTATAGATGGGTTAAGACCGCAGTCCAAACAGCTATTAGAGCTTTCGCTAGAGGGAAAATCAAATTGAAGACCCCTGAAGAAGCCATGGATCTCATTGAAAATATGGCTGCAAGCGACACTGCTATTTTGAGAGATAGAGCTCATATTCCTACCAAAAGGAGTTTATTGGAGTTAACCTCCCAAGGTGCATTGTTGGCACAAAACAAATTGTTGTCTAAGCAACTGGAAGCCTTGACTGAAATACTAAGTAAGTTGCAAACTCAAATTCATTCTGCACATACTTCACATGCTTCTGTTTTGCAGGTGCAGGATGTACCATTTGTGGGGGAGCTCATGAATCTAGATGTTGTATTCCTATTGAAGAACACCCCACTCATGAAGTCAATTACATGGGAAATCAGCCCAGAAATATTTTAATGCAGGAGGATTTTCTGGATTCCAACATGGCCAACAATATAATTGACAGCAGGGACAATGCAGGAACCACCCTGGAAATTAGTTCAATAGAGATCAAGGTGAACCATCCACAAGGCCACAACAACAAGGGCCTAGTCTTTATGATCGCACACCGAAGCTGGAAGAGACTCTAGCTCAGTTTATGCAGGTTTCTATGTCTAACCAGAAGAGCATAAAGTTCACCATAAAGAATCTTGAGGTTCAAGTGGGACAACTTGCAAAGCAATTGACGGATAGATCATCAAGCAGTTTTATAGCTAATACAGAGAAAAATCCCAAGAAGGAATGTAAAGCTGTGATGACTGGAAGTAGAATGGAAATAAAAGGAGATGATAGTGAAGCTGGAAAGAAGATAGAGGAACATAAGCAACAACTAACAACTAAGCCAACACTTGAACCTGTTTTTGATTCTGTAGAACTTGAAGAGATTAATGAGGAGACTGAAGATGATAAGGAAGAAGAGACACCAATAAAAGAAAAAGAAAAAGAAAAAAAGTTGAAAAATGAAAAACAAAAAGAGAAAGTTGTTGATGATGAGATGAGGAAAGGCAAGAGTGAGGCAAACACTGACAAGAAGAATGATACTACTCCAAATGAAGGCAAGGAAGTGCCTTATCCTTTGGTACCTTCCTGGAAAGAGAAAGAAAGACATTTGACCAGATTTCTTGATATCTTCAAGAAACTGGAAATTACTTTACCCTTTGGAGAAGCACTTCAACAGATGCCACTTTGTGCCAAATTTTTAAAAGATATTATGACAAAGAAGAACCGGTACATCCACAGTGACAAAATTATGGTGGAAGGCAATTGTAGTGCTGTGATTCAACACATTCTTCCACCTAAGCACAAAGATCCTTGAGTTGTCACGATACCGTGTTCCATTGGTGAGGTTGTTGTAGGAAAAGCTCTCATAGACATGGGAGCTAGTATCAACTTAATGCCTCTCTCCATGTGTCGGTGACTTGGAGAGATAGAGATAATACCTACACACATGACCCTCCAGTTAGCTGATCAGTCCATCGCAAGACCATATGGAGTGATTGAAGATGTTTTAGTGAAGGTGAAACACCTTATATTCCCAGCTGATTTTGTTGTGATAGACATAGAAGAGGATGCGGATATTCCTCTCATTCTTGGCCGCCCATTCATGTCTACTGCAAGTTGTGTAGTAGATATGGGAAAAAAGATGTTGCAAATGGGCATAGAAGATCAGAAAATCAGCATTGATCTATTTCATGAAGATAAAGAACCACCTGACCGAAATGTCTGTTTTAAAGTTCATGTGATGGAGGAAAGAAGACCTGAGAAGAAGGTCCTTGAAGTGGGAACATTATTGGATCCTAGATAACAGTATGATGCGTCAAGCTAGTGATGTTAAAGAAGCGCTTACTGGGAGGCAACCTGGCTTTTCTTTCCCTTTTCTATCTTTATTTTTTTTCTTGCATGTAGTTAGGACATCTTGCTTGTGATTGTGATAGATTTTAGCTTGTTTAGTAATGAACAAAAAGGGTTGTTAAAATTATGTGTGAAGAGATAAGCATAAAATAACTTAGAAAATTTTTCAAATTCCTTATCCGCTAAGCGCAAACCTTGCGCTAAGCACCATCTCTTCACGCGCTAAGTCGAGCTTTCTCACGCTAAGCGCAAAGACCCCTGATTGATTGGCTGAATGGTTCAGCTAAGCGCATATTGCTGCGCTAAGCCCAACATCTTCACTGTAAGTTGCACCTTAAGCAACGGGCTTAGAGTGGATGATGCGCTAAGCGCCACCTCCTCTCTGTGAAAATTTATTATAGCTGCGCTAAGCATGCCATCCTGCGCTAAGCCCCAGATTGATTTTGTAAGTTGAGCTTTCAAGCTGAGCTTAGCGGGAAAGGATGCGCTAAGCACCAACATCATTATGTTTCAAAGTCATTGGAAGTGCGCTTAGTGCAGGTAGTGGCGCTAAGCCTGAATCACTCACTTTAAGTTGAAGCTTGATGTACTCTAAGCCTCACATCTCAGGCTAAGCGCATATTGTAGAAAGATTTTTGGTGTTGTAGAAAGCGCTAAGCGCTGCTCCCGTGCTAAGCCCCAAATGCTTACTGGAGTTTACAACTTCAAGTTGGGCTTAGCGCGTGGCTAGGCTAAGCGCTAGTGTTTTAAACTCAAACTCAAATGTCACGCGCTAAGCCGAGCTTTCTCGTGCTAAGCAAGCCATATGAATTTCAATTTTTAAAAAGTAGAGGCAGAGACACTTAGGTTGCTACCTTTGCACCCAAACCTCTGCAACATCTCATTCCTGAGCATTCTCTTATTTCTGCTGTGTGCCTACTGCTCCTCTGCATCTTGCTTGCTTCTTTGCAAAGACAATCCAAGTAAGTTAGCATTTCTTCTTTTACTTTCATGCTTCACACCTTAGGATAGAGGATTTATGTTTTCTTTGTTAGCATTGCTGTTAGGTTAAGTTACTTAGTTTTAGGGTTAGGTATTTTAGGACTTTAGGTAGTTTAGAAGCCCATTAGGGGCAATGTGGTTAAAAAGGGGTGAAAAACCCTGTGTATCTTTTTGGGATTCGCGATGAACGTGCTAAGCGCGCCTGTTGCGCTTAGCCTGTTCATTGCAATTGTTAAAATTTTTCAGATTTTTGATGATCACGCTAAGTGGACCATGTCGCGCTAAGCGTGTTCATCGTGGCTGTTGAACCAAAATGATACAGACGCTAAGTGTGCCTGTGCACTAAGCGTCAATGGTATATTGAGATACTCAGAGTAGTTCAGGCGCTAAGCCTAGCTTGCTGAGCTAAGTGCCACTTAGGTTCTGTTTCTTTACTTTTGTAATAAGGCTAAGCGCGCCTGTGCGTTAAGCCTCAGTGTCTATCTATCAAGCTGAGCTAAGCGCCAACATGCGGTGCTAAGCCCCAATCCTTTACTATTTCTAAAATTGTAGACTTAGGCTAAGTGCCCTTGTGCGCTAAGCCTATTCTGCAGAAAAAATGTTTTCTGTGTCTTCGAGCTAAGCGCCAGCTTGCTGCGCTTAGCGCTTGTGTTAGTTTCATAAGGCGCACTAAGCGCCAGGTTGCTGCGCTAAGCGCCCAACTCTGTTTTCAGTTTAATTTTTCTGTTTTCTTGAGAATAAACCTATACTAATCTCTTGTGTTTTGTCTCATATTTTGCAGATGGCATCTCAGAAAAGAAAATCCATTGCTTCTTGATCTTCTCAGATCAGATATGATAGATACAAATTTTCTTCCCCTGAAGCATGGGATCGCTACACCAACAACATCTTCGGCAGAAAGATCATTCCTGAAAGAAATGTGCAGCTGTCGTTTAATGACTTTGAGGAATTTCAAGGGGAGTTAAACATGAGGAACTGGCATAAGAAAATCTCGAATTTGGAAGAGGGAAGCATAGATGTGGCACTTGTAAAGGAGTTTTATGCAAATGTTTATGATCTTGAAGACAAGTCACTAAAACAGGTCAAGGTTAGAGGGCAATGGATTCCATTTGACTCATCTGCCCTCAACTCTTTTTTAGAAACACCGGTGGTCATAGAGGAAGGAGAAAGTCTTTTGGCATATGCAAGATTTGTGTTGCTAAGGCCAAACCAGCAAGAGTTAGCAGCCTGTTTGGGTATCCCAGGCAAGGGATTTGAATTGAATTCAGATGGACTACCTTTGAAGATTTTAAGGAAAAATTTGACTACTCTTGCTCAAACTTGGAGTGTCTTTTCTTTTTCTAACTTGGCCCCCACCTCTCATACTTCTGACATCAATTTTGATAGAGCCAAGTTAGTGTATGCACTCATACAGAAGATGGATATGAATATGGGATCCTTCATTTCTAGTCAGATTACATTCATGGCCCAACATGACTCCTCGAGGCTCGGCTTTCCTGCCCTAATCATTGCTTTATGTAAAGCCCGGGGAGTCCACTCTGATTCCTTGACCCATGAGAGATTGAGTCCTGCCATTAATTTGGCATATATTAAGAAGAACTGTTGAAAATCTTGATGATCCAATAGTCACTTTTAGAGGACCTAGGAAGGCCAGGGGTAAGAGATCTAAGGCCTCTTCCACAACACCATCAGAGGCTCCAGCACCTCCTTCTTCTACACTTCCTCCCTCTTCCTCCATAGATATCCCAATGATTCCTCCAGCACCTTCACATATTCCACTTCCAGCTCCAATATCTACAGGTCCAGCAGATTTTATTTTCACTCCTCAGATGCTGTACTCCATGCTCCAGAGCATCCATAGGGGGCAGTCCATCATCACGCAGAGCCTTCAGGGCTTGGTCTTGCCCTCCATTATGAGCATGGAGGAGTTTGATGCACAGGTGGCCTGGCCAGGAGACCAGCCTTCTTCCTCTGGAGGGGGTGGGGCCTCCACAGCCCAGGAGCCTATGACTGAGGAGCCTTCAGCAGCAGCAGTAGCAGAGGATGAGGATGAGTTCACTCCTCCTGGGCCTTTTGATTTTGTTGCAGGTACACATACGGCTCAGGAGGAGGAGGCTATTCCAAAGCCATCTCCAGCCCTTGTGCATGCACCTGATGATGCCACACCAGTGGTGGAGCCTGAGCAGACTATTCAGGATTCTTTAGCAGCTCCAGCACTGGATCTTAATGAAGACCAACCACAGGAGGAGCAAGACGTTTACATTTTTTTTGCATTATGAACACTTTAGTTTAGTTTTAGTTATTTTATGTTTTATGTCATTTAAATTTCAGCTTTTATGTTTTAGTCTTTTAATTTTAGTAGCGTAGTTGTTTGTTTGCTTGTACAAAAAGCTTGATTGAACAGTTAATTGATTGAACATTGTATGCAGTGGCTTGTTTGGTATGAAATAAGTGTTTGAAAGTGATTGATTGAGCAAATGTATGAATTGAATGGATTAGGATGATTGGATGATTGTTTTGATCAATTTTGCTATCATTAGAAGAGAATGAGCATATGATTGGAATTATGTCTGAAAATGTTAGTCGGTTGTCAGATTGATTGTGAAGGAATGCATTAACCGTATCCCAGTGAGAGTTTGATCTTTAAAATTTTGAGAGAAATGACTATCATTTAGTGCTGATTTTTGCGTGAATCTCTGAAGTATGGATTGGATGCATGAACTTGAGGATTATGAAGGCCATGTTTGATTATGAATAGCTACTTTTCCAAAAAGCTAACCTTGTGATTGAATGAATTATCCCTTGCACCCAGTTTGAGCTGAATGAATTGATTGATTGATTGAACCTCGATCCTATTCAGTTGTATTTTTTGCTACCTTATTTTAGGTTGTAGGAGAGCATCATCCACACAAGATGGTTCGAGGTAAATTTGTTCCAAATTTGGGGGAGGCACTGGGTAAGGATTGAAATGGTCAAAGAAAATAGTATATACACATTGTTTCTGTTCTGTTAAAAAAAAGTTGTAAGTATAAATAGAGTTAATAAGCGTGTATGCTATAATTTCAGGTATGAAAGCTAAGTGCCTAAGAAAAAGGGCAAGTATGGGGAAGGAATGAATGAAAAAGTGAAGGTTATTATATGGATGAATGCTCTCCTAGAACCTAAGTTTTTGAATCCTAGAAAAACCATGAATTGTTGGCAGCCTAACCCCATTACAAGCCTAGAAAGTCCTTCGGATTCATTTTTGTGTGTTCATTACTGTATGATAGGAGATGAAATGCAAAGGTTGGAACTTGTGTTGGTTGTTTATGATGGAATAAGCCTAAACACTTGAGTTTGAGTGAAACAATGACTGTGAGGTTTTGGTTGATGATCCTTCCTTGATTTCTGTCATACTTACTAGCTTATTTTATGATGGAAGCATGCTTGTGGGGCTTCTATGGAGGCTGGATCTTTGAGCTTCAATGAGGTCCTTTAATGGTGATTTTCCACCATGGAGATGCAGCGGAAGACAAAGGAGAAGAGGTGAGAGGAGGCGCCATCCACTAGGGAATAAGCAATGGAAGAAGGAGCTTCACCACCAAGATGAGCCTTGGATAAGAAGCTTGGAGAGGATGCTTCAATGGAGGAAAAGAAAGAGGGAGAGAAAGAGAGAGAGGGGAGCACGAAATTGAAGGAAGAAAAACGGAGAGAAGTTGAACTTTGAGTTGTGTCTCACAAGACTCTCATTCATCAAAGTTACAACAAGTGTTACACATGCTTCTATTTATAGACTAGGTAGCTTCCTTAAGAAGCTTTCTTTAGAAAACTTCCTTGAGAAGCTTCTTTGAGAAAACTTCCTTGAGAAGCTAGAGCTTATGTCGCAACGCGCCCTTCGCGGGCGAGCGAGGGCGAGGCTCACGGGTGCGCTTTCCAAAGGAGGAAAGGTGCGCGGAGTCGCCACCAACGTTTATTTGTGGAAAACGTCGGGAAAATCGAAGGAAACCGGTCAAAATGAAAATTCTAAGTCCGGGAGTTGTATTTACGCTTGAGGAAGGTATTAGCACCTCTCACGTTTGTCTCAAAGGACAACAACCTATTTTTTAGAATTGTGGAATTGTGTCATGTTACCTTTTATTTCTTTTTATTTTTTGAGGTCGACAAAAGCGGGGCTTTTGCTCCTACGTACCCTCCTTTGGAGAGGAAATCAGACCTACGTAGTTCTTACTTATGCATGAAACAAGTGATTCTTTTACTTTGAAGGGTGATCATTTTAAGGCGTTGGACCTTACAAATGATCCTTTTTACTTAGTAAGAAACTGACATGATAAACTTTAAAAAAAAACCTATTTTTGTGGACGAGCTTGACTAGGCGAGTTGATTTTAGCCTTAATTTCACTTTAGTTATTAGTCAATTCAATTAAGAATGAGAAGTCCCAAAGAGAAAACGTCCGATTGATCTTACGCTTTTATTTTACTAAAAGGCATTTTTTGATTATTATATTATTATTTTACCTCTTTTTTGATTTCCAACGTGATTACGGCACGACCGAATGGTCGGAATTCATTTTAACCGAAGTTAATGGATAATACAATTCAAACGATCGGTGGAAATTTATTTTATTTTTACATTAAGCGAGAAATGACTTAAATAAATGGCTTAAGCACGTCAAAAGGGGGTATAAAAAGTAAATGAAAACGAGAAGAAAAATACATGAAACAAAATGTGGACCACCACGGGTCCATAGAATGAATTGAAAAGCTTGGTTTGAGGTACTTACCCGTTGAAGACTGAAGAAAACGAAGAACGAACGATGAATCTTGAAGAACGGTCGAGAATCTTCGCGTAATTCCTCACGGAAATGTTACGGAAACGTTACGGAAGCGCCTCAGCTTGAATTTTCTTCACGGAAACAATTTTTCCAAGCAAATTCGAAAGAGAGAGAAGTGCCTAAGGGGCTGAACCCTTTTCCTTCTCACTTCTTCCCCTATTTATAGCAAAATAGGGGAGAAGCTTGCCGCCCAGCTCGCCCAGGCGAGCTCAGCTCGCCTAGGCGAGCCAGGTTGCTTCCTCCAGAAGCAACAGCCTTCTGGAGGAATCTTCTGGAAGGCCCATGTGGGCCTGATTGCTATTTACACCCCCTTTTTACTAAATGCACCCCCTTTTCTATTTTTTGTAATTCTTTTTCCGTAACGTTACGAAACTTTACGAATTTCGTAACGATACTTATTTTCCTTCCGTAAGGTTACGAATCCTTACGGATTATGTATTTACTCCTTTTTTACCTTTCGAAGAAGTCACGGAAACTTACGGATTGCGCAAAAACACCTCTTTTGACTTCCGCCACATTGCGGAATTTCACGGATCGCGCAAGCCTGCTTCCTTTAGATTTCTGAGACGTCTCGGGACTTCATTTGTGCAACAAAGGACGCCAAGTATCTCAAAGCGGCTAACCAAAGATCGCATGTCATCAAGTAATAATCCCCGGACGAAATTAGGGTATGACAGTTGCCCCTCTTTACTTACCTCTTATCGGAGATAAGAGGAAAGCAAAGATAGAACACTGATTTCGTCCGTCCTGCCCTTTTCGCGATGACGACTCTCATCTCTACTTCTTCTTTTTTCTTTTGCACAAAACAAAATACAAACAACAACCAGAACAACGAATATAATACAGATATACACATATACACATACTTGGCGAAGGAACCGATATGGAAAACAACAGAATAACGTGCTTCCTAGTCACCAGAAGCTTCACACTTGATAATTGTCATACCCTAATTTCGTCCGGGGACCTTTGCTTGATGACATGCGACCTTTCTTTGGTCCTTGTGAGGTGCTTGGCATCCATCATTGGGCAATTTGTGAAATTCCAGGACATGCCGAAAAACCAAAAAAAATATATATATATTGATGCACAATCCGTAAGTTTCCGTGACACACCGGAAATCAAATGGAAGCATCGTTGCATAATTAAGTGAGGTTTTGTAACATTCCGTAAGTCAAAAGGGGGATGATTATGTAATCCGCAAGGTTCCGTAACATTACGGAAAGAAAACAAGTATCGTTACGAGATTCGTAAGTTTCCATAACTTTACGAAAAAAGAATCACCAAAAAAGGTAAGGGGGTGAACTTATCAAGATAGGGGTGTAAATAGCAATTCAAATCTAGGCCCTTCTAGAACATTTTGGAAGTTGGGTTGCTTAAGGAGGAAGCAACTGGGCGGCAAGCTCCTCCACGTTTTTGAAAAATGGTTTTCGGGGCTTCCGCGGCTTCCGTAATACTTCCGTAAAATTTCCGAAAACCTTGGGTAAGCATATTCCACTTAACATTGGTAAAAGGGAAAAGAAAAAAGATGAAAATCAAATTCGAAAACAGTTCCGTAAGGCTTCCGTAACTTTTCCGTAAAATACGAAAAGGGGGGTGAACTTAGTAATTCGGGTGCGCTTAGAAATCTTCTTCATTAAGTCTTTGGGCGGCAAGCACCTCCTTTTTTTTCTATAAATAGGGGAGGGGGGAGCTGTTTCAAAATGTTCAAGACCCCTTTGGCTATGCATTTCGGCTATTTTGGGCAAAAAACACGTTTTCGTGAAGAAAAATCAAGTCGAAGTACTTCCGAAACGCTTCCGTAAGCGATTCTGTGGAAATTCTTCATCGTTCTTCGTCGTTCTTCACCGTTCTTCATCCGTTCTTCGTTCGTTCTTCGTTCTTCAACGGGTAAGTTTTCGAATTCGAGACTTTCAATTCATTTCTTGTTTTGTGTACTTTCACTTTAATTTCGTTTACTTTCAGTTTTCTTTTCTTCCGTTTTTAACGTGCTTTAACCATTTATTTAAGCCGTTTTCTCGTCTAATAAATGATAAAATGAATTTCAACCGATCATTTGTGTTGTAATCTCGTTTAATCACTGTTAAAACGAAATCTAACCGATCGTTCACGCTATAACCTCGGTTAAACCAAAAAAAGTAAAATAATAATAAAATAATCAAAATATCTTGAAAAATAATAATAAAATAATCAAAATATCTTTGAATAAAATAATAAAAAAAATCAATCGGACGTTTTTCTTTGGAAGTTTCCTTGAATGAATTGATTAATAAACCAAAGTGAAACTAAGACTAAAATCAACTCACAAATCAAGTTTTTTTTCCGAAAAATCACTAAGAACCGTTTTAAGGTCCAGCGCCTTAAACGGTCCTCTTTGCTTTTATCGGTTAACATGGACCGTTCAAAAGCATAAAATCAACATGTGACTTTACCGCTTTTGCAAGAACTACGTAGGTCTGATTTCCTCATCGCAATTGAGGATACGTAGGAGCAAAAGCCCCGCTTTTGTCGACCACCCCAAGAGATCGTTAATGGTCCAATGCCTTAACGTTTCTCTCCTTTCAAAAACAAGAGGTCGTTAATGGTCCAATGCCTTAATGTTTCTCTCCTTTCAAAAACAAGAGATCGTTAATGGTCCAACGCCTTAACGTTTCTCATCTTTCAAAATCAAAAGACCGTTTAATGGTCCAACACCTTAAATGACCTTTTGTTCAATAAAAACATATTTTACAAAAAAGAAAAAAACAACTTAACCAAACACTTTGTTCCAAAAGAACTACGTAGGTCTGATTTTCTCATCCCAAATTGAGGAATACGTAGGAGCAAAGGGAAACACCCTTGTCGACCACAAAAAGAGAAAATATAAAAAGGGTATGAAGGATATAGAGACATAAAAAGGGAACATAAAAAATCAAAGTCATGTTTGCACATTCGATTAAAGGCTGCCGTCCCTTGGGGCGGACGTGTGGGGTGCTAATACCTTCCCCGTGCGTAAATACAACTCCCGAACCTTTCACTTAAAAGTTCGTAGATCGCGTCTTTTCCGGTTTTTCCGACGTTTTCCTCAAATAAACGTTGGTGGCGACTCCGCGCGTATTCCTTTCGTGGAACACGCATCCCGCGAGTCACGCGTCGCCCTCCCGCCGAAGGGTAGGTTGCGACAGTTGGCGACTCCACTGGGGACTGTTTTTAGAGAGTTAGGCCATTTAATCTTGTGCAATGTTTTACCGTGACTTATCCCTTTGTTGGTTTTCCTTCATTATGTTCTTATGTATATAAACTCTTTGTTGCTTTTAGTGCGTTTTAAAATGTATGCATGGGGTAAATATTTATTCATTTGATGCACACAAGCACCAACACTATTTGCACACACTGTGAGTTGAAAAAGGGCCCTATACCCGGGTTCGTGGGAACATAAGGAGTGGAGGTGAATCCGTGATCATGCTAGGTCTCCGACTTGCTTGATTACAATGAACCCTCATCTAGAGTTTTTCTCTTTGAAAACATATTGTTGCTAGTAGTCCCTACTGCTGCAGTATGTTCTTCGAAGGGGATGATACCTCTAGAAACCATCAAGAGAGATATGACTACCTTGGGGGTTATCACTAAAAGCCTAGTTAGCTCTCTCCCTTATAGGTCCCTTAAATAGGGGCACGGAGCAAACACACTGCGTGCCATTTTTCACACTGCCATGCATAAGTATCATATACCCTTTTGCTTATATTTGTTTGTGAATATTGTCGTACTATGTACATCCCCGTGTTGTGCCTTTCGCATATGCATCATGCGTGGGTTTCGTCTTTGATCCCCTCACTTTAGCAAACCGACGGAGGGTCCGGGTCGCCTTCTTAAAAAACATACGTTGGGTGCCATGCTGCCCAAACATTGTATCCAAGAAGGAAACAATTTCTCAGGCTCCCGTATTCGTAAATTGCATCTGTGTCATATGCATTTTGTCATGCATTCATCCATTCCACGCATGATAGATGTCGGAGTTTTGATTCGGACTAGATTTTATTTCACTTTAGTAAAACATGGGATCAAGTCAAAAGCCTTCGCTTAAAAAGAGGTTCTATCAAGTCAAAATCAAGAGCTTAGAGGTCACTAGTTTACGAGAGTTGGGGCAATTAATGGGTCAACTTCAACCGCAAGCCTTCCGCAAAGCCTATGGTAAGATTTGGGACCTAGCTAGGGTAGAAGTCTCCATGGAACCAATTGCATCCCTTTCCCAGTATTATGACCAGCCCCTAAGGTGCTTCACATTGGAGGACTTCCAGCTAGTGCCGATTGTGAAAGAGTTGGAAGAAATCCTGGGATGCCAACTGGGAGGAAGGAAGCCATATCTTTTCTTTGGGTTCTATCCCTCCATGACAAGAGTTGCCAAGGTAGTGAAAATCTCAGCACAAGAGTTGAACCAGGTAAAGCAAAATAGGAATGGGGTAGTCGGAGTATCAAGGAAGTGTTTGGAGGAAAGGGCAAAGGCCTTGGAAAATCAAGGCGAATGGGCTTTCTTTTATTGACATCTTGGCGCTTTTGATCTTTGGAGTTGTCCTCTTTCCGAATATGGAAGGGTTAGTGGACCTAGCAGCGATTGACGCTTTCCTCGCCTTTCATCATGGCAAGGAAAGCCCGGTCGTCGCCATTTTGGCCATGTATGACACGTTCGACCGGGGATGTGAAAAGAGCGGCGCAAGAATTGTTTGTTGTGAACCAACTCTTGGCTAGCATGGAGGGGCGTCTGTTAAATGGTTCCCTCGCTAGAAGGAAGGAAGAATCAGGATTCTATCTTCATGCGAAGGATGTCCCATGAGAGGAGTGCCATCAGACGAAAGCATCATGCCTTTCATCGCACGAGGTTTCAGTGACCACAACGCGAGGGTACTCCAAGGAGTTCGCAAGGCATGGGATGCGGCGTGAAGAAAGGACAGAGAGCTTAGGGGAAGCAGTAATGGGATCATCGGCGGCTATCATAAGTGGCTGAGAGTCTGAACACAAGGATTGGATTGGCTCCCAAACCTAAAGACTGTGAGAGACGATGAGGTTAAAGCTTCGGAAGAAAGTGATGAGGTACAAGCCCTAAAGGCAGAGCTTGAAAGAGCCTGGGTAGTCGAAGAGAAGTTCAAGTCCATAGCCATCAAAATCTGAAAAGAGTATGATGAACTAAGGGATGTCAATATGGCCACCGATGAAGCCTTGGAATGAGAAACCAAGAAGGCCCGAAAGGAAGAACACGACCAAAGCAAAGTTTTGAGGGGCTTTATAGGGCAGCAATAGTGAGCTCAAGCTCCGAAGAGGTGAAAGGAATCATCATGGGTCAAAGGCATGATCTTGAAGGACGAGCTAAAGGTTTGCCTTAGGTCGAAAAGAAATTTGTCCCAACAGTTAAGCGAGACTGAAGGGAATATGTGGGCCATCATCGATAAGTGCAAAGAGAAGCTAAATCGAGCGGCGACTCACGAGCAAAGGCTAGAGGATGAGTACGCCAAGATATCAGCAGAAAGGGAAGCAAGGGAAAGGGTAATTGATTCATTGCACCAAGAGGCAACAATGTGGACGGACCGATTTGCTCTTACTTTGAACAGGAGTCAAGAACTTCCCCCATTGCTAGCCAAGGCCAAAGCAGTGGCGGACACCTACTCCGCCCCCGAGGAGATCCACGAACTTCTCAGCTATTGTCAGCATATGATAGACTTAATGGACCATATGATTAGAAACCGCTAGGAAGTTTGTATTGTCGCTCAGATCTTGACTAGTTATAACTTTTTGAAAAAAATGAGTTTATCCCACGTTTTTACTCCAAAAATCAGTGCGAATCAAGTCACTCCCACTTTTTATCTCTAGCATGCATTGTATGTTGGTCTCGTCCTTTGTCACGGGAAGCCGGAAGGTCCATATCACCTTCTTAATTGTACACATGGGGCACTGCGCCCCCAAATGCGCAAGTAAGAAGAGATAATTTTTCGGGCTCTCGTGTCCGTAAAATGCATTCATATCATGCATCGCATAAGCATCTCTTCATAACATCATAATGAACATATCGTTCCTGCATTTGTCCGTTATCATATTCCAGCCTCACATTTTGCATGAGTCATGGCATCATCATGCATATGCGTTCAACAAACTTTTTGATCTGCAAAATTGCATACCATTTGTTTTCATGTTTGCTCATCCTTTTGTTTTCCTCTACAAAAACAAAAAAAGGGGAAGCGTGAAACTTCACACTACATTCTTAGTTGCATGTGTTAGGCACCATGAGCCAACCATGTTGGGATCATAAACCCATTTCTAAAAAAAAACACACAACAACAAAACAAAATAATTGAACATGGTACCTAATGCATAGTTAACTAAGAAAAGATGTTTCTTCGGGCATCTCAATTTCATAATTACATTTTCCACGCATAGCTTAAATTATGCCCGAGTCATTCATCCCTATGAGATGTTGTTGAAGTATTGGCGATCAGAATTGCCATTCCTTGGATTATGGGGTTGAACCAAGCTCATGCTTTTATAAAAAGGTTCATCAAGTCAAGTTGAAGTATGGAAGTAACTATCTTGCAAAAATTGGGGCAAAAGATGAATCGAGTCACATCACTGCTTCGTCTACTGCCAAACATATTTAGGATTGTTGATGTCCTTGTTACTTCCAGTTTCACCTTGACAAAGATGTCATGGACCATGTTGAAAATCTAAATTGATTCAACCCCATATCCTGCGTAAAAATTCGCAATACTTCAACTGTACATCATTCGCATACATCCATGCTTTTCATTGGTTGCATTGCTCATTGCATTCTTTCCTTGAAAAATAAAATAAAATAAAATAAAATGAACTTAATCATTGTTATCAAAAAGAAAAGGACACGCTTTACGACGCCCTTACCGAACTCGTGCTAGAGCTAGAGTAATGGGTGAAGCAGAGGAGGTGCAAGAGAAGATGAAGGCCGACATGGAGGCCATGAAAGAGCAAATGGCCACAATGATGGAGGCCATGATGAGCATGAAGAAGATAATGGAAGCCAATGCGGTTACAGTTGCCGCTACTAGCGCTGTCGCTAAGGTGAACCCGATGCTCCCATCTGGCCTCAAGCAAATGAATCATCCAACCTCAAATATGGTAGGCAAAGATTTGGGAAGTACGGATGACCCCATGATGTGCAAATTCAAAACAAGCACGCCTTCCCGCCATATGGTTTGCCTCCCAAACTATACATCACCCAATGTGGTGTACATTCCCAATGAGGATGTCAATAACTCCACTCCCATACTCATTAAGAGCCAACAACCTCAATCTGATCATGCACATGTCTCTCGACCCATGGAGGAGACACATGAAATTCCCCACCACGATCTAGCCAACTTCGAGCCTTGCCTCGGATATGCTGCTGAAGGGCAAGCAGTTGGTGGTATACCCCTGCAAAACACTTTGGAGGGCCCTCAGTATCACCCACAACTACACCTCTTGCATTCCACGACAAGTAAAAACCCTCATGCTATGGCAAAAATGGGAAAGTTGGATCATCTAGAGGAAAGGCTCAGGGCCATTGAAGGAGGTGAAGATTATGCCTTTGCTAACCTAAAAAAGTTGTTCCTAGAACCCAATATCATCACCCCTCCCAAGTTCAAGGTGCTGGACCTTGACAAGTACAAGGGGACTACTTGTCCCAAGAACCATCTAAAGATGTATTGTCAGAAGATGGGGGAATACGCAAAAGATGAGGAATTGCTAATACATTCCTTCCAAGAAAGTCTTACTGGGGTAGCTGTTACCTGGTACACTAACTTGGAATCTTCCCGAGTCCATTCTTGGAAGCACCTAATGGTTGCCTTTGTTAGGCAGTATCAGTACAATTTTGATATGGTTCCGGATATGATGCAACTACAAAACATGTGCAAAAAGGGGGACGGATCATTCAAAGAACACGCCCAAAAGGTGGAGGGATCTGGCGGCCCAGGTGGTACCCCCAATAATGGAAAGGGAGACGATAATCGTGATGGTAGACACATTATCGGTACTCTACTATGAAAAGATGGTGGGCTGCGCACCCTCAAAGCTTTGCAGATTTGGTCTTCGCCAGTGAAAGGATCAATGTGGGTCCAAAAAGAGGCAAATTTGATCATCCTACTAGGACGACTGAGAAAACTGGGGCAAATAAAGAGGGTGAGGATGAGGGAGAAACCCATGCTGTGACTGCCATTCCTATACGGCCAAGTTTCCCACCAACCCAACAATGTCTTTACTCAGTCAATAACAAACCTCCTCCTTACCCACCACCCAGTTATCCACAAAGGCCATCCCTAAATCAACCACAAAGCCTGTCTACCCACTTCCAATGACGAAGACCACCTTTAGCATAAACCAAAAAAAAAACACCAACAAAAAGGAATTTTGCAGCAAAAAGCCTGTAGGGTTCACCCCAAATTCCGTTGTCATATGCTAAACTTGATCCCATATCTACTTGATAATTCAATGGTAGCCATAACCCTAGCCAAGGTTCATCAACCTCCATTTCTCCGAGAATACGACTCGAACGCAACGTGTGCTTGTCACGGAGAAGCCCCGGGGCGTTCCATTGAGCATTGTAGGTCTCTGAAGCGTAAGGTGCAAGGTCTAATTGATACGGGCTGGCTGAAATTTGAGGAGAATCGCTTGTTGAATCCTAACATTGACAAGCAACACCATACATGGGGAAATTCTGGAAGCTGTTGTTATGACTCATCAGGATTTTCAAGTTTATGCCATAAACCACAGTTACAATGTTAAATGATATGGATAAAATGGACATCCTCTCACGAACACATCTTTGCTTATTCAACTTCCACCGGAATGTGAGTGTAAGCCATTGGTCTGTTTGCTCAAGCAACCTGCGCTCCTGAGTGTTGACTTCCAAGACCGTTCAATCAGAGATTACTCATCTTGCACGTTGGTGGGGGTACCGTAAAACAACGAGCAAAGTTCAAAACAAATAAGTTTCAAAATAAAAAATAAGTTTCAAAATAAAAAATAAAAAGGCATTTGATTGACTGTGTTTTCAAGTAAAAATATAGACGTTCATGTGACCTCATTTTGTCTTTTTAGAGAGAAGTGAGTTATCAAAAATAGGATGTTGGACAAATGGCCTCAGTTACCTTAAGAAAAAAGGGGGTTGAATTAAGATGCAAAGACTATTCCCCAATTGAACTATCACTCTCTCTTTTCGGATTAACAATGCACACAGAGATAACCCTTCCCTTGTGTTCAGGAATCCTCTACAACAAGAGACCCACGGTCTCTTAATCCCTTTTCAGAAATAAGAAGAAGAGAAGAAGAGGTCTCTCGTAAAAGAGGTAGATTGTAAAATGAAGATCAATCAAAAATTCCTTATTGAATAAGCAAGTGGTTGACCAAGGAATCTTTTTGAGAGGATAAGACATTTCAGTTCAGAAATACTCTTGATCTTTCGAGAGGATAAAACTGTTTGGGCAATAAAAACTCTCTTTAAAACATTTGAATGGCCGTTCATAAAACATTTGAATAGATATGTCTCTTGGAAATTATTTTCTGAAAATCCCCTCTGGTAATCAATTACAAGACTTATGTAATCGATTACAGGTTTTAAAAATTTGAATTAAAACATTTTCAACTAATGGTAATCGATTACCAGAGAGCAAATCTCAATTTGAAACGATAGAATTCTTTGGTCAAACCTTTTGTTTGTTTCAATTTGGAAACTTCTTCCTAAAGATTCTAATAGATCAAACTTGATAATATATCTTGACTTTCTTGGATTCTTGTCTTGAATAAAACTTAGAAGCATTTGATCCTTTAGCATCATCAAGACATCAAAACATCTTGCTTCTACATAGGAGTCATTTGACTTAATCCATCAACTGAAAGATCCTTCAACTATTTCTCGTCCTTGGAAAATTCTTTTTGCAAGAATCAACTGCTTCTTTCATTCTTCCTCACTATGAGGTCGTGAAAACAAGACAACACTTGGTACCTCTAAGCCCTACACTGGGGCAACGAAAGGCACCATGCAAAAACCTCAAGCGAACCTAGGGGCAGATTAGAAGTTCTCACCCAATAGGTTCCCTCCTACAAGGTCATGACGACAGGCAACGATTGGTACCTCAAAGCCTTACACTGGGGCAATGAGGGGCACCGTCCATGAGCCTCAAGTTAACATAGGGGCCGATCAAAAGTTCTCACCCATCGATGTTTTCAACAAAAAAAAGGGGGACAAACCCTAGGATTTCGATGGATTGATTAAACATCAAATGGCTCCATTGCCGTCACTCCAAAATGGTCAAGTGACTAAATCAAAAAGAACATACACTTTGAGGGAGTTCCCGGAGAGATTTGCAAAAGATAGGATAAGGTCGCATGAATTATCACCTCTTTCAAAAGGACAGTCAATCTATGTTTTCCAAAAAAAATCAAATCAAAATCAAAATCACAAAATAGGGAAAGAATGTCATGAACATTGTACAACTTTCCATTACATTGCATTGTTTCATATGAAGTCCGCATTTACCAAATTTCACGACAAAGGTTGCATGCATCTGCATCCCTAAAAATCATGTTGACTACATAGATTCCCTACATCTAAATGTCCAAATCTTTTGAATTTGGGATGACCGGCTCTCTCGATGAGTCGATCCCTTGCTTTCTCATAAGGACGGACCCTTGGGTACTAGTTACCCTCACCATCAGAGGGCTGCACGCCCTCACCTCCAGAGGACTACATGTCCTCGCCTTGAGAGGGCTACACGCCCTCACCTTGGATACTAGTTACCCTCACCTCCAGAGGACTACACATCCTCGCCTTGAGAGGACTACACGTCCTCACCACCAGAGGGCTGCACGCCCTCACCTCCAGAGGACTATACGTCCTCGCCTTGAGAGGGCTACACGCCCTCACCTTGGGTACTAGTTACCTTCACCTTCAGAGGACTACACGTCCTCGCCTTCAAAGGGTCATGTACCTTCAACTTCAGAGGACTACACGTCCTCGCCGTCAAAGGGTCATGTGCCTTCACCTTTGTAGGACTACACGTCCTCACCTTTAGAGGACTACACGTCCTCGCCATCAGAGGACTACATGTTCCCCATTTTCAAAGGGGGACATGCCCTCACCTTTAGAGGATTGCACGTCCTTGCCATCATAGGACTACACTCCCTCGCCTTCAAAAGGCGACACGTCCTGAACTTCAGAGGGCTACACGCCCTCGCTTTTAGAGGACTACGCATCCTCGCTCTCAGGGGGCCCCATATCCACACCTTAAGATAATTTAAGGTCCTCTGCCCTTAAAAGCTTAATCGAGACTCGCGCTCCCGGTTAAGGGGCCAGTAGTTTCCTTTTAACGGTTCCTGGGCCACCCCCTGATATTGGAGGAGGGCCAACTGTGCGAGCACAACCAGAGAGGGAGGCTATCACACAGCTATTATGCATACCGGAGCAAGATTTCACCCGGGCCACTGCAAAGAGACGAGTGTGGATCATGCGCACCAACATGACCACTCTTACACAGATATAAATGACGTTGTTACTTAGCAACATTCTGCCCAGTGATCGTAATGCCAATCTCCCCCTGCAGATGTATCGGTTGGTCTGTGTCGTCATGACATAGGTAAGTATGCACATGGTTCAATTGATTTCTGATGTCATCTATAGTTTGCAGGGATCGCGCCCACAAGACGCCCAGTGGGCCCGAAGAAGTCCAACAGGGCCCTGGGGTTTCCAGCTCTGGTTACGGGCCTCTGTAGTCCTACAGGGTGCCCATTCCCCCCGGCAAGGTCACATCATCATAGGTAAGTATGCACATCGCTCAACTGATTTCTGATTTCATCTATTGTTTGTAGGGATCGCGCCTGCAAGACACCCAATGGACCCGAAGAAGTCCAACAGGATCTTGGAGTTGTCAAGCTCTAATTACGGGTCTCTGTTAGTTCTACGGAGTACCTGTCACCTCCAGCAAGGGCATCAGGCCCCCTACTAATCGAGCTTTCATCAAGAAGTACTGCGTCTCCAGGCAGGCGCAAGGCGAAACACCACAGCAGCCTGGGGATGGCCGGCAGCGGCAACAGACACACCGCCATCACCTCTAGAGTTCACCTCTGCTCATCCACAAAAAGGTTTGAGTATTGCCTACACCACATGGCCGACCAATAGGCGACCAAGTCCAAAGCCAAAGGTAAGCAAAGTACTAGGTCATTGACCGACAAGTCATAAGGCGTCCAGCTAAAGACGTTAAAGAAGCGCTACTAGGAGGCAACCTAGTACCTTTTGAATCTATGCTTGTTATTTGATCACTTTTTATAGTAGGACGCACCTAGTTGCTCATGATCCTGGGGATTTAAATAAAACAAGCGCAAGCTCGGAAGGTAGTCATACCTCACAAAATATATATATGTATGTTTAGGTAGAGAGATACCTTAGATATGCATGTATGTAAACAAAAAACACTTCACAAAATATATATATGTATGTTTAGGTAGAAAGATACCTTAGATATGCATGTATGCAAACAAAAAATACTTCACAAAATATATATGTATGTTTAGGTAGAAAGATACCTTGGATATGCATGTATATAGCAAAAATACCTTACAAAACATATATATGTATGTTTAGGTAGCAAGATACCTTGGATATGCATGTATATAGCAAAATACCTCATGAAAAAAAAAGAGAAGAAAAAAAAACAAACAAGAAAAAGAAATAAACAAATAAAAAAAAAGAAGAAAAAATAGAGAGAAAAAAGAAAAATAAGTTGTTTAGCTGAAAAACCGATATGCTTTTGAAAAGAGATGACTTCCAACTTTTCTTTGAAGAAAAATTCGCTGATCATAGCTAGTTTTTGGAAAAAAAATGTGTGTACACCTGAAGGGTGAATGCTGTGAAATTTTCCCGGACGCCCGAAATGGACTTGGATGAATGCACAAATGGATAAAAGAACATATTTTGGAAACATTGGGTTGATTTAAAATAGAGGAAATGAATCCTGAGCCCTAGCATCACATGACCATAAAAATTTGACACTTGAGTGTCCGCATAGGTGCATGCATAACCAGTTTTGCATAAAATTTCCAAATCATCATTTTTGCATTTGTGTCATGGAAATAATGTGGGGCATCCCTTTTTATCCTTGAACCAAACCAAACCCTGACATGTATCATGTCTAGCCATTCTACAAGCCTTGAGCCAAAATCCTGACTCACCATAAACCTTACCCTCGGAAGCAAAAAAAAAAAAAGAGAAGGAAAGGAAATTTCCAATCAAAGAGAAAGCAAAAAAGGAAGTGGAAATTCCCAATCAAAGAGTGGGAGAAAGAGAAAAAAAAAAGAAAGGAAATTCCCAATCAAAGAGTGGGAGAAAGAAAAAAGAAAAGAAAGAAAATTCCCAACCAAAGAATGGGAGAAAGTAAAAAAGAAGAAAGCTCCTGGTCAAAGAAACCAGAAGAAATGTGCTGAGAGGTCTTTGGACCGGACAATATTTGAACAATACAGAATTGTCACCAAATGAACAAAAAAAGAAGGAAAGGAAACCACGACCTAAAATGGTCTTCTCCCTTTGATTACCAACCAAAATCCCGTGCGCTAGCGACTTTTTTTTTCTCGCCCCGCACTAAACAAAAAAAAACGGAAAAAGAAAAAGCCAGAAAAATCAAAGGCCAAAAACACACAAAAGCCGAAAAAAAAAACCACCAAAAAAAAAAACCATTCCCAAGGGAAGCCCTATTGATCCATGATCACGCATGTAATTTTTGATTTGATAGGAAATAATTTGCAAAGTCAAGTCATGACATATCTATGGTCCGGAATTAGGATGAAACACTTACCTGTGCGAGATTGATACACTTTGAGTGATTTTCTTCTATTTTTGTCGAACCCAGTGTTTCCTCTAAATGGTCATTTAGAAACGAAATGCTAACATCCAAGATCTCATTTATGGTTATGGGAGATTTCATCAGCAGACTCTCCTTCCCCGGTAGATGCATTGTTTCTCACTCAAAAAAGCATATGCTGCTCTAAATCAGTTGGAATATTTGTCTCTTTGCTAAAGCATGTTTGCATTTTAGTGGAGAAAACACCGAGACTTTTTCAAGTCTCACAAGTTATCCAGAACTACGTAGGTCTGAGTTCCTCATTAGAGGATACGTAGGAGCAAGAGCCTCGCTTTTGTCGACCACACCGCCTTTTGTTGCCATGACTCAAGAGCTGGTAGCCCGCGGAGACACCTTACGGTTATCCGCACCTCGTCATTCAGTGACCCCAAGTGTGATTCACGAGCAGAGACCAATATGGTCATCTGCGCCCTTTCCGGAGATGTCAGCATTTTCCGATGGAGACTTTTCAAGTCTCACAAGTTATCAAGAACTACGTAGGTCTGAATTCCTCATTGGAGGATACGTAGGAGCAAGAGCCTTGCTTTTGTCGGCCGCCCCATAATCTTTGTCATACTGACCCTGAGGTCATGTGACATGCACCCTTGTATCATCCAGAGGCGGCGGGCCCGATGATACGCGGAGATACCTTACGATTATCCGCACCCTTTTGTCATCCAGAGGCGGCGGGCCCGATGACAAGCAGAGACCAAATTTGGTCATTCTGCACCCTTGTATCATCCAGAGGCGGCGGGCCCGATGATACGCGGAGATACCTTACGGTTATCCGCACCCTTTTGTCATCCAGAGGCGGCGGGCCCGATGACAAGCAGAGACCAAGTTTGGTCATTCTGCACCCTTGTATCATCCAGAGGCGGCGGGCCCGATGATACGCGGAGATACCTTACGGTTATCCGCACCCTTTTGTCATCCAGAGGCGGCGGGCCCGATGACAAGCAGAGACCAAGTTTGGTCATTCTGCACCCTTGTATCATCCAGAGGCGGCGGGCCCGATGATACGCGGAGATACCTTACGGTTATCCGCACCCTTTTGTCATCCAGAGGCGGCGGGCCCGATGACAAGCAGAGACCAAGTTTGGTCATTCTGCACCCTTGTATCATCCAGAGGCGGCGGGCCCGATGATACGCGGAGATACCTTACGGTTATCCGCACCCTTTTGTCATCCAGAGGCGGCGTGCCCGATGACAAGCAGAGACCAAGTTTGGTCATTCTGCACCCTTGTATCATCCAGAGGCGGCGGGCCCGATGATACGCGGAGATACCTTACGGTTATCCGCACCCTTTTGTCATCCAGAGGCGGCGGGCCCGATGACAAGCAGAGACCAAATTTGGTCATTCTGCACCCTTGTATCATCCAGAGGCGGCGGGCCCGATGATACGCGGAGATACCTTACGGTTATCCGCACCCTTTTGTCATCCAGAGGCGGCGGGCCCGATGACAAGCAGAGACCAAGTTTGGTCATTCTGCACCCTTGTATCATCCAGAGGCGGCGGGCCCGATGATACGCGGAGATACCTTACGGTTATCCGCACCCTTTTGTCATCCAGAGGCGGCGGGCCCGATGACAAGCAGAGACCAAGTTTGGTCATTCTGCACCCTTGTATCATCCAGAGGCGGCGGGCCCGATGATACGCGGAGATACCTTACGGTTATCCGCACCCTTTTGTCATCCAGAGGCGGCGGGCCCGATGACAAGCAGAGACCAAGTTTGGTCATTCTGCACCCTTGTATCATCCAGAGGCGGCGGGCCCGATGATACGCGGAGATACCTTACGGTTATCCGCACCCTTTTGTCATCCAGAGGCGGCGTGCCCGATGACAAGCAGAGACCAAGTTTGGTCATTCTGCACCCTTGTATCATCCAGAGGCGGCGGGCCCGATGATACGCGGAGATACCTTACGGTTATCCGCACCCTTTTGTCATCCAGAGGCGGCGGGCCCGATGACAAGCAGAGACCAAATTTGGTCATTCTGCACCCTTGTATCATCCAGAGGCGGCGGGCCCGATGATACGCGGAGATACCTTACGGTTATCCGCACCCTTTTGTCATCCAGAGGCGGCGGGCCCGATGACAAGCAGAGACCAAATTTGGTCATTCTGCACCCTTGTATCATCCAGAGGCGGCGGGCCCGATGATACGCAGAGATACCTTACGGTTATCCGCACCCTTTTGTCATCCAGAGGCGGCGGGCCCGATGAC
This sequence comes from Glycine soja, assembly GCF_004193775.1. NCBI lineage: Eukaryota > Viridiplantae > Streptophyta > Magnoliopsida > Fabales > Fabaceae > Glycine > Glycine soja. The sequence goes on from NC_041021.1 coordinate 20,670,578, forward strand.
AAGCAGAGACCAAATTTGGTCATTCTGTACCCTTGTATCATCCAGAGGCGGCGGGCCCGATGATACGCGGAAATACCCGAGTGGTTATCCGTATAAACATTCTTTTGTTATCTGTAAGACAGAACGCTTGATTGCATGCAGAGACTGACATAGTCTTCTGCACCTTTTGTTCCTCCGGGAACAACAAGTCATTTACATGCGGAAATTTCATGGTCACCCGCGACTCTCGTCAACCGAGAGGAGCGAAATTAGTGTCATACACTGATTTTCGTCCGGGGACCTTTTGCTTGATGACATGCGACCATTCTTTGGTCCTTGTGAGGTGCTTGGTATCCATCATTAGGCAATTTGTGAAATTCTAGGAATGATAAGTCATGGTCACCCGCGACTCTCGTCAACCGAGAGGAGCGAAATTAGTGTCATACACTGATTTTCGTCCGGGGACCTTTGCTTGATGACATGCGACCATTCTTTGGTCCTTGTGAGGTGCTTGGCATCCATCATTAGGCAATTTGTGAAATTCTAGGAACGACAAGTCATGGTAACCCGCGACTCTCGTCAACCGAGAGGAGCGAAATTAGTGTCATACACTAATTTTCGTCTGGGTACCTTTGCTTGATGACATGCGACCTTTCTTTGGTCCTTGTGAGGTGCTTGGCACCCATCATTAGGCAATTTGTGAAATTCTGGGAACAACAAGTCATTTGCATGTGGAGATTTTATGGTCGCCCGCGACTCTCGTCAAATCGAGAGGAACGAAATTAGTGTCTTATCTTTACTTTCCTTTTATCTCCAATAAAAGACAAGTAAAGAGGGGCAACTGTCATACCCTAATTTCGTCCGGGGACCTTTGCTTGATGACATGCGACCTTTCTTTGGTCCTTGTGAGGTGCTTGGCATCCATCATTGGGCAATTTGTGAAATTCCAGGACATGCCGAAAAACCAAAAAAAATATATATATATTGATGCACAATCCGTAAGTTTCCGTGACACACCGGAAATCAAATGGAAGCATCGTTGCATAATTAAGTGAGGTTTTGTAACATTCCGTAAGTCAAAAGGGGGATGATTATGTAATCCGCAAGGTTCCGTAACATTACGGAAAGAAAACAAGTATCGTTACGAGATTCGTAAGTTTCCATAACTTTACGAAAAAAGAATCACCAAAAAAGGTAAGGGGGTGAACTTATCAAGATAGGGGTGTAAATAGCAATTCAAATCTAGGCCCTTCTAGAACATTTTGGAAGTTGGGTTGCTTAAGGAGGAAGCAACTGGGCGGCAAGCTCCTCCACGTTTTTGAAAAATGGTTTTCGGGGCTTCCGCGGCTTCCGTAATACTTCCGTAAAATTTCCGAAAACCTTGGGTAAGCATATTCCACTTAACATTGGTAAAAGGGAAAAGAAAAAAGATGAAAATCAAATTCGAAAACAGTTCCGTAAGGCTTCCGTAACTTTTCCGTAAAATACGAAAAGGGGGGTGAACTTAGTAATTCGGGTGCGCTTAGAAATCTTCTTCATTAAGTCTTTGGGCGGCAAGCACCTCCTTTTTTTTCTATAAATAGGGGAGGGGGGAGCTGTTTCAAAATGTTCAAGACCCCTTTGGCTATGCATTTCGGCTATTTTGGGCAAAAAACACGTTTTCGTGAAGAAAAATCAAGTCGAAGTACTTCCGAAACGCTTCCGTAAGCGATTCTGTGGAAATTCTTCATCGTTCTTCGTCGTTCTTCACCGTTCTTCATCCGTTCTTCGTTCGTTCTTCGTTCTTCAACGGGTAAGTTTTCGAATTCGAGACTTTCAATTCATTTCTTGTTTTGTGTACTTTCACTTTAATTTCGTTTACTTTCAGTTTTCTTTTCTTCCGTTTTTAACGTGCTTTAACCATTTATTTAAGCCGTTTTCTCGTCTAATAAATGATAAAATGAATTTCAACCGATCATTTGTGTTGTAATCTCGTTTAATCACTGTTAAAACGAAATCTAACCGATCGTTCACGCTATAACCTCGGTTAAACCAAAAAAAGTAAAATAATAATAAAATAATCAAAATATCTTGAAAAATAATAATAAAATAATCAAAATATCTTTGAATAAAATAATAAAAAAAATCAATCGGACGTTTTTCTTTGGAAGTTTCCTTGAATGAATTGATTAATAAACCAAAGTGAAACTAAGACTAAAATCAACTCACAAATCAAGTTTTTTTTCCGAAAAATCACTAAGAACCGTTTTAAGGTCCAGCGCCTTAAACGGTCCTCTTTGCTTTTATCGGTTAACATGGACCGTTCAAAAGCATAAAATCAACATGTGACTTTACCGCTTTTGCAAGAACTACGTAGGTCTGATTTCCTCATCGCAATTGAGGATACGTAGGAGCAAAAGCCCCGCTTTTGTCGACCACCCCAAGAGATCGTTAATGGTCCAATGCCTTAACGTTTCTCTCCTTTCAAAAACAAGAGGTCGTTAATGGTCCAATGCCTTAATGTTTCTCTCCTTTCAAAAACAAGAGATCGTTAATGGTCCAACGCCTTAACGTTTCTCATCTTTCAAAATCAAAAGACCGTTTAATGGTCCAACACCTTAAATGACCTTTTGTTCAATAAAAACATATTTTACAAAAAAGAAAAAAACAACTTAACCAAACACTTTGTTCCAAAAGAACTACGTAGGTCTGATTTTCTCATCCCAAATTGAGGAATACGTAGGAGCAAAGGGAAACACCCTTGTCGACCACAAAAAGAGAAAATATAAAAAGGGTATGAAGGATATAGAGACATAAAAAGGGAACATAAAAAATCAAAGTCATGTTTGCACATTCGATTAAAGGCTGCCGTCCCTTGGGGCGGACGTGTGGGGTGCTAATACCTTCCCCGTGCGTAAATACAACTCCCGAACCTTTCACTTAAAAGTTCGTAGATCGCGTCTTTTCCGGTTTTTCCGACGTTTTCCTCAAATAAACGTTGGTGGCGACTCCGCGCGTATTCCTTTCGTGGAACACGCATCCCGCGAGTCACGCGTCGCCCTCCCGCCGAAGGGTAGGTTGCGACAATAATGGAGAACACATGAACAGCGCTAGGCAATGACATTCATGGTACTCCGAACAAAGGTGGAGTATGGAGGATTGCCTTGAGGGTCCGCACTTAGGCAATCATGAAACTCAGCTCCAAACTCGAAAGTGGAGGACACATGAACAACCCTAAACAAGAACATTCATGTGGCTCCGGAACAGGATGAGAATGGAGGATTGCCTTGAGGGTCCTCTCTTAGGAAATCATGGAACACAGCTCCAAACTCGAAAATGGAGGACACATGAACATCCCTAAGCAATAACATTCATGTGGCTCCGGAAAAGGATGAGAATGGAGGATTGCCTTGAGGGTCCTCTCTTAGGCAATCATGGAACTCAGCTCCAGACTCAAAAGTGGAGGACACATGAACAGCCCTAAGCAATAACATTCATGTGGCTCCGGAAAAGGATGAGAATGGAGGATTGCCTTGAGGGTTCTCTCTTAGGCAATCATGGAACTCAGCTCCAAACTCGAAAATGGAGGACACATGAATGACAACGCAATTCACTCATGCGACTCCGGAAAAGGATGAGAATGGAGGATTGCCTTGAGGGTCCTCTCTTAGGCAATCATGAAACTCAGCTCCAGACTCAAAAGTGGAGGACACATGAACAGCCCTAAGCAATAACATTCATGTGGCTCTGGAAAAGGATGAGAATGGAGGATTGCCTTGAGGGTCCTCTCTTAGGCAATCATGGAACTCAGCTCCAAACTCGAAAATGGAGGACACATGAATGACAACGCAATTCACTCATGCGACTCCGGAAAAGGATGAGACTGGAGGATTGCCTTGAGGGTCCTCTCTTAGGCAATCATGGAACACAGCTCCAAACTCGAAAATGGAGGACACATGAATGACAACACAATTCATTCATGTGGCTCCGGGAAATGATGAGAATGGAGGATTGCCTTGAGGGTCATCTCTTAGGCAATCATGGAACACAGCTCAAGACTCAAAAGTGGAGGACACGTGAATGACAACGCAATTCACTCACGTGGCTCCGGAAAAGGATGAGAATGGAGGATTGCCTTGAGGGTCCTCTCTTAGGCAATCATGGAACACAACTCCAGACTCAAAAGTGGAGGACACATGAACAGCCCTAAGCAGTAACATTCATGTGGCTCCGAAAAAGGACGAGAATGGAGGATTGCCTTGAGGGTCCTCTCTTAGGCAATCATGGAATACAGCTCCAAACTTGAAAATGGAGGACACGTGAATGACAACGCAATTCACTTACGTGGCTCCGGAGAAGGATGTTTGGCAGGACCGAACAGTCCACCGGGTTTTTCCACCTAAAGGATAACATGCTTTTTGCAAAGAAAAATAAATCATTCGCGAGAGCACCACATCTTGGAGAAACAATATACTTGTGCCAAGGGTAATCTTCCTTGTAACCCAGAATGAAGGGTAGGACGTCAACTTCTAGCTTTCAAACGAACACGCAGGGGAAACATGGGGCTAATCTGAAAATAAATCACTCATGGTGTATAAAACTCACAAGGCAAGTGTCTTAGCCTATTCCCAACCAATAACTGCACCATGACTCTATTTTGCACGCGACTTCCTATCGAATCATAGATCAAACGTACGATCACGGACCAATAGGATTTTCCCGAGGTCAGGTTTTTTGAGAGTGGGCTGGGTGTTTCGGTCTTTTCCTCTTCGTTCATGTGGGGTGGGATATTGCCAGTCAGGAATGATTCTGAGTGGCAATCTAGCTTTTGGAGACTTTCTATCCTCTTTCTTCATTGATCGAGAATTGCTTCTTTTCCTTTTTTTTTACTCCCTCTCGATCTTTGATCGGGAATCCTTCTTTCCTTTCTTTTGTTCTTTTCTTGATTTTCATTTTTCTCTTTTTCTTTCTTTCTTTCCATTTCTTCCTTCTCTTTCTTTTCACTTTTCCTTCCCCATCCCTTTCTTTGGGAAATCGGGTTTAGCATTCTATTTGCTCTCCCTAGAGAAGATTTCACTGTCCTTTGCTTTGGGGGAAAGGAGGAGGATTCTTTTGATAGGCCCAGGTTCAAAGAGGTCTAAGGTTGTGTCTCAATGGGATCTTTTATCGTGGGAACCCCAATCTGGATATCTGGGGCGAGACAAATTTGGGGGTCAAGGTGTCGCTCTCGGCCCGAACTTCCGTATTATTCCATAAGGCACGCATGACAATGATGATTTGAAAACAACATGCAAAATCAGTCATGGCTACAGCCAAGTGGGCACTCAAGCATCCTGTTTATGGCATTGTGATACTACGGTTGGGAATTTACACAGACAGACCCAACGTTTCCATAAGATGCGTTTGCTCTTTACGAATGATTTATACTTCTCAACTATGACATGTTGACCTTCGCGGTCTTTCTTTCTTTTTCTTTTTGTTCTATATGTTCATTAACACTATACACCCGTGGTCCTTTATGAGGAAAGTCTTTCTTTGTACATCTACATTTTTATACACGACAAACTATTCCTGTATACGCACTAGAATTTTACGTCACACGGTCTATATACAAACCCTACTTACATTCAAAGATTTTTTTCATTTTTCCCAACACACACTTATGGTTCACACAAAAAAAAGTTTCTTCATATACACTCGTTGCTCATATACACAAGAATTCCTTTCCACGCATCATTTACACACAAGAATCCTTCTATACATATTCTCCTTTTACATACATGCAAAAATAAAAACCTTTTTCTTTCCTTTATGAACATGACTTTATTCACAACGCTTCTTTCTTTTTATTAGGATTTTTGGTTCATTTTATTTTATTTTTTAGGACGACGTTCCTAAATGAAAAAACTCTACACGGTTTCGGGATTTCAACAAACACTATCGACAACAATGAAACAAGTACCGACGTAACAAACTCAAACGATATGTATGTACAAAACAAAAGTCAAAACATGAAACAAACGTTAGTCCCTTAGTCAAACAAAAGTAAGATGATTTATACCAAGAAAAAAAATGGAAACAAAAAGACATATGGATCAAAGAAACTCCCAATCATGCGGCTCCGCTCCCTCCTAAGAAATCAAGTAAATCGGTCATCTCTTCGTCTTCGCGGGCCTCCTCTGCCCCATCGGGAGCCTCTGCTGGTGCCCCTGCTGGTGCCTCTCCTGCTTGGGCGTCAGGCCAATCCCCAGGCCACGCGACCTCTGCCCTGAACTGGTCCGGAGTAGGGCACGGAAAAGAAGTAAAGCCCTGACGCTGCAGGCTGAGACTCATCTGATATAGACAATCATGAGTCTGTACATGTGCCCGATGGTTGGTCGCCTGCTGGCGAACCAAATGCCGCAAATACTACTCCGTGTCAAATGATCCGGCTGGACCAGCCTGATGAGGTGGCGTCGCGTCCGCGGCCTGTGGTGCATCACCCTGGACCTGTCTCTGCGTGTAGTACTTCTCAATAAAAGCTCGGGTGATGGGCGGCCGAATCACCTTGCTAGGTGTGACGGGGACGCCGAACGACTGGCAGAGTCCTGTGATCAAGGCGGGAAATCCCAGGGCCCTGTTGGACTTATCTGGGTCCAGAGGGTGCCTGGTAGGCGCCATACCTGCAAAAATATAGATGGCATCAGCAATTAACTGAGCCACATGGATGCTCATCCGCGTCAGGATGGCGTACACCAGCTGACACTTCGGCAGGGGGAGATCGGAATTATGATCGGTGGGCAGGATGTTGCTGAGCAGCAAAGTCATCCATATCTGAGTCAGGGTGGTCATGTTGGTGCGCATGAACTGCACCCGTCTCCCGGCCGTAGTCCGGGCAAAATCTTGCCCCGGTATACATAGCAACTGGGCGATGGCCTCCTCATCGAACCCATCGGACCGGTTCCTCCTCTGGCCATACTCGCACTCCTGACCCTCTTCCAGCACTAAAGGATATCCCAGGAGCTGGCCGATAGCATCTGCATCAAACGGGATCCACTGACCCCTCACCCAGGACCTCATATCACGCACGCCCTCCTCTGTTGGCCAAGCATTGGCATAAAATTCGAGGACTATTTCTGGATCGAACTTGGCCATGGGGGTAACCAGTGATGCCCACCGCCGGCGACCTATCTCTTCCTGGAAATCCGTATACTCGTCGTCCCTGAGCTGGACGCGTCGCTCTCGGAGAAATGACCATCCCTTGATGGCCTCGAAGCGCTGCTGGTGTACAACGCTCCTAAAGCGGTGACTGTCATACTCAGGAGCGGAACTAGTTCCTTCGGCCGCCTTATCCTTCCTGGATCTCTTCGAGGCAAGCTTCCTCGGGGCCATTTCCTGCGAGAACAAACATTCAGAAGTTAGTTTTACCAGATAATGCTTACCTTAATGCAAAAAATGTCATGCCAATCCCTCTAATTTAGACTAAACTCATAAGATCCATTCATGCACACACGCATGTGTAGAAAATACCCTATTATTTATATCAACATACAAGGATATTCAAAACATTCTAGTTACCATACATATAAATTTTTTTTGAAAGAATACTTACACGCATGCTCAAGGTATTGTGCCCATATGTTCATATCCTAAACATTTGCTATTTACAAACTACCTATACATGTTTGAAATGTATATCATACAAATTTTTATTGTTTCTCTCATATTCATTTATATGCATGTCGGAAAGCTAATTACATTATGCACACACTTTTGCATTTAAAAGGGACTTTCATGCCATCTAATCTACACTGGAGGGGCAATTCCACATCATATATTCATTTGGGGAGCATTCTCGCGCCATCTTTGGCATGGGTACACATTTTTTGAAAGACTCCTTATGCTACTTATCCACAAATATACATACTTTGAAATGCATTATTTACTATTCATTCACTTTGCAAGGTATTTTTATGCCATATATTCACATATATCTACACACCTTTGAGAAAGCATCTCCCACGTTACTTAGGTGCAAAGTGCCAATCATGGGGCAGCTCAAATCCTTACAAAAAAGTCCCTATTTTCATGCTTTTCTAATCCTAAAACCAAATTTTGGATTCCTAGCCATAAGCATGTTTCCTTGCATTGAAGCTTTAAAAAGTTTGGGTTTCTAAGCTTGGGATTACATTTGGGCACCTATTTTGATTTTCCCATGCTGTCTCTACATACATAAAACAGCCCCACCGTCCCAATTTTTGCAAAATCATATTCATATATCATTGGGGCATTTCATCGAGCACTTGGTGGGCGCACGTTTAGACATAAATTGCAAGAGAATGGGAGCAATGTGGCATGCCCCATTGCTTCAGAATACAACCTAGGCCTAAGGCCTTTTCATTCAAATCCTCAATTCAAGAAAACAAGCACCAAAGCAAACCAAAACTGCCTCACAAATATAAGCATGTTCTCACAATTTAAGGCACCAAAAGATGAAGAAAACACATCAATGGGAAGCAAAAAACCTCAAGGATGGAATACTTACTTGTTGGAGTGAATTGAAACACCAAAAACGAAAGCAAAACACGATCAAAAGGCTTAGGGGAGCAAGAACCCGCAAGCCTTCGTGTTCTCTCTTTTCTTGAATGAGGGGGGAAGTTTTGGATGCCCAAAACGTTTCCCTCCCTCGTTTTTTATAATTTGGGTGCAGGGGTTGCTCGCCCAGGTGAGCTAACCTGCTATATATATATATATATATATATATATATATATATTTTTTTTTTTTTTTTTTTTTTTTTTTGAGGGGAACATTAACCATGTCCCCTCCTCCCTTACGGGCCAGCGTTTACCTAACTTGAACCTACTTAAGTCAGAATTAGGCGTTGATTACTTATTTAAAATAAACAAATAGTAAAAGAAATTGCGAACACAAAGGATACTGGGCTGCCTTGCAGCGACATTCTCTGCTTGTTTCGCGCGGGGAAGGGGCAACGATTGGTTGGTCGTGACCCCATCCCCACTTGCATCCGTCCCTATGCACCTGCAAGTAGGAAACAAAAATACGCGGCCAATCGTGACCGGTCATCGTCTTACCTTGGTTGATTTCTGCCATTGATTGGTCTTGACTTCTGACCATGGCCTGAGACGATTCTACTCTTTGCTATGACAAGGTATGTATGTGTATGTATGAATGCTTCTAATGCGATGATTTTATTTTAGTGAAGACTAGTTAGGTTCAATAAGCATTTAGGGCACCCCATACACCGAGCGAAGAGGGCTCAAGTTATAACAAATCTAAAACACAAAGTTTGAAACACCAAAGGGAGGACTAAAACCTCGCCCATCTTTTCTTTTCAGAGAAACGAGACAAATACAATGAATGGGAATCCCTAGAAGAAACCAAAAGGAGCAAGAAGAAACTCAAAAATAAAAACGTGCAACGGTCCTCTCGATTGCCCCAGACTTTTAAGCGTAATATCGTTTAACTACATTGGAGTTCACGGGCGAAGGCAATTCCTCGCCATCCATGTGGGTGAGTATCAGAGCACCCCCAGAAAAAGCTCTTTTCACAACGAAAGGTCCTTCATAATTTGGGGTCCACTTGCCTCGATTATCTTTAACAGCGTGGGACATCTTCTTCAGCACGAGGTCTCCCTCGTTGAACTTGCGCGGGCGTACCTTCTTGTCGAATGCGTTCTTTATCCTTCGTTGATACAAACGCCCATGGCTCATGGCGGCCAAACGCTTACCTTCAATAAGGTTAAGTTGGTCGTAGCATACTTGAGCCCATTCTGACTCTTCTAGGCCCGACTCCGCCATTATCCTCTGAGAAGGAACTTCTACCTCAAATGGGAGTACTGCCTCCATCCCATAAACCAAAGAATACGGCGTTGCCCCAGTAGAAGTTCGTATCGAGGTTTTGTATCCGTGTAGGGCGAAAGGCAACATCTCATGCCAATCCTTGTATGACATCGTCATCTTTTGAACAATCTTCTTGATATTCTTATTCGCAGCCTCTACAGCCCCATTCATCTTTGGCCGATAAGGGGTAGAGTTATGATGCTGGATCTTGAAGTCTTCGCACATCTCCTGCATCATCTTATTGTTCAGATTGGTGCCATTGTCAGTAATGATCTTCCTGGGGAGTCCGTATCAACAAATCAACTCCTTCTTTATGAATCTAACTACCACATTCCTCGTGACGTTAGTATAGGAGGCTGCTTCGACCCATTTGGTGAAGTAATCTATCGCCACAAGAATGAAGCGGTGACCGTTCGACGCTTTTGGTTCTATGGCCCCAATGACATCTATTCCCCACATAGAAAAAGGCCATGGGGCGGACATAACATTCAGAGGATGTGGCGGAACATTGACATTGTCTGCGTACGCCTGACATTTATGACACTTCCTTACATGAGCACAGCAACCACTTTCCATGGTGAGCCAATAATAACCGGCCCTAAGGATTTTTCTGGCCATAGCATGCCCATTGGCATGTGTCCCAAAGGAACCTTCGTGGATCTCCTCAATCATGAAGTTCGCCTCTTTGGCATCTACACATCGTAGGAGGGTCATGTCGTGGTTTCGTTTGTACAGGATGGTACCACTTACAAAGAAACCAGTAGCTAATCTCCTCAACGTCCTTTTGTCATTGTCAGAAATCCCTGGTGGGTATTCCTTGTTCTCGACATACTGCTTGATGTCGAAATACCACGGTTTCCCATCCTGCTCTTCCTCTATTGCATAACAATATGCCGGCTTGCCCTGAGATTTGAATTCGATGTATGGCAGATCCCCGTGCGGGGCAAGTTGAAACATGGATGCCAGGGTGGCTAGTGCGTCAGCCATCTGATTCTCTTCCCGAGGTATGTGGTGGAAGGAAATATCGTCAAAGTACTTGGCTAACCTCAAGATATGAGTTTGATAGGGTATCAACTTCGAATCCCTAGTTTCCCATTCTCCTTTCAACTGGCGTATCACCAAAGCTGAGTCTCCATACACCTTGAGTAGTTTTACATCAAAATCAATGGCCGCCTGAACCCTGAGGGCGCACGCTTCGTACTCGGCCATATTATTGGTACAATCAAAACCTAGCCTAGCCGTGAAAGGAATGCACTGATCATCCAGGGATACAAGGACTGCCCCTACTCCGTGGCCCAAAGCATTTGATGCCCCATCGAAGCAAACAATCCATTTGTCTAGGTCTTCATGTGTCCGCTTCTCTTCAAACAGGGCCATGATATCTTCATCTGGGAACTCGGGGTGCATCGGCCGATAATCCTGGAGGGGTTGTTGGGCCAAATAATCTGCTAAGGCACTTCCCTTTACCGCCTTTTGGGTGACGTAAACGATATCAAATTCAGACAATAGTCGGAATGTCGGAATCCAGACCGGGCATATCTTGATACGACCATGCAAAGACATCTTGATACTCTTCAAGAAGGGTTATCAAGCCTTGGCGGATAAGCGCGGTCATGCCGGTTCCTACCTTCACTTCTTTCTTTTCCACCGTGGTCCCCAAGTTTACCAATTTGGTTTCTTCTTGGTGGGGCTTCATTTCACGTTCTTCTTGAGCGACCAACCTCTCCAATTCCGGCGACAGGACGTCCTCTTCCTCTTCCTCATTTATCGTTTGGCTTATGTCTCGATCAAAATCGATTGTCGAACCCTCATTGTTAGGATCCTCAAAGACTCGACCCTCATATCTATACCAAACAAGACAAAAGAAACAAAAACATGCAAAATGATATGAGAAAGGGTGGTATTGCAAGAACAGATGAAACAAGATCTCTTTGTTTATTTAATAAGGTAGGTTTCACAAAACAAAAGAGAAAGGAAATCTATAGGCTCTAATTACATTGAATCAGCGGTATAGACTTCTGACTGGCTTATCACGCGCCAGTTCCCCACTTGGGAATCGGGGTGGCATGGTTGCACAAAACTTGGCGGGCCTTGAGGGAACCCCTCTTCTATTGCGGCCACCTCCTCCTCGGACACCATTCCAGCGCTAGTGAAACACTAGCTAATACGGCTAGGCCATACCCTATCTGCCCGAAATCTTGAGGGCACGTTCCTCCTTCCCGGCATCCCGGGCTCGTACCCCAATCCATACTTGTATGGATTTCCCTTGATATCGACCACGTCGGGATTCCCGAGGCAGTCTTTGCCTAGACCCATTCCGGGCTCAAATCCATTCCTGAGCATAACACGTGCCACCATTATGGCCGCGTTGGAGAGAGAAGGTAGCGACAGACTTGGTTCCACAGAGGCGCAGCTTACAACCTCAAAGGATTGGAAAGCTGTTTCCAACGATTCTTCCGCCGCTTCTACATACGGTGCGGAAGAAGGGCAGCTCACTAACATATCCTCTTCACCCGACACTATCACTAAAAGTCCTCCCACTGCGAACTTTAATTTTTGGTGAAGCGTTGAGGGGACGACTCCTAGGGCATGAATCCACGGTCTTCCCAAGAGGCAGCTATAGGCAGGATTTATATCCATTACTTGAAACACCACATTGCAAGTGTGGGGGCCTATCTGAATGGGAATGTCGATTTCCCCCATCACCTCCCGCCGAGTACCATCAAAAGCTCGCACCACCATCGAGCTCGGCTTTAAATGTGACGCACTAAAAGGAAGCTTTTCCAAAGTGGTTTTCGGCATTACATTTAGACTCGATCCATTGTCGATAAGTACCTTTGCGACGACGTGGTCCATACATCTCACCGACACATGTAGAGCCTTGTTATGTCCTCTCCCCTCGACGGGAATCTCTTCTTCCGCAAACGCGATGTAGTTGTTGGTGGTTATATGATTAACGATGCCTTCGAAACCCTCTACTGAGATATCATATGCCACATGGGCATCGTTAAGGACCTTCATCAACAGCGCACGATGAGGCTCAGAGTTTATGAGTAGTTCAAGCAAGGAGATCCTTGCTGGAGTTTTATTTAGTTGCTCGACTACCTTAAACTCGCTTTGTTGGATGAGGCGGAGGAACTCATGGGCCTTTTCCAAGGTCACTGCTTTTCCTTGAAGTCCCTCTTTCCTTTCGGCTCCTCTTGCCACGGGAGGATCTACTTCTTTCGAGGGGGTGGCTATGTCTGTGGGCTCTTGGACCATGGGCGCCTTCCCTTTCGAGGGCAATTCCGCCGGGTGAGGGGAAGCGAACACCCGACCACTGCGGGTTATGCCACTGAGGCCGGTGATGTTGGTTACCTTAGCTGACAGGGAGTCAACTTCGGTTGTAACTCTTTCGCTAGACGCGGGAGGGGTATACTTCCACGGAACGGCCTTATTACTTTGATATGCAAATGGCGTTGGCTTGGGCGCCGCCCGCGGGTATATGGGTGTGGAGTTGGTCCCTTTCCTAGTAAAACATATCACTAGAGCCTTGGGGGTTAAAGGAACCTTCTTCTCTTCCGACTGCATGCAAATTTGTGGTTCTTCCTTCCCTCCTATGAACACTTCAAGCTGCCCACAATCCATGAGCCGCTGAAGCAATTCTTCCACCACGGGACAGGTTTCCATGTCATGCGACTCCCCGAGGTGAAACAAACATTCATCCCTTTCATCCCCACCTCGGGGGACCATGCACGCCGCTTGCAGTGATTGATAGATGAAGCATCTAGAAGTAGCCACGTCTCCTAACCTCTTTGTCTGTGATGGCCCATCCTCTTTGACGGCGTTCACGCTAGCCCCTCCATGACTAGCTAGCGGGTTGGTTTTGACATTCGGGCCTTCCTCTTGAAACGCTAGCCAGCCGGCACTAAGCAGGTGCTGCACCTTATACTTGAACGGGATGCAGGAGTCAATATTGTGTCCGGGAACTCCACTATGATATACACACTTGGCACCCGGATCATACCACTTGGGGTAGGGTGGCTGAAGAACCTTCCCTGGTATGGCCACCACCAAGTGATTCTCTAATAGTGAAGGCCATAACTCGGAGTATGCCATGGGAATAGGAGGGAAGTTGTCTTTCGGGTGCTGTGCATATTTATAGGTCGCGCCGGGGGCTGTGTTATTAACTGGTCGGGGTGCGGCCGGAGCTGTGCGTTGGGCCGGCGCTCTTTCTGCCGCGGGTGGTCCTTTTACTTGAGTCGGGAGGGAATTCCCGGCTCGGATCAAAATATTTGGGGGATTGGGCTGGTATGAGTTTTGGATATTTTGGGGTGCTTTCATCCATGTTGGGGTGGTGGTGACAGCGTGGGCATCTCCTTCCTTTTTCCTCGCGCCCACTACTGGGGCTCTTCTGTTGTTGTTGGGGGCCATATTGGCAGCATATTCGAACTTGCCTTTTCGTAGCCCGGATTCAATCCTTTCTCCGGCGAAGACGAGGTCCGCAAAATTAGCTGGCATGTAGCCTATCAGCTTTTCATAGTAGAACATGGGTAACGTATCTACCATAATTGTGATCATCTCCCTTTCCGTCATGGGCGGCACGACTTGGGCTGCGAGATCTCTCCATCTCTGGGCATACTCCTTAATGGACTCATGCTCTCGTTTAGTCATACCCTGAAGCTGGTTCCGATCGGGAGCCATGTCCGTATTGTACTGGTACTGCCTAATGAAGGCAGTTGCCAAGTCCTTCCACGAGCGGATCTGGGAAGCTTCCAGATTGGTATACCATGCTACAGCTACCCCGGCCAAGCTGTCTTGAAAGAAATGGACCAACAACTTTTCGTCCGCAGAATACGCCCCCATCTTCCGGCAATACATCCGGAGATGCCCTTTTGGACATGTCGTCCCTTTGTACTTATCAAAGTCTGGTACTTTGAATTTGGGAGGGATGACGATGTTGGGCACAAGACATAAATCTGCCAAATCTGAGAATGGGTAATTACCGAGGCCCTCGACTGCTCTTAACCTCTCTTCAAGCGCTTCAATCTTTCCCTTATCTTCCGCAAAGGGAACAGATTCTTTTACGGGTGCGGGTGAGGCCGGGATATGGCAGACTATGTTCGGCTGGGGTAGTTCATGCGGGGATGGATCTTTGAGGTGGAGCAGGGGGCCAAGATGGGTATCTCCTTCCCCATCGTCTTGCCCGGGATAGTCTTCATAAGGTGGGAGTTGCCCCTCAAAAGTAGGGGCTTGGCTTAAATCTTCCGGGGTGGCACGGGGGGTGAAGTCCGGAGGCAGGCCATAAGGATAAGCTTGCGGACTATACCTTCGACCGAACACGGCCGTGTTTCTGTCTAGGCCCGGATTCAAGGCGGGTTGCAGCACCGGCTCCGCTTCCCTAATTGTACTGGAGGCGGTTGTGGTGGCTTTATCCTCTATGGTTTTCTGGAGTTTTAACATGACCTCCGAGATGGAAGCCATTTGATCTTTTAAGGCCGATAGATCGGCCTTCATCTGTTCCTACACGCCCTCTTCATTATCCATTTTTCTGGATCGAGTGTTATAGGGGTGCCTTGGTGTTTTCTTAGTTATGATGAGAGTCCTAAAGAAATAAACAATGGTGAGTATGCCACCAAAACATGAGTATGCAAATGGATGATCGGAGCACTTGGATCCACCCCAAGATTTTTAGATAACGTAATGAGTCCAAAACTTCTCATTTTATAAAAGAACAAAGCTTTCATCTAGCCCAGATTATACAAAGGTGTTACAAAAGAAACTAACGATTCCTAATTATATGGGCCATCAAATCTATCATGTGCTGACAGTAATTGATTAGCCCATGAATCTCCTCAGGGGCAGTACACACTTCGGCCATGGCTTTTGCTTTGGCTAATAGACGCGGGAGGTCTTGACTCCCATTCAAGGTGAAGGCGAACCTATCCATCCACATAGTCGCTTCTTGATGCAGCGCATCAATCACCCTCCCTCTTGCTTCTTTTTCAGCATACACTTGTGCAAAATCCTCTACTAGCTTTTGTTCATGGGCCATGGAATGGTTCAATTCTTCCTTGTATTGCCCTATGATGGCTAGCATGCTTTGCTCCGTGGCTTCCAAGTGTTGAGCCAAACTCCTTTTGGACCTTGCGCAAGCAACTAACTCTTCTTTTAAGATCATGCCATGCTCCTGTGACCGATCTCTCTCTTCTCTTTGGAGCTTGAGCTCATTGTTGCTACCCCACAATGCTCCTCGGAATTTCTCTCGGCCATATTCCTCCTTGCGGGCCCTTTTGGTTTCTTGCTCAAGGGCTTTTGCAATGGCCGCGTTTTCCTCTTGTAACTCAGTGCACTCCTTCCGGATGTGTGTAGCAGCTGATTTGAACTTCTCCTTGGCGAGCCTTGCTTTCCCTAGCTCCAATTTTAGAGCTCGGACTTCCTCATCTTCCTCCGGAGCTTCGAAGTTCTCCTCCTCGATAACTTTCAACTTGGAGAGCCAACCTAAGCCCCGCGTGTGAATTCTTAGCCACCCATGATAACCTCCAATGACGCCATTTCGGATGCCCCTAAGCTCCTTGTCTTTCCTCAACGGGCTCCTCCACGCCTTGTGGATTCTTTGTATAACCTTGAGACCTTGCACGCCTAGATCCCTCACAAGGAAAGGCGAAAGACTTTCTTCGGTTGGCGCTCCCCTCATGGGATACCCTAGTTGTCTTATGGCGAGTATGGGATTATAATTAATACAACCCCTAGTCCCTATCAGTGGAACGTTAGGATAGTCCCCACAGGAGAAAAGAACTCCTTCCTTACCTTCCTTCCAACGAGGAAACCAATTGATCGCACTGCCCCCTATCCCAGCCAAATGTTGGTCCCAAACGACTCTTCCTTTTTCGGTGCACGAGCGATAGCTTTGAAGCGGACACGGGTGTCTCGTGTCTTGTTGGAATAGATGTGAAATCAACCATACGCAGAGAGCGGGTAAACAACAGACAATCCGTGCACTGTTTTTCTCACACCTCCGATCAAAGGTGTCAAACAAATCTGCCAAGATAGCTACCACTGGACTTTCCTTGCTATGGTGATATGCGAGGAAAGCATCAATGGCGGCTAAGTCTACCAAACCGTCAACGTTCGGAAAGAGGACAACCCCAAAAATCAGCAAAGCTAAAATATCTGCAAACGGGCCCCACTTTTCTTGGCTTGCCATATCCCTTGCTTTGTCTTCCAAGTACTTCCAAGGCAGGCCCACTACGCCGTTCCGAGTTTGCTTCATGCGATCCAACTCTTTTGCTGAATCTCCAACCACAGCTGCAATCTTGCTCAAGGAAGGAAGAAAGCCGGAGAAAAGATACGGTTTTCTCCCTTCAAGAGGGCATCCTAATATTTCCTCAAACTCTTCAATCGTTGGTACCATTTGGAAGTCCCCAAACGTGAAACACCTCAACGGCTGGTCATAGTATTGGGCGAGGGATACGACAGCTTCCGTAATTACTTCCGCGGCGGTCAAATCTAGAATCTTCCCGTACACTTTGCGGAAGGCTTGCCTTTGGAAAGGTCCCATCAATCGTCCCAATTCCTTGAGGCTAGTGACATCTAGACTTTTAACCTTGACTTGATAAAACCTTTTGCCGTTTTGATTTGTCCCCATCATTTACCTAAAAAAGGGGTGGATCAAGACTCCGACATGAATGATGCGATGCGTATGCATGAAACGGAAATAAAACAAGACAAAGGGGTAATTCATACATACGAGACCGCAGAGACCCAATTTTAATGCTACGTTTGGGCATGATGGCGCCTCAACGTAGCATTAAAACGGTTACGTATTACTCTAAAGAAACCAAACATTACTAGCAAAAACCAAAACATGCATGAGAAAGAATGGCACAGGAGCGTGTTTGCTCTTTGCCCCTATTTGGGAACCTATGGAATAATATCTATGGGTCTCTAATAACTACTTCCCAACCATTTATAACTCACACGGCTGTTTTCTAGAGGTATCATCACTCAAGATAATAATATTGTGGGGGTATGGAATACCAGCGACAACACATTATAAAGAGAGAAAGCTCTAGACGAGGTTTCACTATTATCAAGCAAGTCGGAGACCTAGCATGATGATAGATTCACCTCCACTCCTTAAATTCCCATGAACCTGGGTGTAGGGCCCCTTTTTACTCAAACCCGTGGGTGCTTAGAATGTAGTGTAAAGCATGCGAAATAGACAACAGTTATTTACATTTTACACAGTTCAATAAAAGCACACCCAAAGTTCACAATTCCACAATTCCTTAGAATAGGCCTAACTCACAAAAACGTCCCCAGTGGAGTCGCCAACTGTCGCAACGTGCCCTTCGCGGGCGAGCGAGGGCAAGGCTCACGGGTGCGCTTTCCAAAGGAGGAAAGGTGCGCGGAGTCGCCACCAACGTTTATTTGTGGAAAACGTCGGGAAAACCGAAGGAAACCGGTCAAAATGAAAATTCTAAGTCCGGGAGTTGTATTTACGCTTGAGGAAGGTATTAGCACCTCTCACGTTTGTCTCAAAGGACAACAGCCTATTTTTTAGAATTGTGGAATTGTGTCATGTTACCTTTTATTTCTTTTTATTTTTTGAGGTCGACAAAAGCGGGGCTTTTGCTCCTACGTACCCTCCTTTGGAGAGGAAATCAGACCTACGTAGTTCTTACTTATGCGTGAAACAAGTGATTCTTTTACTTTGAAGGGTGATCATTTTAAGGCGTTGGACCTTACAAATGATCCATTTTACTTAGTAAGAAACTGACATGATAAACTTTCAAAAAAAACCTATTTTTGTGGACGAGCTTGACTAGGCGAGTTGATTTTAGCCTTAATTTCACTTTAGTTATTAGTCAATTCAATTAAGAATGAGAAGTCCCAAAGAGAAAACGTCCGATTGATCTTACGCTTTTATTTTACTAAAAGGCATTTTTTGATTATTATATTATTATTTTACCTCTTTTTTGATTTCCAACGTGATTACGGCACGACCGAATGCTCGGAATTCATTTTAACCGAAGTTAATGGATAATACAATTCAAACGATCGGTGGAAATTTATTTTATTTTTACATTAAGCGAGAAATGACTTAAATAAATGGCTTAAGCACGTCAAAAGGGGGTATAAAAAGTAAATGAAAACGAGAAGAAAAATACATGAAACAAAATGTGGACCACCACGGGTCCATAGAATGAATTGAAAAGCTTGGTTTGAGGTACTTACCCGTTGAAGACTGAAGAAAACGAAGAACGAACGATGAATCTTGAAGAACGGTCGAGAATCTTCGCGTAATTCCTCACGGAAATGTTACGGAAACGTTTCGGAAGCGCCTCGGCTTGAATTTTCTTCACGGAAACAATTTTTCCAAGCAAATTCGAAAGAGAGAGAAGTGCCTAAGGGGCTGAACCCTTTTCCTTCTCACTTCTTCCCCTATTTATAGTAAAATAGGGGAGAAGCTTGCCGCCCAGCTCGCCCAGGCGAGCCAGGTTGCTTCCTCCAGAAGCAACAGCCTTCTGGAGGAATCTTCTGGAAGGCCCATGTGGGCCTGATTGCTATTTACACCCCCCTTTTTACTAAATGCACCCCCTTTCTATTTTTTTGTAATTCTTTTTCCGTAACGTTACGAAACTTTACGAATTTCGTAACGATACTTATTTTCCTTCCGTAAGGTTACGAATCCTTACGGATTATGTATTTACTCCTTTTTTACCTTTCAAAGAAGTCACGGAAACTTACGGATTGCGCAAAAACACCTCTTTTGACTTCCGCCACATTGCGGAATTTCACGGATCGCGCAAGCCTGCTTCCTTTAGATTTCTGAGACGTCTCGGGACTTCATTTGTGCAACAAAGGACGCCAAGTATCTCAAAGCGGCTAACCAAAGATCGCATGTCATCAAGTAATAATCCCCGGACGAAATTAGGGTATGATAGCTTAGCTACACACACACTCTCATAACTAAGCTCACCTCCTTAAGAAGCTTGCTTAAGAAGATTCCTAAAGAAGCTAGAGCTTAGCTACACACACCTCTCTAATAGCTAAGCTCACCTCCTTGAGATGAGAAGCTAGAGCTTAGCTACACACCCCCTATAATAACTAAGCTCACCCCTATGCCAAAAAAAAACATGAAAATACAAAAAAAGTTCTTACTACAAAGTGTCATACCCTAATTTCATCCGGGGACCTTTTCTTGGTGGCATGCGACCTTCATTTGACCATTTTGAGGTACTTGGCACCCATCGTTAGGCAATTTGTGACATGCCGGAACTCAAAAGGAAGCATCGTTGCACAATTCGTGAGGTTCTGTAGGTCAAAAAGGGGATGATTATGTAATCCGCAAAGTTCCGTAACCTTACGGAAAGAAAATAAGTATCGTTACGAAATTCGTAAAGTTTCGTAACGTTACGGAAAAGGAATCAGTAAAAAAGGGCAAGGGGTGTATTTAGTAAAATGGGGGGTGCAAATAGTAATTTTGGAATCTGGGCCCTTCTAGAGGTGTCTGGGCAATTTCTTGCTTAAGGTGGAAGCAACCAAGCTCGCCTAGGAGAGCTTGGTGGCAACCACCTCCCCCGTTTTGTTAAAAAATGGGATTCCGGGGCTTCTGGGACACCCGTAATGCTTCCGTATAATTCCCATAACCCTAAATAAGCATATTTCAATTAATATGGGGAGACGGAAGAGAAAAAAGAAGAAAATCAAGTCCTATATGCTTCCGTAACTTTTCGTAAATTACGAAAGAAGGGGGGTGAACTTATCAAAATTGGGGGATGCAAATAGCAATTTCAAAATTTTGAATTGGGCCTGAATGATTTTTTGGAGCTGGGTTGCTTCTGGAGCCTGGGCAAGCTGGGCGACAACCTCCTCCCCCTTTTTCCTATAAATAGGCTGAAGGGGGCTGTTCTAAGGGTCCTGGATCCCCCTGATGCTGTATTTCAGCTGTTTTGGGTGAAAAAAATTGTTTCCGTGAAGAAAATTCAAGCCGAGGTGCTTCCGTAACGCTTCCGAGATGTTTCCGTAAGCAAATCTGTGAAGGTTTTCCTCCGTTATTCACCGTTCTTCATCCGTTCTTCGTTCTTCAACGGGTAAGTTTCCAAATCGAGCTTTTCAATTCATTCTATGTACCCGTGGTGGTCCCCATTTGTTTTGTGTACATTTATTCTCGTTTCATTTACTTTCCGTACCCCCTTTTGACGTGCTTCAGTCATTTGCTTAAGTCATTTTCTCGCCTAAATCAAAAATAAAATAAATTTCCACCGATCGTTTGAATTGTAATATCCGTTAATTTCGTTTAAAATGAAATCCAACCGTTCGGTCACGCCGTAACCACGTTGGAAACTAAAAAGAGGTAAAATAATAATATAATAATAAAAATATCTTTTAGTAAAATAAATCAAAAAAATCAATCAGACATTTTCCTTTGGGATTTCTCTTTCTTAATCGAATCGATTAATAACCAAAGTGAAACTAAGGGCTAAAATCAACATGTACCTTTATTACCTCTTTCAAAAATAAAGAGAACATTAAATGGTCCAATGCCTTAATGTCTTCTCTCTTTTTCAAAAGAATCGAAAGTTTGTTTAACGGTTCAACGCCTTAAATAACCTTTCATTCAACAAAAACATATCTTGCAAAAAGGATAAAAATAACTTAACCAAACATTTTGTTCACAAAGAACTACGTAGGTCTGATTTCCTTATCGCAATTAAGGAATACGTAGGACCAAGGGAAACACCCTCGTCGACCGCAAAAAGATAAAAATTATAAAAAGGAATAAAGACGTAAAAGGGAACCTAAAATTGAAGTCATGTTTGCACATTTAATTAAAGGCTTCCGTCTCTTGTGACGGACACGTGGGATGCTAATACCTTCCCCGTGCGTAAATACAACTCCCGAACCTTTCACTTAAAGTTCGTAGATCATGTCTTTTCCGGTTTTCCCGACGTTTTCCTCAAATAAACGTTGGTGGCGACTCCACGCGTACTCCTTTCTTGGAACACGCACCCGCGAGTCACGCGTCGCCCTCCCGCCGAAAGGTAGGTTGCGACAGTTGGCGACTCCATTGGGGACTATTCTTCGAGAGTTAGGCCATTTAATCTCGTGCGATGTTTTATCATGACTTTCTCCTTTGTTGGTTTCCCTTTATTTGTTTTATGTTCTTGTGTGTATAAACTCTTTGTTGCTTTTAGTACGTTTTAAAATGTATGCATGAGGTAAATATTTATTCATTTGATGCACACAAACACCAACACTATTTGCACACACTGAGGGCCCTATACCCGGGTTCATGGGAACATAAGGAGTGGAGGTGAATCTGTGATCATGCTAGGTCTCCGACTTGCTTGATTACAGTGAACCCTCATCTAGAGTTTTCCTCTTTGAAAATGTATTGTTGCTAGTAGTCCCTACTGCTGCAATATGTTCTTCGAATGGGATGATACCTCTAGAGACCTTCAAGAGAGATATGACCGCCTTGGGAATTATCACTAAAAGCCTTGTTAGCTCCCTCCCATATAGGTCCTTTGAATAGGGGCACGGAGCGGACACGCTGCGTGCCATTTTTCACATTGCCATGCATAAGTGTCACGTACCCTTTTGCTTATATTTTGTGAATATTGCCATACTGTACATTCCCGCGTTGCGCCTTTTGCATATGCATCACGCACACTGGAAAACCAACGGACGGTCCGTGTCACCTTCTTTAATACATACGTCGGGCACTTTGCTACCCCAAGATGTTGTATCTAAGAAGGAGACAATTTCCCGGGCTCCCGTGTTCATAAATTGCATTCGTGTCATATGCATTTCCTCATGTGTTCATCCATTCCACCCATGATAGATGTTGGGGTTTTGATTCGCACCGATTTTTGTTCACTTTAGTAAACATGGGATCAAGTCAAATGCCTTCGCTTAAAAAGAGATTCTATCAAGTCAAGGTCAAGAGCCTAGGGATCACTAGTCTAAAAGAATTAGGGCAGTTGATGGGTCAGCTCCAGCGGCAAGCTTTTCGCAAAGCTTACGGTAAAATCTGGGACCTAGCCATGATAGAAGTCTCTACAGAGGCCATTGCATCCCTCGCCCAGTATTATGATCAGTCGTTGAGGTGCTTCACCTTTGGGGACTTCCAGCTAGCACCCATGGTGGAAGAATTTGAAGAGATCCTAGGATGCCCTATAGGGGGGAGGAAACCATACCTCTTCACAGGGTTCTATCCCTCATTAGCTAGAATTTCCAAGATAGTCCAAATCTCGGCGCAGGAATTAGACCACAGGAAGCAAGTCGAAAATGGGGTGGTCGAAATACCGAGAAAATATTAGGAGGTAAAAGCAAGAATCTTGGCAGATAAAGGCGAGTGGGTCCCGTTCATAGATATTCTCGCACTGTTGATTTTCGGGGGAGTCCTCTTTCCGAACGTGGATGGGTTGGTGGACCTGGCAGCGATCGACGCTTTTCTTGCCTATCATAACCACAAGGAAAGCCCGGTTGTCGCTATGCTAGCCGATCTATACGACACCTTCGACCGAAGATGTGAAAAGAGCAATACAAGGATTGTTTGCTGTACCCCAGCTCTTTATGTATGGTTAGTTTCGCACCTTTTTCGCCAAGAAGTGAGGCATGCTTGCCCATTAGAAAGCCACCGTTCATGCACAGAGAAAGGAAGGGCGAATTGGGATCAACTCTTAGCAAGCAAAGAAGGAGCATCTGTCAACTGGTTCCCTCGATGGAAGGAAGGAAGAACCGGAGTTCTTATCTCGTGCGGAGGATTTCTGAATGTTCCCTTGATGGGGACAAGGGGTTGCATCAATTACAATCCCGTTCTTGCGATAAGGCAACTTGGCTACCCGATGAAAGGGGCACCACTAGAGGAAGAGCTCGCACCTGTCATTTCACGAGGTTTCAATAAGACCAACATGGAGACACTTTAGAAGGTCCGCAAGGCATGGGAGGTGGTACAAAAGAAGGACAAAGAGCTTAGAGGCAGTGGGCCCATTGGTGGCTACCGTGAGTGGTTGAAAGCCCACGTGCAAGGTTTGGATTGGCTCCCAAGTTTGAGAACCGCTAAAAGGGAGGAAGTTGAGGCAGCGGAGGAAGACGAAGAGGTGTAGGCTCTTAGGACAGAACTCGAGCAAGCTCAAACAGTCAAAGAAAGGTTCAAGTCAGTGGCTCTTAGGATCTGAAAGGAGAATGCCGAACTGAGGGATGTAAATGTAGCTACCACCAAGGCCTTGGAACAAGAGACCAAGAGGGCTCGTAGGGAAGAGCACGAGCTTAAACTCCGGAGGGAGGAAAGGGACCAATCGCGGGTAGACAGTTTGATCTTGAAGGATGAGTTGAAGGCTTGCTCGAGGTCCAAGAGAAGTTTGTCTCAGCGTTTATGCGAGACAGAGACCAACATGTTAGCCATCATCAGCAAGTACCAAGAGGAACTAAGTCTAGCCACGGCCCACGAGCATAGGGTGGCAGACGAGTATGCCCAAGTGTACGCGGAAAAGGAGGCTAGAGGAAGGGTGATCGACTCGTTCCACCAAGAGGCAACCATGTGGATGGACCAATTTTCTCTTACCTTGAACGGGAGTCAAGAACTTCCCCGATTGCTAGCCAAGGCCAAAGCAATGGCGGACACCTACTTCGCCCCCGAGGAGATCCACAGACTTCTCAACTATTGTCAGCATATGATAGACTTAATGGCCCATATAATTAGAAACTGCTAGGAAGTTTGTATTGTCGCTCAGATCTTGACTAGTTATAAACTTTCTGAATAAAATGAGTTTATCCCGCGTTTTTACTCCAAAGATCAGTGCGAATCAAATCACTCCCGCATTTTATCTCTAGCATGCATAAGCATCTCTTCATGGCATCATAATGAACATATCGTTCCTGCATTTGTCCGCTATCATATTCCAGCATCACATTTTGCATGAGTCATTGCATTATCATGCATATGTGTTCAACATACTTTTTGTTCTACAAACTGCATACCTTTTGTTTTCATGTTTGCTCATGCGTGATCCTTGCATTTTCCTCTACAAAACAAAAACAAAAAGGAAGCATGAAAATTCATGATGCATTCTTGGTTGCATATATTCGGTACCATGAGCCAACCATGTTGGGATCATAAACCCGTTTCACTTAAAAACAAAATGAGTGAACATGGTACCTAATGCATGGTTAACTAAGAAAAGATGTTTCTTCGGGCATCTCAATTTCATAATTACATTCTCCATGCATAGTATGCGTATTCCCGAGTCTTTCATCCCTATGAAATGTTGTTGAAGTATTGGCGATCAAAATTGCCATTCCCTGGGTTATGGGGTTGAACCAAGCTCATGCTTTTTCGAAAAAAGTTCATCAAGTCAAGTTGAAGTATGGAAGTAACCATCTTGCAAAAATTGGGGCGAAAGATGAATCGAGTTACATCACTGCTTCGTTTACTGCCAAACACATTTAGGACTGTTGATGTCCTTGTTACTTCCAGTTTCACCTTGACCAAGATGTCATGAACCATGTTGAAAAATCTAAATTGATTCAACCCCATGTCCTGCATAAAAATTCGCAATACTTCATCTGTGTATCATTCACATACATCCATGCTTTTCATTGGTTGCATTTCTCATTGCATTCTTTCCTTGAAAAAGAAAACAAAAATGAAAAAAATAAATAAATAAAATAAAATAAAATAAAAATGAACTTAATCGTTATTATCAAAAAGAAAAAAACACGCTTTACGGTGCCCTTACCGAACCTGTGCTAGAGCTAGAGTAATGGATGACATAGAGAAGGTGCAAGAGCAGATGAAGGCCGACATGGAGGCCTTAAAAGAGAAAATGGCCACAATGGTAGAGGCCATGATGAGCATAAAGGAGATAGTGGAGGTCAGTGTGGCTTACCAAACCCGTGCTAGAGCTAGAGTAATGGGTGAAGTAGAGAAGGTGCAAGAGCAGATGAAGGCCGACATGGAGGCCATGAAAGAGCAAATGGCCACAATGATGGAGGCCATAATAAGCATGAAAAAGATAAGGGAAATCGATACGGTTGCAGTTGCCGCTACTAGCGCTGTTGCTAAGGTGAACCCAATGCCCCCATCTGGCCTCAACCAAATGAATCATCCAACTTCAAATATGGTAGGCAAAGATTTGGGAAGTACAGACGATCGCATGATGTGCAAATTCAAAACGAGCACCCCTTCCCGCCATATGGCTTGCCTCCCAATGTGGCGTACACTCCCAATGAGGATGTCAGTAACTCCGCTCCCATACTCATTGAGAGCCAACAACCCCAAAACTGATCATGCACATGTCTCTTAAACCGTGGGGGAGACACATGAAATTCCCCACCACAATCTAGCCAACCTCGAGCCTTGCCTCAGATATGCCACTGAAGGGCAAGCAGTTGGTGATATACCCCTGCAAAATGCTTTGAAGGGCCCTCAGTTTCGCCCACAACCACAACCCTTGCATTTTGCAGTGGGAAGAGCCCCTCATGCTATGGCAGAAATGGGAAAGTTGGATCATCTGGAGGAAAGGCTCAGGGCCATTGAAGGAGGCGAAGATTATGCCTTTGCTAACCTAGAAGAGTTGTTCCTAGTACCCGAACATGGTCATTCCCAAGTTCAAGGTGCCGGACTTTGACAAGTACAAGGGGACTACTTGCCCCAAGAACCATCTAAAGATGTATTGTCGGAAGATGGGGGCATACGCAAAAGATGAGGAACTACTGATACATTTCTTCCAAGAAAGTCTTACTGGGGTAGCTATTACCTGGTACGCTAACTTGGAACCTTCCCGAGTCCATTCTTGGGAAGACCTAATGGTTGCATTCATTGGGCAGCATCAGTGCAATTCTGATATGGCTCCAGATAG
This sequence comes from Glycine soja, assembly GCF_004193775.1. Taxonomy (NCBI): domain Eukaryota; kingdom Viridiplantae; phylum Streptophyta; class Magnoliopsida; order Fabales; family Fabaceae; genus Glycine; species Glycine soja. Next base: position 20,697,229 of record NC_041021.1, read on the forward strand.
GATGCAACTACAGAAAGTGTGCAAAAAAGGGGGCACGAATCTTTCAAAGAATACGCCCAAAGATGGAGAGACTTGGCAACTCAAGTAGCGCCCCCAATAACAGAGAAAGAGATTATCACAATGATAGTAGACACATTACAAGTATGAAAAGATGGTGGGCTACACACCTTCAAGCTTTGATGATATGGTCTTCACCGACGAAAGGATCAAAGTAGGTCTAAAAAGAGGCAAATTTAATCATCCTGCTTGGGCGAATGAGAAAACTGGGGCAAATGAAGAAGGTGAGGATGTGGGAGAAACCCATGTTGTGACTGCCATTCCTATACGGCAAAGTTTCCCACCAATCCAACAATGTCATTACTCAGCCAATAACAACCCTTCTCTTTACCTACCACCCATTTATCCACAAAGGCCATCCCTAAATCAACAACAAAACCCATCTACCACACAACCAATGCTAAACACCACCTTTGGCACAAACCAAAACACCAACCAAGAAATGAATTTTGCAGCGAAAAGCCTGTAGGATTCACCCCAAATTTCGGTGTCATATGCTAACTTGCTCCCATATCTACTTGATAATGCAATGGTAGCCATAACCCCTGCTAGGTTCCCTCAAACCTCCATTTTTCTGAGGATACGACTCGAACGCAACATGTGCATATCGTGGAGGAGCCCTGGGGCATTCCATTGAGCATTGTATGACCCTGAAGCATAAGGTGCAAAGTCTAATTGATGTGGGCTGGCTGAAATTTAAGGAGAATCGCTTGTTGAATCCTAACACTGACAAGCGACACCACACATGGGGCAATTTTGAAGGTTGTTGTTAGGTGTCTCTAATGACTCATCAGGATTTACAAGTTTATGCCATTATTGTTAACCACAGTTACAATGCTAAAATGAATGAATTTGACATCCTTGTCTCTCTCATCCTTTTACAAACACATCTTTGCTTATTCAACTTCCACCGGAATGTGAGTGTAAGCCATTGGTTTGTTTGCTCAAAGCGACCTGCGCTCCTGAGTGTTGACTTCCAAGACCATTCAATCAGAGATTACTCGTCCTGCACGTTGGTGGGGTGTCGTTAAATGACAAGTAAAGCAAAAATAAGTTTCAAAATAAAAAATAAAAAAGGCATTTGATTGACTGTGTTTTCAAGTAAAAATATAGACGTTCATGTGACCTCATTTTATCATTCTAGAAAGTTTGTCTTTTTAGAGAGAAGTGAGTTATCAAGAATAGGATTTTGGACAAATGGCCTCAGAAAGGAGGGGTTGAATTAAGATACAAAGACTATTCCCCAATTAAACTTTCACTCTCTCTTTTTGGATTAACAATGCACCCTTAAAAGACAATTCAAAATAAACTTCTTTAAAGCAAAAGATAAATAGCAATAAATAAAAGAAGTTTAAGGGAAGAGAGGAATGCAAACTTGATTTATACTGATTCGGCCACTTCCCGTACCTATGTCCAGTCCTCAAGCAACCCACTTGAGATTTTCCACTCTCTTTGTAAAACTCCTTTTACAAAGTTTGAACCACGCAGGGACAACCCTTCCCTTGTGTTCAAGAATCCTCTACAACAAGAGACTCTCGGTCTCTTAATCCCTTTTCAGAAGTAAGAAGAAGAGAAGAAGAAATCTCTCATGAAAGAGATAGATTGTACAATGAAGATCAATCAAAATTCCTTATTGAATATGCAAGTGGTTGACCAAGGAATCTTTTTGAGAAGATAAGACATTTCAGTTCAGAAAAACTCTCTTAATCTTTTGAGAGGATAAAACCATTTTAGGCAATGAAAACTCTCTTTAAATTTGTGTTTCCAAGTCACCTTTGATGGCCATTCATAAAACATTTGAATAGATGTGACTCTTGGAAATTATTTTCTAAAAATCCCCTCTGGTAATCGATTACAAGACTTGTGTAATCGATTACTGGATTTAAAATTTGAAGTTCAATAAACTGCTGGTAATCAATTACCATCCATGTGTAATCAATTACACATTATAAATTTTGAATTCAAATTTCTAGTAACTGTCATAAACATTTTCAGCTGGTGGTAATCGATTACCAGAGAGTAAATCTCAATTTGAAATGATTTAGATAGAATTCTTTGGCCAAACCTTTTGCTTTTTCAATTTGGAAACTTCTTCCTAAGATTCTAGAGATCAACTTGATCATATATCTTGATTTTATTAGATTCTTGGATTCTTGTCTTGAATAAAACTTAGAAGCACTTGATCCTTTGGCATCATCAAAGCATCAAAACATCTTGCTTCTACATAGGAGTCATTTGACTTAATCCATCAACTGAAAAATCCTTCGACTATTTCTCGTCCTTGGAAAATTCTTTTTGCAAGAATCAACTGCTTCTTTCATTCTTCCTTACTACGAGGTTGTGAAAACAAGACGACAATTGGAACCTCAAAGCCTTACACTGGGGCAATGAGGGGCACCATGCATAAACCTCAAACGAACCTAGGGGCAGATTAGAAGTTCTCACCCAATAGGTTCCTTGCTACAAGGTCATGACGAAAGACAATGATTGTACCTCAAAGCCTTACACTGGGGCAATGAAAGGCACCATGCAAAAACCTCAAGCGAACCTAGGGGCAGATTAGAAGTTCTCACCCAATAGGTTCCCAGCTACAAGGTCATGACGAAAGATAACAATTGGTACCTCAAAGCCTTACACTGGGGAAATGAGGGGCATCGTGCATGAGCCTCAAGTGAACATAGGGGCAGATCAAAAGTTCTCACCCGTCGATGTTTTTAAACAAGAAAGAAAAAGGGGGGGAGACAAACCCTAGAATTTCAATAGATTGATTAAACGTCAAACGACTCCATTGTCGCCACTCCAAAATGGTCAAGTGACTAAATTAAACAGAACATACACTCTGAGGGAGTTCCCGGAGAGATTTGCAAAAGATAGGATAAGGTCGCATGAGTTATCACCTTTTTCAAAAGGACAGTCAATCTGTGTTTTCCAAAAAGATTAAATCAAAATCAAAATCACAAAATAGGGAAAGAATGACATGAGCATTGTACAACTTTCCATTACATTGCATTATTTCATATGAAGTCCGCATTTACCAAATTTCACAACAAAGGTTGCATGCATCTGCATCCCTAAAAATCATGTTAATTGCATAGATTTCCTACATCTAATGTCCAAATCTTTTAAATTTGGGATGGCCGGCTCTCTCGATGAGTCGATCTCTTGCTTTCTCGTAAGGATGGACCCTCGGGTACTAGTACCTTCGCCTCCAGAGGACTACACGTCCTCGCCTTTAGAGGACTACACATCCTCACCTTCAGAGGGCTTCACGTCCTCGCCTTCATAGGGCTACATGCCTTCACCTTCAGAGGACTTCACGTCCTCGCCTTCATAGGGCTACATGCTCTCACCTTCAAAGGACTGCACGTCCTCACCTTCGGAGGACTACGCGTCCTCACCTTCGAAGGACTACACGTCCTCGCCTTGAGAGAGCTACACGTCCTCGCCATCAGAGGGCTGCACGCCCTAACCTTCAGAGGGTTGCACACCCTCGCCTTCAGAGGGTTACATCCCCTCACCTTTAGAGGACTTCACGTCCTCGCCTTCATAGGGCTACATGCCCTCACCTTCAGAGGACTGCACGTCCTCACCTTCAGAGGACTACACCTCCTCACCTTCGGAGGACTACACATCCTCACCTTAAGAGGGTTGCACACCCTCGCCTTCAGAGGGTTACATCCCCTCACCTATAGAGGGCTTCACGTCCTCGCCTTCAGAGGGCTTCACGTCCTCGCCTTCAGAGGGCTTCACGTCCTCGCCTTCATAGGGCTGCACGCCCTAACCTTCAGAGGGTTGCACACCCTCGCCTTCAGAGGGTTACATCCCCTCACCTTTAGAGGACTTCACGTCCTCGCCTTCATAGGGCTACATGCCCTCACCTTCAGAGGACTGCACGTCCTCACCTTCAGAGGACTACACCTCCTCACCTTCGGAGGACTACACATCCTCACCTTAAGAGGGTTGCACACCCTCGCCTTCAGAGGGTTACATCCCCAAACTTCAGAGGACTACACGTCCTCACCTTCAGAGGACTACACGTCCTCACCTTTAGAGTGCTACACGCCCTCACCTTCAGAGTGCTTCACGTCCTCACCTTCAGGGGACTGCACGCCATCGCCTTTAGAGGGCTACCCGTCCTTACTTTCAGTGGGCTCCATATCCACGCCTTAAGAGGATTTAAGCTCCTCTGCCCTTAAATGCTTAACCGAGACTTGCGCTCCCGGCTAAGGGGCCAGTAGTTCCCTTTTCTTAGTTCCTAGGCCACCCCCTGATATTGAAGGGAGACCAACTGTGCGAGCACGACCAGAGAGGGAAGCTATCACGCAGCTACTATGCATACCGGGGCAAGATTTCACCCGTGCCACTACAAAGAAGCGAGTGCGGATCATGCGCACCAACATGACCGCTCTTACACAGATATAGATGACGTTGCTACTTAGCAACATTCTGCCCAGCGACCGCAATGCCGATCTCCCCCTACGGAAGCATCAGTTGGTCTGTGCCGTCCCGACATAGGTAGGTATGCATTATTTCCAACTAATTTCTAATGCCATCTACTATTTGCAGGGATCGCGCCCACAAGACACCCAGTGGACCCGGAGACGTCCAACAGGGCCCTGGGGTTTCCAGCTCTGGTTACGGGCCTCTGTCAGTCCTACAAGGCGCCCGTCCCCCCATCAAGTTCATGCCATCGTGACATAGGTAAGTACGCACCTCCCCCCAACTGATTTCTGATGTCATTAATTGTTTGCAGGGATCATGCCCGCAAAACACTCTGTGGACCCGGAGAAGTCCAACAGGGTCTTGGAGTTGCCAGCTCTGATTACAGGCCTCTGTCGATTCTACGGGGTGTCTGTCGCCCCCAGCAAGGTCATCAGGCCCCCTACTAATTGAGCTTTCATCAAGAAGTACTACGCCCCCAGGCAGGCGCAGGGCGAAACACCTCAGCAGCCTGGGGACGGCCGGCAGTGGGCAACAGACGCTCTGCCACCACCTCTAGAGTTCACCTCAGCTCATCCACAAAAAGGTTAGAGCGTTGCCTATGACACATGGCCGACCAATAGGCGACCAAGTCCAAGGCCAAAGGTAAGCAAAGTACTGGGTCAGTGACCAACAAGTCATAAGGCGTCCAGCTCAAGACGTTAAAGAAGCGCTACTAGGAGATAACCTAGTAACTTTTAAATTTCTGCTTGTTATTTGATCACCTTTTGTTTCTCAAGTCATAGTAGGACACACCTAGTTGCTCATGATCCTAGGAATTTAAATAAAACGAGCACAAGCTCGGGAGGTAGTCATACCTCACAAAATATATACATGTATGTTTAGGTAGAAAGATACCTTAGATATGCATGTATGTAAACAAAAAATACTTCACAAAATATATATATGTATGTTTAGGTAGAAAGATACCTTGGATATGCATGTATATAGCAAAAATACCTTACAAAACATATATATGTATGTTTAGGTAGCAAGATACCTTGGATATGCATGTATATAGCACAAATACCTCACAAAAATATACATATGTTTAGGTAGCAAAATACCTCATGAAAAAAAAGGAAAAAACAAAAAAAACAAGAAAAAGAAATAAACAAATGATAATGATAAAAAAAAGAAAATAAAAAGGAGAAAAAAGAATAATAAGTTGTCTAGCTAAAAAACCAACATGCTTTTGAAAAGAGATAACTTCCAACATTTCTTTGAAAAAAAATTCACTGATCATAACCAGTTTTTGAAAAAAAATGTGTGTACACATTTGAAGGGTAAATGCTGTGAAAGTTTTTCCGAACACCCAAGATAGACTCGGATGAATGCACAAATTGATAAAAGAACATATTTTGGAAATATTGGGTTGACTAAAATAGAGGAAAGGAATCCTGAGCCCTAGCATCACATGACCATAAAAGTTTGACACTTGAGTGTCCGCATAGGTGCATGCATGACTAGTTTTGCATACAATTTCCAAATCGTCATTGTTGCATTTGTGTCATGGAAATAATGTGGGACATCCCTTTTTATCCTTGAACTAAACCAAACCCTGACATATATCATGTCCAGCCGTGCTACAAGCCTTGAGCTAAAATCCCAACTTACCATAAACCTTGACCCAAGGTGAGAATATCAATCCTTGCCCTCAGAAGAAAACACAAAAAGAAGGAAAATCCCCAATCAAAGAAAGGGAGAAAGCAAAAGAGGAAAGAAAATTCCCAATTAAAAGAAGGAGAGAAAGTAAAAAAAAAAGAAGAAAGAAAATCCCCGATCAAAGATCGGAAGAGAAAAGAAGAAATATGCAGAAAAGTCTTAGGACCAGACAATATCTGAACAATACAGATTTTTCACCAAGTAAACAAGAAAAGAAAGGAAACCACGACCTAAAGTGGTCCTCTCCTTTTGATTGCCAACCAAAAACTTGTGTGTCAGCGACTTTTTCGCCCCACACTAAACAAAAACAGAAAAGGAAAAGGCCAAAAAATTCAAAGCCAAAATTCCCGCAAAAAAATACCATTCCCAAGAAAAAGTCCTACTGATCCATGATCACGCATGTGATCTTTGATTTGATAGGAAATAATTTGCAAAATCAAGTCATGGCATATCTATGGTTCGAAATTAGGATGAAACACTTAACTGTGTGAGATTGATACACTTTGAGTGATTTTCTTCTATTTTTGTTGAACCCAGTGTTTCCTCTAAATGGTCATTTAGAAACTAAATGCTAACATCCAAAATCTCATTTATGGTTAAGAGAAAAGTTCATCAGCATGCTCTCCTTCCCCGATAGACACATTGTTTTTCATCCAAAAAGCATATGTTATTCTGATCAGTTGGAAGTTTTGTCTCTTTGCTAAAGCATGTTCGCATTTTAGTGAAGAGAAGAAACCGAGACTATTTCTAGTCTCACAAGTTATCCAGAACTACGTAGGTCTGAATTCCTCATTTAAGGATACGTAGGAGCAAGAGCTTCGCTTTTGTCGGCCGCCCCACAATTTCTGTCATACTGACACTGGAGTCACGTGACATGCGGAGATACCCAAGTGGTTGTCCGCACTTTCAAAACTTTCTTTTGCTATCTGTAAGACAAAAAGCCTGATAGCATGCAGAGACTAACGTTTTCTTCTGCACCCTTCGTCAATCGCGACCCAACAAGCCCATTGACACGCAGAGATTTACGTCATCTTCCGCGCTCACAAGATCTGTCATACTGACATTTGAGTCACGCTGACCGGCGGAAATACCCAAGTGGTTATCCGTATAAACATTCTTTTGCTATTTGTAAGACAGAAAGCCTGATAGCATGCAGAGACTAACGGCGTCTTCTGCACCCTTCGTCAATCGCGGCCCAACAAGCCCGTTGACACGCGGAGATTTACGTCATCTTCTGCGCTCACAAGATCTGTCATACTGACATTTGAGTCACGCTGACGGGCGGAAATACCCGAGTGGTTATCCGTATAAACATTCTTTTGCTATCTGTAAGACAGAAAGCCTGATAGCATGTAGAGACTAACGTCGTCTTCTGCACCCTTCGTCAATCGCGGCCCAACAAGCCCGTTGACACGCAGAGATTTACGTCATCTTCCGCGCTCATAAGATCTGTCATACTGACATTTGAGTCACGCTGACGGGCGGAAATACCCGAGTGGTTATCCGTATAAATATTCTTTTGCTATCTGTAAAACAGAAAGCCTGATAGCATGCAGAGACTAACATCGTCTTCTGCACCCTTCGTCAATCGCGGCCCAACAAGCCCGTTGACACGCGGAAATTTACGTCATCTTCCGCGCTCACAAGATCTGTCATACTGACATTTGAGTCACGCTGATGGGCGGAAATACCCGAGTGGTTATCCGTATAAACATTCTTTTGCTATCTATAAGACAAAATGCTTGATAGCATGCAGAGACTAACGTCGTCTTCTGCACCCTTCGTCAATCACGGCCCAACAAGCTCGTTGACACGCGGAGATTTACGTCATCTTTCGTGCTCACAAGATCTGTCATACTGATATTTGAGTCACGTTGACAGGCGGAGATACCCGAGTGGTTATCCGTATAAACTTTCTTTTGCTATCTCTAAGACTCAAAGCATGATAGCAAGCTGAGTGGATAAACGCGCAGATACATAATCTGCGCCCTTTGTCATTGAGGAACAACAAGCTGAGTGGATAAACGTGCAGATACATATTCTGCGCCCTTTATCATTCAGGAACAACAAGTTGAGTGGATAAACGTGCAGATACATATCCTGCACCTTTTATCATTCAGGAACAACAAGCTGAGTGGGTAAACGCGTAGAAATAGATTATGCGCCCTTTATCATTCAGATTTCGCAAGTTGGGTGAAAAACACGCAGATACATATTCTGCGCCCTTTATCATTCAGGAACAACAAGCTGAGTTGGTAAACGCATAGAAATAGATTCTACGCCCTTTATCATTCAGATTTCACAAGTTGGGAGATAAAGGCACAGAGACAAATTCTGCGCCCTTTGTCATTCCGCACACCTTTTCGCCACCCAGGCTCGATCGTGTCCAGCAAAATGCAGAGACAAATTATGGTCATTTTGCATTTTGTATCAACCGAGAGGAACAAATTCGACAGTATCGGGATGATGTGTCGGTACTGATCATTTTCAAATTTTTGCAGGTTCTGCTGGTAGGAAGGTTCACTGGCCGAAAGGTGTTTCGCTCGAACGAAATTAGTGTCTTATCTTTACTTCCCTTTTATCTCCAATAAAAGACAAGTAAAGAGGGGCAACTGTCATACCCTAATTTCGTCCGGGGACCTTTGCTTGGTGGTATGCGACTTTCATTTGACCATTTTGAGGTACTTGCCACCCATCGTTAGGCAATTCGTGACATGCCGGAACTCAAAAGGAAGCATCGTTGCACAATTCGTGAGGTTCTGTAACGTTCTTTAGGTCAAAAAGGGGATGATTATGTAATCCGCAAGGTTCCGTAACCTTATGGAAAGAAAATAAGTATCGTTACTAAATTCGTAAAGTTTCGTAACGTTACGGAAAAAGAATCAGCAAAAAAAGGGCAAAGGGGGTGTATTTAGTAAAATGGGGGGTGCAAAATAGTAATTTTCGAATCTGGGCCCTTCTAGAGGTTTCTGGGCAATTTCTTGCTTAAGGTGGAAGCAACCAAGCTCACCTGGGCGAGCTGAGCTCGCCTGGGCGAGCTAGGTGGCAACCACCTCCCCCGTTTTGTTAAAATATGGAATTCTGGGGCTTTCGGGACACCCGTAATGCTTCCGTAAAATTCCCATAACCCTAAATAAGCATATTTCACTTAATACGGGTGAGAAGGAAGAGAAAAAAGAAGAAAATCAAGTCCTATATGCTTCCGTAAGGCTTCCGTAACTTTTCCATAAATTACGAAAAAAGGGGGTGAACTTATCAAAATTGGGGGGGGGGTGCAAATAGCAATTTCAAAATTTTGAATTGGGCCTTCCAGAATGATTTTTTGAAGCTGGGTTGCTTCTGGGCGAGCTGGGCGGCAACGTCCTCCTCCTTTTTCCTATAAATAGGTTGAAGGGGGCTGTTCTAAGGGTTCTGGATCCCCCTGATGCTGTATTTCAACTGTTTTGGGTGAAAAAAATTGTTTCCGTGAAGAAAATCCAAGCCGAGGTGCTTCCGTAACGCTTCCGAGATGTTTCCGTAAGCAAATCCGTGAAGGTTTTCCTCCGTTATTCACCGTTCTTCATCCGTTCTTCGTTCTTCAACGGGTAAGTTTCCAAATCGAGCTTTTCAATTCATTCTATGTACCCGTGGTGGTCCCCATTTGTTTTGTGTACATTTATTCTCGTTTCATTTACTTTCCGTACCCCCTTTTGACGTGCTTCAGTCATTTGCTTAAGTCATTTTCTCGCCTAAATCAAAAATAAAATAAATTTCCACCGATCGTTTGAATTGTAATATCCGTTAATTTCGTTTAAAATGAAATCCAACCGTTCGGTCACGCCGTAACCACGTTGGAAACTAAAAAGAGGTAAAATAATAATATAATAATAAAAATATCTTTTAGTAAAATAAATCAAAAAAATCAATCGGACATTTTCCTTTGGGATTTCTCTTTCTTAATCGAATCGATTAATAACCAAAGTGAAACTAAGGGCTAAAATCAACATGTACCTTTATTACCTCTTTAAAAAATAAAGAGAACATTAAATGGTCCAATGCCTTAATGTCTTCTCTCTTTTTCAAAAGAATCGAAAGTTTGTTTAACGGTGCAACGCCTTAAATAACCTTTCATTCAACAAAAACATATCTTGCAAAAAGGATAAAAACAACTTAACCAAACATTTTGTTCACAAAGAACTACGTAGGTCTGATTTCCTTATCGCAATTAAGGAATACGTAGGAGCAAGGGAAACACCCTCGTCGACCGCAAAAAGATAAAAAATATAAAAAGGAATAAAGACGTAAAAGGGAACCTAAAATTGAAGTCATGTTTGCACGTTTAATTAAAGGCTGCCGTCTCTTGTGACGGACACGTGGGGTGCTAATATCTTCCCCGTGCGTAAATACAACTCCCGAACCTTTCACTTAAAGTTCGTAGATCACGTCTTTTCTGGTTTTCCCAACGTTTTCCTCAAATAAACGTTGGTGGCGACTCCGCACGTACTCCTTTCTTGGAACACGCACCCGCGAGTCACGCGTCACCCTCCCGCCGAAGGGTAGATTGCGACACAAAGACTACTCAAAATGCCCCAAAATACAAGGCTAAAACCCTATACTACTAGAATGGCCAAAATACAAGGCCTAAACAAAGGAAAAACCTATTCTAATATTTACAAAGATAAGCAGGCTCATACTTAGCCCATGGGCTCGAAATCTACCCTAAGGCTCATGAGAACCCTAGGGCCTTCCCTTGGATCTCTGGCCCAATCTACTTGGAGTCTTCTATCCAATGCCCTTGCAGGGTAGGATTGCATCATTTTAGCTGTGACTCTAATACTTGTGCTCTTATCTTTGAAAAACTACATGCTTGTGAGAAGTAATTGATTTAAGAATTCCATGGTATTCAGTTTATATGGTTGATGTCCTTGATGAATCAAACACCATTTTCTTTTGATTAGCCACTGTCTTTGTCACTTGAGGACAAGTGAACTGTTCTTTCTTTGCTTAAGGACAAGCAAAATTGTAAATTTGGGGGAGTTTGTTAGTCGCTTTATACGACTAACTTTTGTATAGAAATCATTTTCCAAAGCTTGTATAGTTCCCCAATTTATGGTTATTTTGGAGTAAATTTAGTAAATGAATCTTGTTTTATGGTTAACGCTGTCTCTAGAACATTTCTATTGGATTTAATGATGAAATCTATGCATTTTCAGGTGAAAAAGAGGCTAAGTTTTGAATTGAAAAAAGTAGCAGTTGGGCTAAGCTCAGCAGTTGGGCTAAGCGATTATTCACCGCTAAGCGCGGCTTCAGAGCGCTTAGTGCAAAGGAGAATCTGGCAGATCATCAACATCAAAGTCGCGCGCTAAGCGCGAGATCAGTGTGCTAAGCGCAGTAGGTGCCTTCAACCAGGCTAAGCGTGAGACTGACACTAAGCCCAGTTCCACTTACTCGCGCTAAGCGTGAAGGTGGTGCTAAGCTCAACATCGCGATTTCAGGGCCTATTTAAAGCGTGTCTTATGCAGAATTAGGGTAGACTTTTACAAAGCAGAAGATTGGCACAGATTCCAGGGCAACCACAGTGCCTATTTCGGGAAAAGAGCCCGAGAAACAGCAAAGAGGAGTAGCTTTTGTTGAGATACCTAGGTTTTATAAGCTCATTTATTGTTAGGGTTTCTTTGTACTGGCTGGCTAAACACCCTAGACTGGTATTTCTAATGAACAACTGATGTAAATACATAATATCTAATTGATTGTGTTTTCTGTGTTTAATGCTTCATTCAATGCTTGATGTTTGTATGCTTTTGGTTTGATCACTCATTTGTGTGCACAGTTAAGTGGCTTTAGCATTGGGAAATGTACTGTTGTCTTAGAACTTGATTGAAGCAGGATCAAAACTTAATCTTACATGAGGGATCTGCAGGTTAAGTTTTGGTTTTAATTATGATGTTACAATAATGCTGTTTAGTTTAGGCCTAGTCTTACATGAGGGATCTGCGGACGAAGCTTAGGCTAAATTAGGCTAAAACTTTCGTAAGCTAGTTGAGCTGAGTCTAGTCTTGTGTCATACCCTAATTTCGTCCGGGGATTATTACTTGATGACATGCAATAAATGAAGTCCCGAGACGTCTCAGAAATCCAAAATGAAGCAGGCTTGCGTGATCCGTGAAATTCCGTAATGTGACGGAAGTCGAAAAGAGGTGTTTTTGCGCAATCCGTGGGTTTCCGTAACTTCTTCGAAAGCTAAAAAAGAGTAAATACATAATCCGTAAGGATTCGTAACCTTGCGGAAGGAAAATAAGTATCGTTACGAAATTCGTAAAGTTTCGTAACGTTACGGAAAAAGAATTACAAAAAAATGGAAAGGGGGGTGCATTTAGTAAACAGGGGGTGCAAATAGCAACCAGGCCCACTTGGGCCCTCCAGAAGATTCCTCCAGAAGGCTGTTGCTTCTGGAGGAAGCAACCTTGCTCGCCTGGGCGAGCTGGGCGGCAACCTTCTCCGCTATTTTGCTATAAATAGGGGGAGAAGTGAAGAAGAAAAAGGTTAAGCCCCTTAGGCACTTCTCTCTCTCTCGAATTTGCTGAGGAAAATTGTTTCCGTGAAGAAAATTCAAGCCGAGGCACTTCTCTAACGTTTCGGTGGGTAATTACGCGAAGATTCTCGACCGTTCTTCAAGATTCATCATTCGTTCTTCGTTTTCTTCAGTCTTCAACGGGTAAGTACCTCAAACCAAGCTTTTTAATTCATTCTATGTACCCGTGGTGGTCCACATTTTGTTTCATGTATTTTTATTCTCGTTTTCATTTGCTTTTTATACCCCCTTTTGACGTGCTTAAGCCATTTATTTAAGTCATTTCTCGCTTAATCTAAAAATAAAATAAATTTCCACCGATCGTTTGAATTGTATCATCCGTTAATTTCGATTAAAATGAATTTCGACCGTTCGGTCGTGCCGTAACCACGTTGGAAATCAAAAAAGAGGTAAAATAATAATATAATAATCAAAAAATACCTGTTAGTAAAGTAAAGCGAAAAATCAATCGGACATTTTCTCTTTGGGATTTCTCATTCTTAATTGAATTGACTAATAACTAAAGTGAAACTAAGGCTAAAATCAACTCGCCTAGTCAAGCTCGTCCACAAAAAATAGGTTTTTTGAAAGTTTATCATTTCAGTTTCTTACCAAGTAAAATGGATCATTTTTAAAGGCCCAACACCTTTAAATGATCACCTTTCAAGTAAAAAAATCGCTTGATTCACCTTTAAAGAAAGAACTACGTAGGTCTGATTTCCTCTCCAAAGGAGGGTACGTAGGAGCAAAAGCCCCGCTTTTGTCGACCTCAAAAAATAAAAAGAAATAAAAGTTAAGATAACACAATTCCACAATTCTAAAAAATAGGCTGTTGTCTTTCGAGACAAACGTAAGAGGTGCTAATACCTTCCTCAAGCGCAAATACAACTCCCGAACTTAGATTTTTATTTTGACCGGTTTCCTTCGGTTTTTCCGACGTTTTCCACAAATAAACGTTGGTGGCGACTCCGCGCATCTTTCCTCCTTTGGAAAGCGCACCCATGAGCCTCGCCCTCGCTCGCCCGCAAAAGGGCACGTTGCGACAGTTGGCGACTCCACTGGGGACTATTTTTGTGAGTTAGGCCTATTTGAAGGAATTGTGGATTTGTGAAACTTTGTGTGTGCATTTGTTGAACTGTGTAAAATGTAAATAATTGTTGTCTATTTCACATTCTTTACACTGCATTCTAAGCACCCACGGGTTTGAGTAAAAAAGGTGCCCTATACCCGGGTTCATGGGAATTTAAGGAGTGGAGGTGAATCTATCATCATGCTAGGTCTCCGACTTGCTTGATAATAGTGAAACCTCGTCTAGAGCTTTCTCTCTTTATAATGTGTTGTCGCTGGTATTCCATACCGCCACAATATTATTATCTTGAGTGATGATACCTCTAGAAAACAGTCGTGTGAGTTATGAATTGTTGGGGAGTAGTTATTAGAGACCCCTAGATATTGTCCTATAGGTTCCCAAATAGGGGCAAAGAGCAAACACGCTCCGTGCCATTCATTCTCATGCATTTTTTTGGTAAATAGCACTAGTTTATAGTTTTGCTAGTGATGTTTGGTTTCTTTAGAGTAATACGTAACCTTTTTAATACTACGTTGAGGCGCCATCATGCCCAAAACGTAGCATTAAAGTTGGATCTCTGCAGTCTCATATGTGTGAATTACCCCTTTGTGTTGTTTTCTTTCCGTTTCATGCATGTGCATCTGCATCATACCGTCACACATGCGTTGTATGTGGGTCTCGTCTTTTGTCATGGGAAGCCGGAAGATCCATCTCGTCTTCTTAACTGCACACATGGGGCACTGCGCCCCCAAATGCGCAATTAAGGAGAGATGCTTTTCCGGGCTCTCGTGTCCGTAAATGCATTCATATCATGCATCGCATAAACATCTCTTCAGCATCATAATGAACATATCGTTCCTACATTTGTTCGTTATCATATTCCAGCATTACATTTTGCATGAGTCATTGCATCATCATGCATATGCGTTCAACAAACTTTTTTGATCTACAAATTGCATACTAATTGTTTTCATGTTTGCTCATGCGTGACCCTTGCATTTTCCTCTACAAAACAAAAACAAAAAAGAGGGAAGCATGAAAATTCATGATGCATTCTTAGTTGCATTTGTTAAGTACCATGAGCCAACCATGTGGGGATCATAAACCCATTTCTAACATTAAAAAAAAAACACACAAACAACAAAACAAAATGATTGAGCATGGTACCTAATGCGTGGTTAATTAAGAAAGGATGTTTCTTCGGGCATCTCGATCTCATAATTACATTTTCCATGCATAGCATGCATATTCCCGAGTCTTTCATCCCTATGAATTGTTGATGAAGTATTGGCGATCAAAATTGCCATTCCCTGGGTTATGGAGTTGAACCAAGCTCGTGCTTTTACGAAAAGGTTCATCGAGTCAAGTTGAAGCATGGAAGTAACCATCTTGCAAAAATTTGGGGCAAAAGATGGATCGGGTTACATCGTTGTTTCGTCTACTGCCAAACACATTTAGGACTGTTAATGTCCTTGTTACTTCCAGTTTCACCTTGACGAAGATGTCATGGACCATGTTGAAAATCTAAATTGATTCAACCTCATATCCAGTGTACAAATTCGCAATACTTCAATTGTGCATCATTCACATACATCTATGTTGTTCATTGGTTGCATTGCTCATTGCATTCTTTCCTTGAAAAGAAAAAGAGAACCTAATCATTGTTATAAAAAAGAAAAAAAGCATGCTTTACGGTGCCCTCACCGAACCTGTGCTAGAGCTAGAGTAATGGGTAAAGCGGAGGAGATACAAGAGAAGATGAAGGCCGACATGGAGGCCATTAAAGAGAAAATGGCCACAACGATGGAGGCCATGATGAGCGTGAAGAAGATAATGGAAGCCAATGTGGTTGCAATTGCCGCTACCAACGTTGTTGCTAAGGTGAACCCGACGTCCCCATCCGGCATCAATGAATCATCCAACCTCAGATATGGTCGGCAAAGATTTGGGAAGTATGGGCGGCCCCCATGATGTGCAAATTCAAAACGAGCACGCCTTCCCGCCATATGGTTTGCCTCTCAACTATACGCCACCCAATGTGGTGTACACTCCCAATAAGAATGTCAATAACTCCACTCCTATACCCATTAAGAGCTAGCAACCCCAAACTGATCATGCACATGTCTCTTAAACCGTGGGGGAGACACATGAAATTCCCCATCACAATCTAGCCGACATCGAGCCTTGGCTCGGATATGCCACTGAAGGGCAAGCAGTTGGTGGTATACCCCTTGAAAACACTTCGGAAGGCCCTCAGTATCACCCACAACTACACCTCTTGCATTCCACGACAAGTAAAAACCCTCATGCTATGGCAGAAATGGGAAAGTTGGATCATCTAGAGGAAAGGCTCAGGGCCATTGAAGGAGGTGAAGATTATGCCTTTGCTAACCTAGAAGAGTTGTTCCTAGTACCCGATATCATCACCCTTCCCAAGTTCAAGGTGCTGGACTTTGACGAGTACAATGGGACTACTTGCCCCAAGAACCATCTAAAGATGTATTGTCGGAAGATGGGGGCATACACAAAAAATGAGGAATTGCTGATACATTCCTTCCAAGAAAGTCTTACTGGGGTAGCTGTTACCTGGTACACTAACTTGGAACCTTCCCGAGTCCATTCTTGGAAGGACCTAATGGTTGCCTTCGTTAGGCTGTGTCAGTATAATGGCTTCGGATAGGATGCAACTACAGAACATGTGCAAAAAGAGGGCACAGATCTTTCAAAGGATACGCCCAAAGATGGAGAGACTTGGCAGCTCAAGTAACGCCCCCAATAATAGAGAAAGATATTATCACAATGATAGTAGACATGTTACCAGTGTTCTATTATGGAAATGGTGGGTTACACACCTTCAAGCTTTGCGGATTTGGACTTCTACGGCAGAAGGATCAAAGCGGGTCTGAAAAGAGGCAAATTTAATCATCCCACTTGGACGAATGAGAAAACTGGGGCAAATGAAGAGGGTGAGAATGAGGGAGAAGCCCATGCTGTAACTGCCATTCCTATATGGCCAAGTTTCCCACCAACCCAACAATGTCATTACTCAACCAATAACAACCCATCTCCTTACCCACTACCCAGTTATCCACAAAGGCCATCCCTAAAATCAACCATAAATCCTACCTACCGCACTTCCAATGACGAACACCACCTTTAGCACAAACCAAAAACACCAACCAAGAAATGAATTTTGCAGCGAGAAAGCCTATAGAATTCACCCCAATTCCAGTGTCCTCTGCTGACTTGCTCCCATATCTACTTGATAATTCAATGGTAGCCATAACCCCAACCAAGGTTCATCAACCTCCATTTCTCCGAGAATACGACTCGAACGCAACGTGTGCTTGTCATGGAGAAGCCCCGGGGCATTCCATTGAGCATTGTAGGGGCCTGAAGCGTAAGGTGCAAGGTCTAATTGGTGCGGGCTGACTGAAATTTGAGGAGAATCGCGTGTAAATCCTGACTTTGACAAGAGGTGCCACACATGGGGCAATTTTGAAAGCTGTTGTTAGATGTCTCTAATGACTCATCAGGATTTTCAACTTTCACCGGAATTGGGTGCAAGCCATTGGTCTATTTGCTCAAGCAACCTGTGCTCCTGAGTTTGGACTTCCAAGACCGCTCAATCAGAGATTACTCGTCTTGCACGTTGGTGGGGGTGCCGTAAAACAACAAAAAAAAGTTCAAAACAAATAAATTTCAGAAATAAAAATGAAAATAAAAAAAAAGTTCAAAAGAAAAAGAAAACATTTGATTGACTGTGTTTTCCAGACGTTCATATGACCTCATTCCGAAAAGTTTGTCTTTTTAGAGAGAAGTAAGTTATCAAGAATAGGATGTTGGACAAACGGCCTCAATTACCTTAAGAAAAAGAGGGGATTGAATTAAGATACAAAGACTATGCCCCAATTAAACTTTCACTCTCTCTTTTTTCGGATTAACAATGCACACAGGGACAACCCTTCCCTTGTGTTCAGGAATCCTCTACAACAAGAGACCCACGGTCTCTTAATCCCTTTTCAGAAATAAGAAGAAGAGAAGAAGACATCTCTCTTAAAAGAGATAGCTTGTACAATGAAGATCAATCAAAATTCCTTATTGAATATGCAAGTGGTTGACCAAGGAATCTTTTTGAGAGGATAAAACATTTCAGTTCAGAAAAACTCTTAATCTTTTAAGAGGATAAAACTTTTTGGGCAATGAAAACTCCCTTTAAGTTCGTGTTTCCAAGTCACCTTTGATGGTCATTCATAAAAAATTTGAATAGGTGTGACTCTTGGCAATTATTTTCTGAAAATCCCCTCTGGTAATCAATTACACATTATAAATTTTGAATTCAAATTTCTAGTGACTGTGATAAACATTTTTCAACTGCTGGTAATCGATCACCATAGAGAAAATCGCAATTTGAAATGATAGAATTCTTTGGTCAAACCTTTTGTATTTTCAATTTGGAAACTTCTTCCTAAAGATTCTAGAGATCAACTTGATCATATATCTTGATTTTCTTGGATTCTTGTCTTAAGTAAAACTTAGAAGCACTTGATCCTTTAGCATCATCAAGACATCAAAACATCTTGCTTCTACATAGGAGTCATTTGACTTAATCCATCAACTGAAAGATCCTTCAACTATTTCTCGTCCTTGGAAAATTCTTTTTGCAAGAATCAATTGCATCTTTCATTCTTCCTCACTGCGAGGTTGTGAAAACAAGACAACAATTGGTACCTCTAAGCCCTACACTGGGGCAATGAAAGGCCCCATGCATAAACCTCAAACGAACCTAGGGGCAGATTAGAAGTTCTCACCCGATAGGTTCCCAGCTACAAGGTCATGACGAAAGACAACAATTGGTACCTCAAAGCCTTACACTGGGGCAATGAAAGGTACCATGCAAAAACCTCAAGCAAGCCTAGGGGAAAATTAGAAGTTCTCACCCGATAGGTTCCCAGCTACAAGGTCATGACGAAAGATAACAATTGGTACCTCAAAGCCTTACACTGGGGCAATGAGTGGCATCGTGCATGAGCCTCAAGTGAACATAGGGGCAGATAAAAAGTTCTCACCGGTCGATGTTTTTAAACAAGAAAAAAGGGGGGACACAAACCCTGGAATTTCAATAGATTGATTAAACGTCAAACGGCTCCATTGCCGTCACTCCAAAATGGTCAAGTGACAAAATCAACCAGAATATACAATTTGAGGGAGTTCCTGGAGAGATTTGCAAAAGATAGGATAAGGTTGCATGAATTATCACCTTTTTCAAAAGGACAGTCAATCTGTGTTTTCCAAAAAGATTAAATCAAAATCAAAATCACAAAATAGGGAAAGAATGTCATGAACATTGTGCAACTTTCCATTGCATTGCATTGTTTCATATGGGGTCAGTGTTACCAAATTTCACAACAAAGGTTGCATGCGTCTGCATCCCTAAATATCATGTTAATTGCATAGATTTCCTACATCTCGTGTCCAATCTTGTTGGATGACCGGCCCTCTCGATGGGCCGACCTCTTGTTTTCTCATAAAGGTGGACCCTTGGGTACTAGTACCTATCTTCTACAGAGGGCTACATGTCCTCGCCATCAGAGGACTACACGTCCTCGCCTTCAGAGGGCCGCACGCCCTCGCCTTCAGAGGACTACACGTCTTCAACTTCAGAGGACTACAAGTCCTCGTCGTCAAAGGGTCATGTACCTTCACCTTTGTAGGGCTACACGCCCTCACCTTCAGAGGACTACACGTCCTCGCCTTTAGAGGACTACACGTCCTCGCCATCAGAGGACTACATGTCCCCCATTTTCAAAGGGCGACACGCCCTCACCTTTAGAGGACTGCACGTCCTCGCCATCACAGGACTACACTCCCTCGCCTTCAAAAGGCGGCACTTCCTGAACTTCAGAGGGCTGCACGCCCTCGCCTTTAGAGGGCTACGCGTCCTCATTTTCAATGTGCTCCATATCCACACCTTAGGAGAATATAAGGTCCTTTGCCCTTAGATGCTTCACCGAGACTTGCGCTCTCGGTTAAGGGGCCAGTAGTTTCCTTTTATCAGTTTCTGGGCCACCCCCTGACATTAGAAGGCGACCAACTGTGCGAGCACATCCAGAGAGGGAGGCTATCACGCATCTACTATGCATACCGGGGCAAGATTTCCCTCGTGCTGCGGAAAAAGGACGAGTGCGGGTCATGCGCACCAACATGACCACTCTTACATGGATGACGTTGCTATTTAGTAACATTCTACCCGGCGACCACAATGCCAATCTCCCCTTGCAGATGTATCGGTTGGTTTGTGCCGTCATGACATAGGTAAGTATGCACATGGTTCAATTGATTTCTGATGTCATCTATTGTTTGCAGGGATCGCGCCCACAAGATGCCCAGTGGGCTCGAAGAAGTCCAACAGGGCCCTGGGGTTTCCAGCTCTGGTTACGGGCTTCTGTTAGTCCTACAGGGTGCCCGTTCCCCCAGCGAGGTCATGCCATCGTGACATAGGTAAGTATACATATGGTTCAACTGATTTCTGATACCATCTATCGTTTGCAGGAATCGCACCCACAAAGACACCCAGTGGACCCGGAGAAGTCCAACAGGGCCCTGGGGTTTCCAGCTCTGGTTACGGGCCTCTGTAGTCTTACAGGGTGCCCGTTCCCCCCGGCAAGGTCACGTCATCATAGGTAAGTATGCACATCACTTAACTGATTTCTGATTTTATCTATTGTTTGTAGGGATCGCGCCTGCAAGACACCCAGTGGACCCGAAGAAGTCCAACAGGGTCTTAGAGTTGTCAAGCTCTAATTACGGGTCTCTGTCAGCTCTACGGAGTACCTGTCACCTCCAGCAAGGGCATCAGGCCCCCTACTAATCGAGCTTTCATCAAGAAGTACTGTGCCCCCAGGCAGGCACAGGGCGAAACACCACAGCAGCCTGGGGATGGCCAGCAGCGGGCAACAGACGCACTGCCATCACTTCTAGAGTTCACCTCAGCTCATCCACAAAAAGGTTAGAGCGTTGCTTACGACCCATGACCGACCAATAGGCGACCAAGTCCAAAGCCAAAGGTAAGCAAAGTACTAGGTCTGTGACCGACAAGCCATCAAGCGTCCAGCTCAAGACATTAAAGAAGCGCTACTAGGAGGCAACCTAGTACCTTTTAAATCTCTGCTTGTTATTTGATCACTTTTTGTTTCTCAAGTCATAGTAGGACACACCTAGTTGCTCATGATCCTAGGAATTTAAATAAAACAAGCACAAGCTCGGAAGGTAGTCATACCTCACAAAATATATATATGTATGTTTAGGTAGTGAAAATACCTAAGATATGCATGTATGTAAACAAAAATACTTCACAAAATATGTATATGTATGTTTAGATATGCATGTATGTAGCAAAAAGATATCTCACAAAGTATATATATGTATGTTTAGGTAGCAAGATACCTTGGATATGCATGTATATAGCAAAAATATCTCATGAAACATATATATGTATGTTTAGGTAGCAAGATACCTCGGACACGCATGTATATAGCAAAATGTCTCACAAAAATATACATATGTTTAGGTAGCAAATACCTCATGGAAAACAAACAAGAAAAAGAAATAAACAAATGATAAAAAAAACAACAGAAAACAGAAAAGTAAAATATTGTCTAGCTAAAAAACAACATGCTTGTGAAAAGAGATAACTTCCAGCTTTTCTTTGAAAAATTCACTAATCATAACCAGTTTTTGAAAAAAATGTGTGTACACATTTGAAGGGTAAATGCTGTGAAAAGTTTTTCGAACACCCAAGATAGACTCGGATGAATGCACAAATTGATAGAAGAACATATTTTGGAAATACTGGTTTGACTTAAAATAGGGAAAATGAATCCTGAGCCCTAGTGTCACATGACCATAAAAACTTGATGCTTGAGTGTCCACATGGGTGCATGCATGACCAGTTTTGCATAAAATTTCCTAATCATCTTTGTTGCATGTGTATCATGGAAATAATGTGGGACGTCCCCTTTATCCCCGAACCGCTGGCCAAACCCTGACATATATCGTGACCAGCCGTTCTACAAGCCTTGAGCCAAAATCCCAACTTGTCATAAACCTTGACCCAGGGTGAGAATGTCAATCCTTGCCCTCGGAAAACAACAAAAAAAAAAGAAAAATTCCCAAATCAAAGAGTAGGAGAAAGCAAAAAAAAAAAAAGAAAAATTCCTGATCAAGGATCGGAAGAAAACAGAAGAAACATGCAGAAAGGTCTTTAGACCAGACAATATCTGAATAGTACAGAATTGTCACCAAGTAAACAAAAAAGAAAGGAAACCACGACCCAAAGTGGTCCTCTCCCTTTGATTGCCGACAAAATCCTGTGCGCTAGCGACTTTCTCGCCACGCACTAAACAAAAACAGAAAAGGAAAAGGCAAAAACACTCAAAGCCAAATTCCCCACCTAAAAACCATTCCCAAAATAAGTCCTTTTGATCCATGATCACGCATGTAATCTTTGATTTGATAGGAAATGATTTGCAAAATCAAGTCATGACATATCTATGGTTCGGAATTAGAATAAAACACTTACCTGTGTGAAATTGATACACTTTGAGTGATTTTCTCCTATCTTTGTTGGACCCAGTGTTTCCTCTAAATGGTCGTTTAGAAATGAAATGCTAACATCCAAAATCTCATTTACGGTTATGAGAAAATTTCATCAGCATACTCTCCTTCCCCGATAGACACATTGTCTTTCATCCAAAAAGCATATGTTGCTCTGATCAGTTGGAAGTTTTGTCTCTTTACTAAAGCATGTTCGCATTTTGGTGAAGAAAACACCGAGACTATTTTTAGTCTCACAGTTATCAAGAACTACGTAGGTCTGAGTTCCTCATCACAAATTGAGGATACGTAGGAGCAAAAGCCCTGCTTTTGTCGACCACCCCACTTTTTGTTACCGCGTCCCAAGAGTCCGGTGTCATGCGGAGCTACATGACCGTGGGATCCCCAGATTCATGTTCTTTTATGTTTCATCCTTTATCATTTACATGACTTGAGGGACTGACATTTGTTTCGTGTTGATTGTCATTTGTTTTGTACATACATATCGTTTGAGTTGTTACGTCGGTACTTGTTTCGTTGTTGTCAATAGTGTTTGTTGAAATTCCGGAACCGTGTAGAGTTTTTCATTTAGGAACGTCGTTCTAAAAAATAAAATGAACCCAAATCCTAATAAAAAGAAAGAAGCGTTGTGAATAAAAGTCATGTTCATAAAGAAAAGAAAAAGGTTTTTATTTATACATGTATGTAAAAGGAAAATGTGTATAGAAGGATTCTTGTGTGTAAATGATGCGTGGAAAGGAATTCTTGTGTGTGTGAGCAACGAGTGCATATGAAGAAACTTTTGTGTGAACCATAAGTGTGTGTTGGGAAAAATGAAAAATCTTTGAATGTAAATAGGGTTTGTATATAGACCGTGTGACGTAAAAAGAAGAATTCTAATGCGTGTACAGAAAAAGTTTGTCATGTATAAAATATAGATGTACAAAGAAAGATTTTCCTCATAAAGGACCACAGGTGTATAGTTGTAGTGAACGTATATAAAAATAAAACAAAAAAGTAAAGAGAAAGAAAGACCGCGAAGGTCGACATGTTATAGTTAAGAAGTATAAATCATTCGTAAAGAGCAAACACATCTTCTGGAAACAAGGGACTGATGCTAAGAGTTTATTTTCCGGAATGAACCGAGATAAGAATGGATGAATGCATTGAACTGATGAAAGAACATAACTTGGAAACGTTGGGTCTATCTGTGTAAATTCCCAACCGTAGAGTCACAATGCCATAAACAGGATGCTTGAGTGCCCCCCTGGCTGTAGCCATGACTAATTTTGCACGTTATTTTCAAATCATCGTTTTCACGCGTGCCTTATGGAATAATACGGAAGTTCGGGCCGAGAGCGACACCTTGACACCCAAATTTGTCTTGCCCCAGATATCAAGATTGGGATTCCCACGATAAAAGATCCCATTGAGACACAACCTTAGACCTCTTTGAACCTTGGCCTATCAAAAGAATCCTCCTCCTTTCCCCCGAAGCAAAGGACAGTGAAATCTCCTCAAGGGAGAGCGAATGGAATGTTAAAACCCGATTTCCCAAAGAAAGGGATGGGGAAGGAAAATTGAAGAAAGAAATGGAAAGAAAGAAAAAAAGAAAAATAAAAATAGAGAAAAGAACAAAAGAAAGGAAAGAAGGATTCCCGATCAAAGTAAAAAGGGAAAAGAAGCAATTCTCGATCAATGAAAGAAAGAGGATAGAAAGTCTCCAAAAGCCAGATTGCCACTCAGGATCATTCTTGACTGGCGATATCCCACCCCACATGAACAAAGAGGAAAAGACCGAAACACCCAGATTCCTCTCCAAAAACACTAACCTCGAGAAAATCCTATTGGTCCGTAATCGTACGTTTGATCTTTGATTCGATAGGGAGTCGTGTGCAAAATAGAGTCGTGGTGCAGTTATGGTTTGGGAATAGGATAAGACACTTGCCTTGTGAGTTTTATACACCATGAGTGATTTATTTTCAGCTTAGCCCCATGTTTCCCCTGCGTGTTCATTTGAAAGCTAGAAGTTGACGTCCTACCCTTCATTCTCGGTTGCAAGGAAGATTACCCTTGGCACAAGTATATTGTTTCTCTAAGATGTGGTGCTCTCGCGAATGATTTATTTTTCTTTGCAAAAAGCATGTTATCCTGTTAGGTGGAAAAAACCCAGTGGACCGTTCGGTCCCGCCAACACCCTTTTCCGGAGCCACATGAATGTTATTGCTTAGGGCTGTTCATGTGTCCCCCACTTTCGAGTTTGGAGTTGTGTTCCATGATTGCCTAAGAGAGGACCCTCAAGGCAATCCTCCATTCTCATCCTTTTCCGGAGCCACATGAATGAATTGCGTTGTCATTCATGTGTCCTCCATTTTCGAGTTTGGAGCTGTGTTTCATGATTGCCTAAAAGAGGACCCTCAAGGCAATCCTCCATTCTCATCCTGTTCCGGAGCCACATGAATGTTATTGCTTAGGGCTGTTCATGTGTCCTCCACTTTCGAGTTTGGAGCTGTGTTCCATGATTTCCTAAGAGAGGACCCTCAAGGCAATCCTCCATTCTCATCCTTTTCCGGAGCCACATGAATGAATTGCGTTGTCATTCATGTGTCCTCCATTTTCGAGTTTGGAGCTGTGTTCCATGATTGCCTAAGAGAGGACCCTCAAGGCAATCCTCCATTCTCATCCTTTTCCGGAGCCACATGAATGAATTGCATTGTCATTCATGTGTCCTCCACTTTCGAGTTTGGAGCTGTGTTCCATGATTGCCTAAGAGAGGACCCTCAAGGCAATCCTCCATTCTCGTCCTTTTCCGGAGCCACATGAATGAATTGCGTTGTCATTCATGTGTCCTCCATTTTCGAGTTTGGAGCTGTGTTTCATGATTGCCTAAGAGAGGACCCTCAAGGCAATCCTCCATTCTCATCCTGTTCCGGAGCCACATGAATGTTATTGCTTAGGGCTGTTCATGTGTCCCCCACTTTCGAGTTTGGAGTTGTGTTCCATGATTTCCTAAGAGAGGACCCTCAAGGCAATCCTCCATTCTCATCCTTTTGCAGAGCCACATGAATGTTATTGCTTAGGGCTGTTCATGTGTCCTCCACTTTCGAGTTTGGAGCTGAGTTTCATGATTGCCTAAGAGAGGACCCTCAAGGCAATCCTCCACACTCCACCTTTGTTTGGAGCACCATGAATGTCATTGCCTAGCGCTGTTCATGTGTCTCCATTATCAAGTGCGAAGCTTCTGGTGACTGGGAAGCACGTTATTCTGTTGTTTTCCAGATCGGTTCCTTCGCCAAGTATGTGTATATGTGTATATGTGTATATATGTATTATATTCGTTGTTTTGGTTGTTGTTTGTATTTTGTTTTGTGCAGAAGAAAAAAGGAAGAAGTAGAGATGAAAGTCGTCATCACGGAAAGGGCAGGGCGGACGAAATCAGTGTCCTATCTTTGCTTTCCTCTTATCTCCGATGAGAGGTAAGTAAAGAGGGGCAACTGTCATACCCTAATTTCGTTCGGGGATTATTACTTGATGACATGCAATAAATGAAGTCCCGAGACGTCTCAGAAATCCAAAAGGAAGCAGGCTTGCGTGATCCGTGAAATTCCGTAATGTGACAGAAGTCGAAAAGAGGTGTTTTTGCGCAATCCGTGGGTTTCCGTAACTTCTTCGAAAGCTAAAAAAGTGCAAATACATAATCCGTAAGGATTCGTAACCTTGCGGAAGGAAAATAAGTATCGTTACGAAATTCGTAAAGTTTCGTAACGTTACGGAAAAAGAATTACAAAAAAATGGAAAGGGGGGGTGCGTTTAGTAAACAAGGGGGTGCAAATAGCAACCAGGCCCACTTGGGCCCTCCAGAAGATTCCTCCAGAAGGTTGTTGCTTCTGGAGGAAGCAACCTTGCTCGCCTGGGCGAGCTGGGCGGCAAGATTCTCCCCTATTTTGCTATAAATAGGGGGAGAAGTGAAGAAGAAAAGGGTTCAGCCCCTTAGGCACTTCTCTCTCTCTCTCTCGAATTTGCTGAGGAAAATTGTTTCCGTGAAGAAAATCCAAGCCGAGGCACTTCCGTAATGTTTCCGTAACGTTTCGGTGAGTAATTACGCGAAGATTCTCGACCGTTCTTCAAGATTCATCGTTCGTTCTTCGTTTTCTTCAGTCTTCAACGGGTAAGTACCTCAAACCAAGCTTTTTAATTCATTCTATGTACCCGTGGTGGTCCACATTTTGTTTCATGTATTTTTATTCTCGTTTTCATTTGCTTTTTATACCCCCTTTTGACGTGCTTAAGCCATTTATTTAAGTCATTTCTCGCTTAATCTAAAAATAAAATAAATTTCCACCGATCATTTGAATTGTATCATCCGTTAATTTCGATTAAAATGAATTCCGACCGTTCGGTCATGCCGTAACCACGTTGGAAATCAAAAAAGAGGTAAAATAATAATATAATAATCAAAAAATACCTTTTAGTAAAGTAAAGCGAAAAATCAATCGGACGTTTTCTCTTTGGGATTTCTCATTCTTAATTGAATTGACTAATAACTAAAGTGAAACTAAGGCTAAAATCAACTCGCCTAGTCAAGCTCGTCCACAAAAAATAGGTTTTTTGAAAGTTTATCATTTCAGTTTCTTACCAAGTAAAATGGATCATTTTTAAAGGCCCAACACCTTTAAATGATCACCTTTCAAGTAAAAGAATCGCTTGATTCACCTTTAAAGAAAGAACTACGTAGGTTTGATTTCCTCTCCAAAGGAGGGTACGTAGGAGCAAAAGCCCCGCTTTTGTCGACCTCAAAAAATAAAAAGAAATAAAAGTTAAGATAACACAATTCCACAATTCTAAAAAATAGGCTGTTGTCTTTCGAGACAAACGTAAGAGGTGCTAATACCTTCCTCAAGCGTAAATACAACTCCCGAACTTAGATTTTTATTTTGACCGGTTTCCTTCGGTTTTTCCGATGTTTTCCACAAATAAACGTTGTTGGCGACTCCGCGCATCTTTCCTCCTTTGGAAAGCGCACCCGTGAGCCTCGCCCTCGCTCGCCCGCAAAAGGGCACGTTGCGACATCTTGCATGAGGGATCTACAAATGAAACTCAGTTTAAGTTAGTCTAAACCTAAGAGAGCTGTCTAAATTGGGCCTAGTCTTACATGAGGGATCTGCGGACGAAGCTTGGATTAATTCGGCATGACGAGGGATCGAGGGTTTAGTAATTTAGGCTACAGCATAGAACACAAGAGCATGATTGATTAGAGAAATATATTTCTATACATCAGCTTGTTTGTTAGAAAGACCCAACATTTCTACCTATTGTTGTCATTTTATTTACCTTGCATTTTATAGTTTTAGCATAAAAGTTTAGTTTAAATTCTATCTGAAATTATAACTTATAAATGTTATCTCAACAATGCTTCAATTCTGAACTTAATTTAGGGTAACATTAGTTCCCTGTGTTCGATACTCGGATTCATCCGTTTTAATTTAAAATACTTGACGATCTAGTATGCTTTCTGGGAAACCCCCATTGAAATTTCCTTGAGACATAAATGAACAAAAAGTAACTGCAGTGGGGAACAATCAGCCCCTTAACATAGCATTCATTCAGTATTAGCATATATATCATTTGCTCGTGTTAGTGTTCATAACTTATATGTAGTCAATTATCACGCCAATAGCACAACTAACTGTAGAAGCAAGCTTCATGATGAATCAAGATTGATTCAAAGATGTTTTGATGATAACAAAGGTGATGAAAAAAAGCTCAAAGGTCAATCAAAGAATGAGTTCAAGATGTTCAAGATAGAATCAAGAACACTTCAAGATTCAAGGATCAAGCTTCCAAGAATCAAGATCAAGATTCAAGAATCAAGAGAAGACTTAATCAAGATAAGTATGAAAAGGTTTTTTCAAAAACTGAGTAGCACATGGATTTTTCTCAAAACATGTTTACCAAAGAGTTTTTACTCTCTGGTAATCGATTACCAGATTATTGTAATCGATTACCAGTAGCAAAATGGATTTGAAAAAGTTTTCAAATGAATTTACAACGTTCCAATTGATTTCAAAAAAGCTGTAATCGATTACAATGTTTTGGTAATCGATTACCAGTGCCTTTGAACGTTGAAATTCAAATTCAAATGTGAAGAGTCACATCCTTTCACATAAAAGCTTTGTGTAATCAATTACACTGATTTGGTAATCGATTACCAATGATTGTTTCTAAATAAATCAAAAGATGTAACTCTTCAAATGGTTTTTGACTTGTTCAAATTGGTTTTAAGTTTTTCTAAAAGTCATAACTCTTCTAAATGTTCCTCTTGACCAGACATGAAGAGTCTATAAAAGCAAGGCTTTGTTTTGCATTTTATATTAATCCAATCAATCTAATACAATCCTTTACAAGCCTTGAATCTCTTTGAACTTCTTCTTCTTCTTTGTGCCAAAAGCTTTCCAATGTTTTCTGGTTTTCTAAACCTTGAAAACTTGTGCTATTCATTCTTTTCATCTATTCTCCCTTTGCCAAAAAGAATTCTCCAAGGACTAACCGCCTGAATTCTTTTTGTGTCTCTCTTCTCCCTTTTCCAAAAGAACGAAGGACTAACCATCTGAATTCTTTTGTGTCTCTCTTCACCCTTGTCAAAGAATTCAAAACGACACAGTCTGAGAATTCTTTTGATTCTTCCTTTTCCCTTATACAAAAGTTTTCAAAGGACTAACCGCCTGAGAATTCTTTTGTATTTCCATTCACAAAGTATCAAAGGTTTAACCACCTGAGATCTTTGTCTTAACACATTGGAGGGTACATCCTTTGTGGTACAAGTAGAGGGTACATATACTTGGGTTGTTGACTGAGAACAAGAGAGGGTACATCTCTTGTGGATCAGTTCTAGTGGAGGGTACATCCACTAGGTTCAAAGAGAATAAGGGAGGGTACATCCCTTGTGGATCTTTGCTTGTAAAAGGATTTTCACAAGGTTGGAAAAGAAATCTCAAGGACCGCAGGTCACTTGGGGACTGCATGTAGACACGGGTTGTTGCTGAACCAGTATAAAAATTCTTGTGTGTTTGTCTCCTTTTTCCCTACACTTTTACTTTCCGCTGTGCATTTTAATTTCCGCTTTTACTTTTGGTTAAGTTTCTCTTCTACTCCTTATTCTCTTAACAACATAAGTAAAATCCTTAGAAGAGTAAATTTTTAATTAGTAAAGGTTTAGGAATAATTAATTCAACCCCCCTTCTTAATTATTCTGAGGCCACTCGATCCAACACCAACATAGCCTCTGTAGTGACAAAAAACCATCAACTAACACAAAAGCACTAAAAATTAACAGTGCGAGAACGAAGAGTGAAATAGTGAGAATAGGAACCTTGACATAGCATTCAAATGGAACCCTAACATAACATTCAAATGGATTTCGTAAACTCCTAACATGGCGTTCATTTAAGTTGCCAAAGGTAAGATAAATGGAACATACCTTGTTGGCAATACCAACAATTTTTGTAAACTCCTCATCACCGCAAATAGTGGCCACCGAGAGTGGGAACACGACCAACAACGTATGCGAGTGGGGCATGACCTTCAGACGAGTGGTTGTGAGAAGAGTGTGAGCGAGAAGAGGGAGGAGATGAAGCGTCGTAGAGATTAGATTTTTTAATTGAGAGTGGGAGTGATAGTGGACGCGAGAATCAATTATATATATATATATATATATATATATGAAAAACAATGTTGATTTTCATAGAAATCAACGTTAACATCGATTTTTAAAAAAACTGATGTTAACTAGGCGATATTAACATCGGTTTTGGAAAACTAATGTTTAGATTTTTATTACAATTATGCTACCACCCTTTTCTTAACATCGGTTTTATCAATTATGCTACCACCCTTTTTTTACTTTATTTTAAAATTGATTGATTTTTTTAAAATATAGCATAAAATGAATAGTAGAATACACAATATAAAAAATATTATAGTTAAAAGTAAAATATGTAATTAAAATTATTGATCTACAAATAAAAATTACAAGAGTTTAAAATTAATTAAATCTAAAGCTACAAAAATGCTAAAATATATTGTTACCAATATCATAATTTATATAAAATACCACATATAAATATGTCCACTTCTATTATTTTATGTTTATTGAATATTTTAACACTGACATAAATACTTATAATCAAAAAGTTAGCTTAAAGAACTATTTCTCACGTGTAATTTCCTGGTGTTTTTTTGGTGCACAAATGACAAATATTTACTCTTACCTGTAGAGCATTTTAAGGACATGTATCCTCCTAAATCAATTTATCAGAAGTTGTTAATCAAAGTTAAGCAAAACTAGGAGAATTGATCCTCTCATGTGAGATTTTCACTTAGTTTTTTTATGTGAAAATTTACACCAGTAAAATTTCATGTTTTTCTTTTTTTATTATTTAGTTTTTTCTTTCTTACTTTTAATTAAAGGCTAAAATTTTATTATAAAAATTTCAAATGAGGAAACCCAAACCCACAAAAGTAATATGATAAAGAGGTAGTTTTACTAAATCAAAATAAAAGAGGCAGGATAAAAAGTAACAACTATAAAATATCAAAGCTCCAAAATGAAAGGCAGAGGCTTACATCAAAAGTTAGAATAATATTATTAGCAATTGTAGATATTCGAATTTACATTGATATCAAGTAAAAAAAGATTACTTTTTCTTAAAAAAAAAAGGTAACAAAAGATTACGGGTAAGGCAGCAGTCAATGGCCATCCAAGATCATAAGTTAGCGCTCACTAGAGGTATTTATAGATTTGGGTCAATTTGTAATTCAATCCGACCCAATTATATTGAGTTAGTTTTTTTAAGACTCTATAATATACAAGTTGGGTAAAAAGTTTTATTTTTTCTAACCCGACTTCACTCAATCTATATCATATAATTATATGCATTATTATTATTATTATATAAATTAATTATTAAATACAAAATCCATTAATTTTTAGCACACATAATTTTTTTCTTTTTTAAGTTGTTATTTTTACCTCTATCTTAATTTTGTTTATGTTTTTCCAGGTTGTCTCCTAAGGGATTATTTAACTAAGAACTAGGTTTCAGTATTTTTATTTTGTGATTGTCACAAAATAAATAACATAAAATAAATTGTAATAAAAATTAAATGACAATAAAATAATTAAGTAAAGATAGAAATACTAGACTTGAATGGTGATGTAAACCCATTTGCACAAGGGTTGAAGATGGATCTTCAAAGGTTTTTCTTTCTTTTTTCTTATGAAATTTATTGGATGAGAGAGAAAGTGACGAGTTTATGGAGGGTTGAATATAAGGTATTTGGTTCAAAGTTTGAATGTGTTTGGATGGAAAATGAAGATGATAACAATGGTGTTCAAGTGGGATTAAAGAATCAAGGTTTAGAAAGATGAAGAAGGAGAATGAAGAAGAGGGTTGGAAGAATCACTCCTTCGAAATTGGTGTCACACACAAGGTGGTGTTCCTTGATAAACCAATTTCTTGAATCACTCAAGTAACTAAGGAGATTCACTTCACACTTTAGAAGGTGATTAAAAACTCAAATTCAAGGTCTCTTTTTTATTTGAAAATGTGCAGCCTATAAATAGGAATGACATCAAGTTGGTTACACAAGTGAAATGATCACCAATAACAACAATTGATGGTGTCTTTAAACCTAATTAAAACTAGAATTGATAACAACAATTGATGGTGTCATTATACCTACTTAAAATTAGAATTAAGACACATAAACATATGGAAGATTGTGCAACTCCTTGGTCAGCCAAGAGGCAGCCACAATCCTAGAGTTTTCACCTTATTAAACCTTAATTTCTTTAAATTAAAACAAGCCCATATGTGGTGCAAATCCCAAGAGAATTGATAGCCACTTTAACAAAAGTTTGGGCCTTTATTTCAACTAACAAAATGCTAATAAAACCACTCAACAAAAGTGACACCCTCTACTCTTCTTGGAACATGGTGCAATTAACAATCTGAAGCTTCTCCACTTGTAACTTGGGCCTAAATTCAAATAGCATGGTTAACACTTGTTGAAGAGCTTCCTTGACCTTCTTTGTTCTAGCCCTTGCCATAGGTCCTCCAAGTCCTTCTAAAGGTTCCTTGCCCTTATTCCTTGCCTTGTCCTCATCAAATGGTGACATCGATGTTGATGAATAAATATCTAGGTTTGGACTTGGAATTCACTCGATCCATTAACTTTACAATTCTATACTCATCTTTCTTGCTCATCCCCAATTCACTAATGTATTTTACCCCAGCTCCCACATGGTTGAAAATTCTAAACTACTTGCCCGATACCCAATCCCTTGGACATACCGACACAAAAAATCAACATTAATGGTCGAGAATTATAAGGCTTAACTAAGATTATTCTATTCCTAGATATAATCCCAATTAAGTACTTGATTCATGTTTGGGTTTCAAAAAGACTCGTCAAAGCACAAGTCAATTCATGAACTCATATATAAGATGACCAATCAAATAAAAACATTAAGTACGAAAACAAATAAAGAACTCAAGATGAAGTATCGAATTAATAGAATTATATTGAAACAAGGTTCATCATTTCCTCTCCTAGGTGGAAGGAATTGCACTCATAAAAATAATACAATGAAACCTAGAGTGTCTAATGGAATAATGGAGGTGTCTAGTAGGTGAAAGTCTAAAATATAATTATAAGAGCTTCTTGGGACTTCTACATGTTACAATGAATGTCTAGTATCCTATTTATAGAATTGTAGCTAGGTTTAATTAAGGAAATAATCATAAGAAATCACAAACAAATAATATCTCTACTTAAAACACAACAAGCTCAACTTG
Organism: Glycine soja; assembly: GCF_004193775.1. Classification (NCBI taxonomy): domain Eukaryota; kingdom Viridiplantae; phylum Streptophyta; class Magnoliopsida; order Fabales; family Fabaceae; genus Glycine; species Glycine soja. The sequence goes on from NC_041021.1 coordinate 20,730,500, forward strand.
TTGACACATAATATGAACTCTTCACAATGGAAGAAGGGGAAGATATATAAACCATGTTTGGACACTTCTAGACTATGCCAAATGAATTATGTTGTCTTAATCAAACATTTGATAATTATGATAATATTAAATTTTTTTTGAGAAGTTTATCGAAAAAGGGGAGACCACAGGTAACAACCTTATGAAGAGTGAAGAACTTGGACTCCAAGACCATCGAAGAACTAAATGGAACCTTAAAGGTTCATGAACATGAACTTCAACAGTATGAAGGAATCAAAAAGGGGAATTCTTTGGCTCTAATAACACAAAAGACCAAAATGTCTTCAACACTCAAAGAATCTGAATCTAGACCTGTGTCTAGAAGCTCATCAAAAGCTATCAACACAGATATATAATCCAATGATGAGTCTAATGATAAAGGATCAAATGAATATGATCAGTTGGCCTTCATCTCAAGAAAATTAAGGAACATGTGGAATAAAAGGAGTGGATCAAACTAGAAAGGATTAACCAAGAAATCATTTAGAGAATGGAAGGATAAGGAGAAGAACTTTTTCACATGCTACGAGTGCAAGAAACCAGGGCACTTTAAGTTAGAATGTCAAGACCTTGACAAATCAACTACAAGAAAAGGTACTTCAAGCCAAAATAAAAGAAATTATTGATGAGAACATGGGAAGACATGGAAGACTCATCGTTCGAAGAAGAAACATAAGGAGAAAAAGCCAACCTTTGCCTTATGGCAGACACAACATCAAAAGATTCAAAATCAAATCAAATGAAGAGGTAAATCTAAATGACCTTGAAACTCTTAAAATGACATATCATAAACTTCTTTATAATTCATCCATGTTTTTCAAAGCCTACCAAAACTTGAGGAAATATTTAAAAAATCTTTCAAAATGTTACAAACAACTTGAATGGAAACATGCAAAAAAGGTAGATAATCATTTAAAAGTCTCCACTCAAACATGTGATGCCTTTGAAGATCTTTAGTTAAAGACTACAAAGCTCCACCATGAAAATGAGGAAATTTGTAAAGAAAGATCTAACTTGTTAGAAGATCTTTGGAAATTGAGAAATCAACTAGAAGGCTTACAAATTGAGCTAAAACAACTTAATGAACTTCATGATCACCTAAATGAAGAAAGATATGATCTTTGAAAAAAATCTTCACAAGCTTATAAGGATTATGAAAACTTGAAAGCAAGTAAACATAACTTATGGATTGAATGTGAAAGTTATAAGAAAAACATGAAGTTTTCAAATTATAAGCTTGAATGGTATGGGGCTCTCCAAAAGTAACCTCAAGATTTAGTTACACTTAATCAAGAGATTGGTTTTCTAAGAGAGACTTTGTCCAAATTTGTTGGAAGCACTAAAAAACTTGACAAGTGGTTAAGATATAGTAAATGCCCAACTGATAAATTTGGACATGTATATTAAGGAAAAAATTATGTTCATAATAATGGAACCATAATATGTTACTTCTGTGGAAAGATTGGATATATGACATCCAAGTGTAGACATCTACCAAAAACCGAATCATCCAGTGCTTTCAGAACTAACAAGAAAAGACCTAAAAAGGTTTGAGTACCTAAGAGAAAATGTTTTTTGTTCCAAATATCTTCAACCACAACATAGACACACCAATCATAGTACTTGGACAATGGATGCTCATGACACATGATAGGAGAAAGGTGTATGTTTCAATGCCTGACCCCCATGCATGATGGAACAATCACTTTTAGAGGGAATCATAAAAGAAAGATAACAGGAGTAGGAAATATAAGTATTAATCCCTATCCTCCAATAGATGATGTTATTTTTGTTAAGGGACTTAAATACAATCTATTTAGCATAAGCCAATTATGTGATAGTGGACTTAATGTTTCCTTTAACAAAGAAGGGTGTGTCGTCCAACATAAAAATGGGACCCAACTTTTCACTGCTAAGAGGAAAGGTAATATTTATAAGATTAATCTTAGTGAACTGTCAAATCAAAATGTAACTTGTCCATTATCTGTCAAAGGAAATCATTGGGTATGGTACAAGAAACTTGGACATGCTAGCTTGATGTTAATCTCAAAACTACAAAGACATGACCTTGTAAGAGGATTACCAACATTGTCATACAAAGATGATTTACTTTGTGAAGCATGTCTAAAGGGGAAATAGATCAAAACATCTTTTTCAAGCAAAAATCTGTTTCCACCTCAAGACCATTTGATCTGTTACATATTGATTTGTTTGGTCCAACTAGAACAACCTTTGTCAGTGGAAAAAGATATGCTCTGGTAGTATTGGATGACTACTCAAGATGGACATGGGTAATGTTCCTTGTTCACAAAGATGAGTCCTTCAAAGTCTTCTTTAAATTTTATAAAAGGGTTCAAAATGAAAAGATAGTATGCATTACTTCAACTAGAAGTGATCATGATCGAGAGTTTGAAAATGAATACTTTCATCTATTCTGTAAAGAAAATGGAATTCTTCATAATTTCTCTAATCATAGAACACCTCAACAAAATGGTGTGGTTGAGAGAAAGAATATATCATTGCAAGAAATGGCCAGAACCATGCTTAATGACCTTACACTTACAAGCTAAAGCCGTGAATACTCCATGTTATTTACAAAACATAATTTATATAAGGCCTATTTTGAAAAGGACTCCACATGAACTGTGGAAAGGATGAAAGCCCAACATTTCATATTTCCATCCTTTCAGATGTCAATGTTTCATTCTAAATATTAAAGACAACTTGGGAAAGTTTGACTCTAAGTGTGATAATGGAATAATACTTGGATACTTTAAAATATCTAAGGCCTATAGAGTTTACAACTCTAGAACCTCAAGGAAAGAAAGCAGTAGGTGCTAAATGGCTATTCAGAAGCAATTCCAGAAAAATGATGTGTGGAAGCTTGTAGAACTACCCCAAGGAAAGAAAGCAGTAGGTTCTAAATGGGTGTTCAGAACATAAGCTTGATGAGGAAGGTAAGGATGTGAGAAACAAGGCAAGGTTAGTTTCCAAAGGTTACTCATAAAAGGAAGGTATAGATTATACATAAACTTACACTCTTGTTGCTCACCTGGAGGCAATACACATTTAGTGTCATTTGCTGCTCATACTAAAATGAGACTCTATCAAATGGATGTAAAAAGTGAATTCCTCAATGGACTAATACAAGAGGAAGTCTATGTAGAGCAACCCCCAGGGTTTGAGAGTAACACTTTTCCACATCATGTTTTTAAACTCAATAAAGCTCTATATGGGCTAAAGCAAGCTCCTCAAGCTTGGCACGAGCATCTTAGTTCATTCCTTATGAATAATGATTTTAAAAGAGGAAAATGGATACAACTATGTTATGCAAGAATTATGATTCCCAATTTAGCAATTTTATTAAGAATTGGCTTCCACGTTTTCTCTCTTCTTGGGTTAGCTCCAATAGGGATACCAAGATACACAAAGGGAAATTTACTGATCATATAGTTTATGATACTAGCATACCTCTCCAAAGTGCTATCTTTAACCCTAATAGTCCTAAAGAAACTTTTATGAAAATTAACTTTAAGTCCCAAGATGAGCTCGAAACCTCTTAATATACTTTTAATGGTATACACATTTGAGAGGGATGCATCACCAAAAAATAATAAAGTATCATCGGTATATTGAAGGAGATTGATTTGAGTTTTTTCCTTACGCACCAAGAAGCTACAAAACAAATTTTTCTCAATAGCTTGTCTCCTCATACCACAAAGACCCTCTATGACAATATTGAACAAGAAAGAAACTAGCGGTTGTCTAAACCCTCTTGAATTCCAAAGTCGGACTACCATTTGCCAAGACCGAAATAGAGTTAGAGGCCAAACACACTCATATCCATTCTACCCATTTTTCCTTCAAATCTCCCAAGCATGTAGTATAAGAATTCCCAATTAACGGAATCATAAGCCTTTTTCATAGTCTACCTTGAAAACCAAACACTTCTTTCTTTGTCTTTTGGCTTCTTCAATCACCTTATTGGCCACCAAAAGTACTATGTAGGAGATATCTATTACATTCTCCAACACTTTTTTCAATCTATTTGCAAGGAGTTTAGCTAGGATTTTATACATACACCCCACCAAAGATATTGGTCTAAACTCACTCAGGCTTCATGGGTCATTTACCTTAGGCACAAGAGTTATGAAAGAAGCATTAGTACCTCTAGGTAGCATTCCATGAGCATGAAACTCGAAAATGAATCTCACAATGTCCTTCTTCATTGTCTCCCAAAATCTCTTCAAGAAGTTGAAGTGAATGTCATTTGGTCTCAGACTCTTTTGCCTATCACAATCCCATATGGCCTCCTCAATCGCATTCTCTCCAAAGTGAGGCATTTGGTTCTTCGCCTTCGATATTTTTTTAGAAAAGTTGCACCATCTAGCTTTGGTTGAGGGCACACTTTGTCATACACAACATGCACATGCCAATGCATTTCCAACATCAATCAACATTCCATTTTCATATCATTCTCGACATAAACATCATCTCATCTCAATGACGTTATCAACAACAACAACAATCTCATTTCATATTCATATAATCATCAACAATAACATCAATTCATGTTGACATGGTCTTTATTAACGACGTCATCTCAAATCAATATCATCGTAATTATCAACATCACCACACATCAATTAAAATCATCAATAGCAACATCAACAATAAATCGCATTCCGCACATACATATTTCTTTCATGCCTGAGATTCACACTCCCCATGTCTTCAAACAACACAAGTCAAATAAAGACAACAATTTCATTCATCACAATAAATATATATCACATCCCATTCGTCAAAAACATAGTTTTTCCTGAAAACCAGCATGCATATCAATAACAATTGTATCACATCCCATTAGTTAAAACATTGTTCTCTTGGAAAACCTGCATGCACATCAAGATTATATCACATCCCATTAGTTAAAAACATTATTTTCTATAAAGGAAAAATCAGCATGCAACAAGATAGACAGTTATTCTCATAGCTATGTTCCCTGACCCTAACTATGATGCTAAAATGGTAAATTTTTATAATAAACTCCTCTCACCTATTGTGAGCTCCCTGCGGGTTCCTCGTCACGTCACTTGGAGATTTCTTTTTCGTCCCCGCTCGTCAGTTCCACACAATCATCTACCATGCCAAAATGAAGGAGACTTAATATGTATTTCAGAAACAAAGCTAACAAAAATGCTCCAAGTCAAACACCCACGTCACTACATGAAAGGGCTGAGGGAATTTCGGGTTTTACAAAGGGACATCATTTTGAAATTCCGATCATGCCAATGCGATCGGGGTTCACTGTAGGTCACGAAAATAACACCCATTTCATGAAGAAATAACGTTTTACAAAGTCTCTTTGCTCTAGGGTTTTTCAGAGGAAGCGTAAAACATGCAATGGTGGTTTCCAAACTCAGAAATGATGTAAAGGTAAGATGAAACTAACAAGAAACAAGCGTAGAACTATGGTTACCTCAAAGGAAAATGAAAGGTCAGATTAGGGCTTCGTTCTCTACCGAAACCGCGAGCCAAGTTGGACGGTTCCACTCCGATCGATGGGTTGCTCTCGTTGTGGAGTTTCAACAGATGACAACGGCGGTTCGTGGTGGCTAATGGTGGTTATGGGTGATGGAGAAGAAGATTGGCACGTTGGAAATGGCTTTGGGAAGGAGGAAGAGAAGAAATGGCGTTTTTCCAAAGCTACACAGACTACAAGGCTCAAAACGCACAAGTGATTAATGCCATCGGGAAACGGAAATTTCGTGCACACTACAGTCGTCTTCTCAAATATCCCAACGGTCAGATCGTGGACAAGTGTTCTATGAAGCTGCAGACCAAATTTCGATAAGATCCAACGGTTAACAAAGGCTGGGAAGCATTTTTTCCGAGACAGCTTCATGTAGCTTCCTTGAGAAGCTTCATTAAGAGACTTCCTCAAGAAGCTTCCTCGTGGGCTTCTTTGAGAATCTTTCTCGAGAGGCTTCTTTGAGAAGTTATATTTTTATCTACCCACACCCCTCTATTAACTAAATTCATCTCTTTGAAAATAATTATGGATAAAATAACACAACAAATCAAATCAAATATCAATTATAATTACTAATAACATTTCAGGGTGTTACATGAGCCATTGTCAATAAGCACCTTGGCCAAGATGTGATCCATGAATTTGACAGATACATGAAGAGCCCTATTATGTTCTCGTCCCTCGACGAGAATCTCCTCCTTAGCGAAGGTAAGGTAGTTATTGGCAGTGATATTGTTGACAATCCCCTCGAAGCCTAACATGGGGATGTTTTGGGCCACATAGGCCTCGTTCAAAACTTTAACTAGCAATGCTCGGTGAGGCTCAAAACTCATGAGAAGCTCTAAAAGAGAAACCCTAGCTAAATTTTTGTTGAGCTGCTCAATTACCTTGAACTCACTCTATTGGATTATGCGAGGAACTCGTTGGCCTTCTCCAAGGATACCTATTTTCTGTCGGGTCCTTCCCCTTTTTCAGCGAACCTCCCCGCTGGAAAATCCTCATCCGGGGTAGGGTTTGCTTCACTGGTCTCTTCTGTGACCATCTTTGCTTTTCCTTTGGCGTTCGAGGGTCGTACTGGCAGGTCAGGCACTGCAAAGATGCAGCTGCTGTGGTTCACACCACTTAGTCTGGTGATATTGGTCACTTTGGCGGGAAGTGAGACAATGTCAGTGGCCTTCTCCTTCCTCTCATTCAGCTTCTGAGGAGCGTACCTCCATGGGACCCCCTTGCTATTTTTATAGGGGAAGGGGACAAGTTTACTTCCTGACAACGTCGAAGGGCCTTAGTGATTTTGGGGAGCTGCATCTCTGGTGAAATGTATCACCAAAGGCTTGGGCTTCTTGGGACTTTCCTTGTCTGCTAACTGCATGCAGACATGTTTCTCTTTCTCGTCCTCGTTGCCGATCTCAAGTCGGCCTTGGTCTATCATCTACTGCAACAGCTCCTCCATCGCTGACCATGTTTCCATATCATGCGGTGCACCCGGATGCATCAAGCAAGGATCCCCCTTGTGCCCACCGAGAGGAACCACGCCTGCCTCTTGCAGGGCTTCAAAAATAAACCTCGTAGAGGTTGTGATGTCTTTTAAATGCTTAGGACTTCGCAAACTGCACACCTCAATTGCATTCACAGCCGATCCCCCGTGGTTGGTGAGCGGATTCGTCTTTACATTTGGCCCATCTTCTTGGAACGTCAACCATCCTGCCTCGATCAAGCTCTGGACCTTGTGCTTGAGGGCCATGCATTGCTCGACCGAATGCCCCGGTGTTCCCCCATGATACGTGCAGGTCGTGTTGGGGTTGTACCACTTTGGGAAGGGAGACTGGTAAATCCTTCCAGGGGTCACCACTGCCAATTGGTTGGCAATCAGGGATGGCAACAGGTCTCCATATGTCATCGGGATTGGGGCAAACTCTGGAAGCTTCTTCATCGGAGGGTTTCTTCCCATGTTGAAGTTCATGCCAGGATTGGTGTCATTGGGGGAACGAGGTTGCGTCAGAGCTGAAGTCTGAGCAGGGGCCCTTTGCAATGGTGCAAACGTCCTTGGCTGGACGGGAGCTGAGCCAGAAGAGTTTTCAGCGCAGGCCAAAAAACTTGGGTGGTGTTGAGCGTACTGGTGAGTACCATGCGAGGCTTGCTGAGACTTTGGCCAAGCGGGTTCCAAGGTGATGACATGGGCGTCCCCTTCCTTTCTTTTTGCCCCAGCTACTTCGATCCTTCTATTGTTTGTGCTGGCGGGGGAGACATGATGCAATCTTACCTCACAAGGGCATTGGATAGAAGACTCCAAGTAGATTGGGCCAGAGATGCAAGAGAAGGCCCTAGGGTTCTTATGAGCCTTAGGGTAGATTTCGGGCCCATGGGCTAAGTTTGAGCCCGCTTATCTTTGTACATATTAGATTAAGGTTTCATTATTTTCAGGCCTTGTATTTAGGGCTCCAAAAAATAGGTAAGGTACCCTAGAAATGTAGGATTTTTTAGCCCTTGTATTTTAGGGCACATAGACTAGTTTTTGTATTAAGGGTAGTTTTGTAATTTCACATGCATTAAGTGAATATTTGATGTGTGTGGTTGGAAATAAATTTAATTGAATTGGGAGAAACCCAATCCAATTAAATTTTAGAGGAGGAGGTGAGCATTTGCTTACTACACCCCATTGCCACGTCATATAGTCACACTTTGTGCATGTCCTTCATGTTTTACATGCCTCATGACACCTAAGCACACTTAGTGGAGAATCTTGGACTTGATCTTGGATTAGTTGGCTGAACCATAGCTAAAATTCACTAATCATAATTAGTGAAATTGTGGCTCCAAAATTTGGCTCCACAAATTCAATTTCAAATTCAAGTGAAATTTGAATAGAAATTCAAATTTCCCTCTAATTTTGTGTGACACGTAGGCTATAAATAGAGGTCATGTGTGTGAATTTTTAAACTTTGATCATTTGAAAATTAAACTTCAGATTTCAGAGCTCTTTTAGAGCACAAAATTTCGTGTTCTTCTCTTCCTCTCCCTTCATTCATCTCCTTCTTCCTCAAAGCTCTTATCCATGGCCTCTTATGGTGGTGAGCTTCTTCTAGACCCATCTTCTCCTTGAAGTGGCGTCTCCTCTCTCTCTTCCTTCTCCATTCCGCTGCCATTCATCTTCCAAGAAGCAAAGGAATCCATTGATGAAGAAGATCCTAGGCCTACAAGCTCCAATGGAGCTTACATCATGTGGTATTAGAGCATCTTCATCTAGGTGATGTTCTTTTGCTTCCTCTATCTTTTTGTTCGGTGAATTCTCTTTAATTCCTTGTTCTTCATCTTATTCTCCATGTATATCCTCCATTGTCTTGTGGTTTGGTGCTGTTTTGAGTAGATTCAAAAAAATAAACCGATTAAATCTTAGATCTACACTTGTTCTTGCATTTCTATGGTTCAAATTTTGTAGATCTACTCTTGAATCATGTTTTTGTGTTGATTTTAGGTTCTATCATTTTTCATTCATAATATTCTTGTTCTGAACCTTAGATCTAAATTTTCTTGCAAAATATTGATTAGAAAGAAAAAACACAAAAATCTAAGTGTAAATCACTTAATCCATGTTGTCTTAGAGTCATGTTTAGTCATAGTAATTGTCACATTATGTTCTAAGTTTGTGTTGAATTTTTATTTTGCTGATTGAATTCTAGATACATTTGTTAATTTATTATTGTCATTCTTAGCCTATCTTTTGAATTTTGAGTCTAATTCATGCATGTTATTTAGTTCATAACATGTTCTAAATCAATTCCTAGAAGTAGTCTTGTTGTTGAACTCTTTTTTATTTTTTATTTTCTAAGTTTCCTACATGATGCCTATGATGAAGTTGAGTTGTGGTGCTGAGTTGTGGCTGGATTTGTGAATCAAAATAAGTATTAAGCTCTCTTGAATTGTGTTATTCAAGATAATTTAGCATAAACAAACACAAATTGTAACTATCCAAGCCTTAAGAAACATAAACACTACTCTTGATTTCTAGGTTGAAATCGCTGGTAGCAGCTTGAACGCACGAATGTGTATAAATTACTGGGAATTGGTAACTACGAATTTTGAGCTGAAAGTTTTACTGAATTTTCAAGACATCTGGACCAAAATTATAAAAAAAGAATCGAGTGATTTGGATAAAAGGAAAACATAATAAAAATCACAAAGTTGGCAGAAAAATCAGTGTTCAGAAAAAAAAAAAGTGAAAGGGAAGTGTACTTGTTGTTTTGGCTCAAAATTTGTTCTATAATTGGTTCCTATTTTATACCAATCTTAGTTCTGAAATTTTAATTGAAAATTAGTGTGAAAACAAGTGCCAAAACTAGAGGTTTCTTGAGTCTTTTTTTTTTGTTTTTTTTTACTCACTCTAGAGCCATTCTAAGTTTCTCTTTGAGTCCTAGCTTGCTTTTATGTGTTTTTCATTGCTTTAATTGTTGAAAAATCCCTGAAAATTTGCCTTGTTAAAACTGTATTGGTTTAGCTTTCATTTCATTTTTTGGGTCTTTGGTTATTGATTGTCTCTTTGTTTCCTTGTTTATGAGGTGCCATATAGGGAATTGGAAAGGAGGGTTGGTGCCATCCCTTGAAGAATTTGAGTCAAGAAGCAAGGGGAAAACCACCTTAAGAGCTATTGGACTAAGAAGCACTCAAAATTGAGTGAATCACCAAAGAGAGAACAACCACCAAAATTGAGGACCTTGTTGTAATTTTGTAATTGACAATTTACTTACTTTCATTGCTTTCAAATTTTGTAACAAAAAGGCCTTTCATTGGAAGTAAGTTAGGAGCCTCCAATAGGTCACCCTACTTCCATTTGTGTGTAATAATTTTAGGCAATTTTCCCTTAGGATTGTGAGTGTTTTGTTGGTAACCTTAAATGTAGTCATCAGAACAATATTAGGATCCGCCTAGTTTACATTTCTTGCTTACTTTCATAGCTTATTTCCTTTAACTTCCATTGTCAAACCACCTAGATAGCTTGCCTTTTACCAATTAGATTTTACCTTATTTTTCACACATCTTTTAGTGTTTATTTTGGCTAGTTTCAACTATAGTTTCTTTTACCTTTTGTTTTCAAACCCCCAACAAGAGAGAACCATAACTTAGGAACCAACATGAGTCTTCATTCTTCATCTAGTGTTAATGGTGAGGGTTCTACTCCTAAGGAACCCTTGTATAAGATATTAGATGAGTTGAGATCCCTTAAGTTGTGGAAAGAAAAACAAGAGAGAAAAGAAAAAGGTAAAAAAAGAGTGGAAGAAATAAGTCAAGATGAAAGAGAAAAAATAAGAGAGGAAGAAAGAAGAAAAATAATGAAAGAAATGAAAAGAGAAAAACATGCCTCCTATAGTAGTCATGACTCTTGCAAGAGTTTAAGTGAAGAACATAGCGACTATTATAGAGGGCGCCATAGTTCACATACTAAACATGACTCCCAAAAAAGAGAAAAGGAAAGAAAGCCTCAAGAGGCTAACATTAACCTCCCATACTTCCATGGGAAGGACAATGTAGAGGCTAACTTAGATTGGGAAATAAGGGTAGAGCAACAACTTAAAAGGAAGTCTACTTCAAAATTTTATGGCTCTCACTCTTATCCAAAGAAAGGCCAAGGTCAAGGCATCTTAGGGGTGACACCTTCTAAGCCCAGAGATGATAAGGGGAAGACAATAGAAAAGCAACCCCTTAAGGCTAGTATGCAAGAGAAGACTAGCTCCATGAAGTGCTTTAAATGTCTTGGAAGAGGACATGTTACTTCTCAATGCCCCACCAAGAAAACCATGATTATGAGGGGCCAAGACATTTATAGTAGCCAAGATGAGGTTACTACTTCACCTTCCTCTAGTGAAAGTGAAGAAGCAAAAGGGGAAGAATCTAGTGAAGAAATCTACCCCCAAGAAGAAGGACAACCTTTAATGGTTAAGGATGAGTGTAAGGAGGTAAGTGTCTCCTCCAAGAGGTTAGCTAAGAAGGAAAGCCATTTTGAAATAAAGACAAATATTAAAGAAACTTCCCCTCTTAGACAACCTCCACATTTTCTCCTTTGTAAAAAGACACTTGTTAGCATTGCTACACCTCCTGGGCTTAAGTTTATTCCTCAAGCAAAAGAGTTGTTGGATGGGGGTTTGGTTTGCAAGAGCTTAAATCCTTGTGCTTTGTAAGAAAGCATGTTCCTTCATGGGAAGATGCCTAGGAAATGGGTTTTCAGACCTTACCTTACTTCAACATACCAAACACCACTAATACATATGTTTTTGTTCTTTTTACAGGTGTTGAGGAAACAAGCCCAAAGTTTCAAGAACCTCGGGACTTGAGGTCAAATCCTTTTCAAGGGGGAAGGACTGATGCAATCCTCTCCCACAAGGGCATTGGATAGAAGACTCCAAGTAGATTGGGCCAGAGATGCAAGAGAAGGCCCTAGGGTTCTCATGAGCCTTAGGGTAGATTTCGGGCCCATGGGCTAAGTTTGAGCCCGCTTATCTTTGTACATATTAGATTAAGGTTTCATTATTTTTGGGCCTTGTATTTAGGGCTCCATAAAATAGGTAAGGTACCCTAGAAATGTAGGATTTTTTAGCCCTTATACTTTAGGGCACATAAACTAGTTTTTGTATTAAGGGTAGTTTTGTAATTTCACATGCATTAAGTGAATATTTGATGTGTGTGGTTGGAAATAAATTTAATTGAATTGGGAGAAGCCCAATACAATTAAATTTTAGAGGAGGAGGTGAGGATTTGCTTACTACACCCTATTGCCACATCATATAGTCACACTTTGTGCATGTCCTTCATGTTTTACATGCCTCATGACACCTAAGCACACTTAGTGGAGAATCTTGGACTTGATCTTGGATTAGTTGGATGAACCATAGCTAAAATTCACTAATCATAATTAGTGAAATTATGGCTCCAAAATTTGGCTCCACAAATTCAATTTCAAATTCAAGTTAAATTTGAATAGAAATTCAAATTTCCCTCTAATTTTGTGTGACACTTAGGCTATAAATAGAGGCCATGTGTGTGCATTTTTTCAACTTTGATCATTTGAAAATTAAACTTCATATTTCAAAGATCTTTTAGAGCACAAAAGTTCGTGCTCTTCTCTTCCTCTCCCATCATTCATCTCCTTCTTCCTCCAAGCTCTTATCCATGGTCTCCTATGGTGGTGAACTTCTTCTAGACTCATCTTCTCCTTGAAGTGGCGTCTCTTCTCTCTCTTCCTTATCCATTCCAATGTCATTCATCTTCCAAAAAGGAAAAGAATCTATTGATGAAGAAGATCCTAGGCCTACAAGCTCCAATGGAGCTTACATCAAGACATAATCAAACTTCCCTCTCTTCAAGCATACTTCAATCCTCTCGCCCGCGAACACTAAATCCGCGAAGCTAGAGGGCATGTAACCCACCAACTTTTCATAGTAGAACACTGGCAAAGTGTCCACTATCATCGTGATCATCTCCCTTTCTACCATGGGGGGTGCCACTTGTGCTGCCAAATCCCTCCACCGTTGGGCATATTCCTTAAAAGACTCATGCTCCCGCTTGCTCATATTCTGTAGTTGGGTTCTGTCGGGAGCTATGTCAGTTTTGTATTGATACTGCCTAATGAAAGCAGTAATCAAGTCTTTTCATATGCAGATGCAAGAAGCTTCCAAATTGGTATACCAGATGACCACCGCTTCGGCCAAACTATCTTGGAAGAAATGCATCAATAGCTTCTCGTCTCTAGAATATGCCCCCATTTTCCGGCAGTACATCTTTAAATGATTCTTCGGGAAAGTGGTCCCCTTGTATCTATCAAAGTCCGGTACCTTGAATTTTGGAGGGATGACGACATCGGGTACTAAGCATAAATCCGTCATATCCGCGAAGGGGTAATCACCGAACCCTTCAACTGCTCTCAATCTCTCTTTGATGAGATCGAGCTTTTCTCTTCCTTCCACTTTCGGAGGCGGTTCCCTTACAGAGAAGAGTAGTGGCTGCATCGGGCGGGGTTGAGAGACTCCTGCGGTATTAGGCTGAGGCAAGGCATTGGGTGTCGTCCCCTCAGTGGTGAATGGGGGGTATGAGTCGACGTCCCCTTGGGCACACTCCCAAGGCTCTTCACGGGATCCCCCTACAGGCTGGGGAGGCTGCCCTTCGAAGGTTAAAGGAATGGCATGGTCCGTGTTCTCATGCACGGCAAATGGCATAAAGTTGGGGGGGTAGTCCATAGGGATAAGCACTTCGATTGTACCCCAAATGCAGGCTGTTGGTATTCCCCAATGTGTCTCTTCCTCGTCCCACCATATCCGGGGTGAGTTAATGTGCTAGATTTGCTGTAGACGTTAGGACCGGGTCTGCTTCAGCGGCGGTGTTGGTAGCGGTAGCTGTGGCTGCATTACTCTCTATTAATCTTTTCATACCTAGCATGGCCTCCATCATGGAGGCCATTTGATCTTTCAGAGCCGACATGTCGGCTTTCATATTTGTTTTTGTGCTTCCTCTAAGTCCCCCATAGCCCTAGATTTAGAACGGGTTCGATAGGGATGCCTTGGAGCGCGCTTAGTTATGGTGTTACTCCCTAAAGAGACAAAATATGGTGAGTATGCGACAAGGAATTCAAACATAAATGCATGCTAGAGATAAATTGTTGAAGTATTGGATTCACACAGGTATTTTAAGTAAACTCATGGAATTAAACTAATCTCATATTTTTAGAGAACAAAAAAGGTCTAACTAGCCAAAATCATAGTCACAATACAATTGCCTTAACGACTCCTAATTATGTGAGTCATTAGATCAATCATGTGCTGGTAATAGTTAAGGAGCCCGTGAATTTCTTCGGGGGCCAAGTACACGTCCACCATTGCTTTGGCCTTAGCTAGCAATCGGGGAAGCTGTTGACTTCCATTCAAGGTAAAGGCAAATCTGTCCATCCACATCATTGCCTCTCTGTGCAATGAATCGATTACCCTTCCCCTTGCTTCCTTTTCCACTGATACCTTGGCGTACTCATCCACTAGCCTATCCTCATGAACTGTCGCTAGGTTTAGCTCTTCTTTGTATTTATCAATGATGGCTAACATATTTCCTTATGTCTTGCTTAACTGTTGGGACAAACTTCTTTTGGACCTAAGGCAAGCCTTTAACTCGTCCTTCAAGATCATGCCTTCGACCTGCGACTGATCCCTCTTGTCTCTTCGGAGCTTAAGCTCACTATTTTTGCCCCATAGAGCTCCTCGAAACTTGTTTCGGCCGTGTTCTTCCTTCCGGGTCCTCTTGGTTTCCCATTCCAAGGCTTCGACGGTGGCCATGTTGATGTCCTTTGTAGAAGAAAGCTTCATGATGATGAACCAAACAATTTTGATGATGCCAAAAGCCCAAGTGATTGATTCAAGACTTCAAAATCAAGCATCAAGAATCCAATCCAAGATTCAAGATTCAAGAGAAGAAATTAAGAAGGAACAAGTCAAGACTTCATATAGGATAAGTATTAAAAGAATTTTTCAAAAACCAATGGTTTTTTTCTCATGATTTTCTCAAAAGTCATAACTCTTCCAATGGTTTTTTGACCAGACATGAAGAGTCTATAAAAGCAAGACCTTGGAACACATTTTACAATAATCCAAAACACATATCTCTTTCAAATCTTTTCTGACCATTGCCCATTGTTTTTCTTTGCAAAAACTCTTTCCAAAAAGCTTTCTAAACTTCGGTTTCAAAACTTTGTTTTTTCTGCAAGTGGAAATTCTGCAAAAAAAACAAAAGTGTGCTATCTTTTCTTCCTTCTCTCTCTTGCCAGAAGAATTCAAAGGACTAACTGCCTAAGAATTCTTTTGATTCTTCCTTCTCCCTCTTGCCAAAAGATTTCAAAGGACTAACCGCCTGAGATTTCTTTTGATTCTTCCTCTTCCCTCTGAAAAAAAGATTTCAAAGGACTAACCACCTAAGATAACTTTTGTTTCCCCTTACAAAGATTCAAGGGACTAACCGCCTAAGAATTCTTTGTCTTAACACATTGGAGCATACATCCTTTGTGGTACAAGTAGAGCGTACATCTACTTGGGTTGTAATATTAAGAACAAGAGAGGGTACATCTCTTGTGGATCAGTTCAAGTGGAGCGTACATCCACTTGGTTGTTCAAAGAGAACAAGGGAGGGTACATCCCTTATGGATCTTTGCTTTTTAAGGATTTTACAAGGTTATTGGAAATCTCAAGAACCGGTGGTTGCTTGGGAACTGGATATAGGCACGGGTTGTTGCCGAACCAATATAAAAACTTGTGTTTGTTTCCTTCTTCCCTACACTCTTTAATTTCCGCTGTGCACTCTTTATTTTCGCTTTACTTTTGTCTAAGTTATTTGTTTCGGTTCTTTACTTTCTCATAACTTAGTAGTAAAGCCTAATTGAATCTAGTAATATTAAGAAGGATAAATTTTAATTAGTCAAGACACATTAATAATTAATTCAACCCCCTCTTCTTAATTATTCTAAGGCCACTTGATCCAACATCCTTCAGTTCATCATACTCCCTTCGAACTTTGATGGCTGTTGACTTGAACTTCTCCTTGACTGCCTGGGCTTTCTCAAGTTCCGCCTTTAAGGCTTGTACCTCCTCACTTTCTTCCGGAGCTTTGGCTTCTTCCCCTCTCGCAGCCCTTTGCTTTGGGAGCCAATCCAAACCTTGTGTGTGGACTCTCAGCCTCTTACGATAACCGTCGATGATCCCATTACTACTTCCCCTAAGCTCTTTGTCCTTCCTTCGCACGTCATCCCATTCCTTGCGAACTCCTTGAAGTACCCTCGCGTTGGGGTCACTGAAACCCCATGCGATGAAAGGTGTGATGCTTTCCTCCGATGGCACTCCTCTCATGGGGGTAGCCAAGTTGTCTAATGGCGGGGATGAGATTATATTTAATACAACCCCTTGTTCCCATCAAGGGAACACTCTCACAAGGAAATAGCCTAAGCGTGTCCACGGGACACTCTCACTTAGGAAAACTAGGCAGTAAGTGTCGAGGCCACCCTGTCGTGCACAGGCAACTCCCCCCCCCCCCCCACCCCACGGTGATCAGCCTGAGTCTCAAGGGAGTTCCAAGCCGAGTGACACACCCCCTGGTACAAGTATTCCTCCTCACAAGGAACTACAAGTACTTACTAGAAAAGTTTATACTATTTCCATACAACATGAAGTATGAAACATGAGCTCCATCAATGCACTGACCGTGGATGATTAAAGATTCCAAGCCATTCCCCTCCAAAGATGCTTAGAACTCTTTAACCACTGCATTTCCCCCACAAGGGATATCCAACAAGGTCACTGCACCCCCCATGAACATACACTACATACAACGTATGAAACATGGGCACCATCAAGTACAATGACCATGGATGAATTAAAGATCCTAAGTCATCCCCTCAGAGATGCTTAAACTCTTTAACCACTCTATTTTCCCTCACCAGGGACATTCGACAAGGTCAATGCACCCCCCATGAACATACACAACATGCATCATCTCAATGCATTTCCAACATCATCAACAGTTTATTTCAATATCACTCTCAACATCAACATTATCTCATCTCAATGACATTATCAACAACAACAACATCATTCCATATTACATAATCATCAATAATAACATCAATTCACGTTGACATGATCATCATTAACAAAATCATCTCAAATCAATATCATCATAAATATCAACATCACCACATATCAATTAAAGTCATCAATAGTAACATCAACAGTAAGTCGCATTCCACATATACATATATCTTTCATGCCTGGGATTCACACTCCCCAGGTCTTCAAACAACACAAGTTTAATAAAGACAATAATGTTATTCATCAACAATAGATATATCGCATCCTATTCCTCAAAAACATTATTTTCTAAAAAACCAGCATGCAACAAGGACAAGCATATATTCCCATAGTTAGGTTCCCTGACCCTAACTATGGTGTCAAAAATGGTAAATTTATAATAAACCCCCCTCACCTATTGTGAGTTCTCCGTCAGTTCCTTTTTGCGTCACTCAAAGGTCTTTCTTGTTCACACTCGTCAGTCCAAACGCAAGTTTCTATATACCAAGTTGAAGGAAATTTAGCATAGATTTTAGAAATAAAGTTAATAACAATATTCAAAGTCAAATACCCCTGTCAAAACATAAAAGAGCTGAGGGATGTTTTGGGTTCTACTAAAAGGAGACATCATTTTGAAATTCTGATCATGCCAATATGACCGGGGCTCAGTGAAGGTCACAAAAAGAACACCCATTTCATAAAAAGATAACTTTTACAATGTCTCATTTCCTAGGGTTTTTCAAAGGAAGTATAAAAACAGTTTATTACAGTACCCAACACACATAAGACACTAAGGGGAACTCAAACTAACTTGGAGAATGGTTTAGAAATCAAGATTACCTCAGAAAAGCTATGAAATGGAGGATTGGGGGAACTTTCTCCACTAAATCCTTGAGAAGGATTTTGAGGATTCCGCTCTGATTAAAGTGTTCCTCTTGGTGCGGGGGTTCAACGGCACACAATGGCGGCTCGCGGCGGCCACCGGTGGTCGTGGGTGGTGGAGGAGGAGTTTGGGAGTGTTGGGGAGGGTTTTGGGGGAAGGGAGGAGGAAGAAATGGCTGTTTTCTGCTGCTGGTTCGTAATTTAAAGTCTGCAACACTCGCCTGGGCGAGCTGGTCCACAGTGGATATGTTTCTTATGTCACAAATTCATATCTCACACTCCAGATGTTATTTTGCAAATCCCAACGGTCAAACTGTGGATATGTTTCTTATGAATCCCCAGAAAAAAATAAAGATGATCCAACGGTTAACAAATCAGGGATGTCGATTTTACTGAGGTAGTTATTGGAAAAAATTTGAAAACTTACAATTTCAACTTAGCTCAACAAAACTCAACATCCACATCAAGAAATTCACACATGACTAATTCAAGCTATACCTCAATTCATTCAAGTCAACTATATAATCAAATAACACAATAAATACAATTAAACATCAATTTATAATTAGTAATATTTCAGGGTGTTACATGGTGACCTTGTAGCGGACAGACGTGCCTACTTTCTTGACGAAAAAGGTGTGAAACCAGCCACACGTAGAGAACCGGTGTACAACAAACAATTCTTGCATCGCTTTTTTCACATCTCCAGTCAAACGTGTCATACATGTCATCCAAAATGGCGACGACCAGGCTTTCCCTATGATCATGAAAGGCGAGGAAGGCGTCAATCGCTGCAAGGTCCACTAACCCTTCCACATTTGGAAAGAGGACAACTCCGAAGATCAAAAGTGCCAAGATGTCAATAAAAGAAGCCCATTCGCCTTGATTTGCCAAGGCCTTTGCCTTCTCCTCCAAACACCTCCTTGGTACTCCGACTACAACATTCCGATTTTGCTTTACCCGGTCCAACTCTTGTGCCGAGATTTTCACTACCTTGGAAACTCTAGCCATGGAGGGATAGAAACCCGAGAAAAGATATGGCTTCCTTCCTCCCAGCGGGCATCCCAAGATTTCTTCAAACACTTCCACAGTCGGCACTAGCTGGAAATCCTTAATTGTGAAGCACCTCAGGGGCTCGTCATAATACTGGGTAAGGGATGCAATCGCTTCCAGGGAGACTTGTATCGTAGCTAGGTCCCAAATCTTACCATAGGCTTTGCGGAAGGCTTGCCATTGAAGTTGACCCATCAATTTCCCCAACTCTTGTAAACTGGCGACCTCTAAGCTCTTGATAGAACCTTTTCTTGAGCAGAGGTGTTTGATTTGATCCCATGTTTACGGTTGAAAAGTCCTGTCTGAATCAATACTCCGACATCTATCATGGGAGAAATGGATGAATGCATGAAGAGATGTTTATGCGGTGAATGACACGAATGTAGTTTACGAACACGAGAGCCCAGAAAATTGTCTCTTCTTACTTGCAACAATTGGCAGCACGGTGCCCCATGTATGCACTTAAGAAGGTGACACGGACCTTCCGATTTCCTGTGACATAATGATGAGACCAACATACAACGCGCGTGTGATGACACGATGCGAACGCGTAAAATTTGTGTGATTTATAGTGCAACAGTGGGACATACAAGCATGGTAATATCATCAAATAATCATGCAGCAAAGACGTACATGACATTTAGAGGATATGCATGGCAGTGTTAAAGAAAACAAAACACGCAACGTGTTTGCTTCGTGCCCCTATTTTAGGAACCTAAACGGGAGGAACTAAAAGACTTTTAGTGATAACTTCCCAAGGCGGTTATATCTCTCTCAATGGTTTCTAGAGATATCATTCCCTTTGATATCAATGTTGTGGCGGTAGGGACTACCAACAACAACTTATCATCAAAGAGAAAAACTCTAGACGAGGTTTCACTATCATCAAGCAAGTTGGACACTTAGCATGATCACAGATTCACCTCCGCTTCCTATGTTCCCACGGACCCAGGTATAAGGCCCTTTTTTCAACTCACCGTGTGTGCAAAAAATGTTGGTGTTTGTGTGCATCAAATGAATAAATATCTACCTCATGCATACATTAAAAACACTAAAAGCATCCAAGAGTTATATACAAGAACATAAGAGAAATAAAAGGAAACCGACAAAAGGGAAAGTCATGATATTGCACAAGATTTAGAAGGCCTAACTCTCTAAAATAGTCCCCAGCGGAGTTGCCAACTGTTGCAACCTACCCTTCGACTGGAGGGCGACGCGAGGCTCATGGGAGCGTCTTCCTAGGGAGGAAAATGCGTGGAGTTGCCACCAACGTTTATTTGAGGAAAACGTTAGAAAAACCAAAAAGCGGGTCTATGAACTTTAAGAGTAAAAGGTTTGGGAGTTGTTTTTACACACGGGGAAGGTATTAGTCCCCCTCGCATCCGTCACAAGGGACGATTCTACTTACTGCATGAGAAATCTCAGGCAGTTGATGCCTTAGAAATTTACTTGAATGAAGTAGAAAAGCAATTAGACAGAAAGGTGAAAGTTGTTAAGGTTGGTAGAAGTGGTGAGTATTACAGAAGATATACAATGAAACCGGGCAAAACCCAGGTCCATTTGTTAAACTCCTTCATAAATGTGGCATTTTTGCACAATACACAATGTCTGGTATGCCACAAAAAATGGTGTATCAGAAAGGAATAATATAACTTTAATGGATATGGTTAGGAGTATGTTAAGCAATTCAACTTTACCCGTATCTTTGTGGATGTATGCCTTGAAAAATTCCATGTATTTGTTGAATAGGTACCTAGTAAGGTAGTTGCAAAGACACCTTTTGAACTGTGGATGAATAGGACACCTAGTATAAGGCACCTGCATGTTTCGGGTTGCCAGGAAGAAATAAGGATTTTTAATCCACAAAGAATGAAAATTGAATGCAAGAGCAATAAGTGGATATTTCATTGGTTATCCAAAAAAGTCAAAGGGGTATATGTTTTATTGTCCTAATCATAGTATGAGAATTGTCGAAACTGGAAATGCAAGGTTCATTGAAAATGGTGAAATAAGTGGGAGTACGGTTCCACAAGATGTGGAAATTAAAGAAGTTAGAGTGCAAGTCTCTTTTGATGTAGCTCCATGTGGAGCTTGTAGGCCTTGGATCTTCTTCATCAATGGAGTCCTTTGCTTCTTGAAGATGAATGACAGCGGAATGGAGAAGAAAGAAAGATGATTGGAGATGCCACTTCAAGGAGAAGATGAGTTAAGAAGAAGCTCACAACCATAGGAAGCCATGGATAAGAGCTTGAAGGTAGGATAAGATGAGTGGAGGGAGAGGGAGAGAAGGAGCACGAAATTTTGTGCCTCAAATGAGGTCTGAACTTTGAAGTGTAATTCTTAATGCACACACATGGCCTCTATTTATAGCCTAAGTGTCACACAAAATTGGAGGGAAATTTGAATTTCTATTCAAATTTCACTTGAATTTGAAATTAAATTTGTGGAGCCAAATTTTGGAGCCAAAATTTCACTAATTATGATTAGAAAATTTTAGTTATGGTCCAACCCACTAATCCAAGATCAAGTCCAATATTTTCCACTAAGTGTGCTTAGGTGTCATGAGGCATGTAAAGCATGAAGGACATGCACAAAGTGTGACTATATGATGTGGCAATGGGGTGTAGCAAGCAAATGCGCACCTCCCCCTCTAAAATTTAATTGGATTGGGCTTCTCCGAATTCAATTAAATTTATTTCCCAACACACACATCAAATATTCACTTAATGCATGTTAAATTACAAAGCTACCTTTAATACAAGGGCTGAAAAATCCTACATTTCTAAGGTACCCTACCTACATTATGGATCCCTAAATACAAGGCCCAAAAATAACGAAATCCTAATCTAATATGTACAAAGATAAGTGGACCTAACCTTGGCCCATGGGCCCAGAAATCTACCTAAGGTTCATGAGAACCCTAGGGCCTTCTTCAGCAGCTCTAGCCCAATCCTCTTAGAGCCTCTTGCTCATGGATTTGGTGACTGGTCCCTTCCTACAGAGGATTGCATTATCCCCTCCCCCTTGAAGAGGATTGGTTCCTCCTCCTCAATATCAGCTCCACTGCAAAAGGAATTAAATCAGAAATGTTAAAAGCGGTGTTGACTCCATACTCTTCTGGGAGGTCCAACCTATAGGCATTGTTATTGATCCTCTCTGAGACCTGAAAAGGAACATCCCCTCTAGGGATAAGCTTGGATTTCCTTTTAGTATGAAATCTATCCTTCCTAAGATGGAGCCAAACCCAGTCCCCCTCATTAAGAACTAGCTTCTTTCTGAGTACACCTTTGTTTGGTTCTCTATTTGGTTCTCAACCCTCTCATGAAAATTCTTTACAAACTCTGACCTAGATTCCCCTTATTTATGTATAAAAGAAGTCTCAAGTGGGAGGGAAATGAGGTCTAAGGGAGTTAGGGGATTGAACCCAGAGACAACCTCAAAAGGGGATTGCTTGGTGGTTCTATGACCCCCCCCTCCTATTGTAGGCAAATTCTACATGAGGAAGATACTCATCCCAATACTTATGGTTGCCTTTCAGAAGAGCCCTTAAAAGAATGGATAAAGACCTATTCACTACCTCTGTCTGCCCATCAGTTTGTGGATGACAAGTGGTAGAGAAAAGAAGCTTAGTTCCTAGCTTTAGCCCATAAGGTTTTCCAGAAGTGGCTAAGGAACTTAGCATCTCTATCTGACACAATGGTCTTAGGCAAACCATAGATAGAGTCTCATAACTTCCCTGAAAAAGAGTTTTGAGATGTAGGAATCATCATCCACCTTGTGAAATGGTATAAAGTGTGTCATCTTGCTAAACCTATTCACTACCACAAAGATAGAGTCTACAGCTCTTGGGTTCTAGGAAGCCCAAGGACAAAGTCCATAGTAATGTCTACCCAAGGTGCAGATGGGATGAGTAAAGGTGTGTATAGCCCACGAGGCATCACCCTAGACTTGGCTTGTAAACAAGCCACACACCTAGTGCAATGCTTATGGACATCTTTCTTCATATGGGGCCAATAAAACTTTTCTTTGAGTAAGACAAGGGTTTTTGTCTATCCCAAAGTGGCCAATGAGCCCACCCTCATGGCTCTCTTTCACAAGTAACTTCCTGATGGATCCTTAGGGTATGCAAAGTTTTCCCTCTTTGAAAAAATACCCCTCAGCCACATAGAATCCATCTTGGCCCTTTTGCCCCCAACTCTCATAAATGGGAGAGAAATGTTCATCTAAAGCATACAAGTCCCTATTGTTATCAAATCCTAAAATTTGAGCTCCTAGGGAGCAAAACAATGTGTGTCTCCTAGAGAAGGCATCAACTATCACATTTATTTTTCCCTTGTTGTATTTGATAACATATGGAAATTGCTCTAGGTACTCTACCCATTTTGCATGCCTTTTGTAACTTCTTTTGCCCTCTAATGTACTTAAGTGATTCATGATCACTATGAATGAAAAATTCCTTAGAAACAAGGTAATGTTCCCAAGTTTGGAGGGCTCTTATTAAGGAATAAAGCTCTTTATCATAGGTGGGGTAGTTGATGTGACATCCTGGAAATTTCTACCCAGAATTTTTGTAAACGGTGCATTTTGAATGACTATATATATATATATATTCCTCGTAGAAGTAGGTATTTTGGGGGAAAGATACGCGGGTTAGGCTAATTAACGCAGAGAGATCCATAACTGGATGGTTATAGGTTAATTCTCAATTAATTAGTCTAAAATCATCGTTTTGCGTGCAACTTAAAATTTAACAAAACCAACCTCTGAACCGCGCTCGGGGTTTCATTCTGAGCGTTTTGATATATATATTGCCTACTTTCGAAAACTGGCCCCGATGGGTGCAGAGAAACGCGAGGGACTGGAACCAGAGAAATGGCATGCAAATCGAGGCAGGATTTTAGCGTTCCAAAAGGTCAGATTTTTCTCTTCATGTGGCTGAGCATGAGTCACATCAAGAGAAAAAGGTGGGCCCTTTTTGTTCCACTCAAAATGGGACAAGTGGCAAGTGCTTTAGAAAATAAAATAATAGGAAAGAGAAAAGCCTTTTTAAACCAAAAAGCAACTCTCTCCCTTCACTCACTCAGCAGAAAAATTTCAGAAGCTTTTCTCCCCTCTCTCACGTAGCTTTCTCCTTCTTTTCTCACCCACCATTGTTGCCCAACAAAGCTCCAACCTTTGGTCACCATTTCTGCTCCAAATCGCGAAAGGAAGGCATTTTCGGAGTCGTGAAGCGCATCTCTACGTGTGGGACTTCAAAATTTCAGGTTTGGGTAGACTTCTTCTCACCTAAATTTTCGTGGGTATTGGGTTTTGGGAGATATGATGGGTAGTTTTACTAGGTTATGCATTGTGGTAGTTATCTGTGAAGGAATTTGTTGAAAGCATGTTGAACTTGCCATGTTTGGTGTGAGTCAAGCTTACCCATTCTGTTTTAGGGTTTTTATGATGATGCTTGTGATGTTTATGTGCTGAAATTGCTGATGGAAAACTGCTAGGGATGAAGGGTAGAGTTAACCTAGGGTTAGAAAGTGAGAATGTAGTGTTATGAGTGGAAAAGTGTGATGCCTTGAGGGTTTGAAAGGCTAAATCTGGATTCAGTAGAAATTGGAGGTTAAAGTGAGTTAGTCCTAGTTTGAAATGTCATTTAGGACTTATGAGAAAGCTTGGGCTGTGCAAGAGAGAAAAACAAAAGACCAAAGTGAAGGCAAAAGCCATTTCTAGGGTAAAATTAGGTGTTGAGGAGTCAAATTTTGATTTGGTGGAATTTTAGGCGAAAAACCAGTTTGAGCAAGTTTAGATTAAGGTTATAGACTTGTGTGAGGTGAGAGTTTGCTCTAAATTTACCCCATTCTCATTTTCACTTCTCAAACCTTGAAAATCCACTAAATTGAGGGGTTTTAGATACCTAGATTTTGAGTTGCCTTGGTCTGAAGCTTGTACTTGGTTTAGACATGATTTATACATGATTTAGGGCTTGCAGGATTCAATTTGGGCAAAATTGGATGAGGGCAAGATGGATTTCGAAAATCTGCACTTTATGCAGAATTTTGCTGTCAAATATGTGCAACAGAATTTTGGACTGTGCAGAAAATGCTTGTGTATGGCTGGTTGTGGAAAGGGTAGTACATATGGGGTTCTGGACATTTGCTAGCAGATCCCAACGGTCAAAATGTAGACCTATGTACTAGGGACTTCCAGTAAAATTTTCGATTCGATCCAATGGTGAACGAATTGGAACGAAGGAAATGTTACTGGGGTCTTTAAGTAAGGAAAGCTGTGATATTGGTTTGTGTTTTGGGCAGAGTTTTCTGCCTCTGCCCTGTTTTCTTGGCTGTGTTAGTTCATGATGCTTGGATGTTGAATTACTTGGATGTTGTGGAAGCTTGGGAGGATTGATGGGGACCCGGCGTTGAGAGGAACGAGGATAAGGGCTACGTGGGAGTACGTGAGCTCAGTGAAGGTGGGCAACTGGGGATGGTGGGCTTATGTGTGATTTGTGGATGTGGAGAATTGATTTGCACCATCGCCCGACCGCCACCTAGTACCACATGGGATGGGTACCCCATAATCCTACAAGTTTGAACTAAGGAAGTGTGGAAGGGTGAGACTTCCTACTTTTATTCGTTGACCACAAAGTGGTACCTGGAGATATGTCGCGGGGGTCAGGAGACCTTGGGGACGTCAGGTGGGGTGCTATTGCCCAAAACCAAGCTTGACCAATCCCGACCCAACCCGGGCATAGTCAGTTAGTGAGAACCTGTGATGTACCTAAATAGGCGAGCTCCTGGCAGTCAACCGATAAAAGAACAAAGACCACAAAGCAAGGGGGCTTGTGTGGTGGCTGGCAAGCTGTGAATCTTGTGTGATATATGGGATATGGCCTCTGGTAATTGATTACCAAGGGTGGGTAATCGATTACAAGGCTTAAAAGTGAAGACAGGAAGCTACGGTGGCCTCTGGTAATCGATTACCAGGCTTAAAAACGAGATCAGGAAGTTAAGAGGGCTTCTGGTAATCGATTGCCAAAGGGGTGTAATCGATTACCAGGCTTAGAAATGGGATTGGAATGTTGAAGGGGCCTCTGGTAATCGATTACCAATGTTGTGTAATCGATTACACAGAGGAACAAGCCACTGGTAATCGATTACCAGTTATGTGTAATCGATTACACAGTGCATCTTACAGGTTTTCAGGTTCTGAAGCTGTGTAATTCGAGTTTGGCCTCTGGTAATCGATTACCAATGAGGTGTAATCGATTACCAGAGATGAAAATCCTTGAGATACCTCTTTTAATTGCATGTAGTGGTTATGGGACGCATTGTGTTGCTATCATAGTTAGATCTCTCGTGAAAGAGTCTACCCCTTTCTTTTATTTCTTGTAGATCATGATGGCGGCGCAACTAATCCATGATCGAGTGGAGATGGAGTGCCTAGAGGGAACTTGGGAGACCCTCGAAGGAAATGCGAGGTGCCAATTCCGGGGCATGATTCGATTCACGGCTACTTCATTGGTGCATCCAAAGGAACCCGCGCGCACGCTTCAGCGCCCTATGGAGTGGATATTACCCACGCCTACACCATATCGTCTAGTGGAGCCAGTCCAAGTGATCAAGGTGACGTCATCTGAGGAAGACCCTGAGGAGCTACCTCCTGAGCCTGCTGTGGATGCTCTTGACTTTCTAGAGGGTGATGAGGACCCACTTCCTGAGGTGGATTCTCCCGACGACGTCATGTCGGCATCTGAGGCAAACTCTACAGAGGAGAGCGGCCCTGGAGAAATGGCGACTAGTGGAGGCTCTTCTTCATAGTAGACAGCTCATTAGACTAGGTTTATATACTTTTTGAGGGTGGGTGTATCTAGTGTTGACTGTTAGGTTTACTCTTTTGTTTTTGTATGTGTAGACCTATTGTATAGGAATTTGATGATTGTATATATGCGGCTGAAGCCGCCACAGTGGATACCTTTGCTCTGGATGACACTATGTATTTTGCAAAAACTCCCATATTTTGGACAGCTTTAAATGATGAATGTACTTATGTTTAATCTTGTCATTTGAAAAGAAAGCATTAGCAAACTTTATTTGGAAGAGAGTTTACCAACCGTGTTTTATTTTATTATTTTACACGTGACGACCTAAAGTAATGGCTGGTATACTTTTATTTTTGAAAGAGCAACATATTTTAGATGTTATCCGTGATCAGAAAGAAATGACTCCGAATAGAGTTGTGAACTGGCCATTCAGGACTCCATGGTGATGATTTTCCTTCTGAACTTAATTACTGTGAAATAGAGAAAGAAACGGAAAAAAAAAGAAAAAAATAAAAATAAAAATAAAAATTTCCCATGGTTTTTGTTATTTAAATCATTACTATTAAACCAGTCATTATTTTGGGGACGCCACAGTTGACGGTGGCACTATGAAGTTTTTCACTAAAATAAGCAATAGGGTGCCCACCTTGTAACAACAAAACTCCAACTCCCACTCCAGAGGCATCACATTCTAGCTCAAAAGTTTCAGAAAAGTCAGGAAGAGCTAGAACAGGTGCCTTAGTAAGCTTTTCTTTGAGCAAAGTAAAGGCTTGCTCTTGTCTTTCACCCTAAGTAAATGCCACATTCTTCTTCACCAGCTCATTGAGAGGTGAGGCAATTGTAGAGAAATTAGGAACGAACCTTCTATAGAAGCTTGCTAACCCATGGAAGCTCCTAATATCTCCCACACTTTTTTGGGTGGGCCATTCTTGGATGGCCTTGATTTTCTCTGGGTCCACTTGGACCCCATTTCTACCAACTACAAACCCTAAGAAAAATATATTATCTACATAAAAGGTACAATTCTCTATATTTGCATAGAAGGTGTTTTTCCTAAGGACTGAAATAACTTGCCTGAGATGTCCTAAGTGATCATCTAGGCTCCTACTGTACACTAAAATATCATCAAAATAAACAACTACAAATCTACCTATGAAACCCTTTAAGACATGATGCATAAGCCTCATAAAGGTGCTTGGTGCATTAGTGAGCCTAAAAGGCACCACTAGCCATTTATACAAACCAAACTTGGTCTTGAAAGCGGTTTTCCACTCTTCACCCTCTTTCATCTTGATTTGGTGATAACCACTTTTAAGATCAATTTTTGAAAAGATGTTGGCACTATGCAACTCATCAAGTCTAGGAATGGGTGCCTATACTTTACAGCAATGTTGGTGATGGCCCTGCAATCTGTACACATTCTCCACTTACCATCCTTTTTGGGCACCAACAACATTGGCACAACACAAGGGCTTAGGATCTCTTAGATCAGCCCTTCTCTAACAATTCTTTAACCTGAGACTCTATCTCCTTAGTCTAATGAGGGTTAGTCCTATAGGCTGGCCTATTAGGAAGGCTTGCTCCTGGGACTAAGTCTATTTGGTGTTCTATTCCCCTAAGAGGAGGTAGCCTAGGGGGTATCTCTTTGGGAAATATATCACCAAATTCATGTAAGAGTTCTTGGACCATTGGGGGTAAGGTCTCAAATGTAGGAATTGTGGCAATGCTAAGGGAGGTTTCCCTGGATAGGAGAAGATAGAAGGATTGTTTAAGAAAGAGTGCTCTTTTGATATCACCTTTTGCTGCAAAATGAATTTCCTTCTTAACAATCTTCTTAGAGGAATCTTTTTCTTCTTTTTCCTTCCCCTTGGCCTTTAAAGACAAGGCCTTACTATCCTTTTTTTTCTTTTGTTTTTCTAGTTTTTCTTCCTCTTCCCTCTTATTTTTCATATTTAGTTGATCTTTGGCCACCTGTGAAGGTGTTTGAGGATGCAACACAAACTTTGTTCCAAGGTGGGTAAGGGTTATGTCATTAGTTAGGCCATTATAGATGATTTTCCTATCATATTGCCATGGCCTACCTAAGAGAAGGTGTCCTACCTCAATAGGAACTACATCACAAATCACTTCATCCTTATATTGCTCATTGAGCCATTGAAGTTTGTAAGGCTTTGGATGAGAAGTGATAGCAAGGCTCAACTTAGAGACTAATCTTCTGCTACAACAATTGCAACATGAACCACTATCTACAATGAGACAACATATGTTATAAAAAAAATTTACACCTTGTGTGAAAAATATTCTCTCTTTGAGATTGGGTCAAGTCACAAGATTGACCTCCTAGAAGCCTTCTGACCATTAGAAGGTCCCCTTCATCTTGGGGGTAGATTTCTTCACTAGATTCTTCCCTTTTTGCTTCTTCACTTTCACAAGAGGAAGGTGAAGTAGTAACCTCATCTTGGCTACTATAAATGTCTTGGCCTCTCATAATCATGGTTTTCTTGGTGGGGCATTGAGAAGCAATGTGTCCTTTTCCAAGACATTTAAAGCTCTTTATAGAGCTAGTTTTCTCTTGCATACTAGCCTTAGGGGGTTGTTTTTCTATTGTCTTCCCCTTATCAACTTTGGGCTTAGAAGGTGTAGCCTCTAAGATGCCTTAACCTTGGTCTTTCTTTGGATAAGAGTGAGAGCCATAAGATTTTGAAGTAAGCTTCCTTTTAAGTTGTTTCTCTACCCTTATGCAAAGTTGGACTAGGTCATCTAGGTCCCTAAATGGAAGGAGCTCAACCTTGTCCCTCACTTCCATATTAAGCCCATTAAGGAACCTAGCAATACTTGTTCTTTCCTCCTCCATAAGCCCAGCTCTTAAAAGAAGTAGTTCAATTTGTTTCCTATACTCTTCAACACTCATACTCCCTTGTCTAAGCCATTGGAGCTTGTCCATAAGCTCCCTTTCATAGTAGTAGGGGATGTGCCTCTTCCTAAGGGCACTTTTCAAGTCATTCCAACACTCTACTGGAGGATGCCCATGAATCCTTCTTTCCTTAATAAGGGAAGTCCATCAATAGAGTGCATACCTTTGGAAGTTAAGGGTAGCCAAAGGAACCTTCCTTTTCTCACTCGTATGATGGCAAGCAAACAGTTTCTTAACCTTCATTTCCCAATCTAAATAAGCCTCTACATTGTCCTTCCCATGGAAGTATGGGAGGTTAATGTTAGCCTCATCAGGTTTTCTTTCCTTTTCTTTCCTATGGGAGTGAGGTCTAGGATGTCACCTATGTCTTCCTCTATAATAGTCACTAAGTTCTTCACTTAGGCTCTTGCAAAAGTCATGACTACTTGTCGCAACCTACCCTTCGGCGGGAGGGCGACGCGAGACTCGCGGGATGCGTGTTCCACGAAAGGAATACGCGCGGAGTCGCCACCAACGTTTATTTGAGGAAAACGTCGGAAAAACCGGAAAAGATGCGATCTACGAACTTTTTAGTGAAAGGTTCGGGAGTTGTATTTACGCACGGGGAAGGTATCAGCACCCCACACGCCCGTCCCAAGGGACGGCAGCCTTTAATCGAATGTGCAAACATGACTTTGATTTTTATGTTCCCTTTTATGTTCTTATATCCTTTATACCCTTTTTATATTGTTTTCTTTTTTTGTGGTCGACAAGGGTGTTTCCCTTTGCTCCTACGTATTCCTCAATTTGTGATGAGGAAATCAGACCTACGTAGTTCTTTCGGAACAAAGTGTTTGGTTAAGTTGTTTTTGTTTTTTTTGCAAAATATGTTTTTTATTGAACAAAAGGTCATTTAAGGTGTTGAACCATTAAACGGTCTTTTGATTTTGAAAGGGGAGAAACGTTAAGGCGTTGGACCATTAACGATCTCTTGTTTTTGAAAGGAGAGAAACGTTAAGGCATTGGACCATTAACGATCTCTTGGGGTGGTCGACAAAAGCGGGGCTTTTGCTCCTACGTATCCTCAATTGCGATGAGGAAATCAGACCTACGTAGTTCTTGCTTATCAAGTGATTCTTTTTTTACTTAAGTGGTGGTCATTTTAAGGCGTTGGACCTTAAAAATGATCCATTTTACTTAGTGAGAAATTGAAATGACAAACTTCAAAAGCCTATTTTTGTGGACGAGCTTGACTAGGCGAGTTGATTTTAGCCTTAGTTTCACTTTAGTTATTAATCAATTCGATTAAGAATGAGAAATCCCAAAGAGAAAAAACGTCCGATTGATTTTTCGCTTTATTTTACTAAAAGATGTTTTTTGATTATTATATTATTTTTTACCTCTTTTTGATTTCCAACGTGGTTACGGCACGACCGAACGGTCGGAATTCATTTTAACCGAAGTTAACGGATAATACAATTCAAACGTTCGGTGGAAATTGATTTTATTTTTAAGTTAAGCGAGAAATGACTTAAGTAAAATGGCTTAAGCACGTCAACAGGGGGTATAAAAAGTAAACAAAACGAGAATAAAAATGCACGAAACACAATGTGGACCACTACGGGTACATAGAATGAATCGAAAAGCTTGGTTCGAGGTACTTACCCGTTGAAGATCGAAGAACGATGAAGAACGAATGAAGAACGTCGAAGAACGGTTGAAACCTTTGCGAAATTCTTCACGGAAAACGTTACGGAAACGTTTCGGAAGCGCCTCGGCTTAGATTTTCTTCACGGAAACAATTTTTCCAAGCAAATTCGAAAGACAGAAAAGTGCCTAAGGGGCTGAACCCCTTCCTTCTTCACTTCCTCCCCTATTTATAGCAAAATAGGGGAGGTGGTTGCCGCCCAGCTCGCCCAGGCGAGCTCAGCTCGCCCAGGGGAGCCAGGTTGCTTCCTCCAGAAGCAACAGCCTTCTGGAGGAATATTCTGGAGGGCCCAAGTGGGCCTGGGTGCTATTTGCACCCCCATTTTTACTAAGTACACCCCCCTCTACTTTTTTTGGTGATTCTTTTTCCGTAAAGTCACGGAAACTTACGAATTCCGTAACGATACTTGTTTTCTTTCCGTAATGTTACGGAACCTTGCGGATTACATAATCATCCCCTTTTTGACTTACGGAATGTTACGGAACCTCACTTAATTATGCAACGATGCTTCCATTTGATTTCCGGTGTGACACGGAAACTCACGGATTGTGCACCTATATTTTTTTGGTTTTTCGGCATGTCCTGGAATTTCACAAATTGCCTAATGATGGATGCCAAGCACCTCACAAGGACCAAAGAAAGGTCGCATGTCATCAAGCAAAGGTCCCCGGACGAAATTAGGGTATGACAGTTGCCCCTCTTTACTTGTCTTTTATTGGAGATAAAAGGAAAGTAAAGATAAGACACTAATTTCGTTCCTCTCGATTTGACGAGAGTCGCGGGTGACCATAAAATCTCCACATGCAAATGACTTGTTGTTCCCAGAATTTCACAAATTGCCTAATGATGGATGCCAAGCACCTCACGAGGACCAAAGAACGGTCGCATGTCATCAAGCAAAGGTCCCCGGACGAAAATCAGTGTATGACACTAATTTCGCTCCTCTCGGTTGACGAGAGTCGCGGGTGACCATGACTTGTCGTTCCTAGAATTTCACAAATTGCCTAATGATGGATGCCAAGCACCTCACAAGGACCAAAGAATGGTCGCATGTCATCAAGCAAAGGTCCCCGGACGAAAATCAGTGTATGACACTAATTTCGCTCCTCTCGGTTGACGAGAGTCGCGGGTGACCATGACTTGTCGTTCCTAGAATTTCACAAATTGCCTAATGATGGATGCCAAGCACCTCACAAGGACCAAAGAATGGTCGCATGTCATCAAGCAAAGGTCCCCGGACGAAAATCAGTGTATGACACTAATTTCGCTCCTCTCGGTTGACGAGAGTCGCGGGTGACCATGACTTGTCGTTCCTAGAATTTCACAAATTGCCTAATGATGGATGCCAAGCACCTCACAAGGACGAAAGAATGGTCGCATGTCATCAAGCAAAGGTCCCCGGACGAAAATCAGTGTATGACACTAATTTCGCTCCTCTCGGTTGACGAGAGTCGCGGGTGACCATGACTTGTCGTTCCTAGAATTTCACAAATTGCCTAATGATGGATGCCAAGCACCTCACAAGGACCAAAGAATGGTCGCATGTCATCAAGCAAAGGTCCCCGGACGAAAATCAGTGTATGACACTAATTTCGCTCCTCTCGGTTGACGAGAGTCGCGGGTGACCATGAAATTTCCGCATGTAAATGACTTGTTGTTCCCGGAGGAACAAAAGGTGCAGAAGACTATGTCAGCCTCTGCATGCTATCAAGCGTTCTGTCTTACAGATAGCAAAAGAATGTTTATACGGATAACCACTCGGGTATTTCCGCGTATCATCGGGCCTGCCGCCTCTGGATGATACAAGGGTGCAGAATGACCAAATTTGGTCTCTGCTTGTCATCGGGCCCGCCGCCTCTGGATGACAAAAGGGTGCGGATAACCGTAAGGTATCTCCGCGTATCATCGGGCCCGCCGCCTCTGGATGATACAAGGGTGCAGAATGACCAGACTTGGTCTCTGCTTGTCATCGGGCCCGCCGCCTCTGGATGACAAAAGGGTGAGGATAACTGTAAGGTATCTCCGCGTATCATCGGGCCCGCCGCCTCTGGATGATACAAGGGTGCAGAATGACCAAATTTGGTCTCTGCTTGTCATCGGGCCCGCCGCCTCTGGATGACAAAAGGGTGCGGATAACCGTAAGGTATCTCCGCGTATCATCGGGCCCGCCGCCTCTGGATGATACAAGGGTGCAGAATGACCAAATTTGGTCTCTGCTTGTCATCGGGCCCGCCGCCTCTGGATGACAAAAGGGTGCGGATAACCGTAAGGTATCTCCGCGTATCATCGGGCCCGCCGCCTCTGGATGATACAAGGGTGCAGAATGACCAGACTTGGTCTCTGCTTGTCATCGGGCCCGCCGCCTCTGGATGACAAAAGGGTGAGGATAACTGTAAGGTATCTCCGCGTATCATCGGGCCCGCCGCCTCTGGATGATACAAGGGTGCAGAATGACCAAACTTGGTCTCTGCTTGTCATCGGGCCCGCCGCCTCTGGATGACAAAAGGGTGCGGATAACTGTAAGGTATCTCCGTGTATCATCGGGCCCGCCGCCTCTGGATGATACAAGGGTGCAGAATGACCAAACTTGGTCTCTGCTTGTCATCGGGCCCGCCGCCTCTGGATGACAAAAGGGTGCGGATAACCGTAAGGTATCTCCGCGTATCATCGGGCCCGCCGCCTCTGGATGATACAAGGGTGCAGAATGACCAAACTTGGTCTCTGCTTGTCATCGGGCCCGCCGCCTCTGGATGACAAAAGGGTGCGGATAACCGCAAGGTATCTCCGCGTATCATCGGGCCCGCCGCCTCTGGATGATACAAGGGTGCACGTCACATGACCTCAGGGTCAGTATGACAAAGATTATGGGGCGGCCGACAAAAGCAAGGCTCTTGCTCCTACGTATCCTCCAATGAGGAAATCAGACCTACGTAGTTCTGGATAACTTGTGAGACTTGAAAAGTCTCCATCGGAAAATGCTGACATCTCCGGAAAGGGCGCAGATGACCATATTGGCCTCTGCTCGTCAATCACACTTGGGGTCACTGAATGACGAGGTGCGGATAACCGTAAGGTGTCTCCGCGGGCTACCAGCTCTTGAGTCATGGCAACAAAAGGCGGTATGGTCGACAAAAGCGAGGCTCTTGCTCCTACGTATCCTCCAATGAGGAACTCAGACCTACGTAGTTCTGGATAGCTTGTGAGACTTGAAAAAGTCTCGGTGTTTTCTTCGCTAAAATGCAAACATGCTTTAGTAAAGAGATAAATATTCCAACTGATTAGAGCAGCATACGCTTTTTTGAGTGGAAAACAATGCGTTTATCGGGGAAGGAGAGTCTGCTGATGAAATCCCCCATAACCATAAATGAGATTTTGGATGTTAGCATTTCGTTTCTAAATGAACATTTAGAGGAAACACTGGGTCCGACAAAAATAGAAGAAAATCACTCAAAGTGTATCAATCTCGCACAGGTAAGTGTTTCATCCTAATTCCGAACCATAGATATGTCATGACTTGACTTTGCAAATTACTTCCTATCAAATAAAAAATTACATGCGTGATCATGGATCAATAGGACTTCCCTTGGGAATGGGTTTTCTTGATGGGTTTTTCGGCTTTTGTGTGTTTTTGGCTTTTGATTTTTTGTTGGCTTTTCCTTTTCTGTTTTTGTTTAGTGTGGGGCGAAAAAGTCGCTAGCGCACTGATTTTGGTTGGCAATTAAAGGGAGAAGACCATTTTAGGTCATGGTTTCCTTTCCTTCTTTTTGTTCATTTGGTGACAATTCTGTATTGTTCAGATATTGTCCGGTCTAAAGACCTCTCTGCACATTTCTTCTGGTTTCTTTGACCAGGAGCTTTCTTTTTTTTTTTTCTTTACTTTCTCCCATTCTTTGGTTGGGACTTTTCTTTCTTTTCTTTTTTCTTTCTCCCTCTCTTTGATTGGGAATTTCCTTGTTTCCTTTTTTTCCTTTGATTGGAAATTTTCCTTCTCTTTTTCTTTGATTGGAAATTTCCCTTCTATTCTTTTTTGCTTCCGAGGGTAAGGATTGACATTCTCACCCTGGGTCAAGGTTTATGGTGAGTCAGGATCTTGGCTCAAGACTTGTAGAATGGCTAGGCATGGTACATGTCAGGGTTTGGTTTGGTTCAAGGATAAAAGGGATGCCCCACATTATTTCCATGACACAAATGCAAAAATGATGATTTGGAAACTTCATGCAAAACTGGTCATGCATGCACCTATGTGGACGCTCAAGTGTCAAATTTTTATGGTCATGTGATGCTAAGGCTCAGGATTCATTTCCTCTATTTTAAATCAACCCAATGTTTCCAAAATATGTTCTTTTATCAATTTGTGCATTCATCCGGGTCCATTTCGGGCGTCCGGGGAAATTTCACAGCATTCACCCTTCAGGTGTAGACACATTTTCCAAAAATTGGTTATGATCAATGAATTTTTTTTCAAAGAAAAGTTGGAAATCATCTCTTTTCAAAAGCATGTTGGTTTTTCAGCTAGACAACTTATTTTCTTTTTTTCTCCTTTTTTTTTATCATTATCATTTGTTTATTTCTTTTTCTTGTTTGTTGTTTTTTTTTTCTTTCTTTTTTTTTTTTCATGAGGTATTTTGCTACCTAAACATGTGTATATTTTTGTGAGGTATTTTTGCTATATACATGCATATCCAAGGTATCTTGCTACCTAAACATACATATATATATTTTGTGAGGTATCTTTTTGCTACATACATGCATATCTAAGGTATCTTGCTACCTAAACATATATGTTTTGTGAGATATTTTTGCTATATACATGCATATCCAAGGTATCTTGCTACCTAAACATACATATATATATATATATATATATATATATATATATATATTGTGAGGTATGACTACCTTCCGAGCTTGTGCTCGTTTTATTTAAATTCCTAGGATCATGAGCAACTAGGTGTGTCTTACTATGAAAAGTGATCAAATAACAAGCATAGATTCAAAAGGTACTAGGTTGCCTCCTAGTAGCGCTTCTTTAACGTCTTGAGCTGGACGCATGATGGCTTGTAGGTCACGGACCTAGTACTTTGCTTACCTTTGGCTTTGGACTTGGTCGCCTGCTGGTCGGCCATGTGTCGTAGGCAACGCTCTAACCTTTTTGCGGATGAGCTGAGGTGAACTCTAGAGGTGGTGGCGGTGTGTCTATTGCCCGCTACCGGCCATCCCAATGCTGCTGTGGTGTTTCGCCCTGCGCCTGCCTGGGGGCGCAGAACTTCTTGATGAAAGCTCGATTGGTAGGGGGGACCTGATGACCTTGCTGGGGGCGACAGGCACTCCCTAGAACTAACAGAGACTCGTATTTAGAGCTGGCAACTCCAAGACCCTGTTGGCCTTCTTCGGGTCCACTAGGTGTCTTGCGGGCACAATCCCTGCAAACAATAGATGACATCAGAAATCAGTTGGGGGAGGTGCATACTTACCTATGCCACGACGACATGAACTTGCTGGGGGGAACGGGCGCCCTGTAGGGCCGACAGAGGCCCGTAACCAGAGCTGGAAACCCCAGGGCCCTGTTGGACTTCTTCAGGTCCACTTGGTGTCTTTGTGGGTGCGATCCCTGCAAACAATAGATGGTATCAGAAATCAGTTGAACCATATGCATACTTACCCATGTCGGGACGACACAGACCAACTGATACTTTTGCAGGGGGAGATTGGCATTGCGGTCGCTGGGCAGAATGTTGCTAAGTAGCAATGTCATCTATATCTGTGTAAGAGTGGTTATGTTGGTGCGCATGATCCGCACTCGTCTCTTTGCAGCGGCACGGGTGAAATCTTGCCCCGGTATGCATAGTAGCTGTGTGATAGCCTCCCTCTCTGGTTGTGCTCGCACAGTTGGCCCTCCTCCAATATCAGGGGGTGGCCCAGGAACCGTTAAAAGGAAACTACTGGTCCCTTAACCGGGAGTGCAAGTCTTGGTTAAGCATTTAAGGATAGAGGACCTTAAATTCTCTTAAGGTGCGGATGTGGAGCACACTGAAAATGAGGACACGTAGCCCTCTAAAGGTGAGGGCGTGCAACCCTCTCAAGGCGAGGATGTATAGTCCTCTGGAGGTGAGGGCGTGTAGTCCTCTCAAGGTGGGGGCGTGCAGCCCTCTGTTGGCGAGGACGTGTAGTCCTCTAAAGGTGAGGGCGTGTAGCCCTCTGACGGTGAGGGTAACTAGTACCCAAGGTGAGGACGTGTAGCCCTCTCAAGGCGAGGACATGTAGTCCTCTGGAGGTGACGGCGTGCAACCCTCTGATGGTGAGGACGTGTAGTCCTCTCAAGGCGAGGACGTGTAGTCCTCTCAACGGTGAGGGTAACTAGTACCCAAGGTGAGGGCGTGCAGCCCTCTCAAGGCGAGGACATGCAGTCCTCTGGAGGTGAGGGTGTGCAGCCCTCTGATGGCGAGGGTAACTAGTACCCAAGGTGAGGGCGTGTAGCCCTCTCATGGCGAGGACATGTAGTCCTCTGGAGGTGAGGGCGTGTAGCCCTCTCAAGGCGAGGACATGCAGTCCTCTGGAGGTGAGGGCGTGCAGCCCTCTGATGGTGAGGGTAACTAGTACCCAAGGTGAGGGCGTGTAGCCCTCTCAAGGCGAGGACATGTAGTCCTCTAGAGGTGAGGGTGTGCAGCCCTCTGATGGCGAGGGTAACTAGTACCCAAGGTGAGGGCGTGTAGCCCTCTCAAGGCGAGGACATGTAGTCCTCTGGAGGTGAGGGCGTGCAGCCCTCTGATGGTGAGGACGTGAAGTCCTCTGGAGGTGAGGGCGTGCAGCCCTCTGATGGTGAGGACGTGTAGTCCTCTCAAGGCGAGGACGTGTAGTCCTCTCAAGGCGAGGACGTGTAGTCCTCTGAAGGTGAGGGTAACTAGTACCCAAGGTGAAGGCGTCTAGCCCTCTCAAGGCGAGGACATGTAGTCCTCTGGAGGTGAGGGCGTGCAGCCCTCTGATGGTGAGGACGTGTAGTCCTCTCAAGGTGAGGACGTGTAGTCCTCTCAACGGTGAGGGTAACTAGTACCCAAGGTGAAGGCGTGTAGCCCTCTCAAGGCGAGGACATGTAGTCCTCTAAAGGTGAGGACGTGTAGTCCTCTGAAGGTGAGGGCATGTAGCCCTACAAAGGTGAAGGCACATGACCCTTTGACGGCGAGGACGTGTAGTCCTCTGAAGTTGAAGGTACATGACCCTTTGAAGGCGAGGACGTGTAGTCCTCTAAAGGTGAAGGTAACTAGTACCCAAGGTGAGGGCGTGTAGCCCTCTCAAGGCGAGGACTTATAGTCCTCTGGAGGTGAGGGCGTGCAGCCCTCTGGTGGTGAGGACGTGTAGTCCTCTGACGGTGAGGGTAACTAGTACCCAAGGTGAGGGCGTGTAGCCCTCTCAAGGCGAGGACATGTAGTCCTCCGGAGGTAAGGGCGTGCAGCCCTCTGATGGTGAGGACGTGTAGTCCTCTCAAGGCGAGGACGTGTAGTCTTCTCAAGGTGAGGACGTGGAGTCCTCTGAAGGCGAGGATGTGTAGTCCTCTAAAGGTGAGGGCGTGCAGCCCTCTGTTGGCGAGGACGTGTAGTCCTCTAAAGGTGAGGGCGTGTAGCCCTACGTTGGCGAGGACGTGTAGTCCTCTCAAGGTGAGGGCGTGCAGCCCTCTGTTGGCGAGGACGTGTAGTCCTCTAAAGGTGAGGGCGTGTAGCCCTATGAAGGTGAGGACATGCAGTCCTCTGATGGCGAGGGCGTGTAACCCTCTGAAGGTGAGGACATGCAGTCCTCTGATGGTGAGGGCGTGTAGCCCTCTGAAGGTGAGGACACGCAGTCCTCTGATGGCGAGGGCGTGTAGCCCTCTGAAGGTAAGGACATGCAGTCCTCTGATGGCGAGGGCGTGTAGCCCTCTGAAGGTGAGGACACGCAGTCCTCTGATGGCGAGGGCGTGTAGCCCTCTGAAGGTAAGGACATGCAGTCCTCTGATGGCGAGGGCGTGTAGCCCTCTGAAGGTGAGGACACGCAGTCCTCTGATGGCGAGGGCGTGTAGCCCTCTGAAGGTAAGGACATGCAGTCCTCTGAAAGTGAGGACACACAGTCCTCTTAAGGTGAGGGCGTGCAGCCCTCTGTTGGCGAGGACGTGTAGTCCTCTAAAGGTGAGGGCGTGTAGCCCTCTGACGGTGAGGGTAACTAGTACCCAAGGTGAGGGCGTGTAGCCCTCTCAAGGCGAGGACATGTAGTCCTCCGGAGGTAAGGGCGTGCAGCCCTCTGATGGTGAGGACGTGTAGTCCTCTCAAGGCGAGGACGTGTAGTCCTCTCAAGGTGAGGACGTGGAGTCCTCTGAAGGCGAGGATGTGTAGTCCTCTAAAGGTGAGGGCGTGCAGCCCTCTGTTGGCGAGGACGTGTAGTCCTCTAAATGTGAGGGCGTGTAGCCCTACGTTGGCAAGGACGTGTAGTCCTCTCAAGGTGAGGGCGTGCAGCCCTCTGTTGGCGAGGACGTGTAGTCATCTAAAGGTGAGGGCGTGTAGCCCTATGAAGGTGAGGACATGCAGTCCTCTGATGGCGAGGGCGTGTAACCCTCTGAAGGTGAGGACATGCAGTCCTCTGATGGCGAGGGCGTGTAGCCCTCTGAAGGTGAGGACACGCAGTCCTCTGATGGCGAGGGCGTGTAGCCCTCTGAAGGTAAGGACATGCAGTCCTCTGATGGCGAGGGCGTGTAGCCCTCTGAAGGTGAGGACACGCAGTCCTCTGATGGCGAGGGCGTGTAGCCCTCTGAAGGTAAGGACATGCAGTCCTCTGAAAGTGAGGACACACAGTCCTCTTAAGGTGAGGGCGTGCAGCCCTCTGTTGGCGAGGAGTGTAGTCCTCTGAAGACCAGGGTACTAGTACCCGAGGGTCCATCCTTATGAGAAAGCAAGAGATCGACTCATCGAGAGAGCCGGTCATCCCAAATTCAAAAGATTTGGACATCTAGATGTAGGGAATCTATGTAGTTAACATGATTTTGAGGGATGCAAATGCATGCAACCTTTGTTGTGAAATTTGGGTAAATGCGGACTTTATATGAAACAATGCAATGTAATAGAAAGTTGTACAATGTTCATGGCATTCTTTCCCTATTTTGTGATTTTGATTTTGATTTGATTTTTTTTTTTGGAAAACACAGATTGACTGCCCTTTTGAAAAAGGTGATAATTCATGCAACCTCATCCTATCTTTTTGCAAATCTCTCCGGGAACTCCCTCAGAGTGTATGTTCTTTTTGATTTAGTCACTTGACCGTTTTGGAGTGACGGGAATGGAGTCGTTTGATAATTAATCAATCTATTGAAATTCCAGGGCTTGTCCCCCTTTTTTTTGTTAAAAACCTCGATGGGTGAGAACTTTTGATCGGCCCCTATGTTCACTTGAGGCTCATGAACGGTGCCCCTCATTGCCCCAGTGTAAGGCTTTGAGGTACCAATCGTTGTCTTTCGTCATGACCTTGTAGGAGGGAACCTATTGGGTGAGAACTTCTAATCTGCCCCTAGGTTCGCTTGAGGTTTTTGCATGGTGCCTTTCGTTGCCCCAGTGTAGGGCTTAGAGGTACCAAGTGTTGTCTTGTTTTCACGACCTCGTAGTGAGGAAGAATGAAAGAAGCAGTTGATTCTTGCAAAAAGAATTTTCCAAGGACGAGAAATAGTTGAAGGATCTTTCAGTTGATGGATTAAGTCAAATGACTCCTATGTAGAAGCAAGATGTTTTGATGTCTTGATGATGCTAAAGGATCAAATGCTTCTAAGTTTTATTCAAGACAAGAATCCA
Source organism: Glycine soja (assembly GCF_004193775.1). Classification (NCBI taxonomy): domain Eukaryota; kingdom Viridiplantae; phylum Streptophyta; class Magnoliopsida; order Fabales; family Fabaceae; genus Glycine; species Glycine soja. Next base: position 20,771,806 of record NC_041021.1, read on the forward strand.
AGAAAGTCAAGATATATTATCAAGTTTGATCTCTTAGAATCTTTAGGAAGAAGTTTCCAAATTGAAACAAACAAAAGGTTTGACCAAAGAATTCTATCATTTCAAATTGAGATTTGCTCTCTGGTAATCGATTACCATTAGTTGAAAATGTTTTAATTCAAATTTTTAAAACCTGTAATCGATTACATAAGTCTTGTAATTGATTACCAGAGGGGATTTTCAGAAAATAATTTCCAAGAGACATATCTATTCAAATGTTTTATGAATGGCCATTCAAATGTTTTAAAGAGAGTTTTCATTGCCCAAACAGTTTTATCCTCTCGAAAGATCAAGAGTTTTTCTGAACTGAAATGTCTTATCCTCTCAAAAAGATTCCTTGGTCAACCACTTGCTTATTCAATAAGGAATTTTGATTGATCTTCATTTTACAATCTACCTCTTTTACGAGAGACCTCTTCTTCTCTTCTTCTTATTTCTGAAAAGGGATTAAGAGACCGTGGGTCTCTTGTTGTAGAGGATTCCTGAACACAAGGGAAGGGTTATCCCTGTGTGCATTGTTAATTCGAAAAGAGAGATTGATAGTTCAATTGGGGAATAGTCTTCGTATCTTAATTCAACCCCCCATTTTCTTAAGGTAACTAAGGCCATTTATCCAACATCCTATTCTTGATAACTCACTTCTCTCTAAAAAGACAAACTTTCCGGAATGATATAATGAGGTCACATGAATGTCTTGAAAACACAGTCAATCAAATGCTCTTTTTTTTTTTCTTTTTGAACTCCCTTTTTTATTTTTATTTTGAAACTTATTTGTTTTGAGCTTTATTTGTTGTTTTACGGCACCCCCACCAACGTGCAAGACGAGTAATCTCTGATTGAACAGTCTTGGAAGTCAACACTCAGGAGCGCAGGTCGCTTGAGAAAATAGACCAATGGCTTGCACCCACATTCCGGTGAAAGTTGAATAAGCAAACATGCGTTTGTGAGAGGATGAGGGACAAGGATGTCCATTTTATCCATATCATTTAGCATTGTAACTGTGGTTTATAATAATGGCATAAACTTGAAAATCCTGATGAGTCCTAACAACAGCTTCCAGAATTGCCCCATGTATGGTGTTGCTTGTCAATGTTATGATTCAACAAGCGATTCTCCTCAAATTTCAGCCAGCCCGTATCAATTAGACTTCACACTTTATGCTTCGGGGTCATACAATGCTCAATGGAATGCCCCAGGGCTCCTCCACGATAAGCACACGTTGCATTCGAGTCGTATCCTCAGAAAAATGGAGGTTGAGGAACCTTGGTTGGGGTTATGGCTACCATTGAATTATTGAGTGGATATGGGATCAAGTTTAGCATATGACAACGGAATTTGGGGTGAACCCTACAGGCTTTTTGCTACAAAATTCCTTTTTGTTGGTGTTTTTTTGGTTTGTGCTAAAGGTGGTCTTCGTCATTGGAAGTGCGGTAGACAGGCTTTGTGGTTGATTTAGGGATGGCCTTTGTGGATAACTGGGTGGTGGGTAAGGAGGAGGTTTGTTATTGGCTGAGTAAAGATATTGTTGGGTTGGTGGGAAACTTGGCCGTACAGGAATGGTAGTCACAGCATGGGTTTCTCCCTCATCCTCACCCTCTTTATTTGCCCCAGTTTTCTCAGTCGTCCTAGTAGGATGATCAAATTTGCCTTTTTTCAGACCCACATCGATCCTTTCACTGGCAAAGACCAAATCCTCAAAGCTTTGAAGGTGTGTAGCCCACCTTTTTCCATAGTAGAATACTGGTAATGTGTCTACTATCATTGTCATCATTTTTTCGTCATTGAGGTGCCACTTTGAGCTGCCAGGTTCTCCACCTTTGGGTGTATTCTTTGAAAGATTTGTGCCCCCCCTTTTGCACATGTTCTGTAGTTGCATCCTATCCGAAGACATTATACTGACACTGCCTAACGAAGGCCACCACTAGGTCCTTCCAAGAATGGACTCGGGAAGGTTCCAAGTTAGTGTACCAGGTAACAGCTACCCAGTAAGACTTTCTTGGAATGAATGTATCAGTAATTCCTTATCTTTTGCGCATGCCCCCATCTTCCGATAATACATCTTTAGATGGTTCTTGGGGCAAGTAGTCCCCTTGTACTTGTCAAAGTCCAGCACCTTGAACTTGGGAGGGGTGATGATATTGGGTTCTAGGAATAACTCTTTTGGGTTAGCAAAGGCATAATCTTCACCTCCTTCAATGGCCCTGAGCCTTTCCTCTAAATGATCCAACTTTCCCTTTTCAGCCATAGCAGGAGGGGCTCTTCCCACCGCAAAATGCAATGGTTGTAGTTGCGGGCGAAACTGAGGGCCCTCCAAAGTGTTTTCAAAGGGTATACCACCGACTGCTTGCCCTTCAGTGGCATATCCGAGCCAAGGCTCGAAGTCAGCTAGATTGTGGTGGGGAATTTCATGTGTCTCCCCCATGGTTTGAGAGATATGTGCCTGATCAGATTGAGGTTATTGGTTCTCAATGAGTATCGGAGTGGAGTTATTGAGATTTTCATTGAGAGTGTACGCCACGTTGGGTGGTGTATAGTTGGGAGGCAAGCCATATGATGGGAAGGCGTGCTTGTTTTGAATTTGCACATCATGGGGTCGTCCGTACTTCCTAAATCTTTGCCTACCATATTTGAGGTTGGATGATTCATTTGCTTGAGGCCGGATGGGGACGTCGGGTTCACCTTAGCAACAAAGCTGGTAGCGGCAATTGCAACCGCATTGGCTTCCATTATCTTCTTCACGCTCATCATGGCCTCCATCATTGTGGCCATTTTCTCTTTAATGGCCTCCATGTCGGCCTTCATCTTCTCTTGTATCTCCTCTACTTCACCTATTACTCTAGCTCTAGCACGAGTTCGGTAAGGGCACCGTAAAGCGTGTCCTTTTCTTTTTGATAACAATGATTAAGTTCATTTTATTTTATTTTATTTTATTTTTCAAGGAAAGAATGCAATGAGCAATGCAACCAATGAAAAGCATGGATGTATGCGAATGATGTACAGTTGAAGTATTGCGAATTTTTACGCAGGATATGGGGTTGAATCAATTTAGATTTTCAACATGGTCCATGACATCTTTGTCAAGGTGAAACTGGAAGTAACAAGGACATCAATAATCCTAAATATGTTTGGCAGTAGACGAAGCAGTGATGTGACTCGATTCATCTTTTGCCCCAATTTTGCAAGACGGTTACTTCCATATTTCAACTTGACTTGATGAACCTTTTTGTAAAAGCATGAGCTTGGTTCAACCCTATAATCCAAGGAATGGCAATTCTGATCGCCAATACTTCAACAACATCTCATAGGGATGAATGACTCGGGCATACTTTAAGCTTATGCACGGAAAATGTAATTATGAAATTGAGATGCCCGAAGAAACACCATTTCCTAGTTAACCATGCATTAGGTACCATGTTCAATTATTTTGTTTTTAAGTGAAACGGGTTTATGATCCCAACATGGTTGGCTCGTGGTGCCTAACACATGAAACTAAGAATGTAGTGTGAAGTTTCACGCTTCCCCTTTTTTTGTTTTTGTTTTGTAGAGGAAAACGCAAGGATGAGCAAACATGAAAACAAATGGTATGCAATTTTGCAGATCAAAAAGTTTGTTGAACGCATATGCATGATGATGCCATGACTCATGCAAAATGTGAGGCTGGAATATGATAACGGACAAATGCAGGATATGTCCATTATGATGTTATGAAGAGATGCTTATGCGATGCATGATATGAATGCATTTTACGGACACGAGAGCCCGGAAAATTATCTCTTCTTACTTGCGCATTTGGGGGCGCAGTGCCCCATGTGTACAATTAAGAAGGTGATATGGACCTTCCGGCTTCCCGTGACAAAGGACGAGACCAACATACAATGCATGCTAGAGATAAAATGTGGGAGTAACTTGATTCGCACTGATTTTTGGAGTAAAAACGTGGGATAAACTCATTTTATTCAAAAAGTTATAACTAGTCAAGATCTGAGCGACAATACAAACTTCCTAGCGGTTTCTAATCATATGGTCCATTAAGTCTATCATATGCTGACAATAGCTGAGAAGTCCGTGGATCTCCTCGGGGGCGGAGTAGGTGTCCGCCACTGCTTTGGCCTTGGCTAGCAATGGGGGAAGTTCTTGACTCCTGTTCAAAGTAAGAGCAAATCGGTCCGTCCACATTGTTGCCTCTTGGTGCAATGAATCAATTACCCTTTCCCTTGCTTCCCTTTCTGCTGATATCTTGGCGTACTCATCCTCTAGCCTTTGCTCGTGAGTCGCCGCTAGATTTAGCTTCTCTTTGCACTTATCGATGATGGCCCACATATTCCCTTCAGTCTCGCTTAACTGTTGGGACAAATTTCTTTTCGACCTAAGGCAAACCTTTAGCTCGTCCTTCAAGATCATGCCTTTGACCTGTGATGATTCCTTTCACCTCTTCGGAGCTTGAGCTCACTATTGCTGCCCTATAAAGCCCCTCAAAACTTTGCTTTGGTCGTGTTCTTCCTTTCGGGCCTTCTTGGTTTCTCATTCCAAGGCTTCATCGGTGGCCATATTGACGTCCCTTAGTTCATCATACTCTCTTCAGACTTTGATGGCTATGGACTTGAACTTCTCTTCGACTACCCGGGCTCTTTCAAGCTCTGCCTTTAGGGCTTGTACCTCATCACTTTCTTCTGAAGCTTTAACCTCATCGTCTCTCACAGTCTTTAGATTTGGGAGCCAATCCAATCCTTATGTTCGGACTCTCAGCCACTTATGATAGCCGCCGATGATCCCATTACTGCTTCCCCTAAGCTCTCTGTCCTTTCTTCACGCCGCATCCCATGCCTTGCGAACTCCTTGGAGTACCCTCGCGTTGTGGTCACCGAAACCCCGTGCGATGAAAGGCGTGATGCTTTCGTCTGATGGCACTCCTCTCATGGGGTAGCCAAGCTGTCTTATGGCGAGGACAGGATTATAATTGATACAACCCCTTGTTCCATCAAGGGAACATTTGGACATCCTTCGCATGAAGATAGAATCCTGATTCTTCCTTCCTTCTAGCGAGGGAACAATTTAACAGACGCCCCCCCATGCTAGCCAAGAGTTGGTCCCAATTCGCCTTTCCTTTTTCGACGCACGAGCGGTAACCTTGTAGCGGATAGGCGGGCCTACCTTCTTGGAGAAAAAGGTGTGAAACCAGCCCCACATAGAGAGCTGGAGTACAGCAAGCAATCCTTGCATTGCTTTCTTCACATCTTCGGTCGAAGGTGTCATATAGGTCGGCTAGCATAGCGACAACCGGACATTCCTTGTGGTTATGATAGGCGAGAAAAACGTCGATCGCTGCCAGGTCCACCAACCCACCCACATTTGGAAAGAGGACTCCCTCGAAAATCAACAGTGTGAGAATATCTATGAATGGGGTCCACTCGCCTTTATCTGCCAAGATTCTTGCTTTTACCTCCAAATATTTTCTCGGTATTCCGACCACCCCATTTTCGACTTGCCTTTGGCGGTCTAATTCCTGCACCGAGATTTGGACTTTTTTAGAAATTCTGGCCAATGAGGGGTAGAACCCTGAGAAGAGGTATGGTTTCCTTCCCCCTAGAGGACATCCTAGGATCTCTTCAAATTCTTCCACCATTGGTGATAGCTGGAAGTCCCCAAAGATGAAGCACCTCAACGGCTGATCATAATACTGGGCGAGGGAGGCAATTGGTTCCATGGAGACTTCTACCCTAGCTAGGTCCCAAATGCTTACCATAGGCTTTGCGGAAGGCTTGTCGTTGAAGTTGACCCATTAATTGCCCCAACTTTCGTAAACTGGTGACCTCTAAGCTCTTGATTTTGACTTGATAAAACCTCTTTTTAAGCGAAGGCTTTTGACTTGATCCCATGTTTTACTAAAGTGAAATAAAATCTAGTGCGAATCAAAACTCCGACATCTATCATGGGTGGAATGGATGAATGCATGAAGAAGTGCATATGACACATATGCAATTTACGAATACGGGAGCCCGAGAAACTGTCTCCTTCTTAGATACAACGTCTACGGGTAGCAAAGTGCCCCAACGTATGTATTTAAAATGGTGACACGGACCCTTCGTTGGTTTGTTTACAGAGGGGATCAAGACAGAACCCATGTGCGATGCATATGCAAAAGGCGCAACACGAGAATGTACATAGTATGACAATACTCACTGAATATAAGTAAAAGGGTATATGACACTTATGCATGGCAGTGCGAAAAATGGCACGCAGCGTGTTTGCTCCGTGCCCCTATTTAAGGGACCTATAAGGGAGAGAGCTAACTAGGCTTTTAGTAATAACCCCCAAGGTAGTCATATCTCTTTTGATAGTTTCTAGAGGTATCATTCTCTTCGAAAAACATATTGCAGCAGTAGGGACTACTAGCAACAATAAGTTTTCAAAGAAAAAAGCTCTAGATGAGGGTTCACTGTAATCAAGCAAGTCGGAGACCTAGCATGACCACAGATTCACCTCCGCTCCTTATGTTCCCATGAACCCTGGTATAGGGCCCTTTTTCACTCACAGTGTGTGCAAATAGTGTTGGTGTTTGTGTGCATCAAATGAATAAATATTTACCCCATGCATACATTTTAAAACACACTAAAAGCAACAAAAAGTTTATATACACAAGAACATAAGACAAATAAAGGGAAACCAACAAAGGAGAAAGTCATGATAAAACATTGCACAAGATTAAATGGCCTAACTCTCTAAAAAACAGTCCCCAGTGGAGTCGCCAACTGTCGCAACCTACCCTTCGGCGGGAGGGCGACGCGAGACTCGCGGGATGCGTGTTCCACGAAAGGAATACGCGCGGAGTCGCCACCAACGTTTATTTGAGGAAAACGTCGGAAAAACCGGAAAAGACGCGATCTACGAACTTTTTAGTGAAAGGTTCGGGAGTTGTATTTACGCACGGGGAAGGTATCAGCACCCCACACGCCCGTCCCAAGGGACGGCAGCCTTTAATCGAATGTGCAAACATGACTTTGATTTTTATGTTCCATTTTATGTTCTTATATCCTTTATACCCTTTTTATATTGTTTTCTTTTTTTGTGGTCGACAAGGGTGTTTCCCTTTGCTCCTACGTATTCCTCAATTTGTGATGAGGAAATCAGACCTACGTAGTTCTTTCGGAACAAAGTGTTTGGTTAAGTTGTTTTTGTTTTTTTTGCAAAATATGTTTTTTATTGAACAAAAGGTCATTTAAGGTGTTGAACCATTAAACGGTCTTTTGATTTTGAAAGGGGAGAAACGTTAAGGCGTTGGACCATTAACGATCTCTTGTTTTTGAAAGGAGAGAAACGTTAAGGCATTGGACCATTAACGATCTCTTGGGGTGGTCGACAAAAGCGGGGCTTTTGCTCCTACGTATCCTCAATTGCGATGAGGAAATCAGACCTACGTAGTTCTTGCTTATCAAGTGATTCTTTTTTTACTTAAGTGGTGGTCATTTTAAGGCGTTGGACCTTAAAAATGATCCATTTTACTTAGTGAGAAATTGAAATGACAAACTTCAAAAGCCTATTTTTGTGGACGAGCTTGACTAGGCGAGTTGATTTTAGCCTTAGTTTCACTTTAGTTATTAATCAATTCGATTAAGAATGAGAAATCCCAAAGAGAAAAAACGTCCGATTGATTTTTCGCTTTATTTTACTAAAAGATGTTTTTTGATTATTATATTATTTTTTACCTCTTTTTGATTTCCAACGTGGTTACGGCACGACCGAACGGTCAGAATTCATTTTAACCGAAGTTAACGGATAATACAATTCAAACGTTCGGTGGAAATTGATTTTATTTTTAAGTTAAGCGAGAAATGACTTAAGTAAAATGGCTTAAGCACGTCAACAGGGGGTATAAAAAGTAAACAAAACGAGAATAAAAATGCACGAAACACAATGTGGACCACTACGGGTACATAGAATGAATCGAAAAGCTTGGTTCGAGGTACTTACCCGTTGAAGATCGAAGAACGATGAAGAACGAATGAAGAACGTCGAAGAACGGTTGAAACCTTTGCGAAATTCTTCACGGAAAACGTTACGGAAACGTTTCGGAAGCGCCTCGGCTTAGATTTTCTTCACGGAAACAATTTTTCCAAGCAAATTCGAAAGACAGAAAAGTGCCTAAGGGGCTGAACCCCTTCCTTCTTCACTTCCTCCCCTATTTATAGCAAAATAGGGGAGGTGGTTGCCGCCCAGCTCGCCCAGGCGAGCCAGGTTGCTTCCTCCAGAAGCAACAGCCTTCTGGAGGAATATTCTGGAGGGCCCAAGTGGGCCTGGGTGCTATTTGCACCCCCATTTTTACTAAGTACACCCCCCCTCTACTTTTTTTGGTGATTCTTTTTCCGTAAAGTCACGGAAACTTACGAATTCCGTAACGATACTTGTTTTCTTTCCGTAATGTTACGGAACCTTGCGGATTACATAATCATCCCCTTTTTGACTTACGGAATGTTACGGAACCTCACTTAATTATGCAACGATGCTTCCATTTGATTTCCGGTGTGACACGGAAACTCACGGATTGTGCACCTATATTTTTTTGGTTTTTCGGCATGTCCTGGAATTTCAAAAATTGCCTAATGATGGATGCCAAGCACCTCACAAGGACCAAAGAAAGGTCGCATGTCATCAAGCAAAGGTCCCCGGACGAAATTAGGGTATGACACTACTATAGGAGACATGTTTTTCTTTTTCCATTTCTTTCATTGTTTTTCTTCTTTCTTTCTCTCTTATTTTCTCTCTTTCATCTTGACTTATTTCTTCCACTCTTTTTTTTCCTTTTTCTTTTCTCTCTTGTTTTTCTTTCCACAACTTAAGGGATCTCAACTCATCTAATATCTTATACAAGGGGTCCTTAGGAGTAGAACCCTCACCATTAACACTAGATGAAGAATGAAGACTCATGTTGGTTCCTAAGTTGTGGTTCTTTCTTGTTGGGGGTTTGAAAACAAAAGGTAAAAGAAACTATGGTTGAAACTAGCCAAAATAAACACTAAAATAGGTGTGAAAGATAACGTAAAAACTAATTCGTAAAAGGCAAGCTATCTAGGTGGTTTGAAAATGGAAGGTAAAGGAAATAAGTTATGAAAGTAAGCAAGAAATTAAAGTGCAAGAAATGTAAATTAGGAAAATCCTAAGAGTGTTTGGATGACCACATTTAAGGTTCCCAACAAAACACTCACTATAGTAAGAGAAAATTGCCTAAAATTATTACACACAAATGGAAGCTTGGTAACCTATTGGAGGCTCCCAACACACTTCCAATGAAAGGATTTTTTGTTACAAATTTGAAAGCAATGAAGGTAAGTAGATTGCCAATTACAAAATTACAAAACAGTCCTCAATTTTGGTGGTTGTGCTCTCTTTGGTGATTCACTCAATTTGGAGTGCTTCTTAGTCCAATAGTTCTTAAGGTGGTTGGCCCCTTGCTTCTTGACTCAAATTCTTCAAGGGTTGGCACCAATCCTCCTTTCCAATTCCCTATATGGCAACTCACAAAATAAGGAAACAAAGAAACAAGCAATAACCAAAGACCAAAAAATGAAATGAAAGCTAAACCAATAGAGTTTTAACAAGACAAATTTTCAAGTATTATTCAACAATTAAAGTAATAAAAAGCACACAAAAGCAAGCTAGGACTCAAAGAGAAACTTAGCATGGCTCTAGAGTAGAGTAAAAAAAACTAAAAAATAAGACTCAAGAAACCTCTAGTTTTGGCACTTGTTTTCACAATAATTTTCAATTTAAATTTTAGAACTAAGATTGGTATAAAATAGGCACCAATTATAGAACAAATTTCAAACAAAAACAACAAGCACACTTCCCTTTCACTTTTTTTTCCTAGACACTGATTTTCCTACCAGCTTGTGTGATTTTTAGTATTTTTTCCTTTTATCCAAATCACTTGTTTCTTTTTTTCTAAGTCCAGATGTATAGAAAATTCAGTAAAAATTTCAGCTCAAAATTCGCAGTGACCAATTCCCAATAATTTATACAAGTTCATATGTTCAAGCTACCTGCACCAGCGATTTCAACCTAGAAATAAAGAGTAGAGTTTATGTTGCTTAAGGCTTGGATGATTACAATTTGTGTTTTCTTATGCTCAAATGTCTTGAATAACACAATTCAAGAGAGCTTAAGACTTATTTTGATTCACAAATCCAGCCACAACTCAGCACCATAACTCAATTTCTTCATAGGCATCATATAGGAAACTTAGAAAACAAAACAAAGTTCAACAACAAGAATAAAAATGTATCTAGAATTCAATCAACAAAATAAAAATTCAACACAAAATTAGAACATAATGTGACAATTATTATGACTAAACATGACTCTAAGACAACATGGATTAAGTGATTTAAACTTAGATTTTTGTGTTTTTTTTTTCTAATCAATATTTTGGAAGGAAATTTAGATCTATAGGTTCATCACTAGAAGATTATGACTAAAAAAAGATAGAACCTAAACTCAACACAAAAACACGATTCAAGAAGAGATCTATAAAATTTGAACCATTGAAATGCAAGAACAAGTGTAGATCTAAGATTTAATCGGTTTATTTTTTTGCATGTACTCTAAACAATACCAAACCACAAGACAATGGAGGACATACATGGGGAATAAGATGAAGAACAAGGAATTCGCTGGATCAAGTGGCCTCATAATAATTAAGAAGGGGGGGTTGAATTAATTATTCCTAAACCTATACTAATTAAAAATTTACTCTTCTAAGGCTTTTAATATATTGTTAAGTAAATGAAGAATAGAAAAGAAACTTAACCAAAAGTAAAAGCAGAAATTAAAGTGCACAGCGGAAATTAAAAGAGTAGGGAAGAAGGAGACAAACACACAAGAGTTTTTATACTGGTTCGGCAACAACCCGTGCCTACATCCAGTCCCCAAGCGACCTGCGGTCCTTGAGATTTCTTTTCAACCTTGTAAAATTCCCTTACAAGCAAAGATCCACAAGGGATGTACCCTCCCTTGTTCTCTTTGAACAACCTAGTGGATGTACCCTCCACTAGAATTGATCCACAAGAGATGTACTCTCTCTTGTTCTCAGTCAACAACCCAAGTAGATGTACACTCTACTTGTACCACAAAGGAAGTACCCTCCAATGTGTTAAGACAAAGTTCTCAGACGGTTAAACCTTTGAAACTTTGTGAATGGGGATACAAAAGAATTCTCAGGCGGTTAGTCCCTTGAAATCTTTTGTATATGGGAAAGGGAAGAATCAAAAGAATTCTCAGACTGTGTCGTTTTGAATTCTTTGACAAGGGAGAAGGGAGACACAAAAGAATTTAGGCGGTTAGTCCTTCGTTCTTTTTGAAAAGGGAGAAGAGAGACACAAAAAGAATTTAGGCGGTTTGTCCTTGGCGAATTCTTTTTGGCAAAGGGAGAAGGGAATGATAAAGATGAATAGTACAGTTTTCAAGGTTTGGAAAACCAGAAAACTTTGGAAAGCTTTTGGCAAAAGGAAGAAGAAGAAGTTCAAAGAGATTCAGAAATCAAAGTGGAAAAGTTGTTGTCAAAAGAATTGTTGAATGAATTGGAAAGATGCATTAAAAAGAAAATCAAAGCCTTGCTTTTATAGACTCTTCATGTCTGGTCAAGAGAACCATTAGAAGAATTATAACCTTTAGAAAAACTTGAAAACTATTGGAAGAGTTACATCTTTTGATTTTGTTCAGAAAATATCTGATGTGCCATCATTTTCTTCTATTTTCTAAACCCTTTTTGCACCATTTTAATTACTGATTGGTCTTAATTGTCAATTAATCAGGCAGTTTTATTATTTGGGCTCATTTAGCTAATTTGATGTTTTTAATCTAATTTCAGGAATTAATGAAACATTGGGCTTAATCCGGATTTTAGTTGTGGACTTGAAGAGGGCAAATAAAGCAGCGCTTACCTTAGTTAATTTCTAATTAGGAAATTTCGCAATTTTATTTTATGTTGTTCAGTGTTTATTTCGTTTTGGGCCAGAGTATTGTAATAGGGCCCAGTAACTTTGAGTGACTCTTTTTAAATAGCAGCCTTGGGATTCGTGCAAGGCATTCTGTTATGCTATTCATTATTCAGAGCTTTTGTTTTAGGGTTTTGGTTTTTCTGCTTAATGCTACTGTTCACGTAATGCAATTTTACGTTTTCTGTTTCTAATTACAATTTCGTTCTTGCTTCTTCTTCTACTCTCATTTACGTTTCTGTTTCATCTATGTTTCTGTTCATTTACGTTTTTGTTCATTTACGTTTCTGCTTCATGTTTCATTTGCGTTTTCTGTTTGAATCCATGGAAGGCTAGATTTTCTGGTGTTGTTTCCTTTTGAGGACGAAGTCCAACTCTCTTTGAGGTTTTTCTTGTAATGTGGTTCCCTGGCAGTTTTCCCTTCACCAGTTATCCCAAATTCGTGAATATTAATCAATGCACGCTTCGTGTTCGATTAATTGCCTCTGAGCCTAACTTGCGTTCATGCTTAATGGACGAAGGGCTAACTGGTGTATGTGGTGCCTAATCACGTATTGACAACCCTAAGTTGATTTTCGCTTAGTAAATTGAAATAGGGTTGGATTAAGTGGTTGACTGTTAGGGACGAATTCTCCATAACCCAGGATAAGAGAATGGCTTCTGAATCAAAGGAAACAACCCATTTTTAATATTAGTAATTTCGTATTCCAGTTTACTTGTTCTGCTCTTTAATCACAAAACAAACAAACCCCCCCCCCCCCAATCATTACTGTTACTGCAAGTATATTATGAACATTTGGTTTGTCACTGCTCGTTAGGAAACGACCTAGGATCACTTCCTAGTTACTGCATTTTCATGTTTATTTGATTCGGGTACGGCCTCGATCACTATCATTGGTAATCGATTACCAAATCAGTGTAATCGATTACACAAAGCTTTTTTGTGAAAGGATGTGACTCTTCACAAATAAATTTGAATTCCAATGTTCAAACACACTGGTAATCGATTACAACATTTTGAAATCAATTGGAACGTTGTAAATTCAGTTGACAACTTTTTGAAAACCATTTTGCTACTAGTAATCGATTACAATAATCTGGTAATCGATTACCAGAGAGTAAAAACTCTTTGGTAAAAGGTTTTGAGAAAAATTCATGTGCTACTCAGTTTTTGAAAAAACTTTTTAATACTTATCTTGATTGAGTCTTCTCTTGATTCTTGAATCTTGATCTTGATTCTTGGAACTTGAATCTTGAAACTTGATTCTTGATTCTTGAAATTAAATTTCCTTTTGAACCTTGAAGTGTTCTTGATTCAATCTTGAACTCATTCTTTGATTCTTGAGATCATCATCTTTGTTATCATGAAGTGTTCTTGACTTTTGAGCATTTTGTCATCATCATCAAAATTCTTTGAATCAATCTTGATTCATCATGAAGCTTGCTTCTACAGAATTAAAGTGAATTGACTGAACAAAAAGATAGAGGAAGCAAAAGAACATCAGCTACATGAAGATGCTCTTTATACCACATGATGTAGCTCCATGTGGAGCTTGTAGGCCTTGGATCTTCTTCATCAATGGAGTCCTTTTCCTCTTGAAGATTAATGGAAGTGGAGTGGAGAAGGAAGAAAGATGAGTGGAGAAAATGAGATGCCACTTCAAGGAGAAAATGAGTCAAGAAGAAGCTCACCACCATAGGAAGCCATGGATAAGAGCTTGAAGGTAGGAGAAGATGAGTGGAGGGAGAGGGAGAGAAGGAGCATGAAATTTTGTGCCTCAAATAAGGTCTGAACTTTGAAGCGTAATTCTCAAATGATCAAAGTTGAAAAAATGCACACACATGGCCTCTATTTATAGCCTAAGTGTCACACAAAATTGGAGGGAAATTTGAATTTTTATTCAAATTTTACTTGAATTTGAAGTTGAATTTGTGGAGCCAAATTTTACTAATTATGATTAGTAAATTTTAGTTATGGTTCAGCCCACTAATCCAAGATCAAGTCCAAGATTCTCCTCTAAGTGTTCTTAGGTGTCATGAGGCATGTAAAACATGAAGGACATGCACAAAGTGTGACTATATGATGTGGCAGTGGGGTGTAGAAAGCAAATGCTCACCTCCCCCTCTAAAATTTATTTGGATTAGGCTTCTCCCAATTCAATTAAATTTACTTCCCAACACACACATCAAATATTCACTTAATGCATGTGAAATTACAAAACTACCCCTAATACAAAAATTAGTCTAGGTGCCCTATAAAATACAAGGGCTAAAAAATCCTACTTTTCTAGGGTACCCTACCTACATTATGGAGCCCTAAATACAAGCCCCAAAAATAATGAAATCCTAATCTAATATGTACAAAGATAAGTGGACTCAACCTTGGCCCATGGGCTCAAAAATCTACCCTGAGGTTCATGAGAACCCTAGGGCCTTCTTCAGTAGCTCTAGCCCAATCCTCTTGGAGCCTCTTGCTCATGGCTATGGTGACTAGTCCCTTCCTCGGGAGGATTGCATCACCTTTATCCTGTGCGTCTAGTAGTAAGGTAATTGTTGTTTTAGTTGTTGTTCCAAACAATAATATTAATGAAGAAAAGAAACACAATAATGGGCGGCCCATGATACATGAAGAACCTATTGTTGAAGAACCACAAGAAGTAGCATTAAGGAGGTCATAAAGAGAAAGGAGACCAGCTATTTCGAATGACTATGTGGTATACCTACATGAAATAAAAATAGAATTAAGCATTAATGATAATGATTCAGTTTCATTTTCACAAGCTGCTGGCTGTGAAAATTCTAAGAAGTGGTTAAATGCCATGAAAGAAGAGATAAATTCCAAGGAACATAATAGTGTTTGGGACCTTGTAGAATTGCCAAAGGGTTGTAAGAGAGTTGGTTGTAAGTGGGTCTTCCAGACTAAATGTGACTCTCATGGCAACCTTGAACGTTATAAGGCTAGACTTGTTGCTAAGGGATTTACTGAGAAAGATGACAATGATTATAAAGAGACATTTTCACTGGTCTCACGAAAGGATTCTTTCAGGATTATCATGGCATCAGTGAAAAAAGATGATGGAACTCAATAAATCAAGAGGGGGGTGAATTGGTTTTCAAAACAAAATGTAACTTTCAAAAAACTTTTGTATGGATCGTATCACAAACACATATATGAATTGAACGTAATCAATACTTAATCTATGATTCCTTAAACATGATCCTTCATTAACATCCTTTCTTTCACAAATATAAATCTTGCAGCTTTATGAAAAACTTGATTAATACTTGAATGAGAGAAAAAGATTAGAACAAGAGAAGAAAGACAAAATCTTTTTATACTGGTTCACTCTCTATTACTAAAGAAGCTAATCCAGTTATCTAATCCAAAACCATAATTAGATTTTCACTATGCATCAAGAATCCTTACAAGCAACCACAGTCAATCTACTATTCCCACCCTAAAAAAAAGAGACTGAGGCTCCCAACACAAGGGTCCTTTGTGAATATAAGCCTAAGAGAACCCTACTCTTAGCCCAAACTAGAAAATCTTATTGTAGCATGCTTTAAGCGATTCATTCATAACCAAAATGATGACCATGTAAAACCATACACAAAAAGAAACGAGTAAGAGAGATACAACCTGACTAATCTTTCCACAAAAACCTTGGTGGATTGAGGAGGTGATCTTCTTCAACTTAAAAGGCACAACTCACTTCCAAGAAAAAATCTTCATATCCAAACGATTAAGAAGTCGTGAGTTACTAAAAATCTCTTTTCTTCTCTTCTCTTATCCACTAATGATAGCATGAGATCTTTCTCATTCAAAGGCTAAGATGTTATTTTCGAGATGTGATGAGTATTCTCTATTGATCTCTTGATGTATAGATGTAACATAAGCTGGTTATTTTTAGAGAAAACAGTTATAGTCGCTTGTCATCGATTAAATCTACAAAGTAATTGATTAATTCAACGAGATAATCGATTAGATTATCTAAGTAATCGATTAAAGTGTTCTTCCCAACATCTGGAAATAACTGAAGAACAACATAATCGATTAGATGCTCTAAGTAATCGATTAAAGTGTTCTTGTTCACTTCTAAACAACTAAACGAGAAAGAAGTAATCGATTAATCCACTTGGTAATCGATTAAAGTAGAGACTCCTGAATAAATCAGTCATTGTCCCAAACAACAGTGTAATCGATTATGAGATAGTTGTAATCAATTAAACCGATCAAGACTCAACTCTACAAGCTCCAAATAGCTTGTTGTAATTGATTACGATGACCCTGTAATTGATTAAAGCAGAGAATTTTTGCCTTTGAAAAAAAATTTCTAACTTTGAAACTTTTCTTCACACTAACCATGATGATGCATAATGTAATACAAATATCAAATGTACTAAGATGCAACAACCAAGATAACAACCAATACAAGTATCACTCAAGAGAGTTAGGCATGTAAAAGCCAAAACTTCTTCAAAACATCTTCAAGCTTTTCCTTGAGCTTCAAGCTTTAGCCTTTAGGTTGTTCACCATGTTTCTCATGTTGCTCCCCTTATCTCTAACAATTAGTAGCCCATTATGACTTGGAGCTACATCAGATGGATGTGAAAACTACCTTTCTTAATGGAGATTTAGAGGAGAATGTTTATAAGGACCAACCAATGGGGTTCTTAGTTGAAGGAAAGGAACACGTGGTGTGCAAATTAAAGAATTTAATATATGGTCTTAAGCAAGCTTCCCGCCAATGGTATTTGAAGTTTAATGATACCATTGTTTCCTTTAGATTTTAGGAAAATACTATTGATCTATGTATGTATATGAAGGTCAGTGGGAGTAAGGTTATTTTTCTAATTCGGTATGTTGATGATATCTTGCTTGCAACTAATGATCTTGGTCTTCTTCATGAGACTAAGAATTTTCTCTCTAGTAACTTTGAAATGAAAGATATAGGTGAGACAAGCTATGTGATAAGGATAGAAATATTCCAAAATAGATCACAAGGATTGTTAGGCTCATCTCAGAAAGCATATATTAATAAAGTACTAGAGAAATTCAAGATGAAAATGTGCTTGGCATCACCCATTCCAATTCCCAAAGGAGACAAATTTAGTCTCACACAATGTCTTCAAAATGATCTGGAATGAAAACAAATGGAAGCAATTTTGTATGCACCAATTATTGGGAGTATTATGTATGCTCAAATCTATACTCAACTAGACATAAGCTTTGCAACTGGAATGTTAGGAAGATATCAAAGTAATCCGGGAATGGAACATTGGAAAGTTGCAAAGAAAGTTCTGAGATACTTACAGGGAACGAAAGATCACATGCTTACATATAAGAGGTCAAATCATATTAAGGTGATTGAGTATTAAGACTCATACTTTGTTGGATGTGTGGATATCAAAAAACCCACTCTTTTCTATGTCTTTCTTTTAGCTGAAGGAGCAATATCATGGAAGATTGCAAAGCAATCAGTTGTTGTTGCATCTACCATGGAAGATGAATTTGTAGCCTGTTTTAAGGCTACAATTTAGGCTAATTGGCTGCGGAACTTTATTTCAGAGCTTGGAATTTTCAATAGTATTGCTAGGCTGCTGAAAATGTATTGTGATAACTCTGCAACATTATTTTTCTCTAAGAAGGATAAGTACTCTAAGGCTGCTAAGCATATGGAATTGAAGTATTTTGTCATGAAGTAAGAAGTTCAGAAACAGAGAGTGTCAATAGAACATATTAGCACAAACCTTATGATAGTTGACCCTTTGATAAAGGGATTAATGCCTAAGACATTTATACAACATGTTGAAAATATGGGCATTATTATTATTGATGATCATTAAGTGTAATTTACCTTATACATTTTTGATGCAATCCTACCCCGCAAGGGCATTGGGTAGAAGACTCCAAGTAGATTGGGCTAGAGATCCAAGGGAAGGCCCGAGGGTTCTCATGAGCCTTAGGGTAGATTTTGAGCCCATGGGCTAAGTATGAGCCCGCTTATCTTTGTAAATATTAGAATAGGTTTTTCCTTCGTCTGGGCCTTGTATTTTGGCCATTCTATTAAGTAGTCTTTGTAGTAAGGACTTTTTTTTTGTATTTTCATGTTTTTTGTCATGGGGTGAGCTTAGCTATTATAGGGGGTGTGTAGCTAAGCTCTTGCTTCTCATCTCAAGGAGGTGAGTTTAGCTATTAGAGAGGTATGTGTAGCTAAGCTCTAGCTTCTTTAGGAATCTTCTTAAGGAAGCTTCTCAAGGAGGTGAGCTTAGTTATGAGACGGGTGTGTGTGGCTAAGCTCTAGCTTCTCAAGGAAGTTTTCTCAAAGAAGCTTCTCAAGGAAGTTTTCTCAAGAAAGCTTCTCAAGGAAGCTACCTAGTCTATAAATAGAAGCATGTGTAACACTTGTTGTAACTTTGATGAATGAGAGTCTTGTGAGACACAACTCAAAGTTCAACTTCTCTCCCTTTTTCTTCCTTCAATTTCATGCTCCCCCCTCTCTCTTTCTCCCCCTCTTTCTTTTCCTCCATTGAAGCATCCTCTCCAAGCTTCTTATCCAAGGTTCATCTTGGTGGTGAAGCTCCTTCTTCCATGGCTTATTCCCTAGTGGATGGCGCCTCCTCTCACCTCTTCTCCTTTGTCTTCCGCTATTATCACCCCCACGCGCCGTCATAAGGGACGGCAGTATTTAATCAAGTGTGCAGAATATGACTTTAAAATTATGTATTTTCCCCCCTTTTATTATTATTATTTTTTCTGAGTCGATAGGGGTATTGCCCTTGCTCCTACGTATCCCTAGGTGCGATGAGGAAATTAGACCTACATAGTTCTTTCAGTCTGAATGTTTGTGTGTTAAATTGATTTTATGTTTTTGAAAGATTTATTTTAATTGCAAACAAAGAGCCGTTAAGGTGTTGAACCTTGAAACGACATTTTAAATTTTGAAAAGCGGAGAGAATCGTTAAGACGTTGGACCTTGAAACAATCTCAAGTGATATTTGATAAAAAGAAGTTTGGTTTGTGGATTGATTTCCTTTTCATTTATTTGTGTTTATTAATTTCTAGTCTCACAAAAGAAAAGAAAACGATTTCATGACACTAGGGATCTCCTAGAATTAAGCCTTATAAATAAAATGAAATTACCAACGAAGAAAGGGAGAAGATGAATACATACAAATCCCAGAGAGGACCCATAAGGGTACATGGATTATATTCAACTCTTAAGAAAAGAAAAGAAAAGGAAGGAAAAAAAAACTAACCGACTGTTGCATAGGGTACAAGGCTAGCAAGAGAAACGGTGTAGGGAATGATCCACGGTTGCGATTCAGTAGCGCCTCGGCTTCCTAGAAATGGTCATTTCTCCTTTTTCTTTGCGGTTTTTGTTCCCAGATCCGACAATCACACATTAATTCGAGCAATCCCTCGAACCTCGTTGCAACCAGTGCCAAACACCATAATTTAGTTAGTAATGATCAAAACATCACAAGTGGATAATGTTTTTAACACCCAAATGAAATTAGGGTCTGATAGTTGCCCCTCTTTACTTATCTTTTGTTAAAAATAATGACACTAATTTCACTCGAACGATCCATCTTTTCAACCAGATGTTAGAGAAAAAAAAGAAGCAAAATCGAAAAAGAAATAGAACATTGAAGTCCTTAAAAAAATGTAAAACAAAAGACATTGCAGTCTTTGAAAGTGCAAAAGAGAAGACACTGAAGTCTCGGAAAGCGTAAAAGAGAGCAGACATTGAAATCTTGCAAATGTAAAACATAGAAGACCTCGAAGTCTTTGAAAAATGTAAAAGACTCGAGACATTGAAGTCTTTGAAAATGTGAAGGACTGAAGACATTGAAGTCTTTGAAAATGTAAAAGACAGAAGACATTGAAGTCTTTGAAAATGTAAAAGACTGAAGACATTGAAGTCTTTGAAAATGTAAAGGACTGAAGACATTAAAGTCTTCGAAAATGTAAAAGACCGAAGATATTGAAGTCTTTGAAAATGTAAAAGATTGAAGACATTGAAGTCTTTGAAAAATGTAAAAGACTGAAGACATTAAAGGACTAAAGACATTGAAGTCTTTGAAAATGTAAAGGACTGAAGAAATTGAAGTCTTTGAAATTGTAAATGACTGAAGACATTGAAGTCTTTGAAAATGTAAAAGATTGAAGACATTGAAGTTTTTGAAAATGTAAAAGACTGAAGACATTGAAGTCTTTGAAAATTTTCACTAAATGCGAACACGCTTGGTAAAGAAATCAAACCCCCAAACCAATCGGAACAGCACACATTTTTTTCAAAAATGCAACGATGAGGAGTGAAAGTGCAAAGATAGAATTCTCAAAACCAAGAATGAGATTAAGATATTTTTGCATTTTTTTCTAAAGAGCATCAGTAGAAACACTAGATTCAATTGAATAGAGGAAAATCGCTCAAGTGTATAAAACTTCACACAGACAAGTGTTTCATCTCAATTCTGAATCACAGATACGTCATAAATTGATTTTGAAAGTCATTTCCCATCAAATCAAGGGGTAATGCGCATAATCATCACGGATCAATAGGTCTTTTTTGAGGTTGGACCTATAGGAGATTCTGGCTTCGGTTGCTTTGGTCTCTTTTTTTTTTTGGGTGTGAATAGGAGAGTAGGCATAAAGCTTTGGCTAGTAACTTAAATGGGCAATCACTTCCTATCCCTTCATGTCTTGACCAAGTTATCATTATTTTTCTTTCTTTCACTCTTTACAACAACCCAGCACATGGTTTAGATGTTTGTTTATTCCAAAGAAATTGCTTTTCCTTTCTCTTTCCTTTTTCCTTTTCACTCTTCCATTTTTGATCTAGATTTTGATTGTTTTTTAACTTTTGATAAATACCTAACTTCCTTCAAAACCCACAACTAGCCACAAAAATGATAGAAATCTCCCATGAAAACACTCTTTCTCTCCTTGCTCTCCTATCCTTAGGTAAGGTAGGAAGTTTTCATCCTAGGTTTAGTGTTCCGACAAAAAATCAAGTGTCTGGCTCAAAGGGCTTACAAAATGGCAAAAATAAGGTGCGTTGGGACAGCTGTTTGGCCAATGGCTTGAAATGTAAAGTAAAAAGAATGCCCATATCACTTCCATGAATCATATGTTATGACAATTAGAAATTCATGCAAAACCAATCGTAGAACATATCCATGCGGACACTCAACATAAAATTTGTGGTCACACGCAATCACTAAAGCTTAGGGTCTGTTTCCACATTTAGATCAAATCAGTGTTTCAACAGTTGTTCTTTTATCAAGTCCATGCAAAAACATCTGAGTCCATTTGGTATTCATGAAAGTCCTTCATTATTTTCATCCTCAAGATACACATTTTTTTCAAAAAACCTTTTTGTTGTGTTTCGATCTACAAAATTTTTGAAGAGTACTGGTGGTTGTTCCTTTCAAAAGCACATTAGTTTTAAGAAAAGGGTTGGAATCCCGGACAAAGCTATAATCCATGACTACACCATCAACATCAAAGCGTGCATGAAAATAAATAAAAAATAAACAACATGTAAAAATTTTCTTTTTTAAACAATCATCACAAAAAAATAACATAACAAAGCAATAAATAAGATAAAGAGAAGTTCACAAATTTAGAAGATCGTAGTCAGGGTGCTCAACCTCCTCCAATGAAGAAATCAAACAAATTTGCCATGTCTCCATCATCCTCAGCTCCACCTTCGTTCCCTTGGGCAGCTCCTTGAGCATCTGTAGGATCTGCCTCCTCCTGAAAGTTGGGCTTGTCCCTAGGCCATGCGACAGTGGCTCTGAACTACTCGGGAGTAGGCCATAGGTAAGGGTTAGGGTCCTGGCAATGCTGGTGAAGTGTATACTGATAGAAGTTGTCATTCAACTACATCTAGCCCCTATGGTTTCCTACCTGTTGATCAGTCAAATGTTGCATGTATCATCTGGAGCTCTATCCTCTTCATGTGAGCTGAGATGTACACTAGGGATGGTGGCTGATGTGGAGGCACTGAAGGTGTGTCTGTGGCTGGCTGCTACTGTTGGTCTTGCCCCGACTG
Source organism: Glycine soja (assembly GCF_004193775.1). Lineage (NCBI taxonomy): Eukaryota > Viridiplantae > Streptophyta > Magnoliopsida > Fabales > Fabaceae > Glycine > Glycine soja. Next base: position 20,793,893 of record NC_041021.1, read on the forward strand.
TTGTGCCTTTCTTGGCATGCAATATTTCTCAATGAATGACCTATTAATGGGAGGCCAGATAAGCTTTGTCGGCGCGACCGGTACTTTGTAGAATTGGCAGAGACCTGGAATCAATGTCGGAAATCCTAGTGCCCTGTTGGACTTCTCTGGGTCCACTGGGTGTCTTAGAGGTGCAATACCTACGAACTGGTGGATGGCATCTAAGATAAGCTGTGCCACATGAACACTGATCTTGGTCATGATGTTGTAGACCAACTGACATTTGGGTAGCGTGAGATCATAGTTGTGGTCGCTTGGAAGGATGTTGTTGAGTAGAAAGGTCGTCCAGATTTGAGTTAGAGTGGTCATGCTAGTGCGCATGATCCGCACCCAATTCCCTGCTACGCTTCATGCAAAATCATGTCCGGGGGAACAAAGTAGCTGACCTATGGCCTCTTCATCAAAACCTGAAAATTGGTTTCTTCTCTCAGTGTATTCGCATCATTGTCCCTCTTCTAAGACCAATGGATGCCCAAAGAATTGGTTGATAGCATCTGTGTCATAGGGAATCCATTGACCCAGCACTCTGGAGCGCTTATCCATGATGCCTTCTTCAGTAGGTCAGGCATTAGCATAAAACTCCATGACTACTTCAGGATCATATTTAGCCATGGGCTCTGCTAACTGTGTTTGATGCCTCCTAGCAATTTATGCCTGAAACTTTGTATACTCACCCTCTGCTAGCTGGACCTGCCTTTCCTTGAGAAAAGACCAATCTTTAATCACTTCAAAATGGCGCTGGTGTTCCTCGCTTCAGAAGTAGTGCCCATCAAACTCGATGTCTACAGGTGGAGCCATACTTGATCCATCTCCTATAGCGACTTTCCTGGCTCTTTTAGCAGAAAGCTTCTTTGGGTCCATATGTGACAACAAAAACAAAGGCAAAACGACACTAGCATCTTAGCAAAATTTATTTTCAAAAAGAGCTAGCCATTGAAAAAAAAAATCATTTATATATACTTTTTCATATATTTAAATTATTTTTAAGCGACCAAGGAGCTAATCTGTGCACAAGTTCAGTCTAGCATAGCCTTACAACCAAAAACATCATTAAGCACAAATTCAATCCACCTAACTACCCCAATTTTAACAAAAAAATGATGGTGATTCAAACCTAACAAGTTACTTGCCCATTAACAACTCAAATGATTTTTTCAATTCAATTCATAGCCCTATGTAAATTATCAATTTGAGTTTATATCTGTCGCAACCTACCCAGCGATGAGAGTGCGGGCGAAAAGCCAAAGGAGTGTCTTCCAAAAAGGAAAACACATGGGAGTCGCCACCAACATTTATTTGAGGAAAACGTTAGAAAAACCAAAAAGAGGTCTGTGAATTTCGAAAATAAGGGTTCGGGAGTTGTTTACACATAGGGAAGGTTAATCGAGTGTGTGCAACGTGACTTCGAAATTATTTATTTTCCCTTTTTATATTTTTATTTTTTTTGGGTCGATAAGGGTGTTTCCCTTGCTCCTATATATCCTCAGGTGTGATGAGGAATTCAGACCTATGTAGTTCTTTAAGTCTGAAAGCTTGTGTGTTGAGTTGGTTTTATGCTTTTGAAAGGTTCATTTTAGTTGCAAACAAAGAGTCGTTTAAGGCATTGGACCTTGAAACGATGTTCTAAATTTTGAAAAGCGGAGAGAATCATTAAGGCATTGGACCTTGGAACGATCTCAAGTGATATTTGATGAAATGAAGTTAGTTATGAGTTGGTTTTATCTTGGTTTTGTTTATTAATTTTCAATCTTTTTAACGATAATTTTACTGCACTAGTGATCGGTTAAGATTGAACTTTACAAAGAAAAAGAGATTGATGATGATAGATGGAGAAGATGAATGTGCACAAAACAACAAAGGGGGACCCCTATGGATGCATAGATCACATTCAAATCTTAAAAACAAAACTAACCGACGGTCGCACAAAGAACATCGAACAAGGAAGACATTGAAGTCTTTTGAAATGTAAACAAATACATTGTAGTCTTTTGAAAGCGTAAATGACTGAAGACATTGAAGTCTTTTGAAATGTAAACGAATACATTGTAGTCTTTTGAAAGCGTAAATGACTGAAGACATTGAAGTCTTTGAAATGTAAATGAAGACATTGTAGTCTTTTGAAAGCGTAAATGACTGAAGACATTGAATTCTTTGAAATGTAAATGAAGACATTGTAGTCTTTTGAAAGCATAAACGCCTGAAGACATTGAAGTCTTCGAAATGTAAATGAAGACAATGTAGTCTTTTGAAAGTGTAAATGACTGAAGACATTGAAGTCTTTGAAATGTAAATGAAGACATTGTAGTCTTTGAAAGCGTAAATGACTGAAGACATTGAAGTCTTTGAAATGTAAATGAAGACATTGTAGTCTTTGAAAGCGTAAATGACTGAAGACATTGAAGTCTTTGAAATGTAAATGAAGACATTGTAGTCTTTTGAAAGTGTAAACGACTAAAGACATTGAAGTCTTTGAAATGTAAATGAAGACATTGTAATCTTTTGAAAGCATAAATGACTGAAGAAATTGAAGTCATTGAAATGTAAATGAAGACATTGTAGTCTTTTGAAAGCGTAAAAGACTGAAAACATTGAAGTCTTTGAAATGTAAATGACAGAGGACTTTGAGTCCTATGAAAGCATAAAGGCAGAGGACTTTGAGTCCTATGAAAGATAAAGGTGAGGACTTTGAGTCCCATGAAATATAAAGGCGAGGACTTTGAGTCCAATGAAAGATAAAAGCGAGGACTTTAAGTCTTGTGAAAGATAAAGGCGAGGACTTTGAGTCCTATGAAGGTAAAGGTGAGGACTTTGAGTCCCATGAAAGATAAAGGTGAGGAATTTGAGTCCCATGAAATCATAAATCAAAGGATGTTGAGTCCTAATAAACAAGCCAGTAGGCACTAGTACCAAAGGGCTCAACCTTATGAGAAAGCAAGAGGTTGACTCTTTGAGAGGGTTTCTCATCCTAAACTTAAAAGATAGGACATTAGATTTGGGAAATTGGTATATAAAGATAAATCTATGCACTTATAATCTAATATGAACATGATTTTGGGGATGCAGATGCATGCAACCTTCATCTTGAAATGCTAGTAATGCAAAAGGTTTTGAATCATGAAAATTGTGTAATGCTCATGACATTCTTTTCCTATTTTTTTAATTTTGCTTTTGATTTGATTTTTTTTTTCTTTTTTTTTTCTTCTTGTGGAAAACACAGATTAACTGTCTCTTTCTGAAAGACATGATAACTCATGAGACCTTGTCCTATCTTTTTGCAAATTTCTTCAGGGACTCCCTTAAAGTGTTTGTTTTGTTTGATTTAGTCACTTGACAATTTTGGAATGACGGCAATGGAGCCGTTTGACATTTAATCAATCAACCGAAATATTGATCCTAGTAGGGTTTTCCCCTTTCTTTTTAAAAAGTTCGATTATTTTGCACAACAAGAAAACATAAGGCTTTGGGATCGATCGTGCGCCCCATTGAAGGATGGCAATGGATTGTCACACTTTGGTATGTGACCAAGTGAAACTTTCCCGATTTAAGATCTTAGAGTGATGCTAAAGGTCTGTCGATCCCGCTGAAACTTGATGACATGGGCTGATCCCAAAAGAATTTATACAACAAAGGCCACCCTTGGATTCAAAAGGAATCCTAAGGAGTCTGCATGAGCAACTAACATCAAATGTACCCTACTATCACAATTGTCTTTGGGCATTTTCCACGAGCTCCTGGTTGAATGAGTTTTCTTCTCAAATGTGCAAGTGTAAAACCTCGAGGATTCTCTTTATATATATATATATTCAACAATCACAAGTGTGTGCGGGTTTCATTCTAGAATCCCAACTTAAAAGCAAAATTAGTCATTCCTTGATCCACATGGGCTTTATTGGGCTTGTAACTTGGTCAGGGGTAAGAGGGCTATGAAAGAAAGGATTAGAGAGGCTCAAAGAGTGTTTGATGGTTATATTGAGTAAGAACCTTGAGAGTCTTGCTTGTACTTTTGTTCCTTTCAACTCTTGGGTCGGGTTCTACTTCTTTTGTCTTATACATTAATCCTTATTGCACTTTTTTGCCTTCCTTGTAAAATCGGGAGATCTTTTGTCTCTCCTTTTCTTCACTTTCCTTTGGCAGATTTTATTTTTCTTTTTCCTTTCATTGTTGCCCAACTTCATGCATGTGTTGTTTGCATTGCTCTTCTCGCCGATTTAGTGGTGGTTCCTACTCAGGGTTCCTATTTTGTTTTTGTTGTTTTTTTTTTGTGTTGTTTTTAGAAAACAAATATGCTTTGGCTCGAAGGGGGTGGCAAGGGATAAATTAGTGTTTGGGATGTTGAAACATGGCCATGTGTCATTTCAAATCTTGACCAGATACTTTTGTAGTTTGGATTTTGGGACCAAACCCCTGATAAACACGCTCCTGATTCTTTCTTCTTTTTATTTTTTATCAACCCTAATTTTTGCTTAGACTGCCCCTTCGGGTTTTCAACCTACCGGGTGAGAACTTCTGATTTGCCCCTAGGTTTACTTGAGGCTCATGCGTGGTGCCTCTCATTGTCCCTGTGTAGGGCTCTGAGGTATCTATTCATGTCTTTTGTCATGACCTTGTAGCAAGGAAACAAGAAAGAAGTTGTGCAGGTTCTCGAAAATGAATTTTCAAGGACAAGAAATATTTACAACATTTTCAATTGACAGATTAAGTCTAATGACTCTTGTTCTTGACAACTCACTTTTCTCTCAAAAGACAACCTTTAAGAATGATAAAATAAGGTCACATGAATGTTTGTACTTCTTATTTTGATTTGAAAGACAGTCAATCAAATCTTTTTTTCTTCTTTTTTACTTTACTCGTCATTTATAGTGTAACGACCCGCCTCATCGCTACGATATCAATACTCTAATATGCGATAATTTCAATTTTTATAAAAAGAACTCCCTTAATTTGCTTATGAAAATAGAAGTAATTTTGTCCCAACATACATTCGCTAAAACATACACATTTACTTAGGTGAATATATATATATATATATATATATATATATATATATATATATATATATATATATATATATATATATATATTTATATAGGAACAACAACTTAGTACACGTCATCCACATGATGGAAAATTAAAATTTGTTCATGCATATAAGTAAAATTTGAAGTTTACATCTTTGATTCAACAAAATGACTCATAACTCAACTATGGAGGAGTTGATAAACAAAATACAACTCTCTCCCAAAATAATGCCAACGTCGTCACGTCAGCTTGGCGGCTCCTCACCAGAATCTTACTCCCTGCACCCTGCTACTGTCATTCTGCTCCCACGAACAATGTTCGCGATCATCACAGGTATCAACCACACGATACAAATTTGCAAGGGTGAGTTCATTATAAAAATAACCAATACCAATTCCAAATAACCACAATTAGCAAGAAACACAGGCAAACATTATGAGCTTACATAACATTCATTATTCGACACTTACATCCAACAACTGTTCATCATCCACATTCAACAATTACTCATCATCCATATTCAACAATTACTCATCATCCATCCATGGATCCAATCAAGACTACACAGAATGATGCATGCACTTGACTCAACTCTCAGATGCAATGTGGTGCGTACCAACAACCAAATCCTAGGAAATAGCCTAAGCGTGTCCACACGACACTCTCACTTAAGAAACCATGTAGAGTTCGTCGAGACCACCCGGTTGTGCACGTAACTACCCCCCCATAGGTGATCAGCCTGGGGCCCAAAGGAGTTCCCTACCAGGTGACGCGCCCCCTCAGTACGAAGTACACTCTACCACAGTTATTCTATTTCCTGTTTCGTATGAGGTATGAGCGTGGCCACAAGCAATTGCCAAAGACCATGGACCAATTAAATCGCCTAAGCATCCCCTCAGAAATGCTTAGATTCTTTAACCACGCTTGTCCCCCATGAATGGGCCATCCGACAAGGTTAGTGCACTTCCCCTCCCCATGAACATACACTACCTACGACGTATGAACGTGACCACAAGCAAGTGCCAAAGACCATGGACCAATTAAAGCGCCTAAGCATCCCCTCGAAAATGCTTAGATTATTTAACCATGCTTATCCCCTATGAATGGGCCATCGGACAAGGTCAGTGCACTTCGCCCCCCATGAACATACACAATATCCAACATATCGAACATGGGCACCATCAAGTGCAATGACCATGGACAAATTAAAGCGCCTAAGCATCCCCGTAGAAATGCTTAGATTCTTTAACCACTCTAGTTCCCCACGAATGGGTCGTCTAACAAGGTCAATGCACCCCCCCATGAACATACACAACATGCACATGCCAATGCATTTCCAACATCAATCAACATTCCATTTCCATATCATTCTCAACATAGATATCATCTCGTCTCAATGACATTATCAACAACAACAACAACAACAACATCATTTCATATTTACATAATCATCAACATTAACATCAACCATGTTGACATGGTCTTTATTAACAACATCATCTCAAATCAATATCATCATAATTATCAATATCACCATATATCAATTAAAATCCTCAATAGTGACATCAGCAATAAATCGCATTACGCACATACATATTTTCTTTCATGCCTAAGATTCACGCTTCCCAGATCTTCAAACAACACAAATCAAATAGAGACAATAATTTCATTCATCACAATAAATATATATATTGCATCTCATTCGTCAAAACATAATTTTTCCTAAAAACTAGCATGCATACCAATAACAGTTATATCGCATCCCATTAGTTAAAAACATGATTTCTCTTGGAAAACCTACATGCACATCAAGGAAAATCATATCGCATCCCATTAGTTAAAAACATCATTTTCTATAAAGGAAAAATCAGCATGCAACAGGGACAGACAATTATTCTCATAGCTAAGTTCCCTGACCTTAACTATGGTGTTAACACGGCAAATTTTATAATAAACTCCCCTCACCTATTGTGAGCTACCCACGGGTCCCTCGTCACGTCACTTGGAGATTTATTTTTCGTCCCCGCTCGTCGGTTCCACATAAGCCTCTCAAGGGAAACCACGAAGGTCAGACCGGGCTTCGTTCTTAACCGAAACTGCGAGGCAAGTTGGAAGATTCTGCTTCGGTTGAAGGATTTCTCTCGGTGTGGGGTTTTAACGGAGAACAATGACAGTTTGTGGTGACTACTAGTGGCTGTGGGTGATGGAGAAAGAGATTGGAATTTCGGAAATGGTTTTGGAAGAAGGAAGGAGAAGAAAATGGCGTTTTTCCAAGGCTGCACGAAAAGCAAAGGCTGAAACACTCAAGTGTTTCAGCTCGCGGTAAAGGAAGCGCTTCTCACACTCCAGGCGTGGTATTGAAGATCGCAACGGTCAGATTGTGGAAAATTGTTCTGTACATTAGCCGACCCAATTTCGAGAAGATCCAACGGTTAACGAAGGCTGGGGAACATTTTTACCAAGACAGCTTCATCTAGCTTCCTTGAGAAGCTTCATTAAGAGGCTTCCTCGAGAAGCTTCCTCGTAACTTCTTTGAGAAGATTTCTTGAGAGGCTTCTTTGAGAAGCTAGATTCTTATCTACCCACACCCCTCTATGAACTAAATTAACCTCCTTGAAAATAATTACGGATAAAATAACATAACAAAATAATCAAACATCAAATATAATTACTATATATATATATATATATATATATATATATATATATATATATACATATCAGGGTGCTACATACAACACCCCACCAAATGTATAGAACGAGAAATTTTTGATTGAGTAGACTTGGAGATCAACTTAGGAGCGTAGGTCACTTGAGCAAACAAACCAACGGCTTACATTCACATTCCAATGAAAGTTAAATAAGCAAAGATGAAATTGTGAGAGAATGAGAGATAAAGACATCAAATTTATCCATATTATTAGCATTGTGATAATTTTTTACAATAATGGCATAAACTTGAAAATCCTAATGAGTCATTGGAGACATCTAACAACAATCTTCAAATTGCCCCACGCATAGTGTTGCTTGACAATGTCAGAATTCACAACCAATTGTCCTTCTCGAATTTTAGCCAGCCTGCATCAATTAGACTTTTCACCTTATGTTTCAAGGTCATACAATGCTCAATAGAATGCCCCAGAACTCCTCCATGATAAGCACATGTTGCATTCAAGTTGTACCCTCGGGAAAATGGAGGTTGAGGAACCTTTGCTGGGATTATGGCTACCATTGCATTATTCAGTAGATATGGGAGTAAGTTAGCATACGACACCAAAATTGGGGTGAATTCTACAGGCTTCTTTTCTGGAAAATTCCTTCCCTAGTTGGTGTTTTGGTTCGTGTTAAGGGTGGTTGATGTGCCATCATTTTCTTCCATTTTCTAAACCCTTTTTGCACCATTTTAATTACTGATTGGTCTTAATTGTCAATTAATTAGGCAGTTTTATTATTTGGGCTCATTTAGCTAATTTGATGTTTTTAATCTAATTTCAGGAATTAATGAAACATTGGGCTTAATTCGGATTTTGGTTGTGGACTTGAAGAGGGCAAATAAAGCAGCGCTTACCTTAATTAATTTTTAATTAGGAAATTTCGCAATTTTATTTTATGTGGTTCAGTGTTTATTTCGTTTTGGGCCAGAGTATTGTAATAGGGCCCAGTGACTTTGAGTGACTCTTTTTAAATAGCAGCCTTGGGATTCGTGAAGGCTATTCTGTTAGACTATTATTCAGAGCTTAGGGTTTATGGTTTTGAAGTTTTTCTGTTCTAATGCTATTGTTTCGTTCTTAATGCAATTTTCGATTTCCTGCTTCTAATTACAATTTCGTTCTTGTTTCTTCTTCTACTTTCATTTACGTTTCTGTTTTCATTTTCGTTTCTGTCTCATTTACGTTTCTGTTCATCTACGTTTCTGCTTCATGTTTCATTTACGTTTTCTGTTTGAATCTATGGAAGGCTAAATATTCTGGTGTTGTTTCCTTCTGAGGACGAAGCCCAACTCTCTTTGAGGTTTCGTTTATAATGTGGTTCCCTGGCAGTTTTCCCTTCACCAGTTAACCCAAATTCGTGAACATTAATCAGTGCACGTTTCGTGTTTGATTAATTGCCTCTGAGCCTAACTTGCGTTCATGCTTAATGGACGAAGGGCTAACTGGTGTATGTGGTGCCTAATCACGTATTGACAACCCTAGGTTGATTTTCGCTTAGTAAATTGAAATAGGGTTGGATTAAGTGGTTACTGTTAGGGACAAATTCACCATAACCCAGGATAAGAGAATGGCTTCTGAATCAGAGGAAACAACCCACTTTTAATATTATTAGTTTCGTATTCTAGTTTACTTGTTCTGCTCCTTAAATCACAAAACAAACAACCCCCCCCCCAATCGTTACTGTTACTGCAAGTATATTATGAACAATTGATTTATCATTGCTCGTTGGGAAACGACCTAGGATCACTTCCTAGTTACTGCATTTTCATGTTTATTTGATTCGGGTACGGCCTCGACCAGTGGTGTTTGGTATCGGATGTGCAACAGGCGGGTTTTGTGGCTGATTTAGGGGTGGCCTTTGTGGATGATTGGGTGTTCTTGGCTGATAGGGTGGTGAGTAATGAGAAGGGGTGATATTGGCTAAGTATTGATATTGTTGAGCTGGTGGGAAATTTGGCCATCTAGGAACGACAGTCACAGCTTGGGTTCCACCCTCCTTCTTATTCTCTCCATATGCCCCAGGCTTCCTATTCATCAAAGCAGGAAAATCAAATTTGCCTCTTCTCAGACTCACTTTGATCCTTTCGCCAGTGAACACTAAATCGGCAAAGCTAGAAGGCATGTAACCCACCATCTTCTCATAGTAGAACACCTGTAACATGTCTACTATCATTTTTATCATCTCCCTCTCCATCATTGGGGGCGCTACTTGAGCTGCCAGATCCCTCCACCTTTGGGCGCATTCTTTGAAAGATTCATGCTCCCTCTTAAGGCTTAACTTTTGCAATGGTTCAGCCTAAAAAAATATGAATAAGAAGGTAATATAAATGGCAAATAGAATAAAGAAGGATGTTACCCAATATTTCCAACAAAGGAAGTGTTGATCCTAGAACCGGAGCTCTGATTACCAAATGATATGAACCTTCATTGTACAAAGGCTGATTTAGGATCGTCTAGGATTAAACCTTGATGGAAAATGCGGAAATTGATTAAGGAAAGGATGGAAAATAAGGTGGTAAATTTTGTGGGTCTTAATAAGGTGGTTCTTGGCATAAAATGGAATAATGAGATGAGAAAATGTAGGTTAAGTGGTGGCTGGACAGAAATATAGAAATGGCAATAACTCAAGCTAAAGGGATCCAAATGAGGTGATTCCAAAACGAGGTGAAAGGTCTCGTCTTGAAATTCAATTTAGGCTCAAGAATCACTTAATTTGAGTGCGTAAAATGGGAGTTATGGCCACGAGATAATTCTGGGCAGAAGTGGATTTTCTGGAATTATGGTTTGAAAGAACACGGTTGAAGATGAAAGGAAGGAAAGAATCACTCTTTCCGGCGAGGGCAACACACAAAGGTTGTGAAAGTCCTTTGATACAGCCAGGGTGCTCTTGAATCACTCGAGAATTTAGGAGAATCACTCTCACTAAGATAAAAGAGATAAACTCTAATTTTCTGAATAAAACTCAACTTGTGTTTATTGATAAAATGGTTCAGCTTATATAGAAGCTTTACAGTAGATTTTAGTAATGACCCACTAACCTAGAATTAAAATAACTTAATGCCATTAACCTAGGGAATTAAAAAAAAACTTAATGGCTGAGTGTAACTGAAATTGTGGCAACCAAAAGTCACCCCCAACAGCCAACAAGTCAGCCACCATTTGGTCTCCCAAAAGGCTGATGTCTTGGTTGCTAATTGGGCCCTTATTACAACTTGAACTAAACCTAACTAAAGCCCTTTTATTTGATTAACCCAAAATATATTTTTGGTCAGCCAACTTTACAAGGATTAGGCCATTATTTAGACAAACTAAACACTCTAAAATTGAGACAAAGTGGTGCCATTTAGTCCTCATCCATTTGGGCCATGATACAACTCACAACCTTGGACTTTTCTCCTTGAAACTTGGGCTTGTATTCAAATAGTATGGACAACACTTGTTGAAGACCTTCCTTGGCTTTCCTTGCTCTAGCCCTTGTCATAGGCCCTCCAAGTCCTTCAAGTGGATCCTTGCCCTTGCTCTTGGTCATGCCCTCATCAGATTGCATCAGTTGGGAGGCAAGCCATATGGTGGGAAGGAATGCATGTTCTAAACTTGCACAGAATAGGGGCCACCCGTACTTCCTAATGCTTCGCCTCCCTGCCCTACCATATCCGAGATTGGAGAATTTACTTGATTGAGGCCAGATGGGTGAGTCGGATCCACCTCAGTGGCGATACACTTGGCAACGACTGTAGTCGTGTTGACCTCTATCATTTTCTCATACTCATCATGGCTTCCATCATTGTGGTCATTTTCTCTTTCATTGCCTCCATGTCAGCCTTCATCTGCTCTTGCACCTCCTCTATTTCACTCATTACTCTAGCTCTAGCATGTGTTTGGAAAAGGTGCCGTAAAGCACGCTCTTTCCTTATGATTATAAGGATTACGGTTCTGATTTGAAAGAAAGAATGTAATGAGCAATGCATCCAAATGTGAAAAGAAAAATAAGCATGGATGTATGTGAATGATATATTGTTGAAGTATTGCAATTTTTACACAGGACATTCAGTAGAACATAGGGTCGAATCAATTCAGATTTTCATTAAAGCAACATGGTTCATCAAATCTTGTTAGAGTCAAAGTGAAATTGGAAATAAAACATGGACATCAATAGTACTCAATTTTGTAAATTATTTAGCTCAATAATGTGTTGGCAGTAGCCAAAGAAGCTATGCAAACTCGATCCATCTTCTGCCCCAACTTTCGCAAGCTGGTTACTTCCATACTTGACCTTGACATGATGAAATCCTTTTCTTAAAATCATGTGCTTGGTTCGAACCCATAATTCAAGGAATAGAAATTTTGACTGTTAATACTTCGACAACATATCATAGAGATGAATGACTTGGGCACTTATGTTATGCATGACAAATGTAATTATGAGATCGACTTGAGACGCCCAAAGAACCATCATTTCCTGGTTCACAATGCATTAGGTACCATGTTCACATGATTTTCAATCATTTTTTTAAGAGAAATGAGTGTTTAATCCCAACATGATTTGTTTATAGCTATCATCATGGTACCCAACACATGTAACTATGGTGTAAAGTTCATTCTTCATTATGGCTTTCTTTTTGTTCTTTTTTTTGGTTTGTGTTTTCTTTTTTGTTTTTTTTTGCAGAGGAAAATGCAAGGACCATGTATAAGTGAACATAACATGCGAACAATGAAAATAGAATGTATGCAGTTGGCAAAACAAAAGCATGTTGAATGAAGATGTATGATAATGCAATGACTCATGCAAATGCAATGCATGAATATGATAAATGATAAATGCAGGAATGATATGTCCATTACGATGCCATAAAGAGATGCATGATGCGACCAAGGAACAAGCCAGAGTGAGTTTGCTATGTGCCCCCCTAATTTAGGAACCTAATGGAAAGGATCCAAAAGTCCCCTTCTAGTGACAACTCCCAAGGGTGGTTTCATGTAACTTTACTGGCTTCTAGAGATATCATCCTCTTAGGTAATACATTGTGGCAATAGGGACTATCAACGACAATGCATCAAGAAAAGAGGAAAACTCTAGATGAGGCTTCATTGTTATCCAACGAGTTAGAGACCCAACATGACCATAGATCGACCTCCACTCCTTATGGCTCACATAGACCCGGGTATAGTGCCTAATATCTCAACATGTGTGCGAGGTGTAGGTACCATGGGTGCATAGAACAAAAATATTTCTAACTATGAATGTAATAGATAGACAGAGACACACCAAACACAACAACATAGCAAAGGTTATATTCAAACATGGACAAAACAAAAGATAAAAGGGAAAAGGGAACAGAAATAAAGAAAAAGGCACGATAAAACATTGCACACTGATCAAATGGCTTAACTCTCTAACGTCCCCAGCGGAGTTGACATTTGTCACAACCTACCCTACGATAGGAGTGCGGGTGAAAAGCCAAAGGAGCGTCTTCCAAAAAGGAAAACGCGTGGGAGTCACCACCAACGTTTATTCGAGGAAAACATTAGAACAACCAAAAAGAGATCTACGAATTTCGAAAATAAGGGTTCGGGAGTTGTTTACGCATAGGAAAGGTATTAGCACCCCATGCGCCTGTCACAAGGGACAGCAACCTTTAATCGAGTGTGCGCAATGTGACTTCAAAATTATTTATTTTCCCTTTTTATATTTTTATTTTTTTGGGGTCGACAAGGGTGTTGCCCTTGCTCCTACGTATGCTTAGGTGAGATGAGGAATTCAGACCTACATAGTTCTTTAAGTCTGAAAGCTTGTGTGTTGAGTTGGTTTTATGCTTTTGAAAGATTCATTTTAGTTGCGAACAAAGAATCGTTTAAGGCATTGGACCTTGAAACGATGTTTTAAATTTTGAAAAGCGGAAAGAATTGTTAAGGCGTTGGACCTTGGAATCATCTCAAGTGATATTTGATGAAATGAAGTTAGTTATGAGTTGGTTTTATCTCGGTTTTGTTTATTAACTTTAAGTCTTTTTAATGACAATTTTACTGCACTAGTGATCAGTTATGATTGAACTTTACAAAGAAAAAGAGATTGACGATGATAGATGGAGAAGATGAATGTGCACAAAACTACAAATGGGGACCCCTAAGGGTGCATAGATCACATTCAAATCCTAAAAACAAAACTAACCAACGGTCACATGAAGAACACTGAACAAGGAACGATGTAGGGATTGGTCACAGTTGTGATTTGGCAGCGCATCGGCTTCGTCTCCTCTTCTTTCTTCTTTTTTTTTCTCTCTTCTCTCAATTCCCTCACCTTCTGAACCTTGGAACCCTTCCTCAGCCTCCCTAGCATGCCTATTTATAGGGAAATGGACACTTGGGGCAAAGACAGCTTACCCAGGCAAGCTGAAACTTAGTGCTGAAGCAATGAACTCGCCCAGGCGAGTTGGTTTCTTCACCATGAAGTTATTTGGTGGCCCAGCTGAGCCAGAGGCTAGCCTGGGCGAGCTAAGGTCCAGTAAAATCAAGGAAAAGACCCTTTTGCCCCCCTTTTTTTGGTATTTTTGCATTCTAGATCAAAACGCTGAATGATCCTCTATGTCGCACTGTAACTGGCGTTCAACACCGTAAGTCGACTAGCAAGGATCAAAAGATCAACGAACGATAGTCTCCAGACGAAGTTAGGGTATGACAATATCTTACCTAATTAAGTGACTAAACATGTTCAACATTTCAAAAATTAAAAAAGAACATAGCCTAACCCTTGTGGCATTTCACCGAACACTTGGTGTGCACATGTTTAAGCATGCAAAAATGAGGATTCGAGCATAGTCAAACAAAGCAAAAAGGTAAACCAACAAGGATGCCCTACTATGATTCAAACCAACACACTTTTACACAAAAAGAAACAACCAAACAGCCATCATCTACATTGCATTTTCCCTTCAAAAAGAAAGAACAAATCATCAAACATAACAAGAAGAAAATGAAACTTTCAAGCTGAAGATGATTCTTACTTGGATGAGATGAAAGGAATGCAAAAGATTTGAAGGGAATGTGCACTTAGATGATTTGATGTTGCTGCCAAAATGGATGCCTTGTGGGTTTTGAGTGATGAAGCTTTGAAATTTTGGAGAAAATGGGGGTGAAATCTGATTTGACCCCTTATTTAAGCTGTTGTCTGCACTGGCTTGCCTAGGCGAGTTAAAATTAATTTTCTTTTTTTTATTTTTTTTATGAAAAACCTAGGCAAATTACGTATCAATCCTAATTTTTCTTTGGGGGTGAAAAACCTTTTTATTTTATATATTGTTTTTTTATAAGCCTTATAATTACGTATAAATCATAGGCAAAAAAATGAGATAATTCAAAATGAAAAATGAACAAATACCAACACGCAACAGAAAGCATAAAGCATAAAATTAAAGAGCAAAGTTTAGAGATACTAGGTTACCTCCTAGGAGTGCTTCTTTAACGTCTTTAGTCGAACGCATGATTGTAGCCGAGGCTTCGCCATCTCATCCTTCCTAATTCTTTTCTTCGATCGTGAGCAAATTTGATCATGGACTTAGCACCTGTTGGCACCTACTCTAATGCCTTGAAAAAGAGAATGTTAACACGCAAATGTTTAAAATGCTATGACATGCTTACATCGCCTTTCCTATCTGCCTCTAGGTCTACCCAAGGCTCACGCATGGCGCCTATCACAACCCAAAATGACTCTTCCTTTTTTCTTTGCAAAACTTTTAGAGATGATAAGATGCAATTGCATGCATGTTTGTATTGAACATTCATTTAGTGCAACAATTAACCAAGCGATTTTGTTCAATTTTACTCAACACTTACACTGACAAACGTGTCGAACGAGCGACTTTTAATCAGGCAGATTCGGCCATTGGCTCTGGAGTGTAGGTTATGTGAGCGAGCAATGCGGGAGCGTACATTCGTACCCAACAACGATAAAAAGTGCAAAAGACACACATTTAGAGAGAGAGAGGTACAAAACACCAATCCATATTTATTAACATTGTGATTTATTGTTTACAATGATAGCCTAAAACATAAAAATCCTAATGAGTCCTTGGGGAGGCCCAAACAGCGAGCCTTTAAACTGCCCCAAGCATTATGCATAGTATCGCTTGACAACATCAGAATTCACAGGCGAAGGCAGCTCTTCATCATCCATGTTCATGAGTAATAGTGCTCCACCCGAGAAAGCCTTCTTACCACAAAAGGTCCTTCATAGTTCGGGGCCCATTTCCCTCTATGATCTTTCTGAACATGAGAAACTTTCTTCAAAGTAAGTTCCCCCTCGCTGAACTCACACGGGCACACCCTTTTGTCGAATGCGCTCTTTATTCAGCTCTAATATAGCCGCTCATGACTCATGGCGGCCAATCTCTATCCCTCAATAAGATTTAACTGGTCAAAATGAGTATGGGCCCATTCCGCTTCTTCCAATCCTGACTCCACTAGAATTCTTAAAGAGGGAATCTCCACCTTGAAAGGGAGCACAACTTCCATCCTATACACCAAAGAGAACGAGGTTGCCCCAGTAGAAGTGCGTATAGAAGTTCAATAACCATGCAATGTGAAGGGTAGCATTTCATGCCAATCCTTGTATGACATTGTCATCTTCTGACCAATTTTCTTGATGTTTTTTTTGGTGGCCTCAACTGCCCCATTCATCTTGGGTCGATAAGGTGTTGCATTATGGTGTTGGATTTTGAAATCCTCACACATTTCCTTCATCATCTTGTTGTTCAAATTGGTGGCATTATCGGTGATGATCTTCCTGGGCAACCCATATCTACAAATTATTTCATTCTTGATGACCCTGACCACCACCTTCCTAGTCACATTAGCATATGAGGCCGCTTCCACCTATTGGGTGAAGTAATCAATTGCGACTAAGATGAAACAATGCCCATTTGAAGCCTTGGGTTTGATAGCCCCAATCACATCTATGCCCCACATTGAAAACGACCATGGTGCTGACAACACATTCAACGACATAGGTGGAGCATTAACATTATCCGCAAAGGCTTGGCACTTATGGCACTTCCTCACGTGAACACAACAATCATTTTCCATGGTGATCCAGTAATATTCGGCTATCAGAATCTTTCGGGCTATGGCATGCCCATTGGCATGGGTGCCAAAGGATCCTTCATGTACGTCCAATAGTATCTGCTCGGCCTCATTCGTAGTCACACACCGAAGCAATACCATATCATGGTTTCTTTTATATAGGACATCCCCACTCAGGAGGAAACTGGCTGCCAACCTCTATAATGTCCTCTTGTCATTGTTAGAGGCCTCAGGTGGGTATTCCTTGTCCTTAATGTATCGTTTGATATCGAAATACCAAGGTTTACCATCCTCTTTTTCTTCTATCAAACAACAGTGTGCAGGCCCAACACGACATTTGATGTTGATGCATGGCAAATCTCCATGAGGGCTTACTTTGAACATGGACGATAAAGTGGTAAGGGCGTCGACCATTTGGTTTTCCTCTCTAGGAATGTGATGAAATGATATATCATCAAAGAGTTCTATCAATCCCTTGATGTAATCCTGGTAAGGCACCAACTTGTGGCCTTTGGTCTCTCATTCACCTTTCAACTGATGAATTACCAACGCCGAGTCTCCATATACTTTGAGCAACTTGACCCTGAAGTCAATCACTGCTCGGATCCCTAGGGCACATGCTTTGTACTCCACCAAATTATTTGTACAATTGAAACACAATCTAGCCATGAAAGGAAAACATTGTTTGTCTGGCGAAACCAATACTGCCCCAATTCCATGACCCAGTGCATTAGACAAACCATCAAACCATACAATCCACTTATCATTGTCTTCATCTTCACTTTCTTCCTCAAATAGGGCCATAATACCCTCGTCAGGGAATTCTGGATGCATAAGCTGATAATCACTTATGGGTTGTTGAGTTAGATAATCTGCCAAGGCGCTCCCTTTTACTGCCTTTTGGGTGACAAACAATATCGAACTCTGATAACAAAACCTACCATCAAGCTATTCTCCCAGCGAGAGCAGGCTTTTCGAAAATGTACTTGACTGGATCCATTTTGGATACCAACCAAGTAGTGTAACTCAACATATATTGCCTTAAACGATGAGTTACCCATGCGAAGGCACAACATGTCCTTTTTAGTAACGAGTATTTCATCTCGCATGCTGTGAATTTCTTGCTCAAGTAATAAATGGTCTGCTCTTTCTTTCCGGATTTATTGTGTTGCCCTAGCACACACCCCATTGACCCATCTAACACTGTCATGTATAGAATAAGAGGTCTTCTAGGAATTGGTGGTACGAGCATAGGAGGATTCATCAAACACCGTTTAATTCTCTCAAATGCTACTTGACAATCATCGTCCCACTTAACAGACTAATTCTTACGCAACAACCTGAAAAGAGGCTCACAAGTGGCAATTAACTGCGATATGAATCTAGCGATGTAGTTCAACCTCCCCAAGAAACCTCGGACTTGCTTCTCTGTACGCGGCTTGGGCATCTTGAGAATTGCTTTCACCTTATCTGGATCTACCTCTATCCCCTTCTGGCTAACAACAAAATCGAGCAACTTTCCAGATTTTACCCCAAACATACACTTTGTGGGATTCAATCTCAACCTGTATTTACGTAATTGCCCGAAAAACCTTCACGAATTGACTAGGTGTTCCTCTTTCGTTCTTGATTTTGCGATCATATCATCCACGTAGACCTCAATCTTCTTGTGCATTATGTCGTGGAATAATGCCACCATGGTTCGCTGGTGCGTTGCCCCAACATTCTTCAGCCCAAACGACATCACTTTATAGCAGAAGGTTCCCCATAGAGTAATGAAAGTTGTCTTCTCCAAGTCCTCCAATGCCATCGTTACCTGGTTATAACCTGAAAATCCATCCTTGAAAGACAACAAGGTAGAACGGGTCATGTTATCCACGAGAACGTCGATGTGTGGTAAAGGAAAATTATCCTTTGGACTGGCTCGATTTAGATCTCGATGGTCCATGCACATTCGCACCTTTCCATCCTTTTTGGGGACTGGCACGATATTGGCAACCCATTATGGGTATCGGGCGACGGCCAAAAAACCTACATCGAATTCTTTCTTTACCTCCTCCTTTATCTTTAGGGACATCTCAGGCTTCATTCTCCTCAACTTTTGTTTCACTGGGAGCACTCAGGATTCAATGGTAGCCTGTGTTGCACAATTTATAAGCTCAAACCAGGCATATCCTGTTCAGACCAAATGAAGATGTCTTGGTAGTCTCGCAACAGAGCCACTAACTCATCTCGCTCATTAGTGGACACACAAGTGCTGATCTTGACTTCCCTTTTCTCTTCACTGGTGCCGAAGTTAACAACCTCGATCTCCTCTTGATGCGGCTTTATCTCTCTTTCTTCCTGTTCCACTATTCTTCTCATATCCGGGGGTGATGTGCCATTATTTTCTCCTATTTCTTAACCCTTTTTGTACCATTTTAAGTACTGATTAATATTAATTGTCAAATTAATTAGGTAGTTTTATTATTTGGGCCCATCCAGCTAATTTCATGTTTTTAATCTAATTTTAGGAATTAATGAAGCATTGGGCTTGAATCCAGAATTGGGCTTGGACTTGAAGAGGCCAGACTATTTTATTCTATAAAATTTTATCTTATCTAGATATTATTTAGATTTTATCTCATCTAGATATTATTTCATCTAGATCTTATCTTATCTAGATTTGATTTTATTTTATTTATGGGCTTGGATTTAAAACAGATTTGTAAGCTTTGGGGCTGAAAAACTATATAACAGCACCAAGGTTCTAGTTTAGGCCTCTCTTCTCTCTCTCTTCACTCTCTCGTATTTTCATTTTTAGTTTTAGGCTTTTCTTCTTTTAGACATTTTTTCGTTTTGCAATTCCAGTTTTGCTTTTTCGTTTTAGCAATAAAATTTCGTTCTTCAATCTATAATTTCGTTCTCTATTGATTAATGGAAGGCTAAGTCCCCAGCGTTTTTTTTCTCTTGAGGATCAAGCACAGTTCTCTTTGAGGTTCTATTATTACTGTTAAATTCTGTTCAGTTTTTCCTCTTCACTAATTACTCTGAATTTGTTGCTATTAATTCATGCATGCTTAGTGCTTGATTAATTGTCTCTGGGCTTAGTTTACGTTCATGCTTAATGATCGTTTATGAGTAATTGGTGTATGTGTTGTTTAATCACATAATGAATGCCTTATGTTAAATTTCGCCTAGTAATTTAATTTAGGGTTGGATTAAGTGGTTGAACTGAATAAGGATAAACTCTCGTAACCTAGGATAAGAGACTTGCTTGTGAATCAAGGGGAAGCAACGTGTTTTAATTCTGATATTTTCTAATTCATATCTATTCGTTATTTAATTTACAAAAGCAAACAACCCCCCCCCCCTCATTCGTACTATTTTCCTACTATTTGTTATGAACATTTGGTGTATCACTGCTCATTGGGAAACGACCTAGGATCACTTCCTTGTTACTGCATTTTAATGTTTATTTGATTCGGGTACGTCCTTGATCAAATTTAGCGCTGTTGCCAGGGAGCAGTGTCCAAAGGTTCATAATAGCTAGTGTCGTGTTAGTGTTTAATTCTTGTGTTAGTGTTTAATTCTTTCGTGCTGTGTTAGTATTGTTTAGTACCTTGTTATTTTGTTTATTGTGTGATCTGTTTTAGTTTTTCTATTCAGCGCCTCCCCTATTTCAGTTTTTTGTTTTGCTGTGAATAGTGATTTGCGATAGATTTAGCGACCAATTTTGTGAACTGGAAAACAGCGTAGTAGTGGAAATCCCTTAGCGACAGATTTTAGAGACCACCCTTGCTGAATTAATTGGGATTTTTCATTTTGGTAGCTATAGTTGTTATTTTTGGATGAATTTTTTTGTGGTCACTTATTTTGATCCATATTTTGTGGGAAAAATAGCTGAAGCCCTTAGTTCGGTCAGATTTGAAAGTTCCAAAAAAGTAGCAAATTTGATTTTTGTCAGAACTTCAAACGGCCATAACTTTTGCTCCGGTTATCAAAATCACAATTATTATATATGTATTTGGGGTAGAAAAAAATTTCCCATGCCGTTGCAGCCTGCCATAGCCTAGTTGAGGTCTCCTTCTTCCAAAAATTGCAATTCTGTCAAAAGTTTTTTTATTTTCCAAGTATTATTCTCTTATTTTTCTTAACTTATCATTTTTAGCTTCTAGAGTTAGACTTCGTTTGAAATTTTTTGTGCTATCTTCTCATCATTTTATAAGGTTGCTCAAAAAATTTCAAGTCATTTGGATATCATTTAATGGTAGTTGTAGTTCAAACCTACACTGTTACTTGCATAAGAAGGCAACTAGTTGTGCATGCTGAATATAGTGTATGACTAGAGGCAATCCATCTGACTTACAACCCTTTGATCCTGAGATAGATAGGACATTTCATAGATTAGTTAGACATCATTTAGTACCTTTTGAGCATCCTGAGCATTCTGTTATTGGTGATTTTGAGCATTATTGTTTTGAACATTCTGATTTTGAACATTTTGAGAACATGGCACAACCTCCACCGCGTGAGAGGACTCTAAGGGAAATGGCTGCACCTGATTTCACCTACGAAAGCTTGTGCATCCAATACCCTGATGAGGATGTCCCATATGTTCTTAAAACTAGACGAATCCATTTGCTTCCAAAGTTTCATGGCCTTGCAGGTGAAGACCTGCACAAACATCTGAAAGAATTCCATATTGTCTGCTACACCATGAAACCCCCAGATGTCCAGGAGGATCACATATTTATGAAGGCCTTTCCTCATTCTTTAGAGGGAGTGGCGAAGGACTGGCTTTATTACCTTGCTCCACGGTCCATCACGAGTTGGGATGACCTCAAGAGAGTATTCTTAGAAAAAAAATTTCCCTACTTCCAGGACCACGGTCATCAGAAAGGATATTTCAGGCATTAGACAACTCAGTGGAGAGAGCTTGTATGAATACTGGGAGAGATTTAAGAAACTATGTGCCAGTTGCCCTCACCACTAGATTTCTGAGCAGCTTCTCCTCCAATATTTTTATGAAGGACTCAATAACATGGAGAGGAGTATGATAGATGCTGCCAGTGGTGGAGCTCTTGGAGACATGACCCCTGCTGAAGCCAGAAATTTAATTGAGAAGATGGCTTCAAACTACCAGCAATTTAGTGCCATAAGTGATGCTATTGTCATTAGAGGAGTGCATAAAGTAGCCACGAATTCATCTTCATCAGGTGAGACTAAGAAGCTTAAAGGTAAACTAGATGCCTTGGTTAACCTGGTAACTCAACTGGCCATGAATCAAAAATCTGCACTTGTTGCCAGACTCTGTGGTTTATGCTCCTCTGCCGACCACCACACAAACCTTTGCCCTTTTGTGCAACAATCTGAAGCAATTGAACAGCCTGAAGCTTATGCTGCAAACATCTACAACAGACCTCCTCAACCTCAGCAGCAAAATCAGCCACAACAGAATGACATCTCCAACAACAGGTACAATCTCGGGTGGAGGAATCATCCCAACCTTAGATGGTTGAATCCTTCACAACAGCAGTAGCAACAACAACCTTATTTTCAAAATGTTGCTGGCCCAAGCAGACCATACATTCCTCCACCAATCCAGCAGCAACAACAGCAACAACCCCAGAAACAACAAACAGTTGAGGCTTCTTCGCAACCTTCCCTTGAAGAACTTGTGAGGCAAATGACTATGCAAAACATGCAGTTTCAACAAGAGACCAGAGCCTCCATTCAAAGCTTAACTAATCAGATGGGACAATTGGCTACACAGTAAAATCAACAACAGTCCCAGAATTCTGACAGATTACCTTCTCAATCTGTCCAGAATCCCAAAAATGTGAGTGCCATTGCATTGAGGTCGGGAAAGCAATGTCAAGGACCTCAACCAGCAACATCTTCCTCATCCGTAAATGAACTTGCCCAACTTCACTCTACTCTAGAAAAAGATGATGACAATAATTTAAAGAGTAAGTTACCTAACAATTTCTATGCAGGTGAATCTAAAGAGAAGCAACATATCACTCTTCCATTCCCTCCAAGAGCAAGTTCCAACAAAAAAATGGAAGAGGCAGAGAAGGAGATTGATTGAGGTCGTACCCGAATCAACTAAAAATTAAAATGTAGTAACTAGGAAGTGATCCTAGGTCGTTTCCCAACGAGCAATGATACACCAAATGTTCATGACAGATAGTAGGAAAATAGTAATGAATGGAGGGGGGGTTGGTTGGTTGTTGCAAATTAAACAACGAGTAAAATTAAATTAGAAAATATCAAAATTAAAAGACGTTGCTTCCCCTTGATTCACAAGCAAGTCTCTTATCCTAGGTTACGAGAGTTTATCCTTATTCAGTTCAACCACTTAATCCAACCCTAAATTAAATTACTAAGCGAAATTCAACATAAGGCATTCATTATGTGATTAAGCATCACATACACCAATTACTCATAAACGATCATTAAGCATGAACGTGAATTAAGCATAGAGACAATTAATCAAGCACTAAGCATGCATGAATTAATAGCAACAAAATCAGAGTAATTAGTGAAGAGGGAAAACTGAACAAAATTTAACAGTAATAATAGAACCTCAAAGAGAACTGTGCTTGATCCTCAAGAGAAAACAACACTGGGGACTTAGCCTTCCATTAATCAATAGAGAACGAAATTATAGATTGAAAAACAAAATTTTATTGCTGAAACGAAAAGTAAAAGTTGGAATTGCAAAAAACGAAAAAAAGGAGAAAGAGAAGAGAGAAGAGAAGAGAGGCCTAAACTAGAACCTTGGTGCTGTTATATAGTTTTCTAGCCCCAAAGCTTACAAATCTGTTTTAAATCCAAGCCCATAAATAAAATCAAATCAAATCTAGATAAGATAAGATCTAGATGAAATAATATCTAGATGAGATCAAATCAAAATAATATCTAGATAAGATAAGATAAGATAAGATCTAATTTTGTAGAATAAAATAGTCTGCCCCCTTCAAGTGCAATCCCAATTCTGGATTCAAGCCCAATGCTTCATCAATTCCTGAAATTAGATTAAAAACATCAAATTAGCTGAATGGGCCCAAATAATAAAACTGTCTAATTAATTTGACAATTAAGACTAATTAGTACTTAAAATGGTGCAAAAAGGGTTAAGAAATAGGAGAAAATAACGGCACATCAAAACCCCCCCATACTTAGCCTTTTTCTCTCCTGGGCAAAATGAAATAAAGAAAAAAAGCCAAGGATATCAAAGAAAGACAAACACAAACATTTACATATTTCTCAATGAACATCAAGGAATGAAAGGAATGGGTAACATCTAACATGAAGAGATCCAAAGAGTCAAGACACTCGTGAAAATCATCTAAGCAACCCAATCATGGAAAATAGTTAATCAGCTTAAGAATGAAAAGTGATAAAGCCTCACAAGATATACACTCTATCTCTCAAGTGTCTAGGCTATTGTTTACTCTCGAAGCACCCATGAAAAAGAACACCACATAGACTTGGCAAAATTCTAAAATTGACAACAACTTACAAACACATGCACATGAGGATCGAAAGGTCTTTAAAGGTTGTAATGGGGCCAAGGACAAGGTAGGAAAGAAAAATATGGAATAAATAGTTAAATCCCAAAGGAATAGAGGAGCAATGGGGAATAAGTGGCAATTAAGCACAATTAGTAAACCCAAACCCTCTAATATCAACAAAGTCAACCAAGGCTCCCAAATCAAGTCCTCATTTATTCAAGTTCACGTCATTTCTTCTTCTCCTATTTTTTTTTAACAGTACGAATTTGTAGAATTTGCAGCAATTGAATTTTTTTTTCTTTTTTTTCATTTTTTTAAATAGTACGAATTTGAAGATTAAAGCAAGAACTAGGCAATATATATATACATCAAGCATGGCCAAAATAAAACATTAAGCATGGCCAAAAATTATATCTTCCAATAAAACATACCCCCCACACTTATTCCCAACTTATTCCCAAAACAATTCCAAAGCTCCAAAATTCCTTAAGGGTAAGGTGATATCATGGTTTTTCACTTAAGGCTTGTAATGAGCTTCAAATCTAAGAAAGGGGAACATAGGCTCAAAGGGGCTATCAAAGGAATTAATTCAAGGTAAGTCCATTTGGCTAGAAGCTTATAAGAACAAAATTGCCTAAATCATTTCCAAATATGCGTGTGAATTAGGAAGCATCAACAAGAATCAAGCCAAGGCTATTGTGCAAGCAATCAATGGGGCAAAACACACCAAAAGATTATGATGATGGATGGCTCAAATTCTCACAAAGGTAAACTTATCACTTTCAAATTAAGCTTTCAAAACTATCATGACATGTAGAGGAAAAACAAGGATTTCAAATCACAAAATGTCAAGAGACTTTTATTTTCAGAACAATTACCCATTTCTTGAACATATCATATAATTCAAAGAAAAATATGCAAAGTTGTACATGCAAACAGAATTGACCTAAAATATTAAACTAGAAACCCAACAAAACTAACAAAACTAACAAATTTAACAAAAACAAAACTAGCAAAACCAAAACCAAACAAAAACAAAACTAACAAAACTAGCAAAACCAAAACCAAAGAACACTCCCCCCCCCATACTTAAACAACACATTGTCCTCAATGTAGCATAATTAAAAGACTAAAAGCAATTAAACCATCAATTAGAATCGGACAAATGTAATAAAAGTAAAGAAGGAGATAGGAAAAGAAAAACTCCCTAAGTCATGGTGGAAAAGAAGTAAGCTGAAGTAAGGAGATCTTTTGAGCAAGGACAACCCCCAATGTGTAATTGGATGCATCGCACATTAGCTCAAATGAGGCTATCCAATGAGGTGCCTGAATGATAGGGGTGGTAGTCAGTGCTCTTTTGAGGCAATGAAAGGCCTCTTTGCATTTATCATTAAAGTCAAAATCCACCACCTTTTGCAACAAATTGGATAGTGGAAGGGCTACTTTGCTAAAATATCTTATAAAGTGCTTGTAAAATCCTGCATGACCAAGAAAAGATAACACCTCTCGCACACAAGAGGGGTAAGGCAATTGTGAAATAACAGAAATTTTTGCAGGATCTACTTCAATGCCCTTATTGGAAATAATGTGGCCTAAAACTATACCTTGCTCAACCATAAAATGACATTTTTCAAAATTTAGAACAAGGTTAGTTTCAGTGCATCTATTCAAAACCTTTTCCAGACTATCCAAACAAACATCAAAAGAGGATCCATATACAGTGAAATCATCAATAAACACCTCTATGCAATTTTCTAAAAAATCACTAAAAATACTAATCATGCACCGCTGGAAGGTACCATGGGCATTGCACAGGCCAAAAGGCATCCTCCTATAGGCAAAAGTGTCGAAGGGGCAGGTGAATGTGGTTTTTTTCTGATCCTCTGGAGCAATAGTGATTTGCATATAACCAGAAAAACCATCAAGGAAACAGTAGTGAGATTTACCTGTCAGGCGTTCAATCATCTGATAAATGAATGACAGTAAAAAATGGTCCTTTTTGGTAACCTGGTTCAGCCTCCTATAGTCAATGCAGACTCTCCAACTGTTTTGTACCCGAGTAGGAATCAGCTCCTCCTTCTCATTTTTTATCACGGTGAGCCCGGTTTTCTTCGGGACTACCTGGACGGGACTCACCAATTGGTTGTCGGAGATAGGATAAATGATGCCATCTTGCAAAAGCTTGGTTACCTCCTTCTTCACTACATAAAGAATTACCGGGTTGAGTCTTCTCTGTGGCTGTCTTACTGGTTTAGCCCCATCCTCTAAATTTATTCGATGTATACATGTGGATGGGCTAATATCAGGAATGTCCGCCAGGGTGTAGCCTATAGCCTTCTTATGCTTCATTAGAACAGATAACAGCTTCTCTTCTTGCTCATCAGCAAGGGAGGCAGATATAATTACTAGAAAACTTTTGCTATCATCCAAATAAGCATATTTTAAATTTGATGGCAAAGGCTTCAATTCTAGTGTGGGCAGTTGGGTAGTGGTAGAAAGAGATGGTTTCTCAGCCTGTACCTCATAAAGAAAGTCAAGGTATGTGTACTTCCTGAAACATGGTTAGTTCTATTTGCTTTATAAAATCAATCTCAAGAGGTAAAACATCAGAAATGTAATCAATATCAAATTCAGATTCACTCTCAGCATCAAATTCAGACATATGATCAAGTACAAATTCAGATTCAATGCATGAAGAGTGACAAACATGCAGATTAGAATGAAGATCAGTCATGTATTCACCAACAATATGGTCAATTATTTCAACACGAAATACATAAAGATCTTTAGATGGGTGTTTCATATCATCAAGAATATTAAAATGAACAGTTATATCACCAAACTCCATAGATAGTGTGCCTACATATACATCTATCTTAGTTCTAGCAGTTTTCATAAAAGGTCTGCCTAGAATGATGGGAACTGATCCTTTAGAAAATCCCTCCTCCATATTCAAAATATAAAAATCAACAAGGAAAATCAGTTCACCAACTCTAACTAAGATATCCTCTATGAAACCAGCAGGGTAGGCAACTCTTCTATTAGCTAAATGAATTACCACATCAGTTGACTGCAAAGGACCTAGAGATAGAAAATTAAAAATAGACAAAGGCATAACACTAACAGAAGCTCCTAAATCTAGCATGGCATTATCAAACTTATTGTTCCCTATAATACAAGGTATGTTGAATGTACCTGGATCTTTACATTTTTCAGGGATTTGGGGAACAGATTTACCAATCAATGCGGAGACATTTCTGCCCATACTAATTCTTTCACTTCCTTTAAGCTTCCACTTATTAGTGCACAGCTCCTTCAAGAATTAAGTATATCTTGGAATTTGCTTTATTGCATCCAGCAGAGGTATGTTTACTTCTACTTTTCTAAATGTTTCCAAGATCTCCTTCTCTGTGTCTTCCATTTTTTTGGTGGAAATTTCTCTTGGAGGGAATGGAAGAGGGATATGCTGCTTCTCTTTAGAGTCACCTGCATAGAAATTTAGGTAACTTACTCTTTACATTTTCGTTTTTGGCATCATCTTTTTCTGGAGTAGAGTGAGGTTGGGCAGGTTCATTTGTTGGTTGAGGTTCTTGACACTGCTTTCCCGATCTCAATGTAATGGCACTCACATTTTTGGGATTCTGGACAGATTGAGAAGGTAATCTGTCATAATTCTGGGACTGTTGTTGATTTAACTATGTAGCCAATTGTCCCATCTAATTAGTTAAGCTCTGAATGGAGGCTCTGGTCTCTTGTTGAAACTACATGTTTTGTATAGTCATTTGCCTCACAAGTTCTTCAAGGGAAGGTTCCGGAGGAGCATCAACTGTTTGTTGTTTCTGGGGCTGTTGTTGCTGCTGTATTGGTGGAGGAACGTATGGTCTGCTTGGGCCAGTAGCATTTTGAAAATAAAGTTGTTGTTGTTGTTGTTGTGAAGGATATGACCATCTAAGGTTGGGATGATTCCTCCACCCGGGATTGTACCTGTTGCTGGAGAGGTCATAATTGTTCTGTTGTGGCTGATTTTGTTGCTGAGATTGAGGAGGTCTATTGTAGATGTTTGCAGCATAAGCTTCAGGCTGTTCAATTGCTTCAGATTGTTGCATAGAAGGGCAAAGGTCTACATGGTGGTCGGCAGAGGAGCATAAACCACAGAGTCTGGCGATAGGTGCAGATTTTTGATTCACGGCCAGTTGGGTTACCAGGTTAACCAAGGCATCTAGTTTACCTTCAAGCTTCTTAGTCTCGGCTGATGAAGATGAATTCTTGGCTACTTCATGCACTCCTCTAATGACAATAGCATCACTTCTGGCACTAAATTGCTGGGAGTTGGAAGCCATCTTCTCAATTAAATTTCTGGCTTCAGCAGGGGTCATGTCTCCAAGGGCTCCACCACTGGCAGCGTCTATCATACTTCTCTCCATGTTACTGAGTCCTTCATAAAAATATTGGAGGAGAAGCTGCTCTGAAATCTGGTGGTGAGGGCAACTGGCACATAATTTTTTAAACCTCTCCCAGTATTCATATAGGCTCTCTCCACTGAGTTGTCTAATACCTGAAATATCCTTTCTGATGGACGTGGTCCTGGAAGCAGGGAAAAAATTTTCTAAGAATACTCTCTTGAGGTCATCCTAGCTCGTGATGGACCTTGGAGCAAGGTAATATAGCCAGTCCTTAGCCATTCCTTCTAAGGAATGAGGAAAGGCCTTTAGAAATATGTGATCCTCTTGGACATCTGGGGGTTTCATGGTGGAGCAAACAATATGGAATTCTTTCAGATGTTTGTGTGGGTCTTCACCTTCAAGGCCATGAAACTTTTGGAAGCAAATGGATCAGTCCTGTTTTAAGAACATATGGGACATCCTCATCAGGGTATTGGATGCACAAGCTTTCATAGGTGAAATCAGGTGCAGCCATTTCCCTTAGAGTCCTCTCACGGGGTGGAGGTTGTGTCATGTTCTCAGAATGTTCAAAATCAGAATGTTCAAAACAATAATGCTCGAAATCACAAATAACAGAATGCTCAGGATGCTCAAAAGGTACTAAATGATGTCTAACTAATCTATGAAATGTCTTATCTATCTCAGGATCAAAGGTTTGTAAGTCAGATGGATTGCCTCTAGTCATACACTATATTCAGCATGCACAACTAGTTGCCTTCTTATGTAAGTAACAGTGTAGGTTTGAACTACAACTACCCTCAAATGATATCCAAATGACTTGAAATTTTGTGAGCAACCTTATAAAATGATGAGAAGATAGCACAAAAAATTTCAAACAGAAATTCAAAGTCTAACTATAGAAGCTAAAAATGACAAGTTAAGAAAAATAAGAGAATAATACTTGGAAAATAAAAAACTTTTGACAGAATCGCAATTTTTGGAAGAAGGAGACCTCAGCCAGCCTTCGGTGGGCTACCATGGCATGGGAAATGTTTTTCTACCCCAAATACATATATAATAATTGCGATTGTGATAACCGGAGCAAAAGTTATGGCCGTTTGAAGTTTTGACAAAAATCAAATCTGCTACTTTTTGGAACTTTCAAATCTGACCAAACTAAGGGCTCCAGCTATTTTCCCCACAAAATATGGATCAAAAGAAGTGACCACAAAAGAATTCAACCAAAAATAACAACTATAGCTACCAAAACAAAAAATCCCAATTAATTCAGTAGGGGTGGTCTCTAAAATCCGTCGCTAAGGGATTTCCACTACTACCCTATTTTCCAGCAAGTGTTCTATTCAACAAAAGTGGTCGCTAAATCCGTCACAATATACTATTCACAGAAAAATACCAAAACTGAAATAGGGGAAGCGCTGAACAGAAAGAAACTAAAACAGAACACACAATAAACAAAATAACAAGGTACTAAACAATACTAACACAATACTAACACAACACGAAAGAATTAAACACTAACACGACACTAGCTATTATGAACCTTTGGACACTGCTCCCCGGCAATGGCGCAAAATTTGATCGAGGCCTTACCTAAATCAAATAAACATTAATAAGTAGTAACTAGGAAGTGATCCTAGGTCGTTTCCCAACGAGCAATGATACCCCAAATGTTCATGATAGATAGTAGGAAAATAGTAACGAATAGGGGGGGGGGGGGTTGGTTCCTTGTTGTAAATTAAACAGCGAGTAAAATTGAATTAGAAAATATCAAAATTAAAACATGTTGCTCCCCCTTGATTCACAAGCAAGTCTCTTATCCTAGGTTACGAGAGTTTATCCTTATTCAGTTCAACCACTTAATCCAACCCTAAATTAAATTACTAAGCGAAATTCAACATAAGGCATTCATTATGTGATTAAGCATCACATACACCAATTACTCATAAACGATCATTAAGCATGAACGTGAATTAAGCGTAGAGACAATTAATCAAGCACTAAGCATGCATGAATTAAGAGCAACAAAATCAGAGTAATTAGTGAAGAGGAAAAACTGAACAGAATTTAAAAGTAATAATAGAACCTCAAAGAGAACTGTGCTTGATCCTCAAGAGAAAACAATGTTGAGGACTCAGCCTCCATTAATCAATAGAGAACGAAATTTTATTGCTGAAATGAAAAGTAAAAGTTGGAATTCCAAAAAATGAAAAAAAAAAGGTGAAAGAGAAGAGAGGCCTAAACTAGAACCTCGGTGCTGTTATATAGTTTTCTAGCCCCAAAGTTTACAAATCTATTTTAAATCCAAGCCCATAAATAAAATAAAATCAAATCTAGATAAGATAAGATACGATAAGATCTAGATGAAATAATATTTAGATGAGATCAAATGTAAATAATATCTAGATAAGATAAGATAAGATAAGATAATATCAAGGAACCCATTTTTGCAACAAATCAATGCATGCCTTGCTTAAAAAGTACGGGGTTGTACACAGGGTATCCACACCATACCACCCCCAAACCAATGGACAGGCATAAATTTCTAACAGGGAGATCAAGAGAATTTTAGAGAAGATTGTGCATCCAAGCAGGAAAGATTGGAGTACCAGGCTAGATGATGATCTTTGGGCACATAGGACTGCCTACAAAGCACCCATAGGAATGTCTCCTTATCGGGTTGTCTTTGGAAAGGCATGTCATCTTCTAGTTGAGATTGAGCACAAACATACTAGGCAGTGAAGACCTGCAACTTCTCTATGGATCAAGCTGGTGAGGAAACAAAGTTGCAACTGAGTGAGTTAGATGAGATCCGCCTAGAAGCGTATGAGAATTCCAAGTTCTACAAAGAAAAGACCAAGAAGTTCCATGATACAATGATAATTAAGAAGGACTTCATGGTTAGGCAAAAAGTGTTATTGTATAATTCTAAGCTTGGACTCATGAGTGGTAAGATGAGGTCTAAGTGGATTGGTCCTTTTGTTGTTACTAATGTTTTTCCTTATGGTACAGTTGAGATCAAAAGTGACTCCACAAATAAGAGCTTCAAGGTCAATGGACACTGACTTAAGCCATTCCTCACAAACCCTTCTTTAGTGGACGTAGTGGTGGAAGAAACTTCCTTACTCCACCCTACTCTTCCTCCACCATGACTTAGGGAGTTTTTCTTTTCCTATCTCCTTCTTTACTTTTATTACATTTGTCCGATTCTATTTGATGGTTATATTGCTTTTAATCTTTTTA
The DNA here is from genome assembly GCF_004193775.1 of Glycine soja. Lineage (NCBI taxonomy): Eukaryota > Viridiplantae > Streptophyta > Magnoliopsida > Fabales > Fabaceae > Glycine > Glycine soja. Next base: position 20,825,882 of record NC_041021.1, read on the forward strand.
TTGTGCTACATTGAGGACAATGTGTTGTTTAAGTATAGGGGGGAGTGTTCTTTGGTTTTGGTTTTGCTAGTTTTGTTAGTTTTGTTTGTGTTAAATTTGTTAGTTTTGTTGGGTTTCTAGTTTAATATTTTAGGTCAATTCTGTTTTCATGTACAACTTTGCATATTTTTCTTTGAATTATAGGATATGTTCAAGAAATGGCTAATTGTTCTTGTCGCAACCTACCCTTCGGCGGGAGGGCGACGCGTGACTCGCGGGAGCGTCTTCCAAGAAAGAAATACGCGCGGAGTCGCCACCAACGTTTATTCGAGGAAAACGTCGGAAAAACCGAAAAAAGGCGTGGTCTACGAACTTTAAGTGAAAGGTTCGGGAGTTGTATTTACGCACGAGGAAGGTATTAGCACCCCACACGTCCGTCACAAGAGACGGCAACCTTTAATCAAATTTGCAAATATGACTTCAATTTATGTTATTTTCCCTTTTTACGTTCTTATGTCTTTTTACGCCTTTTTATTTTTATCTTTTTGTGGTCAACAAGGGTGTTTCTCTTTGCTCCTACGTATTCCTCAATTGTGGCAAGGAAATCAGACCTACGTAGTTCTTTGAGAACAAAGTGTTTAGTTAAGTTATTTTTTATCCTTTTTTGCAAGATATGTTTTTATTGAATGAAAGATCATTTTAAGGCGTTTGACCATTAAAACAATCTGTCAATTCTTTTTGAAAAGAAAGAAAACATTAAGGCATTGGACCATTAATGATCTCTTTATCTTTGAAAAAGGTAATAAAGTTACATGTTGATTTTAGGCCTTTAGAAATCTACATTAAACCAATAAAAGAGGAAAAGACCATTTCAATGTGTTGGACCTTTAAAAATGGCTTTTTTTAGGCGATGACAAAAAGTTTCGTTTATGAATTGATTTTAGCCTTAGTTTCACTTTGGTTATTAGTCGATTCCATTAAGAAAGGGAAATCCCAAAGAAAAACGTCCGATTGATTTTTTTTATTTATTTTACTAAAAGGTATTTTTTATTATTATATTATTATTTTGCCTCTTTTTGGTTTTAAACGTGGTTACGGCATGACCGAACGGTCGGATTTCATTTTAACAGAAATTAAAGGATGTTATAATACGAATGATCGGTGGAAATTTATTTTATTTTTTATTAGGCGAGAAAATGACTTAAATAAATGGCTAAAGCACGTCAAAAAGGGGTACGGAAAGTAAACGAAATGAAAATAAAAGCACGCGAAACAAATGAGGACCACTAAGGGTACATAGAATGAATTGAAAAGTTCGATTTCGGGAACTTATCGGTTGAAGACCAAAGAACGACGAAGAATGAATGAAGAACGACAAAGAACGGTTGAAAATCTTCGCGAAAACACCCACGGAAACGTCACGAAAGCGTTAAGGAAGCACCTCGGCTTGGATTTTCTTCACGGAAACAATTTTTCTCACTAATTTTAAGTGAATCTCAGATACCAAGAGGGTTGAACATTTTTGTTCTTCCCTCCTACCCCTATTTATAGGAAAATGAGGGAGGAGCTTGCCACCCAGCTCGCCCAGGCGAGCTAGGTTGCTTCCTCCAGAAGGCACCGCCTTCTGGAGAACTTCCTGGAAGGCCCAAGTAGGTTTGGTTGCTATTTGCACCCCCTATTTACTAAATACACCCCCTTGCCTTTTTTGCTGATTCTTTTTTCGTAACGTTACGGAACTTTACGAATTACGTAACGATACTTGTTTTCTTTCCGTAATGTTACAAAACCTTACGGATCACGCAATCATCCCCTTTTTTGGCTTCCGGGATGTTACGGAACTTTACGGATTGTGCACTAACACTTCCTTTTGACTTCTAGCATGTCTCGAAACTTCACGAATTGCTTAACGATGGGTGCCAAGTACCTCAAAGTGGTCATACGAGGGTCGCATCCCAACAAACGGATGGTCCTCGGACAAAATTAGGGTATGACAGTTGCCCCTCTTTACTTGTCTTTTATTGGAGATAAAAGGGAAGTAAAGATAAGACACTAATTTCGTTCGAGCGAAACACCATTTGGACGGTGAATCTCCTTGCCAGCGGAAGCCTTAATCAACATAAACACTACTCTTGATTTCTAGGTTGAAATCGCTGGTGCTGGCAGCTTGAACATACGAACTTGTATAAATTACTGGGAATTGGTCACTACGCGTTTTGAGCAGAAAGTCTTACTGAATTTTCTAGACATCTGGACTAAAATTATGAAAAATGAACCAAGCTATTTGGATTAAAGGAAAAAAATAAGAAAAATCACACAAGTTGGCAGAAAAATCAGTGTCCAGGAAAAAAAAGTGAAAGGGAAGTGTGCTCATTGTTTTGGCTCGAAATTTTTTCTATAATTGGTGCCTATTTTATACCAATCTTAGTTCTGAAATTTCAATTGAAAATTATTGTGAAAAAAAGTGTCAAAACTAGAGGTTTCTTGAGTCTTTTTTTTTTTTAGTTTTTTCTACTATACTCTAGAGCCATTCTAGGTTTCTCTTTGAGTCCTAGCTTGCTTTTGTGTGCTTTTCATTGCTTTAATTGTTGTATAATCCTTTAAAATTTGTCTTGTTAAAACTCTATTGGTTTAGCTTTCATTTTATTTATTTTTTTGTCTTTGGTTATTGCTTGTCTCTTTTTTTCCTTGCTTGTGAGTTGTCATATAGGGAATTGGAAAGGAGGATCGGTGCCATACCTTGAAGAATTTGAGTCAAGAAGCAAGGGGCCTACCACCTTAAGAGCTATTGGACTAAGAAGCACTCCAAATTGAGTGAAACACCAAAGATAGAATAGCCACCACAATTGAGGACTTTTTTTTTTTTGTAATTTTGTAATTGGCAATTTGCTTTGCTTTCAAATTTTGTAACAAAAAGGCCTTTCATTGGAAGTAAGTTGGGAGCCTCCAATAGGTCACCCTACTTCCATTTGTGTGTAATAATTTTAGGCAATTTTCCCTTAGGATAGTGGGTGTTTTGTCGGGAACCTTAAATGAGGTCATCCAAACACTCTTAGGATCTGCCTAGTTTGCATTTCTTGAACTTTAATTTCTTGTTTACTTTCATAGCTTATTTCCTTTACCCTCCATTGTCAAACCACCTAGATTGCTTGCCTTTTACCAATTAGTTTTTACCTTATCTTTCACACCTCTTTTAGTGTTTATTTTGGCTAGTTTCAACCATAGTTTCTTTGACCTTTTGTTTTCAAACCCCCAACAAGAAAGAATCACAACTTAGGAACCAACATAAGTCATCATTTATCTAGTGTTAATGGCAAGGGTACTAGTCATAAGGACCCTATATCTAGAATCTTAGATGAGTTGAGTTCCCTCAAGTTATGGAAATAAAAAGGAAAAGAGAGGGTAAAAATAAATCAAGATGAAAGGGAACAAATAAGGGAAGAAGAAAGAAGGAAAATACTAAAAGAATTAAGAAAAGAAAAACATGTCTCCTATAGTAGTCATAACTCTTGCAAGAGCCTAAGTGAAGAACTTTGTGTCTATTATGAAGGAAGGCATAGGTCACATCTTAGACCTCATTCCCATAGGCGAGAAAATGAAAGAAAACCTCAAGAGGCTAACATTAACCTCACATACTTCCATGGGAAGGACAATGTAGAGGCTTACTTAGATTGGGAAATAAGGGTATAGCAAAAACTTAAAAGAAAGTCTACTTTAAAATCTTATGGCTCTCATTCTTATCCAAATAAAGACCAAGGTCTAAGCATCTTAGGGGCAGCTCCTTCTAAGCCCAAAGATGATAAGGGGAAGACAATAGAAAAGAAACCCCCTAAGGCTAGTAGGCAAGAAAAGACTAGCTCTATAAAGTGCTTTAAATGTCTTGGAAGAGGACACATTACTTCTCAATGCCCCACCAAGAAAACCATGATTATGAGGAGCCAAGACATTTATAGTAGCCAAGATGAGGCTACTACTTCACCTTCCTCTAGTGAAAGTGAAGAAGCAAAAGGGGAAGAATCTAGTGAAGAAATCTACCCCTAAGAAGAAGGACAACCTTTAATGGTTAAGGAGGAGTGTAAGGAGGTAAGTGTCTCCTTCAAGAGGTTAGCTAATAAGGAAAGGCATTTTGAAATAAAGACAAATATTAAAGAAATTTCCTCTCTTAGACAACCTCCACATTTTCTCCTTTGTAAAAAGATACTTGTTAGCATTGCCACACCTCTTGGGCTTCAGTTTATTCCTCAAGTAAAAGAGTTGTTGGATGATGGTTTGGTTTGCAAGAGCTTAAATCCTTGTGCTTTGTTGGTGCCCAAAATAGGTATTATTAGGCACCAAATGCCAAAAATAGGTGGTATGATGAATATTTTGAGTGGTGCAACCCTATTTTGTAAAATCACTCGTGCACCCAACATCTTCATGATTTGTGTACATAGGGACTCATTAGGTAGGTTTGTTCTTATTTTTAGTTTCAATAAAAATTTAGGTACTCATATGGGACACCTTAGGTTTTTCATACGTTTTGGTAGGAATAATCAACATGAAAATACAGAAAAAGGTATGTTTTATTGCATTACTTTTCTTAAATTTTTAAATAGTGATCAAGGGCTTCCCATGAACCCTAAATGAATAAAGGTCATTCCTGAGGAAGCACTCATTATAGCTTCTCATGTCTCATATTTTTCTATACTTGTAGCACCACTCATTGAGTTGGTGAGGAACCATGTTCCTTCATGGGAAGATGCTCAGGAAATGGGTTTTCAGACATTGCCTTACTTCAAACAAAACACCACTAATATATATGTATTTTTTTTTTCTTTTTACAGTTGTTGAGGAAAAAAGCCCAGAGTTTCAAGAACCTCGGGATTTGAGGTCAAATCCTTTTCAAGGGGGAGAGAATGATGCAATCCTACCCCGTAAGGGCATTGGATAGAAGACTAGGGCTAAGTATGAGTCCACTTATCTTTGTACATATCAGATTAAAGTTTCATTATTTTAGGGCCTTGTATTTAGGACTCCATAATGTAGGTAAGGTACCCTAGAAATGTAGGATTTTTCAGCCCTTATATTTTGGGGCACCTAGACTAGTTTTTTGTATTAGGGGTAGTTTTGTAATTTCACATGCATTAAGTTAATATTTGATGTGTGTATTGAGAAATAAATTTTATTAAATTGGGAGAAGCCCAATCCAATTAAATTTTAGTGGAGAAGGTGAGCATTTGCTTGCTACACCCCATTGCCACATCATATAGTCATAATTTCTGCATGTCCTTCATGCTTTACATGCCTCATGACACTTAAGCACACTTAGTGGATGATCGAGGCCGTACCCGAATCAAATAAACATGAAAATGCAGTAACTAGGAAGTGATCCTAGGTCGTTTCCCAACGAGCAGTGACAAACCAAATGTTCATAATATACTTGCAGTAACAGTAACGATTGGGGGGGTTTTGGTTGTTTGGTAATTAAAGAGCAGAACAAGTAAACTGGAATACGAAAATACTAATATTAAAAACGGGTTGTTTCCTCTGATTCAGAAGCCATTCTCTTATCCTGGGTTATGGAAAATTCGTCCCTAACAGTCAACCACTTAATCCAACCCTGTTTCAATTTACTAAGCGAAAATCAACTTAGGGTTTTCAATACGTGATAAGGCACCACATACACCAGTTAGCCCTTCGTCCATTAAGCATGAACGCAAGTTAGGCTCAGAGGCAATTAATCGAACACGAAGCGTGCACTGATTAATATTCACAAAATTGGGATAACTGGTGAAGGGAAAACTGCCAGGAACCCACATTACAAGCGAAACCTCAAAGAGAGTTGGGCTTCGTCATCAAAAGGAAACAACACCAAAAAATCTAGCCTTCCATGGATTCAAACAGAAAACGCAAATGAAACATGAAACAGAAACATAAATGAACAAAAACGTAAATGAACAGAAACGTAAATGAACAGAAACGTAAATGAAAGTAGAAGAAGAAGCACGAATGAACTCGTAATTAGAAGCAGAAAACGGAAATTTGCATTAAGAACGAAAATTGTAACAAGGGAACAGAAAAATGTGAAAACCTAAAACCAAAGCTCTGAATAATGAAAATAGCAGAATAGAATGCCTTGCACGAATCCCAAGGCAGCTATTTAAAAAGAGTCACTCAAAGTCACTGGGCCCTATTACAATACTCTGGCCCAAAACGAAATAAACACTGAACAACATAAAATAAAATTGCGAAATTTCCTAATTAGAAATTAACTAAGGTAAGCGCTGCTTTATTTGCCCTCTTCAAGTCCACAACTAAAATCCGGATTAAGCCCAATGTTTCATTAATTCCTGAAATTAGATTAAAAACATCAAATTAGCTAAATAAGCCCAAATAATAAAACTGCCTAATTAATTGACAATTAAGACCAATCAATAATTAAAATGGTGCAAAAAGGGTTTAGAAAATAGAAGAAAATGATGGCACATCAAAACCCCCCATACTTAGCCTTTTGCACTCCTGGGCAAAATGAAACAAAGAACAAAATCCAAGGATATCAAAGAGAGACAAACAAACACATTCATATATTTCTCAATGAACATCAAGGAATGAAAGGAATGGGTAACATCTAACATAAGGAGATCCAAAAAGTCAAGACATTCATGAAAATCATCCAAGCAACCCAATCATGGGAAAATAGTTAATCAGCTCAAGAATGAAAAGTGATAAAGCCTCACAAGATATACACTCTATCTCTCAAGTGTCTAGGCTACTATTTACCCTCAAAGCACCCATGAAAGCAAACACCACATAGACTTGGCAAGATTCTAAAATTGACAATCAACCCACAAACACAAGCACATGAGGATCAAAAGGTCTTTTAAGGTTGTAATGGGGCCAAGGACAAGGTATGGAGAAATATGGAATAAGTGGCTAAATCCCAAAGGAATAGAGGAGCAAAGGGGAATAAGTGCATATTAAGAAAAAAATAAGAAAATAAAAAGAAGTAAAGATAAAAATTAAACATGAAGAGTAGAACCAAGAGTTTCATCATTCTTGTGCCATTTAAGATCTTATTCACTCAACTTTATTGCTTTTCTTTTTCTTTTTTCGAATTTTTTTTTTGAATTTTTTTTTTATTCTATAGCCTTTGAGAAACAACATTTCATTTAGCATGTCCAACATTTAACCAATATACAATGTACATCAAGTATGGCCGAAAATACATCATGAAGCATAGCCAACAAAACAAGTTGTCCAATGAAACAAAAACCCCCCACACTTATTCCCAAAACAATTCCAAAGCTCCAAAATTCCTTAAGGATATGGTGATATCATGGTTTTTCACTTAAGGCTTGTAGTGAGCTTCAAAACAAGGAAAGGGAAACAAGGCTCAAAAGGGCTATCAAAGGAATTAATTCAAGGTAAGTCCATTTGGCTAGAAGCTTATAAGAACAAAATTGCCTCAATCATTTCCAAATATGCATGTGAATTAGGACGCATCAACAAGAATCAAGCCAAGGCTATTGTGCAAGCAATCAATCGGGCAAAACACACCAAATGATTATGATGATGGATGGCTCAAATTCTCACAAAGGTAAACTCATCACTTTCAAATTGAGCTTTCAAAACTATCATGACATGTAGAGAAGAATCAAGGATTTCAAGTCACAAAATGTCAAGAACTTTTATTTTCAAAACAATTAGTCGTACGTGCACACAAAATTGACCCAAAATATTAAACTGAAAATCCGACGAAACTAACAACATTAACAAATTAACACAACTAACAAATTAACAAAACCAACAAAACTAGCAAAACCAAAGAACACTCCCCCCCATACTTAAACAACACATTGTCCTCAATGTAGCACAATTAAAAGATTAAAAACAATTAAATCATCAAAGAGAATCGGACAAGTGTAATAAAAGCAAAGAAGGAGATAGGAAAAGAAAAACTCCCTAAGTCATGGTGGAGGAAGAGTAGGGTGGAGTAAGGAAGTCTCTTCCACCACTACGTCCACTAAAGAAGGGTTCGTGAGGAATGGCTTAAGTCGATGTTCGTTGACCTTGAAGCTCTTGTTTGTGGAGTCGCTTTTGATCTCAACTGTACCATAAGGAAAAACATTAGTAACAACAAAAGGACCAATCCACTTAGACCTCAACTTACCACTCATGAGTCCAAGCCTAGAATTATACAATAACACTTTTTGCCCAACCACGAAGTCTTTTTTAACTATCATACTATCATGGAACTTCTTGGTCTTTTCTTTGTAGAACTTGGCATTCTCGTAGGCTTCTAGGCGGATTTCATCTAACTCACTCAGTTGCAACTTCCTTTCCTCGCCAGCTTGATCCATAGAGAAGTTGCAAGTCTTCACTGCCCAGTATGCTTTGTGCTCAATTTCCACTGGAAGATGACATGCCTTTCCAAAGACAACCCGATAAGGAGACATTCCTATGGGTGCTTTGTAGGCAGTCCGATGTGCCCAGAGAGCATCATCAAGCCTGGTACTCCAATCTTTCCTGCTTGGCTGCACAATCTTCTCTAGAATTCTCTTGATTTCCCTGTTAGAAATTTCTGCCTGTCCATTAGTCTGGGGGTGGTATGGTGTGGATACCCTGTGTACCACCCCGTACTTTTTAAGCAGGGCATGCATTGTCCTGTTGCAAAAATGGGTTCCTTGATCACTAACAATTGCTTTAGGTATTCCAAACCTGCAAAATAGATTAGACCTGACAAAGTCTGCGACAACTTTAGCATCATTAGTTCTAGTGGGCTTGGCTTCCACCCATTTTGAAACATAGTCAACTGCAAGGAGAATGTAAACATAACCAAAAGAGACAGGAAAAGGACCCATGAAATCTATACCCCAGACATCAAACACCTCACAGAATAGCATAGGTTGCTGAGGCATTTGTTGTCGCCATGTAAGTGTATTTCCTGCTCTCTGACACTGCTCACAAGTGCTACAAATCTTCCACGCATCTTTAAAGATGGTGGGCCAATAAAAACCACAATCAAGCACTTTGCGAGCTGTCCTTTGAACACCCAGATGACCTCTCGGTGCGGAAGAATGACAGAACTGCAGGACTGAGTCAGTCTTATGATCTGGAATACACCGTCTAATGACCTAATCACTGCACAATTTCCACAAGTAGGGGTCATCCCAAATAAAATGCTTAGCATCACTTTTAATTTTATCTTTTTGGGCTTTAGATGCTAAGGGAGGAAAAACAGAAGCAACTAAATAATTGACAATATTAGCAAACCAGGGAGTAGAAAGAGAGTCAGAAATACTATACAGTATATACAAATGATCATCCTGGAAATCATCCCGAATAGGTGAATCTGCATCAGATACACGTTCGATCTGACTTAAATGATCAGCAACTAGATTTTGTGCTCCGCTCCTATCACGGATCTCCAAGTCAAACTCTTGGAGCCAGAGCATCCATCGGATCAACCTAGGCTTAGAATCAGCCTTCTTCAACAAGTACTTTAGAGTTGCATGGTCAGTATAAACAATAATGCGAGTACCAAGCAAATAAGATCGAAATTTTTCAAGAGCAAAAACTATGGCTAGAAGCTCTTTCTCAGTAGTAGTATAATTTGCTTGGGCAGCATCTAAAGTCCTAGAAGCATAATATATCACCCTGGGAAATTTATCAATTTTCTGAGCAAGGACAGCCCCCAATGCATAATTTGATGCATCACACATAAGCTCAAAAGGGGCTGTCCAGTCGGGTGCCTGGATGATGGGGGTGGTAGTCAGCGCTCTTTTGAGGCAATCAAAAGCCTCTTTGCATCTGTCATTAAAGTCAAACTCCACCTCCTTTTGCAACAAGTTGGACAATGGAAGGGCTACTTTGCTAAAATCCCTTATAAAGCGCCTGTAGAATCCTGCATGACCAAGAAAAGATCGCACCTCTCGCACACAAGAGGGGTAAGGCAATTGTGAAATAACAGAAATTTTTGCAGGATCTACTTCAATACCCTTATTGGAAATAATGTGGCCTAAAACTATACCTTGCTCAACCATAAAATGACATTTTTCAAAATTTAGAACAAGGTTAGTTTCAATGCATCTATTCAGAACTTTTTCCAAACTATTCAAACAACCATCAAAAGAGGATCCATATACAGTGAAATCATCCATAAACACCTCTATGCAATTTTCTAAAAAATCACTGAAAATACTAATCATGCACTGCTGGAAGGTACCAGGGGCATTGCACAGGCTGAAAGACATCCTCCTATAAGCAAAAGTGCCGAAGGGGCAGGTGAATGTGGTCTTTTCCTGATCCTCAGGAGCAATAGTAATTTGCATATAACCAGAAAAACCATCAAGGAAACAGTAGTGGGATTTACCTGCCAGGCGTTCAAGCATCTGGTCAATGAATGGCAGGGGAAAATGGTCCTTTTTGGTAACCTGGTTCAGCCTCCTATAGTCAATGCAAACTATCCAATTGTTCTGCACCCGAGTAGGAATCAGCTCCTCCTTCTCATTTCTGATCACTGTGAGGCCAGTCTTCTTCGGGACTACCTGGACGGGACTCACCCATTGGCTATCGGAGATAGAATAAATGATTCCAGCTTGCAAAAGCTTGGTTATCTCCTTCTTCACTACATCAAGAATCACCGGGTTGAGTCTTCTCTGTGGTTGTCTTACTGGTTTAGCTTCATCCTCTAAATTTATTCGATGCATACATGTGGATGGGCTAATACCAGGAATGTCCGCCAGGGTCCAGCCTATAGCCTTCTTATGCTTCTTGAGAACTGACAACAACTTCTCCTCTTGCTCATCAGCAAGGGAGGCAGATATAATCACTGGAAAACTCTTGCTATCATCCAAGTAAGCGTATTTTAAATTTGATGGCAGAGGCTTCAATTCTGGTGTGGTCGGCTGGACAGTGGTGGAAGGGGATGGTTTCTCAGCCTTTACCTCATAAAGAAAGTCAGAGGTATGTGTACTTCCTGAAACATGGTTAGTCCTATCTGACTTTATAAAATCAATCTCAAGAGGTAAAACACCATCACCAGGCATGCAATCAATATCACTCTCAGATTCACTCTCAGCATCAAATTCAGACATATGATCAAGTACAATTTCAGACTCAATGCATGAAGAGTGAGAGGCATGCAGATTAGAATAAAGATCAGTCATGTATTCATCAACAACATGGTCAATTATTTCAGCACGAAATACATAAAGATCTTCAGATGGGTATTTCATAGCATCCAGAATATTAAAATGAACAGTTATATCACCAAACTCCATGGACAGTGTGCCTGCATAAACATCTATCTTAGTTCTAGCAGTTTTCATAAAGGGTCTGCCTAGAATGATGGGAACTGATCCTTGAGAAAATCCATCTTCCATATTCAAAATATAAAAATCAATAGGGAAAATCAGTTCACCAACTCTAACTAAGACATCTTCTATGAAACCAACAGGGTAGGCAACACTTCTATTAGCTAAATGAATTACCACATCAGTTGACTGCAAGTGGCCTAGAGATAGAGAATTAAAAATAGACAGAGGCATAACACTAACAGAAGCTCCTAAATCTAGCATGGCATTGTCAAACTTACTATTCCCTATGATACAAGGTATGCTGAATGTACCTGGATCTTTGCATTTTTCAGGAATTTGAGGAACAGATTTACCAATCAATGCGGAGACATTTCTGCCCATGCTAATCCGTTCACTTCCTTTAAGCTTCCGCTTATTAGTGCACAGCTCCTTCAAGAATTTGGCATATCTTGGAATTTGCTTTATTGCATCCAACAGAGGTATGTTTACCTCTACCTTTCTAAACGTTTCCAAGATCTCTTTCTCTGCCTCTTCCATTTTTTTGTTGGAAACTGCTCTTGGAGGGAATGGAAGAGGGGGAATGTGCTGCTTCTGCAAATCAGAATTACATGTGGAAGAAGATTCACCTGCACAGAAATTGTTAGGTAAATTTTTGTCATCACCTTTTTCTGGAATAGAGTGAAGTTTGGCAGGTTCATTTGCAGATGAGGAAGGTGCTACGGGTTGAGGTCCTTGACATTGCTTTCCCGACCTCAATGAAATGGCACTGACATTTTTGGGATTTTGGACAGCTTGAGAAGGCAGCTTGTCAGAATTCTGGGACTGTTGTTGATTCAATTGGGTAGCCAATTGTCCCATCTGATTGGTTAAGCTCTGAATGGAGGCTCTGGTCTCTTGCTGAAACTGCATGTTCTGCATAGTCATTTGCCTCACAAGTTCTTCGAAGGAAGGTTATGGAGGGGCCTCAACTGTTGGATGTTTCTGGGGTTGTTGTTGTTGTTGGATTGGTTGAGGAATGTATGGTCTGCTTGGGCCAGCAGCATTTTGGAAGGAAGGAGCAGGCTGCTGTTGTTGTTGCTGAGGGCTGGACCATCTGAGGTTAGGGTGATTCCTCCATCCAGGGTTGTATCTGTTGCTGGAGAGGTCATAATTGCTCTGCTGTGGTTGATTTTGCTGCTGAGGTAGAGGAGGTCTATTGTAAATATTTGCAGCATAAGCTTCAAGCTGCTCAATTGCTCCAGGTTGCTGCATGGAAGGGCAAAGGTCTGTATGGTGGTCAGCAGAGGAGCACAAACCACAAACCCTTGCGACAGGTACAGATTTCTGATTCAAGGCCAGCTGGGTTACCAAGTTAACCAATGCATCCAGTTTGCCTTCAAGCTTCTTAGTTTCAGATGATGCAGATGGGTTTGTAGCTACCTCATGCACTCCTCTAATGACTATGGCATCATTTCTGGCGCTAAACTACTGGGAGTTGGAGGCCATCTTCTCAATTAAATTTCTGGCTTCAGCAGGAGTCATGTCTCCAAGGGCTCCACCACTGGCAGCATCTATCATACTTCTCTCCATATTACTGAGTCCTTCATAAAAATATTGGAGAAGAAGTTGTTCTGAAATCTGATGGTGGGGGCAACTGGCACATAGTTTCTTAAATCTCTCCCAGTACTCATACAGGCTCTCTCCACTGAGTTGTCTAATACTTGAGATATCCTTCCTGATGGTTGTGGTCCTGGAAGCAGGGAAAAATTTCTCTAAGAATACTCTCTTAAGGTCATCCCAGCTCGTGATGGACCTTGGAGCAAGGTAATACAGCCAGTCCTTTGCCACTCCCTCTAATGAATGAGGAAAAGCCTTTAGAAATATGTGATCCTCTTGGACATCTGGGGGTTTCATGGTGGAGCAGACAATGTGAAATTCTTTCAAATGTTTGTGCGGGTCTTCACCTGCAAGGCCATGAAACTTTGGAAGAAAATGAATCAGTCCAGTTTTAAGAACATATGGGACATCCTCATCAGGTTATTGGATGCACAAGCTTTCGTAGGTGAAATCAGGTGCAGCCATTTCCCTTAGAGTCCTCTCAAGGGGTGGAGGTTGTGCCATGTTCTCAGAATGTGCAAAATCAGAATGTTCAGAATCAGAATGCTCAAAATTATAATGCTCAAGATCAGGATGTTCAAAATCACCAATAACAGAATGCACAGCTTCACCAGTAATGGAATGCTCAGAATGATCAAAAGGTATAAAATGATGCCTAACTAATCTATGAAATGTCCTATCTATCTCAGGATCAAAGGGTTGTAAGTCAGATGGATTGCCTCTAGTCATACACTACATTCAGCATGCACACAACTAGTTGCCTTATCATGTAAATAAAGGTGTAGGTTTGAACTACAGCTACCCTCAAATGATATCCAAATGACTTGAAATTTTGTGAGCAACCTTATAAAATGATGAGAAGATAGCACAAAAAATTTCAGACAAAAATTCAAAGTCTAACTATGAAAGCTAAAAATGGTAAGTTAAGAAAAATAAGTGAATAAAACTTGAAAAATAAAAAACTTTTGACAGAATCGCTTTATTTGGACGATGGAGACCTCAGTCAGCCTATGGCCAGCTGCCACTGCGTAGGAAATTTTTTTCTACCCCAAATGCATATATAATAATTGCGATTCTGATAACCGGAGCAAAAGTTATGGCCGTTTGAAGTTTTGACAAACACAAAATTTGCTAGTTTTTTGGAACTTTCAAATCTGACCAAACTAAAGGCTCTAGCTATTTTTCCCACAAAATATGGATTAAAAGAAGTTTCCACAAAAAAATTCAGCCAAAAATAACAACCCTAGCTACTAAAACAAAAAATCTCAAATAATTCAGCATGGGTGGTCGCTAAAATCCGTCTCTAATTGATTTCTACTACTACTCTGTTTTTGCCGCAAGCACACTCTTCACAGCAAAACACCCAAGACTAAAACAGGGGAAACGCTTAATGGGAAAACTGAAACAGAACACACATTAAACAAAATACCAGGACACTAAACAACATTAACACACATACTAACACAATACTAACAATTAAACATAAAACACGAAAGGATTAAACACACAACACTAGCTAGCTATTATGAACCTTTGGACAATGCTCCCCGGCAACGGAGCCAAATTTGATCGAGGCCGTACCCAAATCAAATAAACATGAAAATGCAGTAACTAGGAAGTGATCCTAGGTCGTTTCCCAACGAGCAGTGACAAACCAAATGTTCATAATATACTTGCAGTAACAGTAACGATTGGGGGGGGGGGGTTTGGTTGTTTGGTAATTAAAGAGCAGAACAAGTAAACTGGAATACGAAAATACTAATATTAAAAATGGGTTGTTTCCTCTGATTCAGAAGCCATTCTCTTATCCTGGGTTATGGAAAATTCGTCCCTAACAGTCAACCACTTAATCCAACCCTGTTTCAATTTACTAAGCGAAAATCAACTTAGGGTTTTCAATACGTGATTAAGCACCACATACACCAGTTAGCCCTTCGTCCATTAAGCATGAACGCAAGTTAGGCTCAGAGGCAATTAATCAAACACGAAGCGTGCACTGATTAATATTCACGAAATTGGGATAACGGGTGAAGGGAAAACTGCCAGGAACCCACATTACAAGCGAAACCTCAAAGAGAGTTGGGCTTCGTCATCAAAAGGAAACAACACCAGAAAATCTAGCCTTCCATGGATTCAAACAGAAAACGCAAATGAAACATGAAACAGAAACATAAATGAACAGAAACGTAAATGAAAGTAGAAGAAGAAGCACGAATGAACTCGTAATTAGAAGCAGAAAACGGAAATTTGCATTAAGAACGAAAATTGTAACAAGGGAACAGAAAAACGTAAAAACCTAAAACCAAAGCTCTGAATAATGAAAATAGCAGAATAGAATGCCTTGCACGAATCCCAAGGCAGCTATTTAAAAAGAGTCACTCAAAGTCACTGGGCCCTATTACAATACTCTGGCCCAAAATGAAATAAACACTGAACAACATAAAATAAAATTGCGAAATTTCCTAATTAGAAATTAACTAAGGTAAGCGCTGCTTTATTTGCCCTCTTCAAGTCCACAACTAAAATCCGGATTAAGCCCAATGTTTCATTAATTCCTGAAATTAGATTAAAAACATCAAATTAGCTAAATGAGCCCAAATAATAAAACTGCCTAATTAATTGACAATTAAGACCAATCAATAATTAAAATGGTGCAAAAAGGGTTTAGAAAATAGAAGAAAATGATGGCACATCAGTGGAGAATCTTGGACTTGATCTTGGATTAGTGGCCTAAACCATATCTAAAATTCACTAATCATAATTAGTGAAATTTAGGCTCCAAAATTTGGCTCCACAAATTCAAGTGAAATTTGAATAGAAATTTAAATTTCCCTCCAATTTTGTGTGACACTTAGGCTATAAATAGAGGTCATGTGTGTGTATTTTTTTAACTTTGATCATTTGAAAATTAAACTTCAGATTTCAAAGCTCTCGAGCACAAAATTCGGTGCTCTTCTCTCCCTCTCCCTTCATTCATCTCCTTCTTCCTCCAAGCTCTTATCCATGACCTCCTATGGTGGTGATGAGCTTCTTCTAGACTCATCTTCTCCTTGAAGTGGCGTCTCCTCTCTCTCCTCCTTCTCCATTCCGCTGTTATTCATCATCCAAGAAGCAAAGGAACCCATTGATGAAGAAGATCCTAGGCCTACAAGCTCCAATGGAGCTTACATCATGGAGGTTGATAGACCTTTCTCAAGCTCACTACGGCCATCTAGTTGCTAAGTAAGGATGGTAGTAGGTCATCGTGCGGCATTGGGATTGGGCTAAATTCTATAGGTTTTCTTTCTGGGAGATTCTTCCATGGATTGGTGTTTATGTTGATTGGGCGTTCTGGGTCAGAGGGGCGTTGGGCAAGGGGGGGTGATGCAATCCTCCCTAGGAAAGGACCAGTTACCAGAGCCATGAGCAAGAGGCTCCAAGAGGATTGGGCTAGAGCTGATAAAGAAGGCCTTAGGGTTCTCATGAACCTTAGGGTAGATTTTTGAACCTATGGGCCAAGGTTGGGTCCACTCTTCTTTGTAAATATTAGAATAGGTTTTTTTTATTCTTTTGGGCCTTGTATTTTGGCCATTCTAGTAGTATATGGTTTTAGCCTTGTATTTCATGGTGTTTTGAGTAGTTTTTGTAGTAGGGACTTTTTTGTATTTTCATGTATTTTGTCATGGGGGTGATCTTAGCTATTATAGGGGGGGTGTAGCTAAGCTCTAGCTTCTCATCTCTAGGAGGTGAGCTTAGCTATTAGAGAGGTGTGTGTACCTAAGCTCTAGCTTCTCAAGGAGGTGAGCTTAGTTATTAGAGGGTTATGTGTAGCTAAGCTCTAGCTTCTCAAGGAGGTGAGCTTAGTTATTAGAGGGGTGTGTAGCTAAGCTCTAGCTTCTCAAGGAAGTTTTTTCAAAGAAACTTCTCAAGGAAGTTTTCTCAAGAAAGCTTCTCAAGGAAGCTACCTAGTCTATAAATAGAAGCATGTGTAACACTTGTTGCAACTTTGATGAATGAAAGTCTTATGAGACACACTTCAAAGTTCCACTTCTCTCCCTCTTTTATTCCTTCAATTTCGTGCTCCCCCCTTTTCTCTTTCTTTTCCTCCATTAAAGCATCCCCTTCTTATCCAAGACACATTCTTGATGGTGAAGCTCCTTCTTCCATGGCTTATTCCCTAATGGATGGTGTCTCCCCACTCCTCTTCTCCTTTGCCTTCCGCTGCATCTCCATGGTGGAAAATCACCATTGAAGGACCTCATTGAAGCTCAAAGATCCAGCCTCCATAGAAGCTCCACAAGCAAGCTTCCATCAAGTGGTAATCAGAGCACAAGAGCTTCAAGTAGGTGCTCCTTAAATCTCCATTGATTTTCAGTTTTACCTTCTCCTCCATTGTTGTTTCTTCATTTTTCTCCATGTATCTCCTCACATGTCTTGTGCTAAATGTTGTTAAAATGATTCTTTAGAATTTCCACCGATTAAACTAGCTATAGAAGCTAGATTTTATTTTCTATGGTTCAAATTTCTTGTTCTTGTTCTTGAACCATGAGTTGTGTTGAGTTTTGGTTCCTTTGAGTTTTTTCTTGCTATTTTTTTTTGTGGCTGAAACCTAAACCATAAAATTCTTACAAAAATATTAAAGTAGAAGAAAACCTCAAAAATCTAGAGTGACTTGTTCACCTATTGTAGTTTTGTCATAGAAGTCATGTCTAGTCGTGAAACTTGTCACATAAGATTTTTTATGTTGTGCTGAATTTTATTTTCTTGTTTCTTTTTCTAACTCATTTGTGCATGAGTGTATGAAATTATTTTAGCCTATTATTTTATTTGAGTCAAATATTTCATGTTAATTAGTCCTTAACATGTTCATGCAAAATTCTTAGAGAGTCTTTGATTGTGAATCTTTTCTTGAACTTTTTGGTTTCCTTATGATTGTGTCTATTGTGAATTTGAGTTTTGGTGATTGAATTGATGGCTGAAATGTTGATCCTAAGTGAATATTGAACTCCTAAAACTGTGGTAAACAATACTAGTGAGTTCAACATACATAGGAAGGTTGAAAGTAAGCCCAAGGCAATCAATATACCATGCTTAAAAAAAAAATCGCTGGTGCAGGCAGCTTGGACATACAAAATTGTAAAAATTACTTAGAATTGGTTACTTCGAATTTTGAGCTGAAATTTTTACTGAATTTTCTAGACATCTGGAAAAAAGTTATCAAAAAAGAACCAATTGATTTGGATAAAAGGAAAAAATACGAAAAATCACACAAGTTGGCATAAAATCAGAGTCCAGAAAAAAAAAGTGAAAGGGAAGTGTGCTTGTTGTTTTGGCTCGAAATTTGTGCTATAATTGGTTCCTATTTTATACCAATCTTAGTTCTGAAATTTCAATTTAAAATAAGTGTGAAAAAAAATGCCAAAGCTAGAGGTTTGTTGAGTCTTTTTTTTTAGTTTTTTTACTCTACTCTAGAGCCATTATAAGTTTCTCTTTGAGTCCTAGCTTGCTTCTATGTCCTTTTCATTGCTTTAATTGTTGAATAATCCTTGAAAAATTGTCTTGTTAAAACTCCATTGGTTTAGCTTTCATTTCCTTTTTTTTGTCTTTGGTTATTGCTTGTCTCTTTGTTTCCTTGTTTGTGAGTTGCCATATAGGGAATTGGAAAGGAGGATTGGTGCCATCCCTTGAAGAATTTGAGTCAAGAAGCAAGGGGCCAACCATCTTAAGAGCTATTGGACTAAGAAGCACTCCAAATTGAGTGAATCAAAAAAGAGAGAAAAACCACCAAAATTGAGGACCTTTTTGCAATTTTGTAATTGACAATTTACTTACTTTCATTGCTTTCAAATTTTGTAACAAAAAGGCCTTTCATTGGAAGTAAGTTGGGAGCCTCCAATAGGTCACCCTACTTCCCTTTGTGTGTAATAATTTTAGGCAATTTTCCCTTAGGATTGTGAGCGTTTTGTAGGGAACCTTGAATGTGGTCATCCAAACACTCTTAGGATTCACCTAGTTTACTTTTCTTGTTTACTTTCATAACTTATTTCCTTTACCTTCCATTGTCAAACCACCTAGATAGCTTCCATTTTACCAATTAGTTTTTACCTTATCTTTCACACCTCTTTTAGTGTTTATTTTAGCTAGTTTCAACCATAGTTTCTTTAACCTTTTGTTTTCAAACCCTGAACAAGAAAGAACCACAACTTAGAAACCAACATGAGTCATCATTCAACTAGTGTTAATGATGAGGGTACTAGTCAAAAGGACCCTTTATCTAGAATCTTAGATGAGTTGATTTCTCTCAAGTTATGGAAAGAAAAACAAGAGAGAAAAGAAAAAGGAAAAAAAAAGAGTGGAAGAAATAAGTCAAGATGAAAGAGAGAAAATAAGAGAGGAAAAAAGAAGAAAAATAATAAAAGAAATGAAAAGAGAAAAAAATGCCTCCTATAGTAGTCATGACTCTTGCAAGAGTTTAAGTAAAGAACTTAGTGACTATTATAGAGGGCGCCATAGTTCACATACTAAACATCACTCCCAAAGAAGGGAAAAGGATTGAAGGCCTCAAGAGGTTAACATTAGTCTTCCATATTTCCATGGAAAAGATAATGTTAAGGCCTACTTAGATTGGGAAATTAAGGTTGAAAAACTCTTTGTTTGCCATCATATTAGCGAAGAGAGAAAAGTTCCATTGGCTACCCTTAGCTTTCAAGGGTATGCCCTCTATTGGTGGACTTCCCTTGTTAGGGAATGAAGGATTCATAGGGATCCTCCTGTAGAGTATTGGAATTAAGAGTACCCTTAGGAAGAGGCACATTCCCTCCTACTATGAAAGAGAGCTTATGGACAAGCTCCAAAGGCTTAAACAAGGGAGTATGAGTGGTGAAGAATATAGACAAACAAATGGAGCTACTCTTTTTCAGAGCTGGACTTAGGGAGGAGGAAAGGACAAGCATAGCTAGGTTCCTTAGTGGGCTTAATATGGAAGTAAGGGACAAGGTTGAACTCCTTCCATATAGGGACCTAGATGAATTAGTCCAACTTTGTATAAGAGTGGAACAACAACTAAAAAGAAAGCCTTCTTCAAAACCTTATGGCTTTCACTCTTGTCCAAGGAAGGACCAAGCCCAAGGAATTTTGGGGGCTACATCTTCAAAACCCAAGGAAGATAAGGGTAAGACCATAGAGAAATACACCCCTAAGACTAGTTCCTAAGAAAGGACTAGCAACATTAAATGCTTCAAATGTCTTGGGAGAGGTCACATTTCCTCTCAATGCCCCACAAAGAAAACCATGATTATGAGGGGTCAAGAAATTTATAGTAGTCAAGAGGAAACTACTTCTTGCCCTTCCTCTAGTGGAAGTGAAGATGAAGTAAGGGGTGAAAAGTCTAGTGAGGAAGTCTACCCCCATGAAGAAGGTGACCTCTTAATGGTTAGAAGGCTCCTTAGAGGTCAATCTTGTGATCTATCTCAATCCCAAAGAGAGAACATCTTTCATACAAGATGCAAAATTTTAGATAAAACTTGTTCTCTCATTGTGGATAGTGGATCTTGTTGCAATTTTTGTAGCACAAGATTAGTTTCCAAGTTGAACCTCACTATCATTCCCCACCCAAAACCTTATAAACTTCAATGGCTCAATGAGCAAGGGGAAATGATAGTTAACCAACAAGTGAAGGTACCTTTCTCCATTGGGACTTATAAGGATGAAGTTAATTATGATATAGTTCCCATGGAGGCTGGACATATTCTTTTAGGAAGACCATGTCAATTTGATAGAAAGATAATTTACAATGGCCTAACTAATGAGATTACCCTCACCCATCTTGGCACTAAATTTGTGTTGCATCCTCAAACACCTTCGCAGGTGGCCAAAGATCAACTAACTATGAAAGATAAGAGGGATGAGGAAGAAAAACTAGAAAAACAAAAGAAAAAGAAGAGTAGTAAGGCCTTGTCTTCAAAGGCCAAGGGGACAGGAAAAGAGGAAAATGATTCCTCCAAGAAGATTGTTAAGAAGGAAAATCATTTTGCAACAAAAGGTGATATTAAAAGAACACTCCTTCTTAAACAATCTTTCTACCTTCTCCTATCAAGGGAAACATCCCTTAGCACTGCCAAAATTCCTACATTTGAGACCTTACCTTCAAAGGTCCAAGAACTCTTACATGAATTTGGTGATATATTTCCCAAAGAGATACCTCCTAGGCTACCTCCTTTAAGGGGAATAGAACATCAAATAAATTTAGTCCCAGGAGCAAGCCTTCCTAATAGGCCAACCTATAGGACTAACCCTCAGGAGACTAAGGAGATAGAGTCTCAGGTTAAAGATTTGTTGGAGAAGGGTTGGGTCCAAGAGAGCCTAAGCCCTTGTGTTGTGCCAGTGTTGTTGGTGCCCAAAAAGGATGGTACGTGGAGAATGTGTACAGATTGCAGAGTCATCAACAACATTACTGTAAAGTATAGGCACCCCATTCCTAGACTTGATGATTTACTTGATGAGTTGCATGGTGCCAACATCTTTTCAAAAATTGATCTTAAAAGTGGTTATCACCAAATCAGGATGAAAAAGGGTGGTGAGTGGGAAACCACTTTCAAGACCAAGTTTGGTTTGTATGAATGACTAGTGATGCCTTTTGAGCTCATTAATGCACCAAGCACCTTTATGAGGCTTATGCATTATGTATTAAGGGATTTAATAGGTAGATTTGTAGTTGTTTATTTTGATGATATTTTAGTGTACATTAGGAGCCTAGATAATCACTTAGGACATCTTAGGCAAGTTCTTTCAGTCCTTAGGAAAACTTCATGGTGCCACCCTTAACTACCCCACCTATGATAAAGAGCTTTATGCCTTAATAAGAGCACTCTGAACTTGGGAACATTACCTTGTTTCCAAGGAATTTGTCATTCATAGTGATCATCAATCACTTAAGTTCATTAGATGGCAAAGCAAGTTAAACAAAAGGCATGCAAAATGGGTAGAGTACCTAGAGAAATTTCCATATGTTATCAAATACAAAAAGGGAAAAACAAATGTTGTAGTTGATGCCCTCTCTAGGAGACACACATTGTTTTGCTCCCTAGGAGCTCAAATTTTAGGATTTGATAACATTAGGGACTTGTATGCTTTAGATGAAAATTTCTCTCCCATTTACAAGAGTTGTGGGAAAAAGGCCCAAGATGGATTCTATTTGGCTGAGGGGTATTTGTTCAAAGAGGGAAAGCTTTGCATACCCCAAGGAACCATCAGGAAATTACTTGTGAAGAAGAGCCATGAGGGTGGGCTCATAGGCCACTTTGGGATAGACAAGACCCTTGTCTTACTCAAAGAAAAGTTCTATTGGCCCCATATGAAGAAAGATGTCCATAAGCATTGCACTAGGTGTGTGGCTTGTTTACAAGCCAAGTCTAGGGTAATGCCTCATGGGCTATACACACCCTTACCCATTCCATCTGCACCTTGGGTAGACATTAGTATGGACTTTGTCCTTGGGCTCCCTAGAACCCAAAGAGGTGTAGACTCTATCTTTGTGGTGGTGGATAGGTTTAGCAAGATGGCACACTTTATACCATGCCACAAGGTGGATGATGCTTCCCACTTCTCAAAACTCGTTTTTAGGGAAGTTGTGAGACTTCATGGTTTTCCTAGGACCATTGTGCCAGATAGAGATGCTAAGTTCCTTAGTCACTTCTGGAAAACATTATGGGCTAAGCTAGGAACTAAGCTTTTTTTCTCTACCACTAGTCATCCACAAACTGATGGGCAAACAGAGGTAGTGAATAGGTCTTTATCCACCCTTTTAAGGGCTCTTCTAAAAGGCAACCATAAGTCATGGGATGAGTATCTTCCTCATGTAGAATTTGCCTAACACAGGGGGGTTCATAGAACCACCAAGCAATCCCCTTTTGAGGTTGTCTATGAGTTCAATCCCTTAACACCCTTAGACCTCATTCCCCTCCCACTTGACACTTCTTTTATACATAAAGAAGGGGAATCTAGGTCAGAGTTTGTAAAGAAGTTGCATGAGAGGGTTAAGACCCAAATTGAGAACCAAACAAAGGTGTATTCAACTAAGGGCAATAGAGGAAGAAAGGAGCTAGTTCTTAATGAGGGGGACTGGGTTTGGCTCCATCATAGGAAGGATAGATTCCCTACTAAAAGGAAATCCAAGCATAGCCCTAGAAGGGATGGACCTTTCAGGTCTTGGACAAGATCAATAATAATGCCTATAGGTTGGACCTCCCAAGAGAGTATGGAGTCAGCACCACTTTTAATATTTCTGATTTAATTCCTTTTGCAAGTGGAGCTTATATAGAGGAGGAGGAACCAACATATTTGAGGTCAAATCCTCTTCAAGGGGGAGGGGATGATGCAATCCTCCCAAGGAAAGGAACAATTACCAGAGCCATAAGCAAGAAGCTTCAAGAGGATTGGGCTAGAGATGATAAAGAAGGCCTTAGGCTTCTCATGAACCTTAGGGTAGATTTTTGAGCCCATGGGCCAAGGTTGGGTCCACTCTTCTTTGTAAATATTAGAATAGGTTTTTTTCTTCTTTTGGGCCTTGTATTTTGGCCATTCTAGTAGTATAGAGTTTTAGCCTTGTATTTCATGGTGTTTTGAGTAGTCTTTGTAGTAGAGACTTTTTTGTATTTTCATGTATTTTGTCATGGGGGTGAGCTTAGCTATTATAGGGGGTGTGTAGCTAAGCTCTAGCTTCTCATCTCAAGGAGGTGAGCTTAGCTATTAGAGAGGTGTGTGTAGCTAAGCTCTAGCTTCTCAAGGAAGCTTCTCAAGGAGGTGAGCTTAGTTATTAGAGGGGTGTGTGTAGCTAAGCTCTAGCTTCTCAAGGAATTTTTCTCAAAGAAACTCCTCAAGGAAGTTTTCTCAAGAAAGCTTCTCAAGGAAGCTACCTAGTCTATAAATAGAATTCAAAGTTCCACTTCTCTCCCTCTTTTATTCCTTCAATTTTGTGCTCCCCTGTTCTCTCTTTCTTTTCCTCCATTAAAACATCCCCTTCAAGCTTCTTATCCAAGGCACATTCTTGGTGGTGAAGCTCCTTCTTCCATGTCTTATTCCCTAGTGGATGGTGCATCCCCTCTCCTCTTCTCCTTTGCCTTCCGCTGCATCTCCATGGTGGAAAATCACCATTGAAGGATCTCATTGAAGCTCAATGATCCAGCCTCCATAGAAGCTCCACAAGCAAGCTTCCATCAGGGAAACTCGATATTAGCCAAGTAATTATATTGGTGCGGGGGATACTGATACATGGGGTTGTAAGGGGTCTGTGGGGAGCTTGGCCATGTGGGTACTGCAGTCCCGATGTGGGCGTCTCTCTCCTTTTTCTTTGCTCCACCTGCCCCAAGCCTCCTATTGCTAGAACTCGTCAAAGCAACATAATCAAATTTTCCCCTTAGGCCCACCTCGATCCTCTCGCCTGCAAACACTAGACCTGCAAAACTCAAAGGCATGTATCCCACCATCTTCTCATAGTAGTACACAGGTAATGTGTCTACTATCATTGTTACCATTTCTCTTTACATGATTGGGGGGTACTACTTAACCCAACAAATCCCTCCATCTCTAGGAGTATTCTCTGAAAGATTCCTACTCCCTTTTACACATGTGTCTGCAGTTGTCTTCTATCCAAGGCCATATCAGAACTGTATTGATACTTCCTAAGGAAAGCATCCATTAAGTCTTTCCAGGAACGAACCCCGAAAGATTCTAGATTGGTGTACCAAGTGATAGCCGCCCCAACCAGACTCTCTTGAAAAAAATGCATCAAGAGTTTTTCCTGCGGTACATTTTTAGGTGATTCGTGGGGCAAGTAGTACCCTTGTACTTGTCAAAATCTGACACCTTGAACTTCGTAGGTATGATGACATTGGGCACTAGGCAGTGACCTTGTTGGATATCCCTGGTGGGGAAAATAGAGTGGTTAAAGAGTTTTAAGCATCTCTGGAGGGGAATGGCTTAGAATCTTTAATTATCCACGGTCAGTGCATTGATGGGGCCCATGTTTCATACTTCATATGACATGGAAATAGTATAAACTTTGTTAGTAAGTACTTGTAGTTTCTTATGAGGAGGAATATTTGTACTTGGGGGCATGTCACTCGGTTTGGAACTCCCTTGAGACCCGGGTTGATCACCATGGGGGGGAAGTTGCCTATGCACGACAAGGTGACCTCGACACTTACTACCTAGTTTTCCTAAGTGAGAGTGTCGTGTGGACACGCTTAGGCTATTTCCTTGGGGATGGTACCATATTGCATTTGAGAGTTGAGGTCAGGTGCATGCATCATACTGAGCTTGATTGATTGGAACTATGCACGGATGATGACTATTTGTTGAGTGTGTGTTGGACTAATGAATGTTTGTGTAAGCTTATGATATTTGTTAACGTTTTCTTACTAATTATGGTTATTTGATTTTGTATTAATTTCTTTTATAATAAACTCACCCCTTGCAATTTTTGTACCGTGTGGTTGGTACCTGTGATGATCGCGAACCTTTGTTCGTGGGAGTAGAATGACAGTAGTAGAATACGAGAAGTGAGATTCTTTTGTGGAGTTGTCGAGCCGACGTGATGACATTGGGATTATTTTGGGAGAGAGTCGTGTTTTGTTAATCAAATCTTCTATAGCTGGTTCCATAATCCTTTTGTTGAATTGAGGATGTAAATTACAAATTTAATTATATTTATGAATAAATTTACTTTCCATTATGTGAATGATGTGTACTGAGTTACTATACCTATATATATATATATATATATATATATATATATATATATATATTCACTTAAGTAATGGTGTGTTGTTTGGTGAATGTATATCGAGAAAAAAATTACTTTCATTTTTCATAAGCAAATTAAAGGAGTTTCCATAACGACGAGGCGGGTCGTTACATTAGTGGTATCAGAGCCGGTCGAACCTTTTCGGCCAGTGAGTTGTGAGTCTGCTATGTTTTTTTTTTCATTTTGTGGTTGCCTTGATGAATGCTTAATGTTAGTTGTTTGCAATTGGAACTTACTCACTTTGTTGTGTTTCCATGAGTTATAGAGATTTGATTGTTGTAGTCATAACATGTTTCTTCTCCTGATGTTTGTTATACCATGAGTTTCAATGTCGTGTCATGAGTTATCAGACTGGCCATATGTATAATTTGTGAAGTGCAATGGGATCATATGGCAAGCGATCAGGAAATACAAATGATGGAAAGTGAGTGTTAATGTCTCAAGAGAGGACTAGTTTAGAGGAATACTTTCTCGAGGCATCAACTCTTAAAAGTAACCAAGTAGGGACTTCTGATGGTTGTGATTTTTGTGTTGTTCTTTTTCTTGTGTGTATTCTTTCCATGTCTCACTTCCTGGTGTGTGTATAGGGAGTGATGGCTGGACGGAATGATCGTGCGATAGCTAATGCTCTCCAAGCCTTAGCTTAGGCTATAGGGAATCCAAATAGGGGAGAAGTTGTTGGAGCTGCTGAGTACCAAGGGTTGGATCTCTTCCAACGAATCAATCCTCCTACTTTCAATGGAGGATACAACCCTAATGGTGCTCAGAATTGGATAAGGGAAATCGAGAAAATCTTTCGAGTGATGGCATGTTCGAAGGGGCAAAAAGTTGTTTTTGGTACATATACTATGGTGGAAGAAGCTGAGTATTGGTGGGAGAATACTCGCCAATGCTTAGAGGCTGAAGGTCAAGATGTGAAGTTCCTAATGTGTGAAGTTTTTGAATGGCTTGCGACCTGAAGTGAAGCAAGCTGTGAATTACCAGGGTGTTTGTCAGTTCCCACTCTTGGTTAACATGTGCTGGATTTGGGATGAAGACTCCCGAAACAGGGCGACCTATTATAGGAGTATAGGTCCAGTGAAGAACAAAAAGAATGGACCTCAACATCGGGGAAAACCGTACTCGACCCCTCCCAAGCAATATGGTAACCGCCCCATCAATCATAGAACTGTTGCTATAGGGTTTGTAGGTGGTAGTGGTAGCAAACCCAATACTTTCCCCACTCAGACCACTTGTTACAAATATGGTAAGCCAGGGCACATCTCCTCAAATTGTGCTGATAAAGGCATGATTTGTTTTAATTGTAGACAAAAAGGGCATATTAAGAGAGATTGTCCATATCCCAAGAAGGAGCAAAATGGTGGGGGACTGAATGACCAAACTGGACATCCGAAGGCCAAGGGAAGAGTCTTTACCCTTAATGGTTTCAAAGCTTCATAATCCAAAGGTCTAATCCAAGGTAAATGTTTCATAAATGGGATTCCCTTACTTGTGCTATATGATTCCGGTGCAACCGATTCTTTTATATCCTGTTCATGTGTAGGGAAACTTAAGCTTTCTATGTCTTCTTTAAATAAAGATCTGGTGGTAGAGACCCCAACTAGTGGTTCTGTGTTTACTTCTAATGTGTGTTTGAATTGTCTTATGGAAATTTCTGGTAGAACATTTTTTATTGATCTTATTTGTTTGCCTTTGAGCCAAATTGATGTTATTTTGGGTATGGACTGGTTATCTTCCAACCATGTCTTGTTAAATTGTTTTGATAAAATTGTGGTGTTTGATGATTCTGGAGTGAGTAAGGATATGTTGTTTATCTCTTCCAACCAAGTTGTGACAACTTTAAAGGAAGATGCTCAAGTGTACATGATCTTGTCTAACCTGGAAATAGAGACAAAGGTTTCCATGTGTGATCTCCCTATTGTCAAAGAGTTTCCTGAAGTGTTCCCTAAGGATATATTTGGTCTACCACCCAAGAGAGAGATAGAGTTTTCCATAGACCTGGTACCTGGTGCTGGACCCATATCCATAGCCCCTTATAGGATGTCTCCTATAGAGTTAGCCGAGCTTAAGAAAAAGTTAGAGGAGTTTTTGGAGAAGCGATTTGTGAGACCCAGTGTATCTCCAATGGGAGCACCAGTGTTGTTAGTAAAGAAGAAAGATGGGACCATGAGGTTGTGTGTAGACTACCGCCAGTTGAATAAGGTGACGATTAAGAACAAGTACCCTTTGCCTATAATAGATTACCTTATGGACCAGCTGGTAGAAGCTTGTGTGTTTAGCAAGATAGACCTTAGGTCAGGTTACCATCAGATCTGAGTGAAGTCTGAGGATATACCGAAGACTGCTTTTAGGACCCGTTATGGTCACTATGAGTATCTAGTCATGCCCTTTGGTGTGACTAATGCTCCAAGTATGTTTATGGAATACATGAATAGAGTCTTTCACCCTTACCTTGATAGTTTTGTGGTAGTATTCATAGATAATATTTTGGTATACTCCAAGACTAGAGAGGAACATGAAGAACACTTGAGGATTATGCTACATACCCTTAGGGACCAACAACTTTATGCTAAGCTATCCAAGTGTGAGTTTTGGTTAGAGAAAGTTAGGTTCCTAGGGCATGTGATATCTCAAGGGGGTATAGTTGTAGATCCCTCTAAGATAGAAGTCGTTCTTGAGTGGGAGAGTCCTAAATCTGTTTTTGAGATTAGTGTCGCAACGTACCCTTTTGCGGGCGAGCGAGGCGAGGCTCACGGGTGCGTCTTCCAAAGGAGGAAAATGCGCGGAGTCGCCACCAACGTTTATTTGTGGAAAACGTCGGAAAAACCGAAGGAAACCGATCATGAAGAATATTCCAGAATCGGGAGTTGTATTTACGTTTGAGGAAGGTATTAACACCTCTCACATTTGTCCCAAAGGACAATAGCCTTAAATTAGAAATGTGTGAAATTGTGTATCTAAACTCTTCTTTCTTTTTTAATTTTTGAGGTCGACAAAAGCAGGGCTCTTGCTCCTACGTACCCTCCATCGAAGAGGAAATCAGACCTACGTAGTGCTTTCTAAAGGACGAATCAAGCGATTCTTTTTACTTGGAAGGTGGTCCTTTTAAGGCGTTGGACCTTAAAAGGATCCATTTTTACTTGGTGAGAAAAACTGAGGTATCGAACCTTAAAATCCTTTTTAGTGATTTTTTTGAGGACGAGCTTGACTTTGCGAGTTGATTTTAGCCTTAGTTTCACTTTAGTTATTTGTCAATTCAATTAAGAAAGAGAAATCCCAAAGAGAAACGTCCGATTGATTTTTTTTTGGTTTATTTTACTAAAAGATATTTTTTTATTATTATATTATTATTTTACCTCTTTTTGGTTTCCAACGTGGTTATGGCATGACCGAACGGTCGGATTTCATTTTAACAGAGATTAACAGATATTACAATTCAAATGATCGATGAAAATTTATTTTATTTTTTGATTAGGCGAGAAAATGACTTAAGTAAATGACTAAAGCACGTCAAAAGGGGGTACGGAAAGTAAACGAAACGAAAATAAAAGTACACAAAACAAATGGGGACCACCAAGGGTACATAGCATGAATTGAAAAGTCCGATTTCGGGAACTTACCGGTTGAAGACCGAAGAACGACGAAGAATGAACGACGAACAACGAAGAACGGTTGAAAATCTTCATGAAATCACCCACGGAAACGTTACAGAAGCGCCTCGGCTTGGATTTTCTTCACGGAAACAATTTTTCTCACTAATTTTAAGTGATCCTGAAATACCAGAAGAGCTGAACCCCTTTCTCCTTTTCTCCTCTCCTTATTTATAGGAAAATAGGGGAGGAGCTTGCCACCCAGCTCGCCCAGGCGAGCCAGGTTGCTTTCTCCAGAAGCAACCGCCTTCTGGAGGAACATCCTGGAAGGCCCAAGTGGGCCTGGTTTCTATTTGCACCCCTTTTTTTACTAAATACACCCCCTTGCTTTTTTTTGTGATTCTTTTTCCGTAACGTTACGAAACTTTACGAATTTCATAACGATGCTTGTTTTCTTTCCGTAAGGTTACGGAACCTTACGGGTCACGTAATTACTCCTTTTTTGGCTTTCGGAATGTTACGGAACCTCAAGGATTGCGTAACAATGCTTCCTTTTGATTTCCGGCATGTTACGGAATCTCACGGATTGTGTAACAATGCTTCCTTTTGATCTCTGGCATGTCACGGAACTTCACGTATTGTGCAATAAAGGGTGCCAAGTACCTCGAAGCGGTCAAACAAAGGTTGCATGCCATCAAACAATAGCCCCCGGATGAAATTAGGGTATGACAGTTGCCCTTCTTTACTTACCTTTTATCGGAGATAAGAGGAAAGAAAAGATAAAACACTGATTTCGTCCGTCTTCGCCCTCTTCGTGATTAGTCTATGACGACTCCCGTCTCTCTTCCTTCTTTCTCTGCACAACACAAAACAAACACAAACAAAAAACAACAATAACATAATATATACGTATACACATGTTTGGCAAAGGAACTGATCGGGAAAATAACAAAAAACCATATTTTCCAGTCACCGGAGGCTCCGCACTTGATAACGGAGGACGCATGAACAGCGCTAGGTAATCAATTCATGAGGCTCCGAATAGGATGGTGAGGAGACACGAACAGCGCTAGGCAATCAATTCGTGGGACTCCTGACTCGATGGTGGAGGATGCATGAATGACAATCAATTCATGGGGCTCCGGATAAGATTTGAGGGTGGAGGATAGACGAATAGCGCTAGGCAATCAATTCGTGGGGCACCAGACTTGATGGTGGAGGATGCATGAATGACAATCAATTCATGGGGCTCCAGATAAGATTTGAGGATGGAGGATAGACGAACAGCGCTAGGCAATCAATTCGTGGGGCTCCAGACTCGATGGTGGAGGATGCATAAATGAAAATCAATTCATGGGGCTCCGGATAAGATTCGTTGGTGGAGGATGCACGAACAGCGCTAGGCAATCAATTCGTGGGGCTCCAGACTCGATGGTGAAGGATGCATGAATGACAATCAATTCATGAGGCTCCGGATAAGATTTGAGGGTGGAGGATAGACAAACAGCGCTAGGCAATCAATTCGTGGGGCTCCAGACTCGATGGTGGAGGATGCATGAATGACAATCAATTCATGGGGCTCCGAATAAGATTCATTGGTGGAGGATGCACGAACAGCGCTAGGCAATCAATTCGTGGGGCTCCGCACTCGATGGTGGAGGATGCATGAATGACAATCAATTCATGGGGCTCCGGACTTGATGGTAGAGGATGCACGAACAGCGCTAGACAATCAATTCGTGGGGCTTCGGACTCGATGGTGGAGGATGCATGAATGACAATCAATTCATGGGGCTCCAGACTTGATTTGTTGGCAGGACCGAATGTCCACCGAGTTTTTTCACCTAAAAAGGAGAACATGCTTTAGCAATGAAAAATAAATCATTCACGAGAGCACCATATTTTAGAGAAACAATATACTCATGCCAAAAGCAATTTTCCTTGTAATAAAAAATGAAAGGCAGGATGTCAACATTTAGCTTTTAAATGAACATTCAGGGGAAACGTCGGGTCAAACTGAAACTAGGAATAAAATCACTCATAGTGTATAAAAACTCACACAGGTAAGTGTTTTACCCTAATCCCAAACCATAGCTGCACCATGACTTTATTTTGCACATGATTTCCTATCGAACCAAAAGATCACACGCGCAATCATGGATCAATAGGATTTTCTCGAGGGTAGTGTTTTTGGAGAGGAAGTTGGGTGTTTCGGTCTTTTCCTCTTTGTTTATGTGGGGCGGGATATCACCAATCGAGAGCGACTTTGAATGGCAATCCCAACGGAAGAACTACTTCAAAAATGGGTTTTCCTTTGCCAGCAGTCATTTATCCTGCCGAAAATTTATCTGGTCAGAAGATCTTCTGTTCTCTTTCCTGGTTTCCTGTATTGATCGGGAATTATTCTATTTTTCCTTCGATCTTCTTCTTTTTACTTTCTTCCGATCTTTGATCAGGAAACCTTTTTTTCCTTTTCTTTTCTTTCTTTTCATTTCTTCCTTTCCAATCTTTGATTGGGAATTTGGGTTTTAGCATTCGTTATTCGCTCTCCCTTGAGGAGATTCTGCTATCCTTTTCTTCGGGGGAAAGGATGAGGATTCTTTTCATGGGCCAAGGTTCAAAGTAGCTTAAGGTTGTGTCTCAACATGGTCTTTTCATCGTGCGAGCCCGATTTTGATATCTGGGGCAAAACCAATTCGTGTGTCAAGGTGTCGGTCTCGGGTTGAATTTCCATATTATTCCCACGAGGCACGCGTAACAATGATGATTTGGGAACAACGTGCAAAATTAGTCATGGCTACAGCTAGGTGGGTACTCAAGCATCCAGTTTATGGCATTGTGATACTAAGGCTTGGGATTTACACAAGTAGACCCAATATTTCCAAATTATGTTCTTTCATCGGTTCAACGAATCCATCCATTCTTATCTCGGTCATTCTGGAAAATAAACTCTTAGCATCAGTCTCTTGTTTCCAGAAGATATGTTTGCTCTCTGCAAATGATTTATGCTTCCTATGACCATAACATGCCGACCTTCGAGGTATTTCTTTCTTTTTTCTTTTTGTTTCATTTTTTATGTTTGCAAAAACTATACATCCATCACCATCTATGAGAAAAGCTTTTCTTTGTACACCTACATTCCTATACACGACAAACTTTTTTTGTATACACACGCATTAAAAACTCTTTCTCTTTATATCAAAACGGTCTATATAAAAACTCTATTCCTGTTCAAAGATTTCTTTTTCGTTTTTCAACATACACTCGTGGTTTATACAAAAATTTCTTTATATACACTCATTACTCACACACAAGAATTTCTTTTCACACCTTATTTACACACACACAAAATCTTTCCATACATTTTTTTACATATAAAAAACTCTTTTCTTTTCTTTATATATAGACACGACATTTGTTCACAACGCCTCTTTCTTTTTTCTATTCTTGGCGTTATCATGATTTTTGTTCGTTTTATTTTTAGGACGACATTCCTAAAGGAAAACTCTACAAGGTTCCGGAATTTCAACAAACATTATCAACAATAACGAGGTAAGCACTAACGCAACAGTCCAAACAAAATGTATGCACAAAACAAAAGACAATCGAAAAAAACAAAACAAACGTTAGTCCCTCAAGTTATAAAAATAAAATGATATGTAACAGATAAAAGAGGAAACATAAAAGAGAATATGAATCTGGGGATCCCCTGGTCATATGGCTCCACTCCCTCCCAAGAAACCGAGTAAATTTGTCATCTCCTCATCCATGTGGGCCTCTTCTGCATCGTCGGGAGCCTCTGCGGGCGCCTCCCCTGCCTGGGCCTCAGGCCAATCTCCGGGCCATGCAACCTCAGCCCTGAACTGATCTGGAGTAGAGCACGCAAAAAGAGCGAAACCCTGGCTCTGCTGACTGAGGCTGAGCTGGTAGAGACACTCATGTATCTGCACCTGCCCCTTGTGGTTGGCTGTCTGCTGGCGAACCAAGTGTTGTAAATACTGCTCCATGCCAAATGACCCAGCTGGATCAGCCTGATGAGGTGGTGGTGGTGCATCTGCGGCCTGCGGTGCATCACCCTGCGCCTGTCTAGGTGTGTAATACTTCTCAATGAAGGCTCGGGTGATCGGCGGTCGAATCACCTTACTAGGTGTGACGGGAACCCCAAATGACTGGCAAAGACCCGTGATCAATGCTGGAAACCCCAAGGCCCTGTTAGACTTATCTGGGTCTAGAGGGTGCCTGGTAGGTGGAATACCTGCAAATAAATAAATGGCGTTAGCAATCAACTGAGCCATATGGACGCTCATCCATGTCAGGATGGCATACACCAGCTGACACTTCAGCAGAGGGAGGTCGGAGTTATGATTGCTGGGCAGGACGTTGCTGAGCAGCAATGTCATCCATATCTGGGTCAACGTGGTCATGCTGGAGCGCATGATCCGCACCCGCCTCCCGGCAGCAGTCTGGGAAAAATCCTAACCCGGTATGCATAACAGCTGGGCAATGGCCTCTTCATCAAATCCATCGGCCCGGTTCCTTCTCTCACTAAACTTGCACTCCTGACCCTCCTCTAACACTAGCGGGTCACCCAGGAACTGGCTGAGGACGTCTGCATCAAAAGGAATCCACTAGCCCCTCACCCATGACCGCATGTCCCGCATGCCCCCCTCCGTGGACCAAGCATTAGCGTAAAACTCTAGGACTATATCTGGGTCAAACTTAGCCATGGGAGTGACCAGCGACGTCCAACGCCGGCAAGCTATCTCTTCCAGAAAATTTGTGTACTCATCGTCCCTGAGCTGGACGCGTCTCTCTTGGTGGAACGACCATCCTTTGATGGCCTCGAAACGCTGTTGGAGCTCTGCGCTCCTGAAACGATGGTTGTCAAACTCTGGAGCGGCGCTGGTTCCTTCGGTCGCGGCGTCCCTCCTAAATCTCTTTGCAGAAAGCTTCCTCGGAGGCATTTCCTGCGAGGACAACATTTGGAAAGTTAGTTTACAAGAAATATACCAATCATTACAAACAAGAGCCAAACAACACTTCATATGGCGCGAGTGTCAACATGCACTTTATAAAATAATCATATTGGGGCCGTGCTATTTTATTACACATATGCATTTGTACACATAAAAATTTTGTGAGAAGCATTTTACGACACATATCCATGTGTATATTTTTTGACAAACCTTTTCATGCTACATCCTATATATATACACGTTTTGTTTTGGAAGGCTTCCTTTGCTACCTACTCACAAATGCACATATTTTGAAAAACACTTTTACGCTACCCATCCAAACACTTTGTAAGGCACTTCATGCTATATATATTCATATTATGCAAGGCATTTTCATGCTATATATATTCATATTTTGCAAGGCATTTTATTCAACATATTTACATACATACATATCATCGAAGAGCTTTTTCATGCTATCTAAGTGCAAGGCATTCCTCACGAGGCAGCAAGCTTTGAATTCTAGTCAAAAAACTCCTCAAACATATTCTAATACTCATGCATCTTTTACATTCAAAACCGGAAACTTAGATTCTTAGGCATGAGTCATCCTTTTGACACTTTAGTCTAGCTTCTACAAATTACCCACACACTCACAATGCGCACAATTTGTTTCACAAGCTAAGTTCCACAAAATCATGCGCAAATGCCATTGAGGCATTTCACCGAACACTTGGTGGGCGCATATGATGCAATCCTATCCCGCAAGGGCATTGGGTAGAAGACTCCAAGTAGATTGGGCTAGAGATTCAAGGGAAGGTCCTAGGGTTCTCATGAGCCTTAGGGTAGATTTCGAGCCCATGGGCTAAGCATGAGCCCGCTTATCTTTGTAAATATTAGAATAGGTTTTTCCTTCGTTTGGGCCTTGTATTTTGGCCATTCTAGTAGTATTGGGTTTTAGCCTTGTATTTTGGGGCATTTTGAGTAGTCTTTGTAGTAAGGAATTTTTTTTTGTATTTTCATGTTTTTTGTCATGGGGGTGAGCTTAGCTATTATAGGGGGTGTGTAGCTAAGCTCTAGCTTCTCATCTCAATGAGGTGAGCTTAGCTATTAGAGAGGTATGTGTAGCTAAGCTCTAGCTTCTTTATGAATCTTCTTAAGGAAGCTTCTCAAGGAGGTGAGCTTAGTTATGAGAGGGGTGTGTGTAGCTAAGCTTTAGCTTCTCAAGGAAGTTTTCTCAAAGAAGCTTCTCAAGGAAGTTTTCTCAAGAAAGCTTCTCAAGGAAGCTACCTAGTCTATAAATAGAAGCATGTGTAACACTTGTTGTAACTTTGATGAATGAGAGTCTTGTGAGACATACTTCAAAGTTCCACTTCTCTCCCTTTTTTATTCCTTCAATTTCGTGTTCCCCCCCCCCCCCTCTCTCTTTCTCTCCCTCTTTATTTTCCTCCATTGAAGCATCCTTCCAGGCTTCTTATCCAAGGCTCATCTTGGTGGTGAAGCTCCTTCTTCCATGGCTTATTCCCTAGTGGATGGCGCCTCCTCTCACCTCTTCTCCTTTGTCTTCCGCTGCATCTCCATGGTGGAAAATCACCATTAAAGGACCTCATTGAAGCTCAAAGATCCGGCCTCCATAGAAGCCCCACAAGTAAGCTTCCATCAGCATGTTTAAGCATGAAAATCAAAGGAATGGGGGCAATGTGGCATGCCCCATCACCTCAGAATGCACCCTAGGCCTAAGGCCATCCCCTACAACCCCTCAATTCAACAAAATCAAGCAATAATTCAAGGATAAATCCCTCACGTTTTTTAGCAAATACATGCAACTTAGAGCACCAAAATATATCAATGGAAAGCCAAAGAGCCCAAGAATGAGGTACTTACTTGTTGGAGATGAATAATAGAGCAAAATGGAATCAAAAACGCGAAAAATGGTGACCTAGGCTGCAAAAATTGGTGATTCTCGTAGCTTCTTTTTTTAATGAGGGGGGGTGGAAGAATTTTTGGTGCAGAAACCTTCCCCCTTCCCCCTTTTTACCCATTTCGTGCAGGGGTTGCTCGCCCAGGCGAGCTCAGCTCACCTAGGTGAGCTAACCTGCATTTTTTTTTAAGGAAATAAGTAAGACTCCTAAGAGCCAGCGTTCGCTTACTCGAAACCCCTCAGGGTAGATTAGGCATCTAATACTTACTTTATAGACACAACAGCAATAATTACTGGAGATTTTAAAGGATACTAGGCTGCTTTGCAGCGGCACTTTCCGTTTGTCCCGGTCTAGGCAAAGGATGACGACCTATTGGTCGTGACCCTAGCCTCTACTTGCGTCCATCCCTAAGTACCTAAAAGTAGGAAACAACAATGTGTGGCAAACCGTGATTGCGTCGTCGTCTTACCTTGATTGGTTTCTGCCTTTAACCTTGTCTCGACCTCTGATCGTTGCCTAAGACAATTCTGCCCCTATTTATCACAAAATATGCATGCGTATGCGTATTCATGAATGTTTTCAAATGCAATAATCTTCTTAGTGAAAGCTAGTTAGGTTCAGTTTTAATTAAGTGCTTGGGGCACCCCATGAACTGAGCGAAAGGGCTCAGGTTATTACAAATTGCACATGGTTTAAAACCAAAGTGAGGACTGAAACCTCATACGCATGTTCTCTTCTTTTAAAGAACTGTGACGAGACAATTACAGCGGACAAGAATCCCAGGAGGAAACCAAGAAGAACACACAAACACAAAAATAAAAAGAACATGTTGTGGTTTCCTCAATTGCCCCAGATTTCAAGCATAATATCGCTTAACGACATCAAAGTTCACGGGCGAGGGTAGCTCCTCGCCATCCATGTTGGTGAGCACCAAAGCCCCCCAGAAAAAGCCTTTTTCACAATGAAAGGTCATTCGTAATTCGGGGCCCACTTCCCTCGATTATCTTTAACAGCGTGGGATATTTTTTTCAGGACAAGGTCCCCTGATTGAACTTGTGCGGGCGTACCTTCTTGTCGAACGCGTTCTTTATCCTTTGTTGATACAGGCGCCTATGGCTCATGACCGTCAAACGCTTACCTTCAATAAGGTTGAGTTGGTCGTAGCGTGTTTGAGCCCACTCTGGTTCTTCTAGGCCCGATTCTGCTAGTATCTTCTGGGAAGGGACCTCTACCTCAAATGGGAGTACTGCTTCCATCCTGTAAACCAAGGAATACGGCGTTGCCCCAGTAGAAGTTCGTACCGAGGTTCGATATCCATGCAGGGCAAAAGGCAACATCTCATGCCAATCTTTGTATGACACTGTCATCTTCTGAATAATCTTTTTAATATTTTTATTTGCAGCCTCCACAGCCCCGTTCATCTTTGGCCGATAGGGGGTGGAGTTATGATGTTGGATCTTGAAATCCCCGCACATTTCCTGCATCATTTTGTTATTCAGATTGGTGCCATTGTCAGTAATGATCTTCCTAGGGAGTCCGTATCGACAAATCAGTTCCTTCTTTATGAATCTGACCACCACACTCCTCGTGACATTGGTATAAGAAGCCGCTTCGACCCATTTGGTGAAATAATCTATCGCCACGAGAATGAAGTGATGACCGTTCGAAGCTTTGGGTTCGATGGCCCCAATGACATCTATCCCCCACATGGAAAAAGGCCAAGGGGCGGACATGACATTCAGAGGATGTGGCGAAACATTGACATTGTCCGCGTACGCTTGACATTTTTGGCATTTCCTTACATGGGCGCAGCAATCGCTTTCCATAGTGAGCCAGTAATAACCTACTCTAAGAATCTTCCTGGCCATAGCATGCCCATTGGCATGTGTCCCAAATGAACCCCCGTGGACTTCCTCAATCATGTAGTTCGCCTCTTTGGCATCTAAGCATCGCAGGAGGGTCATGTCTTGGTTTCGTTTGTACAGGATGGTACCACTCACAAAGAAACTAGTAGCCAACCTCCTAAAGTTCTTTTGTCATTGTCGGAAATCCCTGGTGGATATTCTTTGTTCTCGACATACTGTTTGATGTCGAAATACCACGGTTTCCCATCTCGCTCTTCCTCTATCGCACAACAATGTGCCGGCTTGCCCCGAGATCTGAATTCAATGTACGGCAGATCCCCGTGTGGGGCAAGTTGAAACATGGATGCCAAGGTGGCCAATGCATCGGCCATTTGGTTCTCTTCCCGAGGTATGTGGTGGAAAGAAATGTCGTCAAAGAATTCGACTAACTTCAAGATATGAGTTTGATAGAGTATCAACTTTTGATCCCTAGTTTCCCATTCTCCTCTCAACTGGCGTATTACCAAAGCCGAGTCTCCATACACTTTGAGTAGCTTCACGTCAAAATCAATGGCCGCTTGAATCCCAAGGGCGCACGCTTCATATTCAACCATATTGTTGGTACAATCGAAACCTAGCCTGGCCGTGAAAGGAATACATTGATCATCTGGGGATACAAGGACTACCCTTACTCCATGGCCCAAAGCATTAGATGCCCCATCGAAACAAACAATCCATTTGTCTATATCCTCATGCGTCCGCTCCTCTTCGAATAGGGCCATGATGTCTTCATCAGGGAACTCAGGGTGCATCGGCTGATAATCTTGGAGGGGTTGTTGGGCCAAATAATCTGCCAAGGCGCTCCCCTTTATCGCTTTTTGGGTGACGTACATAATATCAAATTCAGATAGTAGTACCTGCCACCTAGCGATTCGTCCCGTGAGGGCCGGTTTCTCAAAGATATATTTCACGGGATCCATTTTGGAAATAAGCCACGTGGTATGACTGAGCATGTACTGCCTAAGATGATGTGACGCCCATACCAAGGCGCAGCACGTCATTTCCAACATCGAGTAATTCATCTCACAGGCGGTAAACTTCTTGCTTAAATAGTAAATGGCTTGTTACTTTTTTCCAGAGTCATCGTGCTGACCCAACACGCACCCCATAGACTCGTCTAACACAGTCATGTACAGGAAAAGAGGTTTTCCTGTTACAGGTGGCATGAGCACCGGGGGATTCACGAGGCTCTGTTTGATTTTTTCGAAGGCCTTTTGGCAGTCACTGTTCCAACGGACCGCCTGGTTTTTACGCAATAGTTTGAACATGGGCTCGCAGGTAGGGGTGAGTTGTGAGATAAATCTTGCGATGTAGTTCAACCTGCCCAAGAAACCTCGAACCTGCTTCTCCGTGCGTGGCTCTGGCATTTCAAGAATGTCCTTCACTTTCTCGGGATCTATCTCTATCCCTTTCTGGCTCATGATAAATCCCAATAACTTCCCCGATTTTACCCCGAAGGTGCACTTGGCAGGGTTTAGCTTCAGTTGGTATTTCCACAGCCTTCCAAACAACTTACGCAGGTTGACGAGGTGTTCGTCCCCGGTCCGAGATTTGGCAATCATGTCATCTACATAGACTTCTATCTCTTTATGTATCATGTCGTAGAACAAAGCTACCATGGCACGCTAATAGGTTGCCCCAGCATTTTTCAGCCCGAAGGCCATCACTTTGTAGCAGAATGTTCCCCATAGGGTGACGAAAGTGGTCTTCTCCACGTCTTTGGGTGCCCTTTTTATCTGATTATACCTTGAGAAACCATCCATAAAAGACAAAAGGGCGAACTTGACTGTATTATCTACCAGTATATCAATGTGTGGTAAAGGAAAATTGTCTTTAGGACTGGCTCGGTTTAAGTCCCAATAGTCTACGCACATTCGCACTTTGCCGTCCTTTTTTGGGACTGGGACAATGTTGGCTACCCACTCCGGGTATCGAGCTACAGCCAAGAAACCTGCATCGAACTGCTTTCTCACTTCTTCTTTAATTTTCCAAAGACATTTCGGGTCTCATCCTTCGTAGTTTTGGCTTAATCGGGGAAGACCCAGGATTCAATGGCAACTTATGCTGCACAATGTTGAGGTCCAGACCTGGCATGTCTTGGTACGACCATGCGAAGATGTCTTGATATTCTTCAAGAAGGGTTATCAAACCTTGGCGGATAGGTGTGGTCATACCGGTTCCTATTTTCACTTCTGTCTTTCCCTCTCCGGTCTCTAAGTCTATCAGTTCGGTTTCCTCTTGGTGAGGCTTCATTTCGCGTTCTTCCTGAGCGATCTATCTCTCCAACTCTGGTGAAAGGATGCCCTCTTCCTCTTCTTCATTTATTGTTTGACTTACTTCTCAGTCAAAATCGATTATCAAACCCTCGTTGTTAGGATCCTCAAAGAATCGACCCTCACATCTATACCATTCAAGACAAAAAACAAAAACATGCAAAATGATATGAGAAAAGGTGGAATCGCAAGAACAGATGAAACAAGATCTCTTTGTTATTTAATAAGGTAGGTTTCACAAAACAAAAGAGAAAGGAATCTATAGCCTCTAATTACATTGAATCAGCGGTATAGACTTCCGACTAGCTCATCACGCGCCAGTTCCCCACTTGGGAATTGGGATGGCACGGTCACACAAAACTTGGCGGATCTTGTGGAGGTTCCTCTCCTATTGCCGCCACCTCTTCCTCGAACATTATCCCGGCACTTGTGAAACACTGGCTAACATGGCCAGGCCATGCCCTATCTTCTCGGAGTCTTGACGGCGCATTCCTTCTTCCCGGTTTCTCGGATTCATACCCCAACCCATATTTGTACGGGTTCCCCCTAATGTCGACCACATCGGCATTCCCGTGGCTGTCTTTGCCCAGACCCATTCCGGGCTCATAACCGTGCCTGAGCATCACCCGTGCCACCATTGGGGCCACATTAGAGAGACAAGGTAGGAACGGACTCGTTTCCACAAAGGCACAACTCACCACCTCGAAGGATTGGAAAGTTGTTTCCAATGATTCCTCCGCTGCTTCTACATATGGCACGGAGGAGGGGCAGCTCACCAATATATCTTCTTCGCCTGACACTATCACCAAGAGTCCACCCACCGCGGATTTCAATTTTTGGTGAAGTGTCGATGGGACCACTCCTAGCGCGTGAATCCAAGGTCTCCCCAAAAGGCAGCTATAGGCGGGATTTATGTCCATCACTTGAAAAACCACATTGCAAGTGTGGGGGCCTATCTGAATAGGGATGTCGATTTCTCCCATCACCTCCCGCCGACTACCATCAAAGGCTCGCACTACCATCGAACTTGGTTTTAGACGTGATGCATTAAAAGGAAGCTTCTCCAAGGTGGTCTTTGGCATCACATTTAAACTTGAACCATTGTCGATGAGCACCTTAGCGACGACATGGTCCATGCATTTGACAGACACATGTAGATCTTTGTTGTGCCCTCTCCCCTCAACGGGAATCTCTTCTTCTGCGAACGCGATATAGTTATTGGTAGTTATATGATTAACAATGCCTTCAAAACCCTCGACTGAGATGTCGTGTGCTACGTGAGCTTCGTTGAGGACCTTTACCAATAGTGCACGATGAGGCTCGGAGTTTATGAGCAGTTCGAGCAAAGAGATCCTTGCCGGAGTTTTATTCAGTTGCTCAACTACTTTAAACTCACTTTGTTGGATGAGATGAAGGAACTCATGAGCCTCTTCCAAGGTCACCGCCTTTCCTTGAAGACCTTCTTTCTTTTCAGCTCCTTTTACCACCGGGGGATCCACTTCTTTTGAGGGGGTAGCCGTGTCTGGGGGCTCTTGGATCATGGGTGCTTTCCCCTTGGAGGGCATTTCCGCCGAGTGAGGGGGAGCGAACACCCGGCCACTGCGGGTTATGCCACTAAGGCTGGTAATGTTGGTCACCTTGGCTGACAAGGAGTCAACCTCGGTTGCCGCTCTTTCTCCAAAAGCGGGAGGGGTATACTTCCATGGAATGGCCTTATTGCTTTGATAGGAAAACAGCGTTGGCTTGGGCGCTGCCGGGGGGTACTTGGACCTGGAGCC
This sequence comes from Glycine soja, assembly GCF_004193775.1. Lineage (NCBI taxonomy): Eukaryota > Viridiplantae > Streptophyta > Magnoliopsida > Fabales > Fabaceae > Glycine > Glycine soja. The sequence continues at coordinate 20,867,954 of NC_041021.1, forward strand.
GGTCATATTCCTAGTGAAACATATCACTAGGGCTTTGGGGGTTGGGGGAACCTTCCTTTTTGTCGACTACATGCAAATCTGCGGTTCTTCCCTATCTCCCTCAGACACTTCGAGTTGCCCCCAGTCCATGAGTCGTTGAAGTAACTCTTCCACCGCGGGGCAGGTTTCCATGTTGTGTGATTCCCCGAGATGAAACAGACATTTGTCACTTTCGCCTCCGCCACGAGAGACCATGCATGTTGCCTGCAGCGACTGGTAGATGAATCGTCTAGACGTAGCCACATCTTCTAATTTCTTTGACCCTGACGGCCTATCCTTTTCGATGGCATTTACGCTAGCTCCTCCATGACTGGCTAGTGGATTGATTTTAACGTTGGGGCCCTCTTCTTGAAAGGATAGCCAGCCGGCATTTATTAGGTGTTGCACCTTATACTTGAATGGCAGGCAAGAGTCAACATTGTGTATGGGGGCTCCGCTATGGTATGCGCATGTGGCATTTGAGTTGTACCACTTGGGGTATGGTGGCTGGAAGACCTTCCCGGGTATGGCCACCACCAAATGATTTTCCAATAACGAGGGCCACAACTCGGAATACGCCATGGGAATAGGAGAGAACTCGTCTCTCGGGGGGCGTCGTGCATTGTTATAGCTCGCGCCAGGAGTTGTATTATTGGCTGGCCGGGGAATGGCTGGAGCTGTGTGTTGGGCAGGCGTTTTTTCTGTTGCGGGAGGCCCTTCCACTTGAGTTGGGAGGGAACTTCCAGCTCGGATCGAAAAGTTTAGGTGGTTGTGTTGGTATGAGTTTTGGGCACTTTGGGGGGTTTTCATCCATGTTGGGGCGGTGGTGACCGCGTGGGTATCTCCTTCCTTTTTTCGTGTGCCCACCACTGGGGCTCTTCTATTGTTTTTGGGGGCAACATTGGAGGCATATTTAAACTTGTCTTTCCTCAGTTCGGACTTGATTCTTTCTCCGGCGAAGACGAGGTCTGCAAAGTTAGCCAGCATATATCCTATCAGCTTCTCATAGTAGAACGTAGGCAACATATCTACCATAATAGTGATCATTTCCCTTTCAGTCATAGGTGGAACAACTTGGGCTGCTAGGTCTCTCCACCTTTGAGCATATTCTTTAATGGACTCATGTTCCCATTTGGTCATGCTCTGAAGTTGGTTCCAATCAGGAGCCATATCCGTGTTGTATTGGTACTGCCTAATGAAGGCAGTTGCCAAGTCTTTCCATGACCGAATCTGAGAAGCTTCCAGATTGGTGTACCACGCCACTGCTGCTCTAGCTAAGCTGTCTTGAAAGAAGTGCATTAACAGCTTTTCATCCGTAGAATATGCCCCCATCCTTCGGCAATACATCCGAAGATGTCCTTTTGGACACGTTGTCCCTTTGTATTTATCAAAATCTGGTACTTTAAACTTGGGAGGAATGATGATGTTAGGTACCAAACACAGATCCACTAAATCCAAGAACGGATAGTTGCCGAGGCCTTCTACCGCTCTCAGCCTCTCTTCAAGTAGATCAATCTTTCCCTTGTCTTTTGCAATGGGAACGAGTTCCTTAACGGGTGCGGATGGAGACGGGACGTGGCGAACTATGTTTGGTTTGGGCAACTCATGGGGGGTTGGTTCCTTGAGGGGAAGTAGAGGGCCTAAATGAGCATCTCCTTCATCATCTTTTTGCAAAGGATAGTCGGCATGAGGAGGGAGCTGCCCCTCGAAGGTAGGGGCTTGGCTCAAATCGTCTGGAGCGGTACGGGGAGTGAAGTCTAGAGGCAAACCATAAGGGTAGGCTTGAGGACTATACCTCCGATTGAAACCCGTCGCGTTTCTATCTCGGCCCAAGTTTATTGCAGGCTGTAGCACCGGTTCCGTTTCCCTAGCTGTATTGGAAGCGGCTGTCGTAGCATTATCTTCTATAGTTTTTTGAATCTTTAGCATGGCCTCCGTGATAGAAGCCATCTGATCTTTTAAGGCCGATAGGTCGTCCTTCATCTGTTCTTGCACTCCCTCTTTGTTATCCATCTTACTTCTGGATCGGGTGTTATAGGGGTGCCTTTGTGCTTTTTTAGTTATGGTGAGTTCCCTAAATAAACAAATAGTGGTGAGCATGCCACCAAAACATGAATATGCTAATGAATGATCAGAGCACTTGGATCCACCTCAAGGCCTTTTTAGACAACGTGATGAGTTTCAGAACTTCTCTTTTTATAAAAAGGAACAAAAGCTTTTATCTAGTCAAGATCATACAAAAGTGTTACAACAGAACCTAACGGTTTCTAATTATATAGGCCATTAAATCTATCATGTGTTGACAGTAATTGATTAGCCCGTAAATTTCCTCTGGGGCTGAACACACTTCGGCGACGGCCTTTGCTTTGGCTAGTAGTCATGGGAGGTCTTGACTTCCATTTAAAGTCAAGGCGAACCTATCCATCCACATGGTCGCTTCTTGATGCAATGCATTAATCACCCTCCCTCTTGATTCCTTCTCGGTGTATGCTTGTGCGAAGTCCTCTACTAGTTTTTGTTCATGGGTCAAAGATTAGTTTAACTCTTCTTTGTACTGCCCTATTATAACTACCATGCTTTGCTCCGTGGCTTCTAAGTGTTGGGCCAAACTCCTCTTGGATCTTGAGCAGGCAACTAACTCCTCCTTTAAAACCATGCCATGTACTCGTGACTGGTCTCTTTCCTCTCTCCGGAGCTTGAGCTCATTGTTGCTGCCCCACAAAGCTCCTCGGAATTTATCTCGGCCATGCTCTTCCTTGCGAGCCCTCTTGGTTTCTCGTTCGAGGGCTTTTGCAGTAGCCACATTTTCCTCTCGTAATTCGGCACACTCTTTTCGGATGTCTGTAGCGACTAACTTGAATTTTTCTTTGGCGAGTCTTGCCTTTCCTAGCTCTGTTTTTAGAGCTTGGACTTCTTCATCCTCTTTCGGAGCTTCGAAGTTCTCCTCGTTGATAATTTTCAACTTGGAGAGCCAATCTAACCCTCGTGTATGAACTCTTAGCCATTCATGATAACCACCGATGATGCCATTACGGATGCCCCTAAGTTCTTTATCTTTCCTTAACGGGCTTTCCCACGCCTTGTGGACTCTTTGTACAATCTTGAAACTTTGCACGCTGAAATCTCTCACAAGGAAAGGCGAGAGGCTCTCTTCCGTCGATGCTCCCCTCATGGGGTACCCTAACTGTCTTATAGCAAGTGCGGGATTATAGTTAATACAACCCCTCGTCCCTATCAACAGAACGTTTGGGTAGTCCCCACATGAGAAGAGAACTCCCTCCTTTCCTTCCTTCCATCGAGGAAACCAGTTGATTGTGCTCCCTCTAATCTCAGCCAAGTATTGGTCCCAATCTACTTTTCTCTTTTCGACGCACGAGCGATAACTTTGAAGCGGACACGGGTGCCTTATGTCTTGTTGGAATAGGTGCGAAACCAACCACACACAAAGAGCAGGTAAGTAGCAGACAATCCGTGCGCTGCTCTTCTCGCACCTTCGGTCAAATGTATCAAATATGTCCACCAAGATAGCTACCATCGGGCTCTCCTTGCTATGGTGGTATGCAAGGAAAGCATCAATTGCGGCTAGGTCCACCAAACCGTCCACGTTTGGAAAGAGGACAACCCCAAAGATTAGCAAAGCTAGTATATCCGCAAATGGGACCCACTCCTCTTGATTCGCCATATCCCTTGCCTTGCCTTCCAAGTATTTTTGCGGTAGGCCCACTACACCGTTTCAAGTTTGCTTCATACGATCCAACTCTCTCGCCGAATCTCCGACCACAGCTGCAATCTTGCTCAAGGAGGGAAGAAACCCGGAGAAAAGATACGGTTTTCTTCCCCCAAGAGGGCATCCTAGAATCTCCTCAAATTCTTCAACAGTCGGTACTATTTGGAAGTCCCCAAACGTGAAGCATCTCAACAGCTGGTCATAGTATTGGGCAAGGGATACAACGGCTTCCGTAAATACCTCCGCTGTGGTCAAATCTAAAATCTTTTCGTACACTTTGTGGAAGGCTTGCCTTTGGAGGGGTCCCATCAACCGTCCCAACTCCTTAAGGCTGGTGACATCTAGGCCCTTAATCTTGACTTGATAGAATCTTTTTCAGTTTTGATTTGTCCCCATCATTTACCTAAAAAGGGGTGAATCAAGGCTCTAATATGAATGATGCAATGCGCATGCATGAAACAAAACGAAAAACAAGTGGTAATTTACGTATACGATACCGAAAAAGATCCATCTTTTTAATACTACGTTCTAGGCATTGCGGCGCCCCAACGTATGCATTAAAAAGTGACGCATTACTCTAAAGAGACAAAATATCACTAGCTATACAACAAAACTATAATTTATGTTCTATTCGCAGAAGAATGCATGAGAACAAATGGCACAGAGCGTGTTTACTCCATGCCCCTATTTGGGGACCTATAGGATAATATCTAAGGGTCTCTAATAACTACTCCCAATGATCCATATCTCACATGGTTGTTTTCTAGAGGTATCATCACTCAAGATAATAATATTGCGGCGGTATGGAATACCAGCGACAACACATTATAAAGAGAGAAAGCTCTAGACGAGGTTTCACTATTATCAAGCAAGTCGGAGACCTAGCATGACCATAGATTCACATCCACTCCTTAAATTCCCATGGACCCGGGTATAGGGCCCCTTTTTTACTCAAACCCATGGGTGCTTAGAATGCAGTGTAAGAATGTGGAAAAGACAGCATTTATTTTACACAGTTCAAAAAAATGCGCACACAAAGTTTCACAATTCTACAATTTCCTAAAATAGGCCTAGCTCACAAAATCAGTCCCCAGTGGAGTCGCCAACTGTCGCAACGTACCCTTTTGCGGGCGAGCGAGGCAAGGCTCTCGGGTGCATTTTCCAAAGGAGGAAAATGCGCGGAGTCGCCACTAACGTTTATTTGTGGAAAACGTCGGAAAAACCGAAGGAAATCGTTCATGAAGAATATTCCAGATTCGGGAGTTGTATTTACGTTTGAGGAAGGTATTAGCACCTCTCACGTTTGTCCCAAAGGACAACAGCCTTAAATTAGAATTGTGTGAAATTGTGTATCTAAACTCCTCTTTCTTTTTTAATTTTTGAGGTCGACAAAAGTGGGGCTCTTGCTCCTACGTACCCTCCATCGAAGAGGAAATCAGACCTACGTAGTTCTTTCTAAAGGGCGAATCAAGCGATTCTTTTTACTTGGAAGGTGGTCCTTTTAAGGCATTGGACCTTAAAAGGATCCATTTTTACTTGGTGAGAAAAATTGAGGTATCGAACCTTAAAATCCTTTTTAGTGATTTTTTTGCGGACGAGCTTGACTTTGCGAGTTGATTTTAGCCTTAGTTTCACTTTGGTTATTTGTCAATTCAATTAAGAAAGAGAAATCCCAAAGAGAAACGTCCGATTGATTTTTTTTGGTTTATTTTACTAAAAGATATTTTTTTATTATATTATTATTTTACCTATTTTTTGTTTCCAACGTGATTACGGCATGACCGAATAGTCGGATTTCATTTTAACAGAGATTAACGGATATTACAATTCAAATGATCGGTGGAAATTTATTTTATTTTTTGATTAGGCGAGAAAATGACTTAAGTAAATGACTAAAGCACGTCAAAAGGGGGTACGGAAAGTAAACGAAACGAAAATAAAAGTACGCGAAACAAATGGGGACCACCAAGGGTACATAGAATGAATTGAAAAGTTCGATTTCGGGAACTTACCGGTTGAAGACCGAAGAACGACGAAGAACGAATGACGAACGACGAAGAACGGTTGAAAATCTTTGCGAAATTACCCACGAAAACGTTATGGAAACGTTACGGAAGCGCCTCGGCTTAGATTTTCTTCACGGAAACAATTTTTCTCACTAATTTTAAGTGATCCAGAAATACCAAAAGGGATGAACCCCTTTCTCCTTCACTCCTCTCCCTATTTATAGGAAAATAGGGGCGGAGCTTGCCACCCAGCTCACCCAGGCGAGCCAGGTTGCTTCCTCCAGAAGCAACCGCATTCTAGAGGAACATCCTGGAAGGCCCAAGTGGGCCTGGTTTCTATTTGCACCCCGTTTTTTACTAAATACACCCCCTTGCTTTTATTGGTGATTCTTTTTCCGTAACGTTACGAAACTTTACGAATTTCGTAACGATGCTTGTTTTCTTTCCGTAAGGTTACGGAACCTTATGGGTCACGTAATTACTCCTTTTTTGGCTTTCGGAATGTTACGGAACCTCAAGGATTGCGTAACAATGCTTCCTTTTGATTTCCGGCATGTTACGGAATCTCACGGATTGTGTAACAATGCTTCCTTTTGATCTTCGGCATGTCACGGAACTTCACGTATTGTGCAATAAAGGGTGCCAAGTACCTCGAAGCGGTCAAACAAAGGTTGCATGCCATCAAACAATAGTCCCTGGACGAAATTAGGGTATCACAATTAGGAGTTTTCTGGGCTTAGCAGGATACTACCAGAGATTCATAGAAGGTTTCTCCAAGTTAGCTTTACCTTTGACTAAACTGACTCGTAAGGGTCAAGCTTTTGTGTGGGATACCCAATGTGAGCATAGTTTCCAAACCCTTAAGGAAAAATTGACGACTACTCCAGTGCTAGTTTTGCCTAACTCAAGAGAACCCTTTAAGGTGTATTGTGATGCATCAAACATGGGTTTAGGAGGAGTGTTGATGCAAAATGGCCAAGTAGTGGCCTATGCTTCTAGACAACTCAAGACTCATGAGAGGAATTATCCCACCCATGATCTGGAGTTGGCTGCTATAGTTTTTTCCCTTAAGATGTGGAGGCATTACCTGTTTGGCTTCAAGTTTGAGGTGTTTAGTGATCATAAGAGCCCTAAGTAATTGTTTAGTCAGAAAATGTTGAACATGCATCAAAGGAGATGGTTAGTGTTTCTTAAAGATTATGATTTTGAGCTTAGCTACCATCCCGGCAAAGCCAATGTAGTGGTTGACGCCTTGAGTAGGAAGTCCCTACATATGTCTACCTTAATGGTTAGAGAGATGGATCTCCTAGAACAATTTAGAGACCTTAGCCTTGCATGTGAGGTTACCCCTAATAGTGTGAGATTGGGAGCTTTGAGAATCACCAGTGAGTTACCAGAAGATATCAGGGAGAGCCAGAAGACTGATCCTTTTCTAAGGACTCAGTTAGAAGCTATAGAGTTAGGAAGAGATAGTAGTTTCAATGTTGGGTCGGATGGAGCCTTGCGACTTCAAGATAGGATTTATGTTCCCAATGTGCCTGAACTTCAGAAGATGATCTTGGAGGAAGGACACAAGAGTAACCTGAGCATCCATCCTGGTGCTACCAAGATGTATCAGGATTTGAAGATGATGTTTTGGTGCCTCAACATGAAGAGAAAGGTTAGTGAGTTTGTGTATGCATGCTTAGTCTGTCTGAAGGCTAAGATAGAACATCAGAGACCTTTAGGGATGTTACAACCCTTGGAGATACCCCAGTGGAAGTGGGACAGTATTTCCATGGATTTTGTTGTAGGACTACCTAGAACCCCCAGAGGTTTAGATTCTATCTAGGTTATTGTTGACAGACTAACCAAATCTGCTCACTTTATTCCCATTAATATCAGATTTTCCTTGGAGAAGTTGACCTCCCTGTATATTAACGAGATTGTCAGATTACATGGTGTGTCATCTAGCATAGTGTCTAATAGAGATCCTAGGTTTACTTCTAGATTTTGGGAGAGCCTGAACAGAGCGTTGGGAACCAAGCTTAGACTAAGTTCACCCTACCATCCTTAGACTGATGGCCAAACTGAACAGACCATTCAATCGCTGGAGGACCTTTAGAGGGCGTGTGTCTTAGAGCAAAAGGGGAGTTGGGAGAGTTTTTTGCTGTTGATAGAGTTCACTTATAACAATAGTTTTCACTCTATGATTAGCATGGCTCCCTATGAAGCTTTGTATGGTAGAAGGTGTAGGACACCCTTATGTTAGTTAGAGCCCGAAGAAGACCTCACCTTAGGACCTGAAGTGGTACAACAAACCACCGTGAAGGTCAAGTTGATCCAAGAAAGGATGAGAACTGCTCAGAGTAGGCAGAAAAGTTATCAGGATAAGAGGAGGAAAGACTTGGAATTTGAGGTTGGTGATCATGTATTCTTGAGAGTCACTTCGTGGGCTGGGGTTGGTCGAGCATTAAAATCCCGAAAACTCACACCTCGCTTTATTGGTCCTTTCCAAATTCTTAAAAGAGTCGGTCATGTGGCATACCAAATTGCATTGCCCCTGTCTCTTTCTAATCTTCACAATGTCTTTCATGTGTCCCAACTTCGTAAGTATATCCATGATCCATCTCATGTGATTGAATTGGATAACGTACAAGTGAAGGAGAACTTGACATATGAAGCATTGCCTTTGAGGATCGATGATAGGTGAACAAAGCACCTAAGAGGGAAGGACATTCCATTGGTCAAGGTGATCAGGGGAGGTGCATCAGGAGAAGATGCCATGTGGGAATTAGAGAGTCAGATGCGAGCAGATTATCAATCCTTGTTTGAGTTAGGTAAGTTTCGGGGATGAAATTTCTAAAAGGGTGGGAGAGTTGTAACACCCTGAAATATTACTAATTATAAATCAATGTTTAATTGTATTTATCATGTTATTTGACTATATGGTTGAGGTATGGCATGAATTAGTCATGTGTGAATTTCTTGATGCGGATGTTGAGTTATGTGGAGTTTTGTTGAGCTAAGTTGAAATTATGAGATTTCAAATTTTACCCAAACCTATTTCAGTAAAATCGCGATCCCGGATTCGTTAACCGTTGGATCATCTTCAAATTTCGGCTAGAGGTTCCTAAGACAACTCTCCATAGTTTGACTGTTGGGATTTTGAAAATAAAAAATTTTATGTCATGCTAAGTGCGAGAGGCGCGCTAAGCGCAATTCCAACCCGAGAGGGAATTGCGCTGAGCGAGAATTAGTGCGTTGAGCGAGAATTAGTGCAAAGGGAGTTGCGCTCAGTGCAAATTGTCGTGCTAAGCGCAAAAAGTGGACTCCCTCTTAGCGAGACAAGCTCGCTGATGCAATCCTATCCCGCAAGGGCATTGGGTAGAAGACTCCAAGTAGATTGGGCTAGAGATCCAAGGGAAGGCCCTAGGGTTCTCATGAGCCTTAGGGTAGATTTCTAGCCCATGGGCTAAGCATGAGCCTGCTTATCTTTGTAAATATTAGAATAGGTTTTTTTCTTCGTTTGGGCCTTGTATTTTGGCCATTCTAGTAGTATAGGGTTTTAGCCTTGTATTTCGGGGCATTTTGAGTAGTCTTTGTAGTAAGGACTTTTTTTTTGTATTTTCATGTTTTTTGTCATGGGGGTGAGCTTAGCTATTATAGGGGGTGTGTAGCTAAGCTCTAGCTTCTCATCTCAAGGAGGTGAGCTTAGCTATTAGAGACGTATGTGTAGCTAAGCTCTAGCTTCTTTAGGAATCTTTTTAAGGAAGCTTCTCAAGGAGGTGAGCTTAGTTATGAGAGGGGTGTATGTAGCTAAGCTCTAGCTTCTCAAGGAAGCTTTCTCAAAGAAGCTTCTCAAGGAAGTTTTCTCAAGAAAGCTTCTCAAGGAAGCTACCTAGTCTATAAATAGAAGCATGTGTAACACTTGTTCTAACTTTGATGAATGAAAGTCTTATGAGATACACTTCAAAGTTCCACTTCTTTCCCTCTTTTATTCCTTCAATTTCGTGCTCCCCCCTTCTCTCTTTCTTTTCCTCCATTAAAGCATCCTCTTCAAGCTTCTTATCCAAGGAAATTCTTGGTGGTGAAGCTCCTTCTTCCTTGGCTTATTCCCTAGTGGATGGTGCCTCCCCTATCCTCTTCTCCTTTGCCTTCCGCTGCATCTCCATGGTGAAAAATCACCATTGAAGGACCTCATTGAAGCTCAAAGATCCAGCCTCCATAGAAGCTCCACAAGCAAGCTTCCATCACTCGCTAAGTGAGATCTGCAGATTATAAATACGTTCTTCAGCGTGAAAAACATGATTTTCCTCTTCTCCTCCTCTCCAAACACCACCCAAACCCTAACACCTTCTTCTCCACCACCCACGACTATTGGTGGCCACCACGAGCCGTCGTTGCTTGCCGCTGAAACCCCACACCAAGAGGAACTTTTTAATCGGAGCAGAATCCTCAGAACCTACCTCAAGGATTCGATGGAGAAAACTCCCTCAATCCTTCCTTTTGTAGCTTCTCTGAGGTAATCTTGACTTATAAGCCTTTCTCTTAGTTAATTTGAGTTTCTCTTAGTGTCTCTTGTGTTTTGGGTATTTTAATAGGGTGTTTTTACACTTCCTTTGAAAACCCTTGAAAATGAGACATTGTAAAAGTTATCTTGTTATAACATTGATGTTATTTTCGTGACCTTCACTGAACCCTGGTCACATTGGCGTGATCAGAATTTTAAAATGATGTCTCCTTTTAGTAGAATCTGAAACACCCCTCAGCCCTTTATGTTTTGGCATGGGTATTTGACTCTGAATATTGTTATTAACCTTGTTTCTGAAATATATACTAAATTTCCTTCAATTTGGTATATAGAACCTTGCGTTTGGACTTACGAGCGTGAATGAGAGACCTCTGAGCGATGCAAAGAGGAACTGACAGAGAGCTCACGATAGGTGAGGGGAGTTTATTATCATTTACAGTTTTTAATACCATAGTTTGGATCAGGGAACCTACCTATGGGGATGTATGCTTGTCCCTGTTGCATGTTGCCTTTCAAGAAAACAATGTTTCTGACTAATGGGATGCGATATATCTATTATTGATGAATAACACTATTGTTTCTATTAGACTTGTATGATCTAAAGACCTAGAGAGTGTGAATCTCAAGCATGAACTATACATGTATGTCTATGCGAAATGCGACTTACTATTGATACTATTATTGAAAATATTAATTTATGTGAGATGATGTTGTCATTGATGATTATCTTGATATGATTTGATGTTGTTATTGACGATTATGTCAATATGATATGATGTTGTTGTTGATAATGTCATAGAAATGAGATGAGGCAATGTTGATGTAGATAATGATATTGAGGTGAGATGTTGATGATGCTGAAAATGTCATTGTGATGTTGTATGTTATGTATGTACATGGGGGGTGCAGTGACCTTGTTGGATATCCCTGGTGGGGGAAATAGAGTGGTTAAAGAGTTTTAAGCATCTCCAAAAGGGGATGGCTTAGAATCTTTAATTATTCACGGTTAATGCATTGATGGTGCCCATGTTTCATACTTCATATGACATGGAAATAGTATAAACTTTGTCAATAAGTACTTGTAGTTTTTCATGAGGAGAAATACTTGTACTTGGGGTCACGTCACTCGGTTTGGAACTCCCTTAAGACTCAGGTTGATCACCATGGGGGGGGGGAGTTGCCTATGCACGACAAGGTGACCTCGACACTTACTGCCTAGTTTTCCTAAGTGAGAGTGTCGTGTGGACACGCTTAGGCTATTTCCTTGGGGATGGTACCATATTGCATTTGAGAGTTGAGGTCAGGTGCATGCATCATACTGAGCATGATTGATTGGAACTATGGATGAATGATGACTATTTGTTGAGTGTGTGTTGGACTAATGAATGTTTGTGTAAGCTTATGATATTTGTTAATGTTTTCTTACTAATTATGGTTATTTGATTTTGTATTAATTTCTTTTATAATAAACTCACCCCTTGCAATTTTTGTACCGTGTGGTTGGTACCTATGATGATCGCGAACCTTTGTTCATGGGAGCAGAATGACAGCAGTAGAGTACGAGAAGTGAAATTCTTTTGTGGAGCCGTCAAGCCGACGTGATGACATTGGGCTTATTTTGGGAGAAAGTTGTGTTTTTTTAATCAACTCCTCCATATCTGGTTCCATAATCCTTTTGTTGAATTGAGGATGTAAATCACAAATTTAATTATATGTATGAACAAATTTACTTTCCATTATGTGAATGATGTGTACTGAGTTACTATACCTATATATATATATATATGTGTGTGTGTGTGTGTGTGTGTGTGTGTGTGTGTGTGTGTGTGTGTGTGTGTATGTATATATGTATTCACTTGAGTAATGGTGCATTGTTTGGTGAATGTATATTGAGAAAAAAATTACTTTCATTTTGCATAAGCAAATTAACGAAGTTTTCATTTAAAAATTAAAATTCTCGCAGTTTAGAGTGGTGATAACGTAGTGACGAGGCGGGTCATTACATCACTTATTATTCTAGCTTTGGCACGCGTTTGGTATGGGTGTCGTAAAGCGCATTCTTTCTCTTTGATTACAATGATTACGATTCTGATTTCAAGGAAAGAATGCAATGAGCAATGCAATGACCAATAAACGTGAATGCATGAAAATGATAAGCTCATCTCCCCCTTTGGCAAATTTTGTCTAAAACATACTTAGACACTTCCTGAGCAGGTACGAGCAGTCATGCAAGTGGGATCAGCAACTTTCATTATCAGAGTAATCAAGCACAGCAGTATCTGTAGTGGTGACAGCAAAATTCTGCAAGTTGCAAATCTACAAGTCTTTTCCAGGATGTCAAGACATCTCACGTGACATCAGCTTTCTGCTCCCCCTGTCTCCATGCTCTTGCTGCTGTGAAGTGAATATTCTGCTAGGCAGCAGTTCACTGCAGCATCTTCTATCAGCTACTAGTTTCAGTAGCTTACATCAATCATCATCAGCAGCAGCAGTATAAATACTACTCCCCCTCAAAATCATATAAATACTACTCCCCCTCAAAATCATAAATCATGCATAATATCCTCCTACTCCCCCTTTTTAGACAGAATTTGGCAAAAATAGAATGCATGAAATTAATGTGCAAATATTACAGACCAATAACAATCAATTGTTCAAAGGGACATGCCCCAATAGCTAGTCATGGGGTGGCATCAGAATCATCATCATCTGATTCTGTATCCTCTGCTGCATCTTCTTCTTCCTCAGCTGCTTCTCCATCATCAATGCCATTGTCTGAGAGTCTTTTGATCAGGCGTTCCAGCTCCATTTTCTTCTCTGTGTTGGCTTTGATGGTTGCCTCCAGCACCTTGCATGTGTCCTTGAGTTCAGCAATCAAATCATCCTTGGACACAGCACCTGAAGCAGCAGCTTTCCCTGATGTCGAGACAATGTCTGGGACATGTGTCCCCTCAAACAGTTTGTAATGCAGGGATAGAGGAGATTCTCTCTTCTTCACAGAGTCAATGTTGTTTAAAATATTGGGATGTTGACTCAACATAATGCCACACAATACAGTTGGGAAGGCAATGGGTAATTTGACAGCAAAAGATTCTGAATGCTTAATAGTTTGATCAAAAATATAGTTTCCAAAATTAAATTTGGACTTGGTTCCAACAACATACAGAAATTTACCCAAACCTGTGGCAACAGTGGAAGTATGATTGGTGGGTACCCAGTTGGCAGTGCCAATCCTATGCAGGATTGCATACTTCACACTTAGCTTCCCTGCAGAAAGCTTCCCTTTCTTTGGCCAATGCTGGACTTGCTTGGCAGTGATTTCCTTGGCAATTTGATGCTCAGAAACAGCAATATCCACCACTCCTTCAGTTGGTCTGCCCAGGTACTTGTTGATTACAGCAGGGGAGAATCTAATACATTTTCCTCTGACAAACACTTTCTGATACTCATCACTCTTTCTGTTTGTTATGTCAGAGGGAATGTTGACAATGAATTCCCTGACTAGACTTTCATAACAATCTCCCAACTTGGTGACAGTTTTCAGCAGTCCAGCAGCCTTGATGAGGTCCATGATCTCCTTGCAATCCAAGGCATCTCTTCCCAGTTCTCTTTCTAAAGCAAGTCTGCGTTGATATACAAATTTCCACCTTTCAACATTGCCAATGGAGTGGAATGAAATGTTGTCCAATGGGGCATCAGGGACATTTCCAGGCACCTTTTTCCCTGATTTCTTGGCTCTCTTGATGTCGGGAACATCTAGTTCGACATCATCATCAGAATCAGATGAGGAAATTTCTTTCCTCTTCTTGGAAGGGATTGCAACTTTGCTCCATCTGGATGTGGTAGGAGTGATTGGTGTGTTGTTCTTCTGTGCAGTAGTTTTGATTCGTCCAGACCTAGTAATGGGGGTTTTTCCCTTTCTGCTTTGTAATCTTTCTGCAATGCCAGGTGCCAACTTTTTGGCAATGGGTTCCTCATCAGATTCTACTTCTTCTAGGTCAATGAAGTCACCTGGAGCAGGTTCTGGTTCCCTTGGTGCAGGGGTCTCCTCTGTGGCTTGATCCTCTTCCTCTGTTGATTTCTCTTCGCTGGATGAAAAGAGGACTTCAGCATTTGGGGTGGAAGATGTTGGGACATCTTTATCAGCATCAGGGACAGAAGCATTTTTCAAAATGCTATTCACAAAACTGTGGATCTTCTTATCCATCTCAGTGTCTTCTTCCCTAGGGCTTGTTGCAAAGCTAGGGTTTTCAGAAATCTTCACTCCCTGTTGTCTTTTAGGGACCAGTTTCTCAGGAACAGGGCCTGGACCAGGAATCATTTGTATGGATTGGATATTGAGTGCAGGTTGTTCCTGGTTTGATGGAGTTTTGGAGGATGATGGAGATGATGGTACAGAGGGTGAAACAGGGGATGAGGTTTCTTTTGGTGAGGTAGCCATGGAGAAGCAGAGCTTTGGGAGTGGTTTCGTGAATATCTGAGAAGTGTTGGGGAATGCTGATGAAAACGAGATTGCCACGAAAATGTAAGTTTGAATGAGGAATGTAGGAGAACGTGTGAAACGGAGGTTGAATTTGTTTTGGCCCAGTAGTGAACGTGCTATTAATGTTGAGTGAGAAGTTTGAGCACGTTCAGATAGAAGTAACTGCTATAACTCCTCTAGCAGACAAATGCCCAGCTTGCCCCTCAGTTTTTCAAACTGATTTGCATCCAATGCCTTTGTGAAAATATCTGTTACTTGTTCCTCAGTGGCAACATGCTCCAGTGTGATAACTTTATCATCAACAAGATCTCTAATATAGTGATGTCTAATGTCAATGTGCTTGGTTCTGCTGTGTTGAACAGGATTTTTAGAAATATTAATAGCACTCATGTTGTCACAGTACAATGTCATGACATCTTGTTCGACATTGTACTCCTTCAGCATCTGCTTCATCCAAACTAGTTGTGAACAGCTGCTTCCTGCTGCAATATACTCTGCTTCTGCAGTAGATAGGGACACACAGTTCTGCTTCTTGCTGAACCATGAAATAAGATTGTTTCCCAAATAGAAACATCCACCAGAAGTGCTTTTTCTGTCATCTGCACTTCCAGCCCAATCAGCATCACAATATCCAACCAGCATTGAATCTGAACAATGACAGTACATAATCCCATAGCCACTGGTGCCATTTACATATTTCAGAATTCTCTTTACTTGATTCAAGTGACTTATCTTAGGATTGGCTTGATATCTTGCACAAACACCTACTGCAAAGGTGATGTCAGGTCTGCTTGCTGTTAAATATAGTAAGCTCCCAATCATGCTTCTGTACAGACTTTGATCAACACTGGTGCCAGCTTCATCCTTTGACAGCTTCAAGTGAGTAGGTGCAGGTGTTCTTTTATGGCTGGCATTTTCCATCCCAAACTTCTTGACAATGTTCTTTGCATACTTGCTTTGTGAGAGGAATATGGAGTCTTCCATCTGCTTCACTTGGAGTCCCAGAAAATAAGTCAGCTCTCCAACAAGACTCATCTCAAATTCAGATTGCATCTGTTGGACAAAATGTCGAAGCATCTCATTCGACATCCCTCCAAACACAATGTCATCAACATATATCTGTGCTATCATCAAGTTTTCAGCATCTTGTTTGACAAAGAGAGTCTTGTCAATTCCTCCCTTCCTATACCCTTGCTGAGTAAGGAACTCTGTTAGCCTTTCATACCAAACTCTTGGAGCTTGCTTCAATCCATAGAGAGCCTTCTTGAGCCTGTATACATGATCTGGATGAGTTGGATCTACAAATCCCTTTGGCTGCTCCACATAGACTTCTTCATTCAGGTATCCATTCAGAAACGCGCTCTTCACATCCATCTGGTACAGCTTGAATTTGAGGATGCAAGCTACACCAAGTAACAATCTGATGGACTCAAGTCTAGCAACAGGGGCGAAAGTTTCATCAAAGTCTACACCTTCAATCTGAGTGTAGCCTTGAGCAACAAGTCTGGCCTTGTTTCTGGTTATAACACCTTCTTCATTGGTTTTGTTCTTGAAGATCCACTTGGTGCCAATCACATTAGTTCCCTCGGGTCTAGGAACTAGCTCCCAAACTTCATTCCTTTTGAATTGCTCCAATTCTTCTTGCATAGCATTGATCCAGAACTCATCAGTCAGTGCCTCTTTCACATTCTTTGGCTCAGTTTTGGAGACAAAGCATGAATTGGAGACAATCTCAATCTCCCTTGATCTTGTAGTGACTCCTCTGTTTGGATCTCCTATAATCAGCTCCTTGGGGTGCATCTTCTGGATTCTAATGGAGGGACTCTTGTCAGGTTGATTGATGTTTGGTTCATCTGTAGCAGAATCAGAGTTTTCTGCATTTTCTGCACTTTTAGCTGTATCTGCTACATTGTCTCCCGATGTTCTGACATCGTCTTCGACATCCTTCTTTCTTGCTGGAGTTAGATCATCAACAACCACATTGATGGATTCCATCACAGTTCTGGTTCTGGAATTGAATACTCTATATGCTCTGCTGTTTGTAGAGTATCCCAAGAATATTCCTGCATCACTCTTGGGATCCATCTTTCTCCTTTGCTCTCTATCTGCCAAAATGTAACATGGACTTCCAAAGATGTGGAAGTGCTTGACAGTTGGCTTCCTCCCTTTCCAGATTTCATACAGTGTGGTTGGAGTCCCTCTTCTAAGTGTGACTCTGTTGTGGATATAGCATGCTGTGTTCATGGCTTCAGCCCAGAGATTATAGGGAAGTTCTTTGGCATGAAGCATGACCCTAGCAGCTTCTTGCAAAGTCCTGTTTTTCCTTTCAACTATGCCATTTTGTTGTGGTGTGATGGCTGCAGAGAATTCATGAGTGATGCCTTCAGATGTGCAGAATTCAGTAAACTTGTTGTTTTCAAACTCTCTGCCATGGTCACTCCTAATTCTCTTGATGACACAGTCTTTTTCTCTTTGAAGTCTTAGACTCAACTCTTTGAATACTTCAAAGGTGTCTGATTTCTCTCTGATAAAGTTGACCCAGGTAAATCTGGAGAAATCATCCACAATAACATAGGCATACCTCTTTCCTCCAAGGCTTTCAACTTGCATAGGCCCCATCAAGTCCATGTGAAGTAGTTCCAGCACCCTGGAAGTGGTCTGATGTTGAAGCTTCTGGTGGGACATCTTGACTTGCTTTCCAATCTGACATTCACCACAGATTCTGCCTTCTTCTATTTTCAGATTGGGAATGCCTCTAACAGCACCTTTGTCAATGATTTTCTTCATGCCTCTTAAGTGCAGATGTCCAAATCTTTGATGCCATATTTTGACTTCATCTTCTTTGGAGGATAGACATGTGGAGGAGTAACTGGTTTCTTGAGGTGTCCATAGGTAACAGTTGTCCTTTGATCTGCTGCCCTTCATTAGAACTTCACTCTTCTCATTTGTCACCAAGCATTCTAACTTTGTGAAGTTTACATTGAATCCTTCATCACACAACTGACTGATGCTGATCAAGTTTGCAGTCAGTCCCTTCACCAGCAGTACTTTGTTCAGACTAGGAAGTCCATCATGGACTAGCTTTCCCATTCCAGTGATCTTTCCTTTGGAGCCATCTCCAAATGTCACATAGCTAGTGGAGCAAGGTTCAATGTTCACCAGGAATTCTTTAACTCCTGTCATGTGTCTGGAACAGCCGCTATCTAGGTACCAATCTTCCTTAGCTGATGCTCTAAGTGAAGTATGAACAACAAGACTAACAATCTTGTGTTTTGGAACCCACATCATCTTCCTTCCGCTGCTGCTACTTTGAGTTCCATGATGTGGATGGCCATGTAGATGATAGCAAAAGGGCTTTATGTGACCATACTTGCCACAGTAGTGACACCTCCACTTCTTTCTTTTGCTCTTTTTCTGCTGCGTTCCATGATGTCGAGACCGATGTTGTGACATCGTGGCTCCAGTGCTGTTTTTGGCAGGAACAAATTCTGTCATGGTTGTTCTGCCAGCAGATTTATGATTAAATCCAAGTCCTCTCTGGTTTCCAACATTCTTCCCAAGCTGTAGCACCTCATCAAGCATATCTGAGCCTTTATTCAGCATCTTTATTGATTTTGTCATGTTTTCCAGTTTAGAGTTCAGAAAACCAATTTCTCCTTTAAGCTCAGAGATCTCCTCTTCATGTGCCTCCTTCTCAGCCTCCAGATTTGCAATGATCTTCTTCAGTTGAGCTTCTTGCTGAAGAATCTTCTCACTTTTGATGCATAGTTCTCTATAGGATATAGCAAGCTCATCAAAAGTGATTTCAATATCAATATCACTTGAATCTTCATCAGATTCAAATCTCCCAGTGAGTGCATTCACATCTCTGTCAGAATCACTTTCTTGTTCACTCTCTGTATCATCATACCAACATACAGAAAGTCCTTTCCTCTGCTTCTTGAGATGGGTGGGACATTCAGCTTTGATGTGTCCATAGCCTTCACACCCATGGCATTGAATTCCTTTGTTGTGACTGGGCTTTTCATCTGACTTCTTCTGGTATTCACTACCTTTCCTGATGTCGAAAGGGATGTTCCGGACATGTGGTTTCTGCCTCCTGTCCATTCTTTTCAGCACTTTGTTGAACTGTTTTCCAAGGAGCACAACTGCGTTAGTCAGACCTTCATCAGTATCCAGGTCATACTCATCTTCTTCTCCTTCATCATTGGACACGAACGCCAGGTTCTTGCTCTTCTTTTCAGTCCTATCCGAGAGTCCTAGCTCAAAGGTTTGAAGGGAACCAATGAGTTCATCTACTCTCATGTTGCAAATGTCTTGGGCCTCCTCTATTGCAGTGACTTTCATGTCAAATCTCTTAGGCAAAGATCTGAGGATCTTTCTCACCAGCTTTTCATCTGTCATCCTTTCTCCCAAGGCAGTGCAAGCATTGGCAATTTCAAGAATGTTCATGTGGAAGTCATGAATGCATTCTTCCTCCTTCATCTTCAGATTTTCGAATTTTGTAGCCAATAGTTGCAATCTGGACATCTTCACTTTGGAGGTTCCTTCATGAGTGGTTTTCAGAATCTCCCATGCATCCTTGGCAACTGTGCATGTGTTGATCAATCTGAAGATATTCTTGTCAACTCCATTGAATAGGGCATTCAAGGCTTTGGAGTTTCCAAGTGCCAATTCGTCTTCTTCTTTTGTCCAGTCTTCTTCTGGCTTCAATTCATCAGTGGGCTTTCCTTCTGTGTCCAGCATCTTGGGATGTTCCCAGCCTTTGATGACAGCTTTCCAGGTTCTGCTATCCAGTGATTTGAGGAAGGCCACCATCCTTGCTTTCCAGTATTCATAGTTGGTTCCATCCAGAATTGGTGGTCTGTTCACTGGTCCTCCTTCTTTCTCCATGTTCATCAGAATTTATCTCCCTAGATCTCACTCAGTGATTTAGAGTGCCTGCTCTGATACCAATTGAAATTCTGATACTGAGGACAGATGTCGTACAGGATGTCACGACATCGCGCTTCAGAACATGCAGATTGTATATGACAGTATGAACAGATTAAACAAGTAAATAACACAAGAGAATTGTTAACCCAGTTCGGTGCAACGTCACCTACATCTGGGGGCTACCAAGCCAGGGAGGAAATCCACTAAAATAGTATTAGTTCGAAGATCTAACAGCCACTGTATACAACCTTCTCACCTAACCACTACCCATGCAACTTCTACCTAAGAGCCACTCTTAGATATGAGAACCCCTCTCACTCCCTCTCAATCACTCACCCGTGTTTACAAACAAATCAAAGACACACCAGAGATTGCTCTCTGAACAATAGAGATCAACTCTACACACTCAGGTCCAACACTTGATGTTAGGGTAGCATCAAGGTGGCTCACAAAACACTCAAGTCACAAAACTCACAAAATAACTCTTCAATCTCTGACTTGATTAAAAACCCGTGCAGCCTTCATGTTTATATAGCAGTGTACGTATCTGGGCTGCAACAACTTGCGCTGGATAAGCTCTATCATTCTCCTGAAAAATCTGCACTTAAAGATCTAAAAGATAAAGTTTTATCTTTTAGTTTTTATCTTCAATCTCTAATCCCTGAACGAAACTATTCAAGTTTGTAATTCAATCTTTAATTATCTTTTAATTCGTTCCTAAAGATAGAGCTCCTAATCTGTTGCTGACTGCACATTA
The DNA here is from genome assembly GCF_004193775.1 of Glycine soja. Taxonomy (NCBI): domain Eukaryota; kingdom Viridiplantae; phylum Streptophyta; class Magnoliopsida; order Fabales; family Fabaceae; genus Glycine; species Glycine soja. The sequence goes on from NC_041021.1 coordinate 20,888,393, forward strand.
ATCTGTTAAAGATATAACAGATTTATGTGTCCAGTATTTTCGGGCAGGATGTCCTGGACATTGTATCCGACATCGTGGATCCTGCAGCTTCAATTCTTCAATTGACATTTTATCTTGCCTTGTGCATTGTGCAGCCCAATCTGATTCCTTGACATAATGTTAGACATCATGTGCAGCAACTCCAGCTTTCCTTCATTGTCTAAGTGCTTATGTTTTAACAAAATTTTAGCCAATCTTTTAAAACTAAGTAAAGCTAAGCACTAACAATAAGCTGCTGAAGTATTGCGAATTTTACACAAGGCATAAGGTCGAATCAATTCTAATTCTCATTAAAAACAACATTGTTCATCTCGTCAGAGCCAAAGCGTAACTAGAAATAAAATAGGGACACATTAGCGGTTCCTAATTATGTGGGTCATTAGTTCGACCATGTGTTGGCAGTAATTGAAAAGACTATGAACTTCATCAGGAGCGGAGTATGTGTCAGCCACTGTCTTGGCTTTGGCTAACAACTTTGGAAGCTCTTGACTTTCATTCAGAGTGAGAGCAAACCTATCCATCCATTTCATGCCTTCTTTATGCAATAACTCCATCACCTCTTCCCTTGCTTCCCTTTCAACCCGCAAGGCCGACACCTTCGCCTGCTTGTCTCTTAGCATCTGCCCGTGACTAGCAGCTAGGTTCACCTTCTCTTTATATTGATCAATGATTATCAACATATTCTCTTCCGTCTTTCTCAATTGCTCTTTCAAACTTCCCTTCGACCTCTAACAACTCTTTAACTTATCCTCTAACATTACGCTTTCCATCCTTGATTTGTCCCTCTCGGCCTTTCTAAGTTTGAGCTCATTACTTCTTCCTAACAAAGCCCCTCGAAACTTGTTTCTACTCCACTCTTCCTTTTTGGCTTTCTTCGTTTCCCGCTCTAGCGCTTCAGTCGCGGTCATGTTGATATCCCTCAACTTATCACATTTTTTCCTAACTCTAGTGGCTGCCACCTTTAGCTTCTCTTTCGCTACTTTTGTCTTTTCAAACTCAGCTTTCAAGGCTTTCACCTCTTCACTCTCCTCAGGCACTTCTGCCTCTTCCCCATTCAGACCCTTTAGCTTTTGGAGCCAAGTTATCCCTTGCGTTCTAGATTTCAACCATTTGTGATAGCCGCCTATGACACCATTTCTTCTTCCTCTAAGTTCTTTATCTTTTCTTCCCACTTTATTCCATGCTTTACGGATCCTCTAAAGTATCTTTGTATTAGCTTCATTGAACCCTCGTGTGATGAAAGGCACGATGGTTTCCTCCTATGGCGCACCTCTCATAGGATATCCTTACTATCTTATGGTCAACACAGGATTATAATTAATACAATCCTTCGTCCCTATCAAAGAGACATTTATAAATCATTCACATGAGCATAATACTCTTGCCCTCCCCCTTCTTTCCATCGTGGGAACCAACTAATGGACCCGTCATGCCTACCAAGAGTTCTTCCCAATTTGCTTTATCCTTTCCCAAGCACATGTGATGACCTTGTAGGGGACAAACAGATATACTTCCATGATTAAAGACGTGAGGTACCAACCATACATAAAGAGCAGTCGTACAATAGACAATTCTTGCATCTTAAGTCGAATGCATCACACACATCTGCTAAAACAGCAATGACTGGGCTTTCCTTGTTGTGGTGATAAGCAAGAAAGGCTTCGATCGCTGCTAGATCTACAAGTCTATCTACATTCAGAAATAGTATTGTCCCATACACTAGCAATGTTAATACGTCCATGAATGATACCCACTCTCCTTGGCTTGCCAGAGTTTTTGCCTTCTCATCCAAGCACTTCCTCAGTATTCCTGCTACTCCATTCCTAATTTGCTTCACTTGATCTAATTCTCGTTCCGAGATATTGACCACTCCTGCTACTCTCGCCATAGAAGGATAGTACCCTGAGAAGAGGTATGGCTTCCTCCCTCCTATCGGGCATCCTAAGATCCCCTCAAACTCCTCTATGGGTGGTGCTAACTGAAAATCCCAAAAAGTGAAGCATCTGAGCGGTTGGAGTTGAACTCCTCAATGGCTTCAACTGACACTTCTATCATTGCCAGATCCCATATCCTCCCATATACTTTGCTAAAAGACTAACGTTAAACTTGACTCATCCGCTGCCCCAGCATTCGCAAGCTGGCTACTTCTAGATTTTTGAATTAACATGATAAAACTTTTTCTTAAAATACCATGCTTGGTCCGACCCCATGTTCGCAAGAATAGAAATTTTGATGGGCAACACTTCAACACCCTATTATAGAGGAGATATGATGAATGAATCAGGGCATGGTTATGCTATGCGTGACAAACGTATTTATCAAACTGACACAAGACGCCCGAAAGACCACCCTTTCTTATTAACAATTCATTGGGTACCATGTTCATGAAAATTTCAATCATCATCGGGAGAAAGAAATGTATAAACCCAACACAATTTGTTTATAGTTATTACCATGGTACCCAACACATGCAACTAAGAATGCGATGCAGACTTTCACGCTTCATTGTGACTTTGACAACAAAGAAAATAATGCAAGGCATGAGAAACTATATGGTAAGAGTATGCATGAGTGAAGATAACATGCGACTAACGACAATAGAAGGTATATGATTGGCAGCACAAAGAAACATGCTAAAAGAACGCGTATGACAATGTAATGATTAATGCAAAATGCAACGCGTGAATATGATAAATGGTAAATACAGGAATGATATGTCCATTATGACATTATGAAGATATACATGGTTTGATCAAGGAAACAAAACATGGTGAGTTTTTTCTGTGTCCCTAATTCAAGAACCTAATGGAAAGGATAAAAAAGTTCGCTATCTAGTGACAACTCCCAAGTATGGTTTCATGTAACTTTACTGGCTTCTAGAGATATCACCCTCTTAGGTAACAACATAGTGGCAGTAGGGACTACCGGCGAAAATGCATCACCAAAAGAGGAAAACTCTAGATGAGGCTTCACTGTTATCAAGCGAGTTGGAGACCCAGCATGACCATAGATCAACCTCCACTCCCTATGTCTCACACAGACCCGGGTATAGGGCTTAATATCTCAATGTGTGTGCAAAAGTGTAGGTGTCATGTGTGCATAGAGCAATCTAAGAATTACCCCACCCTACTTGTCAAGCAAACAAACAATTCCCATGTAGATGCAAGTACGTCACATGTCGTCTACCCCAGGATTCAATGGCACAAATTATTTCTAACTACGAAAGAAATAGATAGACAGATACACACCAAAAGGAAATAACATGACAAAGGTTATACACAAATATAAACAAAACAAAGGATAAAAGAGAAAAGGGAACATAAATAAAGAAAAAGTCACGATAAAATTGCACACTGGTCGAATGGCTTAACTCTCTAACAAGTCCCCCGTGGAGTCACCATCTGTTGCAATCTATCTCAAGGCGGGACGGCGAAGGAAAATAAAAGGGGCGTCTTCTAAAAAAGAAAACACGTGGGAGTCACCACCAACGTTTATTTAAGGGAAAACGTTAGAAAAACCAAAAAGAGGTCTGCAAATTTTGAAAAGAAGGGTTCAGGAGTTGTTTACACATGGGGAAGGTATTAGCACCCCACGCGCCCGTCACAAGGGAAGGTAGTCTTTAATCAAGTGTGCAAAACATGACTTCAAAATTATGTATTTTTCCCCTTTTTATTATTATTTTTTATTTTTTCTGAGTCGACAGGGGTATTGTCCTTGCTCCTACGTATCTCTAGGTGTGATGAGGAAATCAGACCTACGTAGTTCTTTAAGTCTGAATGTTTGTGTGTTAAATTGATTTTATGATTTTGAAAGATTTATTTTAATTGCAAACAAAGAGCCGTTAAGGCATTGGACCTTGAAACGACGTTTTAAATTTTCAAAAACGGAGAGAATCGTAAAGACGTTGGACCTTTAAACGATCTCAAGTGATATTTGATAAAAAAGAAGATTGGTTTGTGAATTGATTTCCTTTTCATTTATTTGTGTTTATTAATTTCTAGTCTCACAAAAGAAAAGAAAATGATTTCACGGCACTGGTGATCGGCTAGAATTAAGCCTTACAAATAAAATGAAATTACCAACGAAGAAGAGGAGAAGATGAATACATACAAATGTCAGAGAGGACCCATAAGGGTACATGGATTATATTCAACTCTTAAGAAAAGAAAAGGAAGGAAAAAAAACTAACCGTCTGTTGCACATGATACAAGGCTAGCAAGAGAAACAATGTAGGGAATGATCTACGGTTGCGATTCGATAGCGCCTTGGCTTCGCTTTTCTTCTTTTTCCTTCCTCTCCCTTTGTTTTTCTTCCTCTCCAAACTTTCTGAACCCTTTGCCCCTTCCCCTTTATGGCTATTTATAGGAAAAAGCCATTTGGGGCAGGGGAAGCTCGCCCAGGCGAGCAAGAGCTCACCCAAGTGACCTAGTTTCTTAGCCCTGAAGGTAACAGCTCACTCAAGCAAGCTGGTTACTTAAGGTTGAAGATATTCCATGGCCCAAGTGAGCTAGGGTCCAGAAATACCCAGAAAATGGTCATTTTGCCATTTTCCTTGTGGTTTTTGTTCCTGAATCCGACAATCACACATCAATTCGAGCAATCCCTCGACCCTACGTTGCAACCGGTGCCAAATACTGTAATTTAGTTAGTAATGATCAAAACATCACAAGTGGATAATGAAAACATCACACCCGAATGAAATTAGGGTCTGACACCCTCGTTTGATGGTCATGGAGGGAGAGGCATGTGCCTTATAAGCTGCTCTAAATTTTGTGGATAACTTTGGACTCTCAAACGTAATATTTGAAATGGACAACAAGGCAAACATTGACAAGGTGAGAAGCAAAAGTCAAGATGAATCTGAAGTTGGAATCATCATCAATGAGTACAAACATACTTTAGCCACCAATAAAACCTTCTCATTAGGGTTTCTGAGGAGACAAGACAATGGTGTAACTCATGCATTAGCTAAGGCAACCCCATTTTACATTTGTATTCACTTTTTTTTTTATCAAGTTCCTCCTTGTGTTGTGCATTTGATTATCAATGAAATGACATAGTTTTATTTCTGTAAAAAAAAATTATGATTTCATCGATAATTTATTTCAAAAGTTATTTAGTGAATTTTTACTCATTTTTTCTTTCTTTATTTTTTTTTACCAAACTTATAGTTTCTTTTGAGCAGGATGCGTGAGTTATTGTAAATCTCTTAATATTACCTTTGATTCTTACATATAAAATAATTATCATTTGAATAAAAATATTAAAATGTTCTAAATGAATAAATTAATTGAAGCTTTAAATACAAATTTTTAATCATTCTTTTTTTTAGACGATGGTCTATCCATCCAATCCAACTCACCTCTCGATGAGTATTAAAAATACTAGACCGGATTGACTCACCACAGGTTGATAAAACTAAACGGACTAACCCACCTAAAATTAAAAAGGAATCAATTTTTTAAAAAGAAAAACAAATTTCAACAAAAAATCAATTTTTTTATATAAATAAATTTCAATTAAATTAAATACATTTGTGAATGCATTTGCTAAAAAAATTTCATTATTTTGGAAATTCTAGTTCTAAAGAAATCAATTTTTTTATAAACCAAAAAAGAACCATTACAAGTCCAACAAGCCAACAAATAATTATATGACAAGGATTTCATAATCACAAGATAATCTAGACAACCATTATAAATCATTAAGTTTTTTTAGTGAGTTAGATGGGTCAATTCTGACCACCCCAGGTTTAGGCTGGGTTAGGCTAAAAAAAATTAAAATTTTCAATTAAATTAAAAACATAAAGACTTCATAATAAAATTACAAAATCAAAAGAACCAATTTTATTTTTAAATTTGGGACCTCATTTAAAATTCTCAATTAGTGCTTGTTTTTCTTTTTGTCTTGTTTTCTACACATACCAAAAGGAAACACTTGAAATATCTCAAAAAAGGCTGTATTTTAGTATATAAAAAAAGTTTATAACACAACACATTATTCTTCAATGTCAATTTTCATCACTTGTCATCAGTTTCAATTTTTTACCTTGGATCTCAAATTTTTTCATAATTAACTATTCATTTTATAAGAAAATAAGAAAAATAATATCTTTTTAGCTGAAAAAAAATCAGACCTCGAACCGATTTCAACCAAATCAATTTTTTTAGCTGAATAAAATTCAGACCTTGAACCGATTTCAACCAACTCATTGTCTCAAACTCATTGTAGCATTATCCTTTTTTTGACAAATCATTGTAGCATTATCCAGTGGATAATAACATGAATTTTCCGCATATTGCACCCTTATGTCACCCGTTTGTAGCAACACCGTGACGTGACGTGAAGTAAAGATATATACAAGATGAAACTAATGAACTATCAACCCTAGATTGGCAACAACGAAAGCAATCAGAGGAGCCATAATTACCAATCATCTGCTTTTTGTAGAAGCCTGAACTACCTGGGAAATACATCTACAAAGCCTAATAATTCTTGAATATCCAACTCTCACACTCTCTGCAGCAGTTCTGATTTCATCTAAAAGCGATGAAGGCAGAGACTTTTGTTCCCCACTGGAAGGATCATGTATTTGAGATGGAAGGACCTCAGCAGGATAGACCCCACTGTTCAGAAACCATTTTTCAAATTAACAATCAGTGTCTTTAGTTGCAAATGCAAAGACATTTAACCAAAAATCAAGCTGATCTCACATAAGATAGCATTATGGCAAAAAACTGACATGTAGAAATAATATTTCAAATCAGATCAATGAGCATTGGTTCATCAGAGTTGAAGCCAATCACAGTAAAATCAGATCATAATAGGTATTAAATTTCTGTTGCAAAAAAATAATGATAGTAATATTAGTAATAATAGTAAGGTTTAACTAGGTTTTACTATTGCAGGGACATAAAACATACTGTTGTTAATGGCCCGTTTATGGCTGTCAGCAGAGACCAAAACATGTAATGGCAAAAATGAATCAAAAACAAAAAAAAAAAATTACAAGGACTAAAAATAAGAGCCACTATATTTGAAGGAATCTTAAACATATTTTGGCCTAATAATAATAAAAATAAATCTAAGCAAATCGCAGATGCAAATAAAGTACAAATACAAAATCTGAATGAAGATTGGATATGGAACACCCAACAAGAAAGGATCAACTCAGAAGGACATGGAATTTAAAATGAAATTGAAAACAAAAAGGATGCAAAACTTTACCATTTTAAGCATGTTATATCAAAGGTCACTTCCACCCTCCTCCCACTACAGAAATCAATGAAGGACAGCTGCAAATCAAGGCACTGAACTGCAAAAGCAGTATGAATTAAAGAGAAACTTCAGTTTGTCCTTATTCAACATGTTTCAATGAAAATGCAAGGTAGCATCAACTTCCAATCAACTATCGAAAGAATTTTCTGCACATAATTGAGGATTCAACTCCATGGCTTAAATGAGGAGATTTCAAAGAGTAAAGAAAATATGTTTACCTGAATGAGAATAGAACTTTGCAGCGACCAAATTTCTAAACTCTATCTGAGCTGATTGAACCTCCTCAACCACATCTAGCAAGTTACTTACCAGTGAACTTGTTATCTGCATAGAATAGCAGGTCAGCTACAGCAGAATGTTGGAAGAATACTATTTATCATTTGCTATTTTTTAATATTTGAAAACTATGAGGATGTAAAAGAACACTCTTTGCCCAAGAAATAAGTACGTATATGATCAACTTATAACCCCACTGTTCATTATGTTGCTCTGAATTATCACTGTTCACTGTCTTCTTTGCAATAGGTTTGTGTTTCTTCTTTGTCTTCTATGTCTATCCCTAAATCTCCAGCTGGAGCTTCATCCGTGACAAGCCACATTTGATGAAATGAAAGCACTTAAATTTGGTGGGCCTTGGAAACTAGTCCCTCTACCTCCAAGAAATCAGTCATAGGCTGTCTGTCATCAGATTCATACATTCAAGAATGGAAAATTGATGGCCTCAAGTCTCTGGCAGTCAAAGGATATGCTCAGATCTTTGACCTGGACTATGCAGAATTGCAGACACTTTCCCTCTATGGAAAAATGACTTTTATGTTTGGCTTTCTTTCTATGGCCACTATGCAAGCAAAACTAGCCACTTTATCAGCAGGGCACTAGATGTTTTTCTCTGGTGATCTAGATGAATATATTCATCAAAGACAGTATCATGAACAATGAAGTAGTTGCAGAAGGTAAAATGAAAATACTTTGAAAAGGCTTACATGCAGGGACAGGCAGGAATCACAGGATGGTAACTGATAGAAACTGAATTAGTATAGAATTAATTGGAAAGATTCTAGGGAACAAGCTCTGGTTACAAAACAAGAGTATCAGAATGAGGAAAATAACCAAGAACCAATGAAAAAGTATCAGGATAGTTCTCTGCCCTGTGGCACCTGCCAAGCCACCAGTTTTCCCCACTCCCACTACTTACACACCCCCCATGTGATTTCATAATCCTTCTCCCCAATCTGTTGCTGCCACGTGTCATTTTGGTTAGAATCCTGCATAACTAACCATCCCCTCTCTTTCCCAATTTGTCCTAGTTTCTCTTTTTCTTTCTACAATAGTCTTTCTTAATTGCAGACACAGAGTTGAAGCCCACCGAACTATAAGTAAGAAACAAAAAATGAAATAAAAAATAACACTAACTTGCTACAAGAAAATTATCACAAGAAATAAAGTAATGTACCTGTGTTTCTCTGGCCATAATGCTTGAACCAGTGCATTTCTTTGTGGTGTGAGGATGCAAGACAAACACAAATGCAGAAATGCCATCCAAGTTAGGGAAGGTCTGAAAATAAGCACATCATATTAGAAAAGAAAAAGGTATGAATATTGAATGTTGTAATAAAACAGATAAATTATCAACCAAATTACCTTCCCGATATTCACATCATTCAAGCTATTTGATATTATTATACTAGATTGACCAGTATTTACTGTGAACCTACATTCCCTCAAAATAAGTAGGAACTTGCATATTTAGTCATCATATCATAAAAGATACTTAAGCTTTTCAATCACAGAAAATAAGGAAATGAAGCAAGCTAACTAACCTTTGGGTTAGATAACCACAATAGTTGAGACAAACTTTGTAACAACCATCCTTGCGCTCAAAATCTTCAATTTCCCACAACTGGGAAAAGAAACAGAAACAAATAAGATGTTTGCCAGAATTCAGAAAATGATATTGTATCTTGTATGTGGACAAGAACCATATTTAAAGTCACACGACCTTCAAATTCTGGCGTATAGACTTGCAAGATTTTCTCTGCTGCAAATAACCAGAAACAGCTTTAATGGTGTTGGTATAGCTTTGATATCCTTCCATCATGCAATGGCTATGTAAGAATTCACTCCAGGATTTTGCTTTTGATTCCAAAATTTCAAGCTCCTGCTTCTTTTCCAATACTTTTTGGGAAGAAACCTATAAATGAACGATAAAATTTGCAAATTGAAATTCAATGGCACAGCACAACAGGTTGAACATTTTATGATCAAGTTGCACCATCAAACTATGAACAGGAACTGGGAACAAATGCAAAGGAAAATATATCATGCATCTGACAAAACTTAGGATTAAACAGAATATATTTGATTTATTATAGTTAATTAAGCCTTGGACTAATGATGGCTGTATCTTTAAACTATCAATATTTGAGCATAAATAATGATCATGTTTCGAGTAATTAAAAATTCTGATCATCTATTTTTGTGATTAGAAATTATTTTCATTGTATAGCATTTATGTGGTCATCTTCTCCACACAGCTATCTACGATTAGCCACAATGGTTGGAAGATCTTTAGTCTTCACAACAAAATGGTGATATCAATTATTTTATAGTGTATTTCTTAAATAGGATGTGAGATTGAATGTGTTAAATTGAGGATGTTTTTTTGAATGAGATTCCTTGTTAGGGCTTCGACTTACATTTAGGATTTAGGCTTGTTAGTGTTTGATAATCTGTACTACAAATTCTAAATTAACTCCAGAATCCTTTCAATTAAATCTTCCAGTTTGTGTTCAAACTCTCTAGTCTAACAAAACATTGTTTTTTCTTCAGAAAAAGTTGGCTCATCTACTTTTGTTAAGCTCATGCTTGTTTGGTCCTTTGTCAAAATAAAGTTGATTTCAGACATTTACATATGAAAGAAGGAAGGCAAAGAATAAAGATTCTAAATAATGTTCTCTTATATAATGATATGATCCGTGTGAAATGATATGATGAGTTGTAATATGATGTTATCCATAAGACAATGTGCTTACTCCTTATGTATCTTAATACTATACTAAAAGCCCTAATTAAATAAGGAAATTGGTGAAAATATGTAAATAGCATCTAGGTTTGTGGTATGGGCTAAGAAAACCATGCAATTACGGTAATGAGGAATTTCGGATAACAGCAAATTCATCATTTTTGGTCAATATAATTAAGCTCCATTAAGTACTTCGGACACAATTTAATCATATGTCTTTCATTCTCTATTTCTCTTAACGATATCTGGAGCCTGATAAGAGGCAACCCTGTTTTGTGCATTCACTATTCACAGTGGATCTTGTTTCAGCAACTCTGCAAAAGATTACTCTAAGTTCACATCATCAATCATGGTAACCCCACTGTTCATTATGTTGCATTCACTATTCCACTGCCCACCGGTGAAATTTTTGTCCAACAACCATGTTTCAATTATGGTCCCCAGTCCCCACTTCCAGGTCAATTTAAATAAATACTTCACACACATAATTATACCCGGCATTTTCCCTGCCAACGACTATCATCAGCTTGAGTGTCCATTGCACCACTTTTAGATGAAGATGGGATGGAATTTAATTTTATTGTCTCACACTCCTGAAGCCCAGAGCTTACCTGTTGTACCTTTTTCTGTTTACAAGGGAAGTTCATGTCACCAACTGAGCATTGCTAAAACTAACGTATAACATGTAATCATGTAAGATAGAATAACTGCAATTTGTCATGTTTCACATGCAATAATTGTAATTTTGCCTTCTCATATGCTATATCATACAGCAATGTTCTTGTTTCAGCAACTCTGCAAAAGATTACTCTAAGTTCACATCACCAATCATATCCAAAACAGTTCCATAACCATACATGTATCAAACAGCATAATTCACAATTCACAGTGTTACTTAGTCAAACAACATTAGCATACCTCTTGTCTCTAAGAATGTTTAGAGGATCAGTTATTTTGAGCTGGAAAAAAAAACAAGAACCATGTCATGTTAATAAACAGATGCCAGGTTTAAACTGTCTTTAGAGTAAAAAAACTTCGTACCCCATTGCCCAGAGGCTCTTCGCTATGCGAAGGTATGGGGGAGGGATGTTGTAAGCTTGTTCATGATATAATAAAACCAAAAAGTTGTATTAAATTTGATTATCTAATCTAACAGACCTGAGATTGAATTTCTGAACAAAGACTCTCTTTCTTCTTAACTTTATGCAGATGAACCAAAATATCTTCCAACCTGCTAATCTAAATATTGAGGAGGGGAAGAACTATATATAAATAGGTATGACAAATTTATGTGAACAATCAATACTAAAAAGTAAGCAATAATACCCAAAATTTTATTTGAATACTATAATTTTCCAAGTCTACACCCAGAAATTAGAACATACCGATCTCAAATTTAGCTTATCAACTGAAGGAGGTAGCAACTGATTTGTTCTGGCTAAGAATTTTTTAAGAATCTGCAAGGTAATTGAAAAGTTCAGAGGTCAATCTAAACAACTGAAATTACATATAATGCATCCTAAAACAGTAGCCATACAAGATCCCCATCATTCAAAGTCTGATCTCCAAGCTTCTCTCTTTCACTTCTCATAGAACCTGTTTGCTCTGAAAGTAACTGTAGGTCACCATTCCCACTTTTATGAACCTCTGGACTTCTGCCAATCCTCCCAATTTTATCTATATTGTCTCCATTGCTTCGTATCTCGACACCTTTTCTTTTCTTCCCAGAAGAAATATTAATACCTGATTTGGTAAGAGGGCTCTGAGCTACTTGGAGTGCTGAATGGTAGCTGTTATGAAGACCATGACCATCTAAGTTACTCTTGGGAGACAAGTCTTGCACATTGGGTGAGTCTTGCAGTTTCTTCCCAGAAGAAATACTAATACCTGATTTGGTAAGAGGGCTCTGAGCTACTTGGAGTACTGAATGGTAGCTGTTATCAAGACCATGACCATATAAGTTACTCTTGGTAGACAAGTTTTGCATATTGGGTGAGTCTTGCAGTTTCTTCCCAGAAGAAATACTAATACCTGATTTGGTAAGAGGGCTCTGAGCAACTTGGAGTACTGAATGGTAGCTGTTATCATGACCATCTAAGTTACTCTTGGGAGACAAATTTTGCATATTGGGTGAGTCTTGCAGTTTCTTCCCAGAAGAAATACTAATACCTGATTTGGTAAGATGGCTCTGAGCTACTTGGAGTACTGAATGGTAGCTGTTATCAAGACCATGACCATCTAAGTTACCCTTGGGAGACAAGTCTTGCATACTGGGTGGGTCTTGCAAGGAACACAACTGAGGTGTTACCTCTTGGATAGGAGGACTTGGAACAAGAATTTCATCTTTCCCTTTCTCAACTGTGCGATCTGCCAGGTCCACATCTACCACCTTCGTTAAATGAGTCATCTGTGAGGGAGAAGCTCCCATTTCCACAACCTTAGGATTTTCATCATTGTAAGAAACATGAGCTGAAATCAAACTTAAGTTTTCCTCATCTATTTTGGCATCCAGAGTCTCTTCATTTTGACTTGACTTGCAAATATTTTTATTAGACTGAATTCCATGTTCATTGCCATCAACCAAGCCTTTATACACGTTACTATCTGGAGTTAAACTAAACAGTTTTTCCCCTAAAGGAGTTTGGCGTGTTTCATCATGCTTGTATTCACAATATTTTTTATTTGACAGAGAAAATCCAGGAGAGAATTTTGATAATCTAGCTTTCAATCTGTCCATTCCTTCTTTGAGAACTGAAATGGCAGGAGTAGCCTCCAGAGTTTTCATCTTCAAAATGCTTATATGTACAGAAGATGGAGTTGCACCATGTGCAACATGGACCTCTGGAACAAACAACCCAGATTGCACTAAAGGTTGAGTTATATTTCCATCATGCCTGGATGAATCAGGAGACCTCATAACTAATTGTTTTCTTCCAGACAGTGACAATGGTGTAAACCTGTGTATTGGATTTTGGATTACTTGATCAGACTTATGATCGGTGTCCGACACCATTCCTTTGTCTTCATCCACCCTCAGTGGTGTTCCTCTATTACCATTATCAAAGTCCAGTTGTCTACAAACTGGCATGATCTCAATTACACCAACATTAAACTCTTTATTTTCCTGAAAAAAGAAAATAGAACAAATGAACATGACTTAGTGTGTGTTTGGATCATAGTCTGGGAGAGTTCAAAAGTACTTTTACTCTAGAAGCAACAAAGCTTTCCTTCTCAGTTCATGCATTGAAACACGCAATTTTGTATTAGAATTTGCAAAAGTACTTTTTGTAACTTTAAACCAAACATAAGCTTAATCCTGAATGTAACCTAACATTCTGCAAATACAAGGATAGGTACAAAACAAAAGTGTCATCATAAATCAGAAATAAAGTAATAAACCATACACACCTACAACTCGATACTATCAATCAAATCAAATGCATACAAAAGTGACACCACCTACTCAAACCTTAAAAAAAAAAAAACTCCTAAACTAGAAGTAGTTACTAAAGAAAACAATTAATTCTCGCCTTGATTGAAGAATCAGAAGGCTGTATCTGGTGAAGGTGAGTGACTGGTGAAACAACCGAACCTTCCAAGCTGTGATGTGGTGATTCCTTAGGTGCTCCTTCTTCTGCCAAAATTGCAGCAGCAGCATCAAACGCAGGAGAGGGTATGTCATAGCCAAAACTCATTTGGTGGTCTACCTCAATGCTCATGTCGTTGGAGTCTTTGCCGGCACTATTTGCGTCGAGTACCACTTCGGCAGGCCTCTTTGTCGCCTCCGTGAGCTCCATGTAACTTCCCTGAGAGCTTGGAGTTCCAAGCCTGACGAACTGGCGCGTCTTGATGTCGCCGGAGTCTGAGCCAGCAAGACTCTGGTAGTGCAGTGAGAAAGCCATCGAGTCCATCGTGATGTCTTCCAAAACACCGGAGTCCGATAGCCGATCCGGTCGGACAAAATGTGCCGACACCGGACCGCCAAAATCATCATCGTCATCATCTGAGCAGTAAGTACATCAGGAGAGCAACGAAATTGAATTAATAAAGAGTAACTACCCCTGAAGTTTTATGAAATTACACAAACCTCCACCTTATATACTTATAACCAACCTTTAATTGTTTGAAAAACATTACACCGCGGCCTCTCTCTATGGAAAATTTGTGTAGTCTCGCTTAACTTCAGAGGTGGTTAGTGTCATTTACTCATTAATAATTAACTGCTACGGAAAGAGAAAGCAAAACTCGAGAAGAGAAATGAAAGAAATAGAGCTCACAGTCGGCGGTGATGCTGCCGCCAGGGGAGGGGGATCCGACAGGGCGGAGGAAGGAGTTTGCGGCGGCTTCGGCTTCGTCTTCGAGTTTCGGTTGTTCGTCATCGTCGCTGTCGGAGGCGAGGTCGCGGAAAAACCCTAGGATGGAGGGATTGGAGGAAGAAGGGGGTTCGGAGGGAGAGGAAGTGGAATCGTCGTCGTCGTCGCGGCTGAAGACGTGGACGGAGGTGATTTCGTTGTCCGCGAAGCTCACGCGCCGCGCCCGCTTCCTCCTCAGCGCCACGGTGTCGTCTTCTTCCGATTGGGCGTTGTTCTTTGAAGGCTCCATGTGCTTGGGTTACACAAAGATTGGGGACCGAAGCCAAATCAAATCTTGTGCGGGAAATTATGTTTTTGGTTTTGCCATTTTAAATTCTAGCGTGTGTTTGCTTACGTTGATGTTCATGTATGTTTAGTTTAATTTTTATTATAAAAATAATAAAAATATAATTGTTTATATTTTTTTTTAAATGGTATTATATTTAAGAAATAATTAAGTTATTTTGTTGCTTATATTATTCAATTAAAATAGACTAAATAAATTATATTATTCCAAAATTATGTGTTTTTCATTTTTTTTTCAAGGTTAAAAATGATGAAATAAATTTTCATTAAGATTATTAGTTTTTTCAAATATTGTATTTCTTTTTATAATTTAAATATATTATTTTTATTGAAAAAAACCATCACTTTTTTTATAGTTATAAACGTAATTTTCCATTTTTGCCTAGGTAAAGTATCTCGTTAAGGATGGGAAAAAATCCACATCATATGGATAAAATTCGTAACACAAAAAAATGAATATCTTTAACAGATATCTATGGGTGGCAGATACAAATATTTTCACTACCTTCTTGTTAACAAGAGGGTGCAAGTATCATGGTGTTTGTACAGGTTGTACCACCAAGGACCCATTACCCATTAAAATTAAAATGCTTAAATATTTTTGTCATACTTTTTATTTGTATTTATGTTTTAGAGTGTATATCATGCTATTCGTACGCAAGGATATCCATTATCCATCAATATTAAAATACTTAAATATTTTATTTGTAGTTATATTTTGGAGCATAATTTTATTTCAACTTATATTTTTAATGTAGTTTAGTTTGTGTTTATATTTTGTAAATTAATTTTTATATTTTTTTAGCTCACAAAATAAAATTTTATTCATTCATTTTTATTTTTTAAGGATTATTCATGGATATTTTTAATTGTGTAAAATATTTGAACAATTTTAGTTGTAACTTTTAAAATTATTTTTTGAAAGAAAATATTAAAAAAGAAATTATAATAAGTGATTTTTTAAAATAAATAAACTATTTTTATTGCAAATATCCACGAATACTTAACATTTGTGCATATCTACTTATCATGTACCCACGCAGGTAACGTGACAAGTATTTATCAAGCAAGACGGGTAACAATTAACTATTATTCATGTCTGGCACGACCTATTGTCATCCCTATCTCTAGTGAACCATCGAGACATATGGTCCATAGTGGATCAATGGATTTTACATGCTATCATAGGTTGCTCCAAGTTTATTTTATTTTTTATTTGTTTTTAAGCTTAATTAAAGAATTTGAAAACCTAAATGGTCAATAAATGCAAAACTTTCTCCTTCATTATCAAAATATGATTGTCCATAAGATATGAAGAAAATTACAAGAATAGAACTTACAAACATCAATAGGTCTTGACCAAAACAAAGCAACTAGAAGGAAGAAAGATTGTCCAAACAACACTATAGTCATTAGAAGCAACAATGCAATAACATTATATAAAGAATTTGAAAACCTAAATGGTCAATAAAGGCACAACTTTCTCGTTCATTATCAAAATATGATTCTCCATAAGATATGAAGAAAATCACAAGAATGGAACTTACAAACATCAACAAGTCTTGACCAAAACAAAGCAATCAGAAGGAAGGAAGATTGTTCAAACAACACTATAGTCATTAAAAGCAACAATGCAATAACATTATGCATTGTTTTCTTCCAGACAATGATAATGGCATAAATAATTGTTTTACTTTATTTGACTTATGATTTTGTCTTCATTCACCCTCAACGGTGTTCCTTTATTAGCATTCTCAAAATTCAGTTGTCTATAAAGTGGCACAATCTCAATTGCACCTACAGTAAACTCCTTATTTTCCTGGGAAAAAATAACAAACAACATGACTTAGTGCGTGGTTGGATTAAAGTTTGGGACAATTTAGAAGTACTTTTACTCTAAAAGCATCAAACCTTTCCTTCTAAATTCATGCATTGAAACGCATAATTTTATATTAGAATTTGCAAAAATACTTTTGTAACTTTAAATCAAACATAAGCTTAATCGTCAATGTAACCTAACATTTACAACAACAAATACAAGGATAGCCACAAAAGTGTCATCATACATAAAGTAATAAACCATACACACCTATGTTAAACCCAATTTTAATGTTTTTTATGTTAGTTTTCATGTCATAATCATACATTTTGACAATGAAATGCATCATTTTAATAAATGGGAAAGAAAAAAAGCATATAAAACCCCACCCTTTTAAAGAGAATCAATACCCCTCCCTTGCACCTTGGCAATGTGTTTCTTTTTTCTTTTAAAAGAACATAATCCTTCCTTCTCCAACTTAGGTAACCCCCTTTTCCATCTCACCTTCATATTTTCTTTTTATTTCCTCCATTATCTTAAAACTCACATATTCCTTGTTCCTGCTGTGGCACACAAGCATGGGGAAAGTGATTTGAGTGGAGTGTAACAATTCTTACCTCTTTAAAGTTCTCTATTTGAGCTCTTTGATGTAAACCAATGGCCCATTGAGATAGATGAATATTTTTATGACAGATTAGTAATGGGTTTAAGTGTAAGGTGTTGGAAATTTAAATATGGTTCCCTTAACCATTAAGTGTAAGGATTATTGTGGTTCCCTAAAAAACCTAGGTATTATAAATTAGGGATTATCTATAATCTTTTATTTTCTTGCTCGTAATGCCTAGATTCATTGGAAAATATGGTGGTTGCTTCTCTAGACAACATTAAAGGCATTGGTTGAGCTCTCTTTGGTTATGAGTAGTCAATCTATTTAGTGACACTTTTAACTATTTTTAGGAGAAGCAAGTAAAATTTAAATTCTTTTGGTGATTATGGCTTCTATGAGCACTTGAGAATGAAGTATAATATTTATTTTACTTGGTTGGAACTTGATTATTGGTGATCCTTAATCGTTTGATGAGTATTTTAATAGTTTGATAGTGTATTTTAAATGTGAAATTGTTTTCTTATTGTGGATGTTGGGATGGAGTTTCATTTATTATAATGAAGAAATAATGTAGCCTATGAGTCAAATACTAATAGTATATATATTATTTTTCGTTCACTGTAACGAAGAGAGAATACAACCTATGGATTGAATATCCATAGTTCCTATTTTTTGTTTGTTACAATGAAGAGATATTGTAACCTATGGGTCAAATATCATAGTACTGTTTGCTACAACGAAGAAATAATGTGGCATATGTGCACATAGTAGAATGAAAGTTCATGAAAAGTATGATATTCTTGAATTATGTTTTTAATTATATTTTCTAATAAGTATTAGATGAAGTAATTACTAGTTGTTAATCAATTATGTTGAATAAAATTTAGTGTATTGGATTAAGGCTTTTGTTTGTCATTTTGTATTGATTTAGTTCATGTGCAAACCACTACGAGTATGTGTTGCATAATTTCATAGACAAAATCTATTATTGATTATGATTACATTTATATTTCATGGATTTCCTAAGAGAATATAAAAAAACAATTTTACAAAGTGAATTTGGTTGTATTTCACTTTTATTAAATTGTTATCTTAAGCTCTTATTTGAATGTAAACACTTGTGTGATGTTTGTTTTTTCTTTCCTATCCACTTTGTTTATGATGCTCTCATTATGTCTTTATGATTTATCCCTTTATTTTATTTTCTCCCTTAGATTCATAGGTGGTTGAGTAGCGAACTTCCTAGAATTTGTAAGTTTACCTAGGAATTTATTCACTTGTTTGGTAGGTCTCCATTACATGTAATGAGAAGTTTTTTTTTTGTGTGATGACTCTAGTATGATGCAATTATAGGGATAAAGATTAGATAGGGACAATTTCTTAAGTTTGAGTCAAGGGGATCATGATATGCTAATTATGTAACTATGACATTTTGAGAATTTATGATGATATGTATGATTTTTATGAATTCCAAGGTGAATTATTCACGTATGCTTATGTCAAGGACACAAGTTGTGTTATGTGGTTGTGACACTTTGTTGGGTTGGTTTTATATGGTATCACAGGTGAAAAAAATATATGGATTGTCTTATTTGTAGGGGTGACTCTGTCAAATTTTTGGTAGCCTATTTCATTTGTTTTATTTGTCTTGGTGTAGTATTATTGTGACACCCTCTACCTCAATATACATATTCACATAAGAAAATACATGGAAATATGGAGATTACATAAAACAATTTTATTCAATAAACATAAAGGAGTTCACGTGGATAAAATGTTCGCATTCATGTTAATCACCAAATTTAAAACTTATCAATTAAGGGTATGAAACACATCTCCGACTCAAAACAAGGCCGCCCAAAACTCTAGAGAATGAACTAAAGACTCAACATGTGAAATAAAATGATAAAAACTACATGTCCACAATTTCATGCGATTAATACAGGAACCCATACCCCAATGTCATATCTTATCAGAGCATTGTGTCCTAGCGTCCTCTAACATGAGGTTTTCCATAGCCATCTAGCTAACCATATGCTCCTATAGACACAAGGTTTGAGATCATCATAGGATCCAAACACAAACAACACACAGGGAATGAGTTATCACATCCCTAACTATTCAAAAAAAGCATGACAACATGTATATATATATATATATATATCATATCATATAAATGAAATACAACTTACTTAAACACAGCTCACGTCATTCCACCACTTATTGCGTAACATCACATCTCAACACAACATGATGCAATCCTACCCCGGAAGGGCACTGGATAGAGAAGACTCCAAGTAGATTGGGCCAGAGATCCAAGGGAAGGCCCTAGGGTTCTCATGAGCCTTAGGGTAGATTTCGGGTCCATGGGTTAAGTATGAGCTCGCTTATCTTTGTAAATATTAGAATAGGTTTTTCCTTCTTTTGGGCCTTGTATTTTGGCCATTCTAGTAGTATAGGGTTTTAGCATTGTATTTCAGGGAATTTTGAATAGTCTTTGTAGTAGAGACTTTTTTTTTTATATTTTCATGTATTTTTGGAATGGGGGTGAGCTTAGCTATTATAAGGTGTGTGTAGCTAAGCTCTAGCTTCTCATCTCAGGGAGGTGATCTTAGCTATTAGAGAGGTGTGTGTAGCTAAGGTCTAGCTTCTTTAGGAATCTTCTCAAGGAAGCTTCTCAAGGAGGTGAGCTTAGTTATTAGAGGGGTGTGTGTAGCTAAGCTCTAGCTTCTTAAGGAAGTTTTCTCAAAGAAGCTTCTCATGGAAGTTTTCTCAAGAAAGCTTCTCAAGGAAGCTACCTAGTCTATAAATAGAAGCATGTGTAACACTTGTTGTAACTTTGATGAATGAAAGTCTTATGAGACACACTTCAAAGTTCCACTTCTCTCCCTCTTTTATTTCTTCAATTTCGTGCTCCCCCCTTCTTTCTTTCTTTTCCTCCATTAAAGCATCCTCTTCAAGCTTCTTATCCAAGGCACATTCTTGGTGGTGAAGCTCCTTCTTCCATGGCTTATTCCCTTGTGGATGGTGCCTCCCCTCTCCTCTGGTTCTTTGCCTTTTGCTGCATCTCCATGGTGGAAAATCACCATTGAAGGACCTCATTGAAGCTTAAAGATCCAGCCTCCATAGAAGCTCCACAAGCAATATATATATATATATATATATATATATATATATATATATATATATATATATATATATATATATATATCAGATAAATGAAATACAACTTACTTAAACACAACTCACGTCATTCCACCACTTATCGCGTAACATCACATCTCAACACAATATGATGCAATCCTACCCCACAAGGGCATTGGATAGAAGACTCCAAGTAGATTGGGCCAGAGATGCAAGAGAATACCCTAGGGTTCTCATGAGCCTTAGGGTAGATTTCAGGCCCATGGGCTAAGATGAGCCCACTTATCTTTGTACATATTAGATTAAGGTTTCATTATTTTTGGGCCTTGTATTTAGGGCTCTATAATGTAGGTAGGGTACCCTAGAAATGTAGCTCTTGTATTTTAGGGCACATAGACTAGTTTTTCTATTAGGGGTAGTTTTGTAATTTCACATGCATTAAGTGAATATTTGATGTGTGTGTTGAGAAATAAATTTAATTGAATTGGGAGAAGCCCAATCCAATTAAATTTTAGAGGGGGGGTGAGCATTTGCTTGCTACACCTCATTGCCACATCATATAGTCACACTTTGTGCATGTCCTTCATGCTTTACATGCCTCATGACACCTAAACACACTTAGTGGAGAATCTTGGACTTGATCTTGGATTAGTGGGATGAACCATAATTAAAACTCACTAATCATAATTAGAAAAATTTTGGCTCCAAAATTTGGCTCCACAAATTCAATTTCAAATCCATGTGAAATTTGAATAGAAATTCAAATTTCCTTCCAATTTTGTGTGACACTTAGGCTATAAATAGAGGTCATGTGTGTGCATTTTTTTCAACTTTGATCATTTGAGAATTACACTTCAAAGTTCAGACCTCTTTTGAGGCACAAAATTTTGTGCTCCTTCTCTCCCTCTCCCTTCACTCATCTTCTCCTTCCTTCAAGCTCTTATCCATGACTTCTTATGATGACGAGTTTCTTCTTGACTCATCTTCTCCTTGAAGTGGCGTCTCCTCTCCAACCATCTTTCTTCCTTCTCCATTCCGTTTCCATTCATCTTCAAGAAGAAAAGGACTCCATTAATGAAGAAGATCCAAGGCCTACAAGCTCCACTTGGAGCTACATCATGTGGTATCAAGAGCATCTTCATCTAGGCAATGTTCTTTTGCTTCCTCGATCTTTTTGTTCAGTCAATTCACTTTAATTCCTTGTTATTCATCTTATTCTCCATGTATATCCTCCATTGTCTTGTGGTTTGGTTCTGTTTAGAGTAGATTCAAAAAAATAAACCGATTAAATCTTAGATCTACACTTGTTCTTGCATTTATATGGTTCAAATTTTATAGATCTACTCTTGAATCATGTTTTTGTGTTGATTTTAGGTTCTATCATTTTTCAGTCATAATATATTGTGCTGAAGCTTTAGATCTAAATTTTCTTCCAAAATATTGATTAGAAAAAAAACACAAAATCTAAGTGTAAATCACTTAAACCATGTTGTCTTAGAATCATGTTTAGTCATAGTAATTGTCACATTATGTTCTAAGTTTGTGTTGAATTTTTATTTTGTTTATTGAATTCTAGATAAATTTGTTAAGATAAAGTTCTCAGGCGGTTAGTCCTTTGAAACTTTGTGAAGGGGAAACAAAAGATATCTCAGGCGGTTAGTCCTTTGAAATCTTTTGTTTTAGGGAAAGGGAAGAATCAAAAGAATTCTCAAACTGTGTCATTTTGAATTCTTTGACAAGGGAGAAGGGAGACACAAAAGAATTCAGGCAGTTAGTCCTTTGTTCTTTTGGAAAAGGGAGAAAAGAGACAAAAAGAATTCAGGCGATTAGTCCTTGGCGAATTCTTTTTGGCAAAGGGAGAAGGGAATGAAAAAGATGAATAGCACACTTTTGTTTTCAAGGTTTGGAAAACCAGAAAACTTTAGAAAGCTTTTTGCAAAGGAAGAAGAAGAAGAAGTTCAAAGAGATTCAAAGGTTGTAAAAGAATATGTGGAAAAGTTGCTTGTAAAGGTTGTAAGTATTGTAAGTGCACTTCAAATGCAAATCAAGGTATTGCTTTTATAGACTCTTCAAGTCTGGTCAAGAAAACCATTTGAAGAGTTATAACCTTTAGAAAAACCTGAAAATCATTGGAAGAGTTACATCTATTGATTTTTGTTCAAAACTTGTCACTGGTAATCGATTACCAAATCCTTGTAATCGATTACACAAAGCTTTTTATGAAAGGATGTGACTCTTCACAATTGAATTTGAATTCCAACGTTCAGATGCACTGGTAATCGATTACCAATATCTTGTAATCGATTACACCATTTTGAAATCAATTGGAACGTTGCAAATTCAGTTGAAAACTTTTGAAATCAAAACTTTGCCACTGGTAATCGATTACAGGAAACTGGTAATCGATTACCAGAGAGTAAAAACTCTGGTAACTTAGAAAATTTTGAGAAAACTCTTTTGAAAAACAAAATTGTGCTATGTTTGTTTTTTGAAAAATATTTTCAATACTTCCCTTGTGAAGTCTTCTTGATTTCTTCTCTTGAAACTTGAATTCATCTTTTCTTGAATCTTGAAATCAAATTTCTCTTTGATTCTTGAATTGTTCTTGACTCAATCTTGAAATCATTCTCTTGGGATTTTTGTCATCATCTTTGTTATCATCAAAACAACTTGAATCAATCTGGATTCAACATCATGAAGCTTGCTTCTACAAAAGGGAGAAGAGAGACACAAAAAGAATTCAGGCGATTAGTCCTTGTTGAATTCTTTTTGGCAAAGGGAGAAGAGAATGAAAAAGATGAATAGCACAAGTTTTTTATCAAAGAACTTTTCTTGGAAGAGAAAGTGTTGAACAAAAACTTTTAGAAAGATGAAGAGAAATGAATCAGAAATTCTGTAGAAAGAGTTGAAAGAGATTGAAAGAGATAATTGATTGAAACTCATGTCATGGTCACATATTTATAATCTCTTGATGACTCAAAGTCAAAGCTTGTAACTCTTGGCAATTTATTTAAAAACTAATCACTTATAAAGTTATGACTTTTGAAAGAATCTTCAGAAACAAGTCACTTGAAGAATTGTGACTTTTGGAAATGTATTTTTTGAAAATAGTGAGTGGTAATCGATTACAATTAAGGTGCAATCAATTACACATCAGCAGATGTGACTCTTCATTTTAAATTTTGAAAATCTTAACGTTTTAAAACAATGGTAATCGATTACTACATTTTGGTAATCGATTACCAGAGAGTAAAACTCTTTGGTAATGATTTTGTGAAAACTTCTTGTGCTACTCAATGTTTTGAAAAACTTTTTAATACTTATCTTGATTGAGTCTTCTCTTGATTCTTGAATCTTGAGTCTTGAATCTTGATTCTTGATTCTTGAATCTTGAATCTTGAATCTTTGCTTGAAACTTTGCTTAACTCTTGATTCTTTGGCATCATCAAAATAACCTTGGAAGACATTGCTTCCATAAATTTTCCCTTAGGATATTGAGTGTGTTGTTGGGAACCTTAAATGAGGTCATCCAAACACTCTTAGGATCCGCCTAGTTTACATTTCTTACACTTTAATTTCTTGCTTACTTTCATAGCTTAATTCATTTACCTTCCCTTGTCAAACTGCCTAGATAGCTTGCCTTTTACCAATTAGTTTTTACCTTATCTTTCACACCTCTTTTAGTGTTTATTTTGGCTAGTTTCAACCATAGTTTCTTTTACCTTTTGTTTTCAAACACCCAACAAGAAAGAACCATAACTTAGGAACCAACATGAGTCTTCATTTTTCATCTAGTGTTAATGGTGAGGGTTCTACTCCTAAGGACCCCTTGTATAAGATATTAGATGAGTTGAGATCCCTTAAGTTATGGAAAGAAAAACAAGAGAGAAAAGAAAAAGGTAAAAAAAGAGTGGAAGAAATAAGTCAAGATGAAAGAGAGAAAATATGAGAGGAAGAAAGAAGAAAAATAATGAAAGAAATGAAAAGAGAAAAACATGTCTCCTATAGTAGTCATGACTCTTGCAAGATTTTAAGTGAAGAACTTAGCGACTATTATAGAGAGCGCCATAGTTCACACACTAAACATCACTCCCAAAGAAGAGAAAAAGAAAGAAAACCTCAAGAGGCTAACGTTAACCTCCCATACTTCCATGGGAAGGACAATGTAGAGGCTAACTTAGATTGGGAAATAAGGGTAGAGCAACAACTTAAAAGAAAGTCTACTTCAAAATCTTATGGCTCTCACTCTTATCCAAAGAAAGACCAAGGTCAAGGCATCTTAGGGGTGACACCTTCTAAGCCCAAAGATGATAAGGGGAAGACAATAGAAAAGCAACCCCTTAAGGCTAGTATGCAAGAGAAGACTAGCTCCATGAAGTGCTTTAAATGTCTTGGAAGAGGACACATTACTTCTCAATACCCCACCAAGAAAACCATGATTATGAGGGGCCAAGACATTTATAGTAGCCAAGATGAGGGCTCCATAATATAGGTAAGTGATGCAATCCTATCCTCCAAGGGCATTGGATAGAAGACTCCAAGAAGATTGGGCCAAAGATGCAAGAGAAGGCCCTAGGGTTCTCATGAGCCTTAGGGTAGATTTCGGGCCCATGGGCTAAGTATGAACCCACTTATCTTTGTACATATTAGACTAGGATGTCATTATATTTGGTCCTTTTATTTAGGGCTCCATATTGTAGGTAGGGTACCCTAGAAATATAGGATTTTTCAGCCCTTGTATTTTAGGGCACCGAGACTAGTTTTTGTATTAGGGGTAGTTTTGTAATTTCACATGCACTAAGTGAATATTTGAAGATTGTAAAATGGAAGGCACCGTCAAGGAGAAAGGGAGGAAGAGGGTTCTACGCAAGGAAAGAGAAAAAGTTGTATTTATAGGTAGGGATGAGCTGTAATCAATTACAGCTCATGGTAATCGATTATAGGCTTAATCTGTAACTGCCCATAGCCTCTGGTAATCGATTACAACCTATTGTAATTGATTACAGTTACCTTGTTCTATGGTAATCGATTATAGGGATTGGTAATCGATTACCATACCCTAAAAATATGAATTTCAAGTTTAATAATCATGACAAACATGTTATTTTAAGTAATCAATATACACAATTATTATAAACAATCAAAAACATTTATTAGAATAAACAACCATAAAAAAATTATCATAAACAATCATAAAAAACAAGCATGATAAACAACCATAAAAAACAATCATTATAAACAATCAAAGGAAACAGTCATCATAAACAAGCATGATAAATAACAATTAAAAACAATCATTATAAATAATCAAAGTGGCTAGGAATCTAAGTTATTTAGGTCTATAAGTCCTAATTATCTTCTAATAGCAAAGAAATTTTCTTTGGGGAGAGGTTTTGTAAAGATATCAGCTAACTGATTCTTTGTATCAACAAATTCTAATATGCAATCCCCTATTTGAACATGGTCTCGAAGGAAGTGATGCCTTATTTCAATATGCTTTCTTCTAGTGTGCAGAATAGGATTTTTGAATAGATTGATAAGGCAACACTATTTTTCTTTTTACTATGCCATGATACTAGAGCAGAACCAATAAAATGAAAAGTTTCATTGGTACTTTTTCTATCAGTTTTGCATCTAGCAAAATCAGATTCAGAGTATCGTACTAAGTTATAAGAGGAATTCTTTGGATACCATAACCCTAGATTTATAGTGCCCAATAAGTATCTCATTATTCTTTTAACGACACTAAGATGAGATTCTTTGGGATTTGATTGATATCTTGCACACATACAAACACTAAAAATTATATCAGGTCTACTTGTTGATAAATAAAGAAGAGATCTGATCATACCTCTATATTTCTTTATGTCTATTGATTGATCGTTTCATCTCTATCCAGATAGCAAGCAGTGCTCATAGGAGTGGCCATTTGCTTAGCATTTTTCATTCCAAACCTATTAAGAATTTATTTGCAATATTTTGACCGACCAATAAATATTCCATTCTATCGCAACCTACCATTTTGCAGGAGGATGAGGCGAGATCAAAATGGTGCGTCTTCTCATGAAGAAAACGCGTGGAGTCGCCACCAACATTTAATCGCGGAAAACGTTAGAAAAAACCAAAAAAGACGAAGGTCTGCGAATTTTGAAAATGAGGGTTCGGGAGTTGTTTACGCATGGGGAAGGTATTAGCACCCCATGCGCCCGTCACAAGGGATGACAACCTTTAATCAAGTGTGCAAAACATGACATCAAAATTATGTATTTTCCCTTTTTATGTTTATTATTTTTTTTGGGTTTGACAATGGTGTTGCCCTTGCTCCTACGTATCCTTAGGTGCGATGAGGAATTCAGACCTATGTAGTTCTTTAAGTCTGAAAGCTTGTGTTACATTGATTTTATGTTTTTTGAAAGATTGATTTTAATTTTTAAAAAAAGTCATTTAAGGCATTGGACCTTGAAACGATATTTTAAACTTTGAAAAAGCGGAGAGAATCGTTAAGGCATTAGACCTTGGAATGATCTCAAGCGATATTTGATGAAAAGTGGAGAGAATCATTAAGGCATTGGAGCTTGAAATGATCTCAGACGATATTTGATGGAATGAAGAAGTTTATGAGTTGGTTTTATTTTGGTTTTGCTTATTAACCTTCAATCTTTTTTAAAGATAACTTACGGTACTAATAATCGGTTACAACTTACTTTACAAGAAGAAAATAGGATTACTGATGATAGAAGAAGGAGATGAAGATGCACGAGAAATAGGACCCCTGAGGGTGTATAGATTGCATTCAAATCCTTAAAACAAAAAAACTAACCGAATGACGAACGAAGAACACCGAAGAATGATATAGAAGTTGATTATGGTCGCAATTCGGTAGCGCCTCAGCCTCATTTTTCTCTTCTTTCTTCTTCCTCTCTCTGATTTCTCTCAATTTCTATCAATGCTGGTCCTTGGAACCCTTTCTTCATCCCCCCTCATGCCTATTTATAGGAAATGAGGTGGTTTGGCACTTTGGCAGCTCGTCTAGGCGAGTTGTTGCTTCAACCTGAAGTAACCTTGCTCGCCTAGGCAAGCTCAGCTCGCCCAGGTGAGCTGGTTACTTCACCCCTAAGTCTTTTGGGGGCCCAGGTGAGCCAAAGGCTAGCCTGGGCGAGCTAGGGTTCAGAAAAAGGCTTAAAATGACCTTTTTGCCCTCCCTTTTGGGTATTTTCATATTCTTTACCGAAACATCGAATGATCTTTCGTCTTGCGTGGTAACTGGTGCTGAACAACTTAATTCAACTAGTGAGAATCAAAATATCAACAAATGATAGTTCCCGGATGAAATTAGGGTATGACAGTTGCCCCTCTTTACTTATCTTTTATTGGAAATAAAAGGGAAGTAAAGATAAGGACACTAATTTTGTTCGAGCGATCTTACTATTCGACCGGGCAACAGGCAAAAACCAAGGAAGTGAAACTGAGAAAACATGAGGACATTGAAGTTCTGTAGAGCGGAAGACATCTGAAGTTCTTCTTTTCTTCTCTTTTTTTTCAACGTGTAGAAACAGAGGACGTCGAGTCCTATGAAGCACAAACAAGGACATTGAGTCCTATAAAAGACAAAAGACATTGAAGTCTTTGAAATGTAAATGAAGACATTGTAGTCTTTTGAAAGCGTAAATGACTGAAGACATTAAAGTCTTTTGAAATGTAAATGAAGACATTGTAGTCTTTTGAAAGCGTAAATGACTGAAGACATTGAAGTCTTTTGAAATGTAAATGAAGACATTGTAGTCTTTGAAATGTAAAGAAGACATTGAAGTCTTGACAAAAGACATTGAAGTATTGGAAATGTAAAGAAGACATTGAAGTCTTTGAAATATAAAGAAGACATTGAAGTCTTGACAAATGACATTAAAGTATTTGAAAATGTAAAGAATACATTGAAGTCTTGAAAAAAGACATTGAAGTCTTTGAAAATGTACAAAAGACATTGAAGTCTTGACAAAAGACATTGAAGTCTTTGAAATGTAAAGAAGACATTGAAGTCTTGACAAAAGACATTGAAGTCTTTGAAAATGTAAAGAAGACATTGAAGTCTTGACAAAAAACATTGAAGTCTTTGAAAATGTATAGAAGACATTGAAGTCTTGACAAAAGACATTGAAGTCTTTGAAATGTAAAAAAGACATTGAAGTCTTGACAAAAGACATTGAAGTCTTTGAAAATGTAAAGAATACATTGAAGTCTTGACAAAAGGCATTGAAGTCTTTGAAAATGTAAAGAAGACATGGAAGTCTTGACAAAAGACATTGAAGTCTTTGAAATGTAAAGAAGACATTGAAGTCTTGACAAAAGACATTGAAGTCTTTGAAATGTAAATAAGACATTGAAGTCTTAACAAAAGACATTGAAGTCTTTGAAAGGTAAATAAGACATTGAAGTCTTGACAAAAGACATTGAAGTCTGTGAATTGTAAAAAAGACATCGAAGTCTTGACAAAATACATTGAAGTCTTTGAAAGATTAAGGCGAGGACTTTGAGTCCTGTGAAACAAGCCAATAGGTACTAGTACCAAAGGGCTTAACCTTATGAGAAAGCAAGAGATTGACTCTTTGAGAGGGCCTCTCATCCTAAACTTGAAAGATTATATTAGGAAAAATGGTATATAAAGAGAAATCTATGCACTTATAGACTATTATGAACATGATTTTGGATGCAGATGCATGTAACCTTCATCTTGAAATGTAGTAATGCAAAAGGTTTTTGAATCATGAAAATTGTGTAATGCTCATGACATTCTTTCCTATTTTTGTGATTTTGATTTTGATTTGATTTTTTGCTTTTTTTTTTCTTTTGTGGAAAACACAGATTGATTGTCTCTTTCTAGAAGACGTGATAATTCATGCAACCTAATTCTATTTTTTTTGCAAATCTCTTTGGGGAATCCCTTAGAGTGAATGTTTTGTTTGATCACTTGAAAATTTTGGAGTGACGACAATGGAGCCGTTTTCTTAATCAATCAATCGAAATATGGATCCTAGGGTTTTCCCTTTTCCTTTTAAAAACTGATTATTATGCACAGCAAGAAAACATAAGGCTTTGGGATTGATCATGCGCCCCATTGAAGGATGGCAATGAATTGTCACACTTTGGTATGTGACCAAGTGAAACTTTTCTGATTTAAGGTCATAGAGTGATGCCAAGGCTTTGTCGATCCCGCTGAAACTTGATGAAATGGGCTGATCCTGAAAGAATTTATACAACAAAGGCCACCCTTGGATTCAAAAAGAATCCGAAGGAGTCTGCATGAGCAACTAACATCAGATGTACCCTACTATCACAATTGTCTTTGGGCATTTTCCACGAGCTTCTGGTCAAATGAGTTTTCTTCTCAAATGTGCAAGTGTGAAACCTCAAGGATTTTTTTATTATATATATATTTTTTAACAATCACAAGCGTGTGCAGGTTTCATTCCAGAATCCCAACTTAAAAGAATAATTAGTCATTCCTTGATCCACATGGGCTTACTGGGCTTGTAACGTGGTTAGGGGTAAGAGGGCTATGAAAGAAACGATTAGAAAGGCTCAGAGAGTGTTTAAGGGTTACATTGAGTAAGAACCTCAAGAGCATTGCTTGTACCTTTTGGGTTGGGCTCTACTCCTTTTGTCTTATACAGTAATCCTTATTGCACTTTTGTGCCTTTCTTGTAAGATTTGGAGATCTTCTGTCTCTCTTTTTTTCTTCACTCGCCTTTGGCGGATTTTATCTCTTTTTTTATTGTTGTTACCCAACTTCATGCATGTGTTGTTTGTATTGCTCTTCCTGTCAGTTTAGCGGTGGTTCCTACTTAGGGTTCCTATTTTGTTTTTGTTGTTTTTTGTTGTTCTTTAGAAAACAAATATGCTTTGGCTCAGAGGGGGTAGCAAGGGTTAAATTAGTGTTTGGGATGTTGAAACACGACCATGTGTCATTTCAAATCTTGACTAGATACTTTTGTAGTTTGGATTTTGGGACAAAACCTTAATAACACGCCCGTGATTGTTTATTTTTTCTTTATTTATTTATTTTTTATTACCCTAATTTTTGCCTAGGCCGCCCTTTCGGGTTTTCAACCTACCGGGTGAGAACTTCTGATCTGCCCCTAGGTTCGCTTTGAGGCTTATGCATGGTACCTCTCATTGTCCCAGTGTGGGGCTCTGAGGTATCTATTGATGTCTCTTCATGACCTTGTAGTAAGCAAAAATGAAAGAAACTGTGCAGGTTCTCGAAAATGAATTTCCAAGGACGAGAAATGTTTAAAGGATTTTCAATTGACAGATTGAGTTGAATGACTCTTGTTCTTGATAACTCACTTTTCTCTCTGCCATACCCTAATTTCATCCAGGGACCATTTTTTTGTCGGCATGCGACCTCCGTTTGACCACTTCAAAATGTTTAATACCCATTGCCATGGAATTTGTAAAGTTCCGGGACGTTTCGGAAAGAAAACAACCAAAAACACAAAAGTGGGGGGGGGGGTGAACTTATCAAACACGGGGGTGCACTCAGGAAACTTCATCCAAAATATTATAAAGGGGGTGAACTTATCAATTATGGTGTGTGTTTAGGAATCTTCCTTAAGGAGCCTCTGGGCGGCAACCACCTCCATTTTGTTAAAAAAATGGCATCCGGGGCTTCTGTAATGCTTCTGTAAAATTTCCAAAAACCTTGGGTTAGCATATTTCACTTAATATTGGTGAAAGGGAAGAGAAAAAAGATGAAAATCAAGTCCGAAATGCTCCGGTAAGGCTTCCGTAACTTTTCCATAAAGTACGAAAGGGGGGGGGGGTGAACTTTTCCATAACTTTTCCGCCGTTCTTCACCGTTCTTCGTTCATTCTTCGATCTTCAACCAGAAAGTGTTCGAATTCAAGACTTTCAATTCATTTCTTGTTTTGTTTGCATTCATCTTCATCTCGTTCACTTTTGATTTTCTTTTCTTCCATTTTTAACGAGCTTTAACCGATCGTTTAAGCCGTTATCTCGCCTAATAAATGATAAAATGAATTTCAACTGATCATTTGTGTTGTAATCTCGTAGAATCACTATTAAAATGAAATCTAACCGATCGTTCACGATGTAACCTCAGTTAAATAAAAAAAGGAAAATAAGGATAAAATAATCAAAATATCTTGAAAAAAATAATAATAAAATAATCAAAATATCTTTGGATAAAATAATAAAAAAAATCAATCGAACGTTTTTCTTTGAAAGTTTCCTTGAATGAATTGACTAATAACCAAAGTGAAACTAAGGCTAAAATCAACTCACAAATCAAGCTTAAAACCGTTTTAAGGTCCAACGCCTTAAACGGTCCTCTTTGCTTTTTTCGACTAAACATGGATCATTCAAAAGCATATAATCAACACATAACTTTACCACTTTTGCAAGAACTACGTAGGGCTGATTTCCTCATCGCAATTGAGGATACGTAGGAGCAAAAGCCTCGCTTTTGTCGACCACCCCAAGAGATCGTTAATGGTCCAACGCCTTAACGTTTCTCTCCTTTCAAAAACCAAGAGATCGTTAATGGTCCAATGCCTTAATGTTTCTCTCCTTTCAAAAGAATCAAAAGATCATTTGATGGTCCAACGCCTTAAACAACTTTTGTTCGGTTAAAATCGATCTTGCGAAAAAAGATAAAAAAAACTTAACCAAAGTTTAGTTCTGAAAGAACTACGTAGGTCTGATTTCCTCATTGCAATTAAGGATACGTAGGAGCGAGGGAAACACCCTTGTCGATCACAAAAAGATAAAAAATACAAAAAGGCCCATAAAAAGCTAAAAAAACATAAAAAAAGGGAAAATACATAATTTTGAAGTCATGTCTTGCACACTTGATTAAAGGCTGTCGTCCCTTGTGACGGACGCATGGGGTGCTAATATCTTCCCTGTGCGTAAATACAACTCCCAAACCTTTCACACTCAAAGTTCGTAGACCACACACGCTTTTCGATTTTTTCGATGTTTCCCCCGAATAAACGTTGGTGGTGACTCTGTGCGCCTTCCTCCCTTGGAAGACGCACCCGTGAGCCCTGCGTCGCCCTCCCACTGAAGGGTAGGTTGCGATAGTTGGCGACTCCATTGGGGACTATTTTTTAGAGAGTTAGGCCAATCAATCAGTGTGCAACATCTCGTCATGACTTCTTCTTTATTTATGTTCTCCCTTCCCTTTTATCTTTGGTTTTTGTCCATATTTGTACATAACCTTTGCTATGTTGTTGTGTTTGGTGTGTTTGTTTATCAATTACATTCATAGTTAGAAATACCATTTTTCTACACACACATGACACCTACCCTTCACACACACATTGAGATACTAGGCGCTACACCCGGGTCCATGGGAACATAAGGAGTGGAGGTGAATCTGTGGTCATGCTGGGTCTCCGACTTGCTTGATAACAGTGAACCCTCATCTAGAGTTTTTCTCTTTGATAACATATTGTTGCTGGTAGTCCCTACTGTCGTAATATGTTTTTTGAAGGGGATAATACCTCTAGAAACCATCAAGAGAGATATGACCACCTTGGGAAATGTTACTAAAGACCTTTAGCTCCTCCCATTTAGGTTCCCAAAGTAGGGGCACGAAGCAAACACGCTACGTGTTTTGTTTTCTTTTAAACACTACCATGCATATAACCTAAATGTCATGTACGCCTTTGCTATATGATTATTTTGTGGATATTGCCATGCTGTGTACATCCCCCTTTTTCGCATCTGCATCATGTCATCACGCATGTGTTGTATGTTGGTCTCGTCTTTTGTCACGGGAAGTTGGAAGGTCCATATCACCTTCTTAATTGCAGACATGCGGCACTGCCCCCCCGAATGTGCAAGTAAGAAGAGATGATTTTCTGAGCTCTCGTGTCCGTAAATGCATTCATATCATGCATCGCATAAGCATCTCTTCATGGCATCGTAATGGACGTATCGTTCCTGCATTTGTCACTTATCATTTCATGCATTGCATTTTGCATAAGTCATTTCATCACCATGCATCTGCATCTAATATGCTTTTTGCATACCCTTTATTTTCATGTTTACTTATGCATGATCCTTGCATTTTTCTCTGCAAAACAAAAACAAAAAAAGGAAGCGTGAAAATTCACACTGCATTCTTAGTTGCATGTGTTAAGGTACCATGAGCCAACCATGTTGGGATCATAAACCCATTTCTAAAAAAAAAAAAACAAAACAAAATGATTGAGCTTGGTACCTAATGCGTGGTGAACTAGGAAATGATGTTTCTTTGGGCATCTCAATCTCATAATTACATTTTCCATGCATAGCATATGTATTCCCGAGTCTTTCATCTCTATGAAATGTTGTCAAAGTATTGGCGATCAAAATTGTCATTCCTTGGGTTATAGGGTTGAACCAAGCTCATGCTTTTACGAAAAGGTTCATCAAGTCAAGTTGAAGTATGGAAGTAACCATCTTGCAAAAAATTGGGGCAAAAGATGGATCAAGTTACATCGCTGCTTCGTCTACTGCCAAACACATTTAGGACTGTTGATGTCCTTGTTACTTCCAGTTTCACTTTGACCAAGATGTCATGGACCATGTTGAATATCTAAATTGATTCAACCCCATGTCCTGCGTAAAAATTCGCAATACTTCAACTGTGTATCATTTGCATACATCCATGCTTTTCATTGGTTGCATTGCTCATTGCATCCTTTCCTTGAAAAAAAATGAACTTAATCATTGTTATCAAAAAGAAAAGAACACGCTTTACGGCGCCCTTACCGAACCCGTGCTAGAGCTAGAGTAATGGGTGAAGTAGAGGAGGTGCAAGAGTAGATGAAGGCCGACATGGAGGCCATGAAAGAGCAAATGACCACAATGATGGAGGCCGTGATGAGCATGAAGAAGATAATGGAAGCCAATGCGGTTGCAATTGCCGTTACCAGCTCTGTTGCTAAGGTGAACCCGACGCCCCCATCTGGCCTCAACCAAATGAATCATCCAACCTCAGATATGGTAGGCAAAGATTTGGGAAGTACGGGCGGCCCCCATTATGTGCAAATTCAAAACAAGCATGCCTTCCTGCCTGTCGCAACCTACCCTTCAGTGGGAGGGCGACGCGAGGGCTCACGGGTGCGTCTTCCAAGGGAGGAAAATGCGCGGAGTCGCCACCAACGTTTATTCGGGGAAAACCTCAAAAAAACCGAAACGTGTGGTCTACGAACTTTAAGTGTGAAAGGTTCGGGAGTTGTTTTTACGCACGGGAAAGGTATTAGCACCCCACGTGTCCGTCACAAAGGACGACAACCTTTAATCAAATGTGCAATACCATGTCTTCAATTTGTTTTATTTTCCCTTTTTTATGTTTTTATGTTTTTAATGGGTCTTTTGTATTTTTTTTTATCTTTTTGTGGTCGACAAGGGTGTTTCCCTCGCTCCTACGTATTCCTTAATTGCGATGAGGAAATCAGACCTAGGTAGTTCTTTTAGAACTAAACGTTGGTTAAGTTATTTTTATCTTTTTTCGCAAGATATATTTTAACCGAACAAAAGGTCATTTAAGGCGTTTGACCATTAAACGATCTTTTGATTTTTGAAAGGAGAGATACGTTAAGGTGTTAGACCATTAACGATCTCTTGTTTTTGAAAGGAGAGAAATGTTAAGGTGTTGGACCATTAACGATCTCTTGGGGTGGTCGACAAAAGCGGGGCTTTTGCTCCTAAATATCCTCAATTACGATGAGGAAATCAGACCTACGTAATTCTTGCAGAAGCGGTAAAGTTTATGTGTTGATTTTATGCTTTTGAAAGGTCCATGTTAACCAATAAAAGCAAAGAGGACCGTTTAAGGCGTTGGACCTTAAAACGGTTTCAAGTGATTTTTGCGGACAAAACTTGATTTGTGAGTTGATTTTAGCCTTGGTTTCACTTGGGTTATTAGTCAATTAATTCAAGGAAACTTCCAAAGAAAAACGTCCGATTGATTTTTTTATATTATTTTATTCAAAGATATTTTGATTATTTTATTATTATTTAGCCTTTTTTTATTTAACCGAGGTTACTGCATGATCTATCAGTTGGATTTTATTTTAACAGTGATTAAATGAGATTACAACACAAATGATCGGTTGAAATTCATTTTATCATTTATTAGGCGAGATAACTGCTTAAATGATTGGTTAAAGCTCGTTAAAAAAAGGGTACGAAAAGTAAACGTAATGAAAGTGAAAGTACACAAAACAAGTAGGGACCACTAAGGGTGCATAGAATGAATTGAAAGATTCAATTTCGGGAACTTACCGGTTGAAGACCGAAGAACGAACGAAGAACGGTGAAGAATCTCCATGAAATCGCTTACGGAAACGTCTTGGAAGCGTTACAGAAGCACCTCGGCTTGGATTTTTTCCACGGAAACAATTTTTTCACTAATTTCGAGTGATTCCTCAATACCAAAAGGGGTGAACCCCTTCCTTTTGCCCTCCTTCCCCTATTAATAGGAGAAAAGAGGGAGGTGGTTGTCGCCCAGCTCGCCCAGGCGAGCTGGGTTGCTTCCAACAAAAGCCACCGCCTTCTTTTTGGAATCTTCAGGAAGATCCAAGTGGGCCAGATTTCTATTTACACCCCCCTTTTGTGTTTTTTTTTTTTTTATCGAATTCTTTCCGAAACGTTGTGGAACTTTACGGATTATGCAACAATTCTCTTCTTGAGGGTCCCGAAGGGAATAAACAAGGTTTGAAAGTCGATCGCAAGTGTCCTCGGACGAAATTAGGGTATGGCATTGCCATATGGCCTACCTCCCAACTATACACCACTCAATGTGGCGTACACTCCTAGTGAGAATGTCAATAACTCCACTCCCATACTCATTGAGAGCCAACAACCTCAATCTGATCATGCACATGTCTCTCAATCCATGGGGGAGACACATGAAATTCCCCACCACAATCTAGCCGACTTCGAGCCTTGCCTCGGAAATGCCACTGAAGGGCAAGCAGTTGGTGGTATACCCCTGCAAAACACTTTGGAGGGGCCTCAATTTTGCCCCCAACCACAACCTTTCTATGGAAAAATGGTGGGTTACACACCTTCAAGCTTTGTGGATTTGGTCTTCGTCGGCGAAAGGATCAAAGTGGGTCAGGAAAGAGGTAAATCTAATCATCCTGCTTTGATAAATGCGAAAACTGGAGCAAATGAAGAGGATGAGAATGAGGGAGAAACCCTTGATATGACTGCCATTCCTACACGGTCAAATTTCCCATCAGCCCAACAATGTCATTACTCAGCCAATATCAGCCATTCTCATTACCCATCACCTAGTCATCCACAAAGGCCATCCCTAAATCAACCACAAAGCCTGCCCGCCGCACATCCGGTGCCAAAACACCAACCAAAAAGGAATTTTGTAGCAAAAAGCCTGTAGGATTCACCCCAAATTCTAGTGTAATATGCTAACTTGCTCCCATATCTACTTGATAATGCAATGGTAGCCATAACCCCTGCCAGGGTTCCTTAACCTCCATTTTTCCGAGGATACGACTCGAACGCAACATGTGTATATCATGGAGGAGTTCTGGGACATTCCATTGAGCACTGTATGACCTTGAAGTGTAAGGTGCAAAGTCTAATTGATGCGGGCTGGCTGAAATTTGAGGAGAATCGCTTGGGAATCCTAACATTGACAAGCGACACCACACATGGGGCAATTTTGAAAGTTGTTGTTAGATGTCTCTAATGACTCATCAGGATTTTCAAGTTTATGCCATTATTGTAAACCATGGTTACAATGCTAAATAAAATGGATAAATTTGACATCTTTGTCCCTCATCCTCTCGTAATTACATCTTTGCTTCCACTGGAATGTGGGTGCAAGCCATTGGTTTGTTTGCTCAAGCGACCTGCGCTCCTGAGTTTGGACTTCCAAAACCGTTCAATCAGAAATTACTCATGCTACACATTTGGTGAGGATGCCGTAAACAACAAGTAAAGCAGAAAAGTTCAAAAAGAAAAGGAAAAAAGCATTTGATTGACTGTGTTTTAAAGTAAAATATAGACGTTCATGTGACCTCATTTTATCATTTCGGAAAGTTTTTCTTTTTTAGAGAGAAGTGAGTTATCAAGAATAGGATTCATTTGACTTAATCCGTCAACTGAAAAAATCCTTCAACTATTTTTCGTCCTTGAAAAATTCTTTTTGCGAGAATCAACCGCTTCTTTCATTCTTCCTTGTTACAAGGTTGTGAAAACAAAAAACAATGATGGATACCTCAGAGCCCTACACTAGGGCAATGAAAGGCACCATGCATAAACCTCAAGCGAACCTAGGGGCAGATTAGAGGTTCTCACCCAATAGGTTCCCTGCTACAAGGTCATGACGAAAGACAACGATTGGTACCTCAAAGCCTTACACTGGGGCAATGAGGGGCACCGTGCATGAGCCTCAAGCAAACCTAGGGGGGACAAACCCTAGGATTTCAATGGATTGATTAAACGTCAAATGACTCCATTGCCGTCACTCCAAAATGGTCAAGTGACCAAATCAAACAGAACATACACTCTGAGGGAGTTCCTAGAGAGATTCGCAAAAGATAGGATAAGGTTGCATGAATTATCACCTCTTTCAAAAGGACAGTCAATCTGTGTTTTCCAAAAAAATCAAATCAAAATCAAAAAATAGGGAAAGAATGTCATGAACATTGTACAACTTTCCATTACATTGCATTGTTGCATATGAAGTCCGCATTTATCGCATTTCAAGACAAAGGTTGCATGCATCTGCATCCCTAAATATCTTGTTAACTGCATAGATTTCCTACATCTAATGTCCAATCTTTTGAATTTGGGATGACCGGCCCTCTCAATGAGTCAATCTCTTGGTTTCTCATAAGGGTGGACCCTTGGGTACTAGTACCCTCACCTTCAGAGGGCTACACGCCCTCCCCTTTAGAGGACTACATATCCTCGCCTTCAGAGGACTACACGTCCTTGCCTTCAGAGGGCTAGACGCCCTTACCTTCAGAGGGCTACAGGTCCTCACCTTCAGAGGGTTGCACGCCCTTGCCTTCAGAGGGCTACAGGTCCTCACCTTTAGAGGGCTGCACGTCCTCGCCTTCAGAGGGCTGCACACCCTCGCCTTCAGAGGGCTGCACGCCCTTGCCTTCAGAGGGCTACACGTCCTTACCTTCAGAGCACTACAGGTCCTCGCCTTCAGAGGGCTGCACGCCCTCGCCTTAAGAGGGCTACACGTCCTCACCTTCAGAGGACTACACGTCCTCGCCTTCAGAGGACTACACATCCTCACCTTTAGAGGACTACACGTCCTCGCCTTCAGAGGACTACACGCCCTCGCCTTCAGAGGGATACACGCTCTCACCTTCAGAGGGCTACACGCCCTCGCCTTCAGAGGACTACACACCCTCGCCTTCAGAGGACTGCACACCCTCGCCTTCAAAGGACTACACGTCCTCACCTTCAGAGGTCTACACATCCTTGCCTTTAGAGGGCTGCACGTCCTCACCTTCAGAGGGCTGCATGTCCTCGCCTTCAAAGGGCTGCACGTCCTCACCTTCAGAGGGCTTCATGCCCTCGCCTTCAGAGGACTACACATCCTTGCCTTCAGAGGGCTACACGCCCTCGCCTTCAGAGGGCTACACGCCCTCGCCTTCAGAGGGTTACACGCCTTCGCCTTCCGAGGACTACACATCCTCACCTTTAGAGGGCTCCACGCCCTCGCCTTCGGAAGGCTGCAAGCCCTCGCCTTCAGAGGGCTGCACGCCCTCGCCTTCAGAGGGCTATGCATCCTCGCTTTCAGAGGGCCCCACATCTGCGCCTTTAGAGAACTCAAGATCCTCTGCCCTTAATGCTTAACCGAGACTTGCACTCCCGGGTGAGGGGCCAGTAGTTTCCTTTTATCAGTTCCTGGGCCACCCCCTGATCTCAGAGGAGGGCCAACTGTGCGAGCACAACCAAAGGAGGAGGTAGGTCTCCAGCTTCGACAAGGAGGCTATCGCACATCTACTATGCATACCGGGGCAAGATTTCACTCAGACCGCCGTAGGGAGATGAGTGCGGATCATGCATACCACCACAACTCCAATCTCCCCCTGTCGAAGAGTCAAGTAGTTTATGCCATCATGACATAGGTAAGTATGCACGTGGCTCAACTGATTTCTGATGCCATCTACTGTTTGCAAGGATCGCCCCTACAAGACACTCAGTGGGCCTGGAGAAGTCCAACAGGGTCTTGGGGTTTCCATCTCTGATTATGAGCCTCTGTCAGTTCTGTGGAGTGTCCGTCGCCTCCAACAGGGTCATCATGTCCCTATTAACAGGGCTTTCATCGTGAAGTATTGCACCCCCAGGCAAGCGCAGGGCGAGGCATCACAGTAGCGGGCAACAGACGCACCGCCACCACCTCCAGAGTCCACCTCAACTCATCTACAAAGGCTGGAGCGTTACCTATGACACGTGGCCGACTAGTAGGCAACCAACCACTTGGGCAGCTACGAGCAGGTACTGGGCCTGTGATCGACAAATTGTCATCACGCGTCCGGCTCAAGACGTTAAAGAAGCACTACTAGGAGGCAACCTAGTACCTTTTAAATTTCTGCTTGTTATTTGATCACCTTTGTTTCTCAAGTCATAGTAGGACACACCTAGTTGCTCATGATCCTAGGAATTTAAATAAAAAAGCACAAACTGGGAAGGTAGCCAATACCTCACAATATATATATATATATATATATATATATATATATATATATATATATATATATATATATATATATGTTTAGGTAGTGAAAATACTTTGAATATGTATGTATATGTTTAGGTAGCAAAATACCTCATGGAAAAAACAAAAACAAAAACAAAAACAAAATAAAAATAAAATTGGTTAGCTAAAAAGCCAACGTGCTTTTGAAAGGAAATGAACCGGCCATTCAGGAACAAGGTTTTTGAAAAAAAAATGTGTATGCACCTGAAGGTGAATGCTGTGAAAATTTTCCCGAACGCCCAAATGGACTCAGATGAATGCATGAATTGATAGAAGAGCATGCTTTGGAAACACTGGGTTGAATTAAATAGGGAAAATGAATCCTGAGCCCTAGTGTCACATGCCCATAAAAACTTGATGCTAGAGTGTCCACATGGGTGCATGCATGACCAATTTTGCATAAAATTTCCTAATCATCATTGTTGCATGTGTGTCTTGGAAATAATGTGGGACATACCCTTTATCCTTGAATCGCTGGCCAAACCAACACCCTGACATATATCATGTCCAGCCGTCCTACAAGTCTTGAGCCAAAATCCCAACTCACCATAAACCTTGACCTAGGATGAGAATTTCCATCCTTGCCCTCAGAAGAAGGAACGGTAGGGTCTCCTAAGAAAGAAGGGTCACTCATTGTTGAGCTGCTAACACGTTTCAAAAACAAAAAAAAGAGAAGAAAGTTCCCGATCAAAGATCAGAACAAAACAAAGGAAAAAAGAAAATCCCCGATCAAAGATCGGAAGAAAATGAAAGAATTATACAGAAGGATTTTCGGACTAGACAAATATTCAAACAATACGGAATAGTCACAACCAAATAAGGAAAGAAAGGAAACCACGACTTGAAGTGGTCCTCTTCCTTTGATTGCTAACCAAAATCCTGTGCGTTGACAACTTTTTCGCCTCGCACTAAACAAAAATAGAAAAGGAAAAGGCCAAAACCCTCAGAGCCAAATTTCTCAGCAAAACACCATTCCTGAAAAAGTCCTATTGATCCATGATCACGCATGTAATCTTTGATTTGACAGGAAATGATTTGCAAAATCAAGTCATGACATATTTATGGCTCGGAATTAGGATAAAACATTTGTCTGTGTGAGATTGATACACTTCGAGTGATTTTCTTCTATTTTGTTGGACCCAGTGTCATACCCTAATTTCGTCCGGGGACCATTGTTTGGTGGCATGCAACCTTTGCTTGACCGCTTCGAGGTACTAAACACCCATCGTTAGGCAATCCGTGAGGTTCCGCGGCATGCTAGAAGTCAAAAGGAAGCATTGTTGTGCAATGCGTAAAAGTTCCGCAACATTCCAGAGGTCAAAAGGGGCATTGTTACATAATCCGTAAGGTTTTGCGACATTCTGGAAAGAAAATAAGTGTCGTTACGTAATCCATAAAGTTCCGTAATGTTACGGAAAAGGAATCAGCAAAAAAAGCAAAAGGGGGTGTATTTAGTAAAAAAGGGTGTGCAAATAGCAACTAGGCCCACTTGGGCCTTCCAGGGGGTTCCAACAGAAGGCGGTGCCTTCTGGTGGAAGCAACCCAACTC
The DNA here is from genome assembly GCF_004193775.1 of Glycine soja. Lineage (NCBI taxonomy): Eukaryota > Viridiplantae > Streptophyta > Magnoliopsida > Fabales > Fabaceae > Glycine > Glycine soja. Next base: position 20,930,277 of record NC_041021.1, read on the forward strand.
GCCTGGGCGAGCTGGGCGGCAACCACCTCCCTCTTTTTCCCTATAAATAGGGCAAAGAGGGCAGAGTAATTTCGTTCAGCCCTTCTAATATTTAGGATTCTCTTGAAATTAGTGAGAAAAATTGTTTCCGTGAAGAAAATCCAAGCCGAGGCGCTTCCGTAACGCTTCCAAGACGTTTCCGTGAGCGATTTCGTGAAGATTCTTCACCGTTCTTCATCGTTCTTCGTTCGTTCTTCGGTCTTCAACCGGTAAGTTCCCGAAATCGAATCTTTCCATTCATTCTATGTACCCTTAGTGGTACCCACTTGTTTCGCGTGCTTTTATTTTCATTTCGTTTGTTTTTCATACCCCCTTTTGACGTGCTTTAACCATTTATTTAAGCCGTTTTCTCGCCTAATAAATAATAAAATGAATTTCCATCGATCATTTGAATTGTGATATTGTTTAATCTCTGTTAAAATAAAATCCAACCGATCTTTCACGCCGTAACCACGTTTAAAAACCAAAAGAGGCAAAATAATAATAAAATAATAAAAAATATCTTTGAATAAAATAAAAAAAAATCAATTGGACGTTTTTCTTTGGGATTTTCCTTAATTGAATTAACTAATAACCAAAGTGAAACTAAGGCTAAAATCAACTCACAAATCAAGCTTTGTCCATAAAAATCACTTTAAAAACCGTTTTAAGGTCCAACGCCTTAAACGGTCCTCTTCGCTTTTATTTGGTTAAACGTGGACTTTCGAAAGCATAAAATCATCATGTAACCTTGTCGCTACTTTAAAAAAAAAACAAGAGATCGTTAATGGTCCAACACCTTAACGTTTCTCTCCTTTCAAAAGAATCAAAAGATCGTTAATGGTCCAACGCTTTAAACGACTTTTGTTCGCTAAAAACATATCTTGCAAAAAAGGGATAAAAACAATTTAACCAACGTTCAGTTCTCAAAGAACTACGTAGGTCTGATTTCCTTATCACAAATTGAGGAATACGTAGGAGTAAGGGAAACACCCTTGTCGACCACAAAAAGATAAAAACATAAAAAGGCATAAAAACACAAACGGACATAAAAAAGGGAAAATGAAACATTTTGAAGTCATATTTGCACACTTGATTAAAAGGTTGTCATCCTTTGTGACGGACGCGTGGGGTGCTAATACCTTCCCCGTGCGTAAATACAACTCCCGAACTTTTCACACTTAAAAGTTCGTAGACCACACCTTTTTCGGTTTTTCTGATGTTTTCCTCGAATAAATGTTGGTGGTGACTCCGCGCGCCTTCCTCCCTTGGAAGACGCACTTGTGAGCCCTCGCGTCGCCCTCCCACCGAAGGGTAGGTTGCGAAAGTTGGCGACTCCACTGGGGACTTTTTTTAGAGAGTTAGGCCTTCTAAATCACGTGCAATATCATGACTTCCTCTTTTGTCCGTTTCCTTTTATCTCCCTTATGTTCTTGTATATAACCCTTTGATGCTTTTAGTGTGTTTTGAAATGTATGCATGAGATAGATATTTATTCATTTGATGCACACAACACCAACACCTTTTTGCACACACGGTGAGTTGAAAATGGGACCTATACCCGGGTCCATGGGAACATAAGGAGGGGAGGTGAATCTGTGGTCATGCTGGGTCTCCGACTTGCTTGATAACAGTGAACCCTCATCTAGAGTTTTTCTCTTTGATAACATATTGTTGCTGGTAGTCCCTACAGTCGCAATATGTCTGTCGAAGGGGATGATACCTCTAGAAACCATCAAGAGAGATATGACCATCTTGGGGTTTATCATTAAAAGCCTTTTAGGTTCCTCCCGTTTAGGTTCCTAAAATAGGGGCACGAAACACGCTGCGTGCCTTTTAAACATTGCCATGCATGTAGTCTCATGTACGCCTTTGCTGTATGATTATTTGTGGATATTGTCATACTATGTACATCCCCATGTTGTGCTCTTTTTTCGCATCTGCATCATGCACGGGTTGCGTCTTGATCCCCTCACTTTGTCACGAACCGACAGAGGGTCCATGTCGCCTTCTTAAATGCATACATCGGGCACCATGCTGCCCGAATGTTGTATCTAAGAAGGGGACAATCTCCTGGGCTCCCGTATTCGTAAAATGCATCTGTGCCATACACATTTCTTCATGCATTCATCCATTCCACCCATGATAAATGTTGGAGTCTTGATTCTCACTGGGTTTTGTTTCACTCTAGTAAAACATGGGATTGAGTCAGGCGCCTTCGCTTAAAAAGAGGTTCTATCAAGTCAAGGTCAAGAGCCTAGGAGTCGCTAGTCTGAAAGAGTTAGGACAGTTGATGGGTCAACTCCAGCAACAAGCTTTTCACAAAGCTTACAGTAAGATCTGGGACCTAGCCATGGTAGAGGTCTCCACAGAGGCCATTGCCTCCCTCGCCCAATATTATGACCAGCCTTTAAGGTGCTTCACCTTTGGGGACTTCCAGTTATCACCCACGGTGGAAGAGTTTGAAGAAATCCTGGGATGCCCTCTGGGAGGAAGGAAACCATACCTCTTCTCGAGATTGTATCCTTCTTTAGCTAGAATTTCTAAGATAGTCCAAATCTCGACCAGGAATTAGATCGCGGAAAGCAAGTTGAAAATGGGGTGGTTGGAGTACCAAGGAAATGTTAAGAAGCAAAAGCAAGAGTCTTGGCAGGTAAAGGCGAATGGGCCCCATTCATGGACATCCTGGCACTTTTGATCTTCGGGGGGTCCTCTTTCCAAATATGGATGGGTTGGTGGACCAGGCAGCGATCTTCGCTTTTCTCACCTTTCATTTCCTATCTTAGCCAATCTATATGACACCTTCGATCGAAGATGTGAAAAGAATAGTGCAAGGATCGTTTGCTGTACTCTGGCCCTCTACGTATGGTTGGTTTCACACCTTTTCTACCAAGAGGTGAGACATGCTTGCCTGCTAGAAGGCCACCGCTCATGCACAGAGAAAAAAGACGCAAGTTGGGATCGACTCTTAGCAAGCAAAGAAGGAGCATCTGTCAATTGGTTCCCCCGATGGAAAAAAGGAAGAATCGGGGTTCTTATTTCGTGCGGAGGATTTCCAAATGTTCCCTTGATGGGGACAAGGGGTTGCATTAATTACAATCCCATCCTCGCCAAAAGACAACTTGGCTACCCTATGAGAGGGGCACCATTAGAGGAAGGCCTCACACCTATTATTGCACGAGGTTTCAATAGAACCAACATGGGGGCGCTTCAGAAGGTCCGCAAGGCATGGGAGATGATGCAAAAAAAGGACAAGGAACTTAGAGGTAGTAGCAACGGGCCCATCGACGGCTACCATGGGTGGTTGAAAGCCTACACACAAGATTTGGATTGGCTCCCGAATTTGAGAACCACTAAGGGGGTGGAGGTTGAAGCTCTGGAAGAGGACGAAGAGGTATAGGCCCTTAAGACAGAACTCGAGAAAGCCCAAACAGTCAAAGAAATGTTCAAGTCATCAGCTATTAGGATCCGAAAAGAGAACGCCAAACTGAGAGACGTGAATATAGCCACCACCAAGGCCTTAGAACAAGAGACTAAGAGGGCCCGTAGGGAAAAACATGGCCGGAACAAATTCCGAGGGGCTTTGTGGGGCACTAACAGCGAGCTTAAGCTCCGAAGAGAGGAAAGGGACCAATCACGAGTAGATAGTTTGATCTTGAAAGATGAATTGAGGATTTGCCTAAGGTCCAAGAGGAACTTGTCTTAGCGGTTATGCGAGACCGAGACCAACATGTTAGCCATCATCAGCAAGTACCAAGAAGAATTAAATCTAGCCATGGCCCACGAGCACAAAGTGGCGAACGAATATGCCCGAGTGTACGCGGAAAAGGAGGCTAGAGGAAGGGTGATTGACTTGTTACATCAAGAGGCAACGATGTGGATGGACCGATTTGCTCTTACTTTGAACGGGAGTCAAGAACTTCCCCGATTGCTGGCCAAGGCCAAAGCAATGGCGGACGCCTACTCCGCCCCCGAGGAGATCCACGGACTCCTCAGCTATTTTCCGCATATGATAGACTTAATGGCCCATATAATTAGGAACCTCTAGGAAGTTTGTATTGTCACTCAGATCTTGACTAGTTATAACTTTCTGAATAAAATGAGTTTGTCCCATGATTTTACTCCAAAATCAGTGCGAATCAAATCACTCCCACATTTTCATCTCTAGCATACATTCATTTTTACGTACTCCTCACGTTTGGGTTTTTAGGAAAAAACGCCATAACTAAGCGCGCCCCAAGGCATCCCTATCGCACCAGATCCAAATCTAGGACGATGGGTGACCAAAATGAAGTACAGGAACAGATGAAAGTCGACATGTCGGCTTTGAAAGAGCAAATGAATTCCATGATGGATGCCATACTAGGGATGAGACAACTAATTGAGAATAACGCGGCCATCGTCGCCGCTGTTAGTTCGGCTGCCGAAGTAGACCCAACTCTCTCAGCTACCGCGCACCACCCTATCCCAAACGTGCTAGGATGAGAAACAAGCACACTGGGGCACATCAGCAACCCCCATCTGGGGTACAACTGAGTAGCTTACCCCTATGGATTACCACCTAATTACACACCACCAGTCATACGTGATGACGCGGGTCATATCCCTCCCCCCATCCTTGAAGGGGAGCCTCCTCGACAGTCAGACGAGGTCCACGAGGATCGTCGAGAGCATGCCCAGGGAGACATCGATTCCTACTCCCTGTTCCTCGCCGAGGGGCCGGCACGCAACGCGCTACCTCAGCCCAACCTCACGGGAGAACCCCGAAACCACCCAACACAGCCAATATTTTTGTCCGCAGGAGGGCCACCCCTGGCAGCAGAGGAAAATGGGAAACTCGATTTCATCGAAGAGAGATTGAGGGCTGTTGAAGGCTTTGGCGATTATCCGTTCGTGGACATGACTGACCTTTGCTTAGTGCCGGACATCGTCATCCCCCCGAAATTCAAGGTACCTGATTTCGATAGGTACAAAGGGACGACTTGTCCTAAGAATCATCTCAAAATGTATTGTTGCAAAATGGGTGCGTATTGCAGGGACGAGAAGTTGTTGATGCATTTCTTCCAAGATAGCTTGGCTGGGGCAGTGGTCATCTGGTACATTAATCTAGAAGCTTCCCGCATCCGCACTTGGAAGGATCTGATTACCGCCTTCCTTAGGCAATATCAGTACAACTCTGATATGGCTCCCGACCGGACTTAGCTGCAGAACATGGTTAAATGGGAAAACGAGTCCTTTAAAGAATACGCTCAGCGTTGGAGGGACATGGCAGTGCAGGTAGCCCCTCCCATGGTCGAGAGGGAGATGGTTACCATGATGGTAGATACCTTGCCTGTGTTTTACTATGAGAAATTAGTAGGCTACATGCCCTCCAGCTTCGCAGACTTGGTATTCGCCGTGGAAAGGATCGAGGTGGGCTTGAAGAGAGGGAAGTTCGATTACGTCTCCTCCACAGGTGCCAATGGTAGGAGGATCGGAGCAACTGGGGCAAAGAGGAAGGAAGGAGATACCGATGCCGTCACTTCAACGCTTTCATGGGTCAAGCCGCCGCAGATCTCCCACGATACCCACCAATATGCGCAACATCACCCAAGCTTTTCAGCTCGCGCCGGGGACTCCTCCAACTTAGCGCCCGTACAACCAAGGGCGCCCACGCCCATCCAGAGGGAGGCCCCCCAAGCTCCGGCTCCAACCCCGACTCGCTCGGCCGACAATGCCCACCTTGGTGTCGGTTCCAACGCAGCAAGGAACTTTCCCCCAAGGCCAACTCAAGAATTCGCCCCGATCCCGATGACGTACGAAGACCTCTTGCCATCCCTCATCGCCAACCAGATGGCTGTGATGTCTCCCGGAAAGATCTACCAGCCTCCTTTCCCAAGGCGGTATAACCCTAACGCAACCTGTGCATACCACGGGGGAACCCCGGGCCACTCAACCAAACAATGCATGGCCTTTAAACGCAAGGTCCAAAGTTTGATAGAAGCCAAATGGCTGAAATTTCAAGAGGACTGTCCCAACGTAAAGACAAACCCGTTTGCCAATCATGGAGGGGGAGCTGTTAATGCCATCGAGTCAAGTAGGCCGCGCAGGTCCAAACCCTTAAGGGATGTAATGACCCCCAGAAGGTTTATCTACGAGGCCCTAAAAAGGGGGGGGGGGCGTGATTCCCCGCGGTGGGCACGAGAAGGATTCCTGTCTGATGCATCCCGGCACGCCACATAGCATGGAAGCATGTTTAGCAGTAGGAGACCTGCTGCAAAAAATGATAGACCAAGGCTGGCTGGAAGTCGGTGATGAGGGGGATGAAGAACAACATATATGCATGCAATCTGCAAATGAGGAAGGTCTTAGAAAGCCTAAACCTTTGGTAATACATTTCACCAGGGACACAGCTCCCCAAACGCCCCGACACCCTTCGGTAGTTGGACCTATTCCGTTTCCATACAAAAACAGCCACGCAGTTCCATGGAGGTACGCGCCTCCAAGTGAAAGGAAGGAAGGAGCTACTAACATCAGCTTGCTATCGGCCAAAGTAACCAATATCACGGGGCTGAGCTGCATGACCCGCAGCGGTATCGTATTCGCGCCCCCTGACCTGCCGACACAGCCCGCAAACGTTAAAGGGAAGGCAAGGATGACGGAAGGACAAAATGTCAAAGTGACCCCCGCTCCAGACGAGGATGTTCTGATGAAAGGTCTTTCCGAGGGAAGAGATGGCTGTGATAAGAAAGAGGTATCGCTCGAGGAAGCCGACGAGTTCCTCCGCATTATTCAACAAAGTGAGTTCAAAGTCATTGAGCAACTCAACAAAACCCCGACTAGAGTCTCTATTTTAGAACTGCTCATGAGCTCTGAGCCTCATCGAGCTTTGCAGGTAAAAGTCTTGAATGAAGCTCATGTAGCCCAAGACATATCTGTAGAGGGCTTTGGGGGACTCGTCAATAACATCACAGCCAACAACTACCTCGCCTTCGCTGAAGAGGAAATCCCTGCCAAGGGGAGAGGACATAACAGGGCTTTGCATGTGTCAGTCAAATGCATGGACCATGTCATGCCAAAGTACTCATCGACAACGGCTCCAGGTTGAACGTGATGCCTAAGAGCACGTTGTAGAAATTGCCGTTTAATGCTTCCCATCTAAGGCCAAGTTCCATGGTGGTCCGTGCCTTCAAAGGCAACTGCCGAGAGGTGAGGGGAGAGATCGACCTCCCCGTACAGATAGGGCCTCATACCTGCCAGGTTACGTTCCAAGTGATGGATATTAACCCGGCTTATAACTGTCTTTTGCGGCGCCCGCGGATCCACTCAGTGGGAGTCGTTCCCTCTACACTCCACCAAAAGCTGAAGTTCGTAGTAGAGGGACATTTGGTCATAGTATTGGGTGAGGAAGATGTCTTGGTAAGTTGCCCTTCCACTATGCCATATGTGGAAGTTGTGGAGGAGTCATTGGAAACGACTTTCCAATCTTTTGAGGTAGTAAGCATTGCCTCCGTAGATTCCCTCTCTGAGCAGCCTCGCCTGTCTGACACGGCAATGATGGTGGCCCAGGTGATGTTGGGGTACGGCTACGAGCCCGGAATGGGTTTGGGCAAGAACAGCGGCGGCGGAACCAGCCTGGTAAGCACCAGAGGAAACCGCGGGAAGTTTGGGTTAGGCTATAAACCTACGCAAGCTGACATAAGGAAAAATATCTTGGAAAGGAAGAACAAAGGCCAAGGCTTGAGGTTGGGACAGCAGGCCAAAGAGGCCCTGCCCTGCCACATCAGTAGAAGCTTTATAAGTGCGGGTTTAAGACGCGAAGGCCAAGTCACCGCGATATGCGAGGATGACTCCCCGAGGAGATCGGTTTTGGTACGACCATGTCCTCCCGGTTTCCGACTAGGAAATTGGCGAGTGGAGGAACGCCCAGACGTTTACGCGACAAGCATAATGTAACCTTTTGTAGCTTTAAAACTCTACGGTTGGGCCTAGGCTTTAGAGTTTCCTTTTGTTAAGGCATTATGTCTTTTGTTCTTGAAGTTATAATACAAAGATCTTTCTTCATCTGTTTCTGCGCCTCTACCCATTCTCATTCATTTGCATGTTTATTTCTTTACGCTTAAAATGCCAGATCCGACAACGAGTCCCTCGAAGGTACTAATACCCGGGACCCGGCTGTCCATTTCGAGCAAGAAGCGGGTCAGATGGAGAGTGAAGAGGACGAAGATGTGGGGCTTCCCCTAGAGCTGGAGAGGATAATCGCTCAGGAGGACCGAGAGATGAGGCCTCATCAAGAAGAGATAAAACTCGTAGACTTAGGAACCGACAGTGGGAAAAAGGAAGTAAAGATAGGCACGGGTATGACCGCACCTGTCCGTGAAGAATTAATGGCCCTGCTGAAAAACTACCAAGACATCTTTGCCTTGTCGTACCAAGATATGCCCGGTTTGAGTTCTGACATCGTACAACAAGATTATCGCTAAATCCTGAGTGTTCCCCGGTAAAACAAAAGTAGAGGAGGATGAAGCCCGAGACGTCCCTAAAAATAAAAGAAGAGGTAAAGAAACAATTTGACGCTGGCTTTCTGGCTGTCGCTCGGTACCTGGAATAGGTTGCTAACATTGTATCGGTCCCTAAGAAGGATGGGAAGGTATGAATGTGTGTGGATTATCGGGACCTAAATTGAGCCAGTCCCAAAGACAATTTCCCTCTGTCGCACATCGATATCCTCGTGGATATTACGGCCAATTTCGCTCTGTTTTCTTTCATGGACGGGTTCTCCGGCTATAATCAGGCAAAAATGGGGCCAGAGGATATGGAAAAGACTACCTTCGTCACCCTGTGGGGGATGTTCTGTTATAAAGTGATGTCCTTTGGACTCAAGAATGCCGGGGCAACCTATCAACGGGCTATGGTGGCTTTGTTCCACGACATGATGCACCGAGAAATCGAGGTCTATGTAGACGACATGATCGCCAAGTCTAAAACCGAGGAGGAACACCTTGTCAACTTGCGGAAGTTGTTCAAAAGGCTTAGGAAGTATCGATTGAGGTTGAACCTCGCTAAGTGCACCTTCGGGGTCAAGTCAGAAAAATTATTGGGTTTCATCGTAAGCCAGAAAGGGATAGAGGTGGACCCCGAAAAGGTGAAAGCCATCCTTGAAATGCCAGAACCACGTACCGAGAAGCAGGTCTGAGGTTTCCTGGGGCGTTTGAACTACATTGCCAGATTCATATCACAGCTCACCGCTATCTGTGAGTCGTTGTTCAAGCTCTTACGCAAGAACCAATCCATCCGCTGGAACGGGGACTGTCAAGAGGCATTTGGAAGGATCAAACAGTGCCTCATGAACCCTCCTGTGCTTATGCCTTCGGTGCCCGGAAGACCCCTCATCTTGTATATGACGGTTTTGGACGAGTCAATGGGGTGTATGCTGGGGCAACATGACGAGTCCAGGAAAAGAGAGCGCGCCGTCTACTACTTGAGTAAGAAGTTCACGGCCTGTGAGATGAACTACTCCCTGCTGGAAAGAACGTGTTGTGCTTTAGTCTAGGCGTCCCACCGTCTAAGACAATACATGTTGAGCCATACCACCTGGCTGATATCCAAAATGGACCTAGTCAACTACATCTTTGAGAAGCCTGCTCTCACAGGGCAGATCGCCCGATGGCAGGTTTTGCTATCCGAGTTCGATATAGTCTATGTCACCCAAAAGGCGATAAAGGGAAGCACCTTGGCAGATTACTTGGCTCAGCAGCCTCTCAACGACTATCAACCCATGCATCCCGAGTTCCTGGATGAGGACATCATGGCCTTGTTTGAGGAAAAACTAGACGAGGATAGGGACAAGTGGATCGTGTGGTTTGATGGAGCGTCAAACGTTCTAGGCCATGGCATTGGGGCAACATTGGTCTCTCCGAATAATCAATGCATACCTTTCACAACCAGGCTGGGGTTCGACTGCACCAATAACATGGCTGAATATGAAGCATGTGCTCTAGGCGTCCAGGCAGCAATTGACTTCAACGTCAAGCTACTCAAGGTGTATGGAGACTCGGCGCTGGTGATTCACCAGCTGAGAGGGGAATGGGAAACTAGAGACCACAAGCTGATACCCTACCAGGCCTATATCAAGGAATTGGCTGGGTTCTTTGATGAGATCTCCTTCAATCACGTTCCCCGAGAGGAAAATCAAATGGCGGATGCGCTTGACACTTTAGCGTCCATGTTCCAGCTGACACCGCATGGAGACCTACCGTACATTGAGTTCAGGTGTCGTGGCAGACCTGCACATTGTTATCTGGTGGAAGAAGAGCGGGATGGTAAGCCTTGGTATTTTGATATCAAGCGGTACGTTGAAAGCAAAGAGTACCCACCAGAGACTTCCGACAACAACAAGAGGACGTTAAGGAGATTGGCGGCCGACTTCTTCTTGAGTGGAAGCATACTATACAAGAGAAACCATGACAAGGTTTTGCTACGCTGCATGAACGCTAAGGAAGCTGAGAGCATGCTGAGGGAGGTCCATGAGGGCTCTTTTGGTACGCACGCTAACGGGCACGCCATGGCTAGGAAGATCTTAAGGGCGGGCTACTATTGGCTCACCATGGAGAGCGATTGTTGTCTCCATGTGAGGAAGTGTCACAAATGCCAGACGTTTGCAGACAATGTCAACGCTCCGCCCTTGCCTTTGAATGTTTTGGCCGCACCATGACCGTTTTCCATGTGGGGAATAGATGTGATTGGGGCCATAAAGCCCAAAGCTGCGAACGAACACCGTTTCATCCTTGTGGCGATCGATTACTTCACTAAGTGGGTCGAAGCTGCGTCATATGCTAGCGTCACCAGGAGTGTGGTGGTCAGGTTCATTAAGAGGGAGATTATCTGCCGGTATGGTTTGCCGAGGAAGATTATCACGGACAATGGCACCAACTTGAATAACAAGATGATGGGGGAAATGTGTGAGGAGTTTAAGATCCAACATCACAATTTCACACCCTACATACCTAAGATGAACGGAGCAGTGGAGGCAAAGAAGATTATCCAGAAGATGACCGTGTCATACAAGGATTGACACGAGATGCTCCCATTCACGCTACATGGTTACCGAACCTCAGTGCGCACATCAACTGGGGCAACACCGTTCTCGTTGGTATACAGAATGAAGGCTGTGCTATCGTTTGAGGTGGAAGTCCTGTCATTGAGAATCTTGGCGAAGTCCAGATTAAAGGAATCGGAGTGGGCCCAAGCACATTTCTATCAACTTAATCTCATAGAAGGCAAGCGTTTGGTTGACATGAGCCACAGGCGTTTATATCAGAAACGAGTGAAGAACGCTTTTGACAAGAAGGTACGCTCGCACAGGTTCAGCAAAGGGGACTTGGTACTGAAGAAAGTCTCCCAAGCCCGGAAAGACAATAGGGGAAAGTGGACCCCGAACTACGAAGGGCCTTTCGTCGTAAAAAGGGCTTTCTCCGGAGGGGCCCTGGTGCTCGCCAACATGGATGACGAGGAGCTACCTTCACCCGTGAACTCCAACGTTGTCAAGCGCTTAAAGATCTGGGGCAATTAAGGAAGTCGCTGCATGTTTTTATTTTTTGTGTGTTCTTCTTGGTTTCCCCCAGGGATTCCTATCCTCTGTAATTTTCTCATCGCAGTTTTTTAAAAGAACATAGGGTTGAGGTTCCGATCCTCGCTTTGTGCTTTAAAAGATGCATAGTATTTGATGACCTAAGCTTTTTCGCTCAGTCCATAGGATGCCCCAAGCGCTTAATTGAAACTGAACCCAACAAGCTTTTGCTAAAAGATTATTGCATTTGAAAATGCTCATGCATACGCATGCACATGCATATTTGTTATCTTGTGACAGGGACAGGATCGTTTTAAGCAATAGTCAAATACTACGCCAAATCCAAGACAAAGACGAATCGAGGTAAGCGGTAACGCGACCACGATTTGTTGCGCGATATCATTTCCTGCTTTCAGGTACTTGGGGATGGGCATGAATGGAGGCTAGGCCCGTGATCAACAGATCGCCGTCCCACGTCCAGCTCCGGACAATTGAGAAGCGCTATTGGGAGGCAGCCTTGTATCCTTTAAATTCCTACCTATTATTGTTGTTGTTTCTTTAAAGATAATGATCGGATGCCTAACTTACCCTAGGGGTTTCGAGTAAGCAAATGCCGACCCATAGAGAGCGCGTACTTTCTTCGAAAAAAAATGCAGCCCCCTACAAGAAATGATTTAAAAGAAAGGGGGAATGCAGTTTTTCACCCAAAGAACTTCTCCCCCTCACTTAAGAACACAACACTCACGGGATTCATAGTTTTTCTGACCCAAGGCCACCATTGTGTGCTTTTTGCTTCCATTTTAGTGTCCTTGCCACTCCATACAAGTAAGTGCACTATCCTTTGGTTTCTAGCTTTCCGTTGATGCCTTTTTATGCTCTAAATTGTACATAATTTGGCTAATTTCGTGAGACAATTTGGGGAAAATTTGTGCTTTGATTCATTGAATTGGGGGGTTGTCGGGGATGACCTTAGGCCTAGGTTGTGTTCTGAAATGATGGGGAAAGCCACATTGCCCCCATCCGCTTGCTATTTGTACCCAAAAGTGCGCCCACCAAGTGCTCGGTGAAATGCCTCAATGGCGTTTGCGCATAAGTTTATGAATATTGCTTATAGATTGGATTTGTGCATGTATGATTGCCATTTTTGGAGGTGTGGACAGCTTGCGGGGGTTAGGGTAAATGCCAAAAAATGACTTAGGACTAGGGACCCAAGCCTTTGATTTTTGAATGCAAGAGGCATGAAAATGATAGCATGTTGGTGATGTTTCCTGTTTAGGCCAGCACTTGGTTTGGGCTGCACCATGATGATTTGTTTGTACCTAGATGGTGTGAAAATGTTGTTCACCATGTACATGGTATATAGAATAGGTAGCCAAGTGCTTTGCAAATGTGCATTTATGTTAAATATGGCACAAAAATGCTTCTCAAAATGGGAACATATGACATGAAATTGCCTTTCAAGAATGTGAATGAGTAGTACAAAAATTGCTTTTCCAATGAATGTGCAACATGAAATTGCACTTCAAATGAATGTAAATATGTGTGAATATATATATGGCATGAAGTTTCCTTTCAAGCGTATGAACATATATGTGAATGAAATGTGAACATATAGCAAAAATGCCATTCAAAATGGAGTAGGTAGGTAGCAAAATGCCTTGCAAAATATGTATGGATAGTTTGGCATGTAGCATAAGAAATTTCTTTGCAAACGAAAGTAGGTGCATCTCATAGGATGTCGTTCACCAAGGGAAAGATAGGTATAAATGTATGTATATCCTAGGAGAACCCGCGCGTTGACACGTAGGTGTTCCTTTCAAAATTCGTGTGGACATTCGCATTTTGTTGGAAAAAAGGGTGCGCTATTTAGCTTGATCTGGCTTTCGTTTTGATTAGGTTTCTTGAACTAACTTCCCAAATGCTTTTGCAGGAAATGGCTCCAAAGAAACTCTCCACGAAGAGGTCTAGAAGAGACACCACAGGAGAAGGATCTAGTGCTGCCTCAGAGTTTGATAGTCATCGTTTCCGGAGTGCCGAGCACCAGCGGCGCTTCAAGGCCATCAAGGGATGGTCATTCCACAGGGAGAGGCGTGTCCAGCTTAGGGAGGATGAGTATATGGAATTCCAAGACGAGATAGCTCGCAGACGTTGGACACCGCTAGTGACTCCCATGGCCAAGTTCGACCCTGAGATAGTCCTAGAGTTTTATGCTAATGTTTGGCCCACGGAGGAGGGAGTTCGGGACATGCGCTAGTGGGTAAGGGGTCCGTGGATTCCCTTCGATGCAGATGCCCTCAGCCAGTTCCTGGGCGACCCGCTAATTTTGGAGGAAGGCCAGTAGTGTGAGTTCAGCAAGAGGAGGAGCAGGGCCGACGATTTCGATGAGGAAGCCATCGCCCAACTGTTGTGCATACTGGGGCAGGATTTCGCCCGGACCGCTGCAGGGAGGCGGGTGCGGATCATGCGCACCAGCATGACTACTTTGACCCAAACATGGATGACACTGCTGCTTAGCAATGTCTTGCCTAGCGATCACAACTCCGACCTTCCTTTGCCTAAGTGCTAGTTGGTATATGTCATCCTAACACGGATGAGCATCCACGTGGCCCAGGTGATTGCTGATGCCATTTATTTGTTTGCAGGTATGGCGCCTACTAGGCACCCTCTGGACCCAGATAAGTCCAATAGGGCCCTGGGGTTTCCGACGCTGATCACAGGCCTCTACCAATCCTACGGGGTTCCCGTTACCCCTAGTAAGGTAATCCGACCGCCGATCACCTGAGCCTTCATCGAGATACTGCATGCCTAGGCAGGCACAGGGTGATGCACATCAGGCCGCAGGCGCACCACCACCACCTCGGCAGGCCGATCCAGTTGGGTCGCTGGGCGTAGAGCATTATTTACAGCATTTGGTTCGCCAGCAGGCGGCCAACCACTGCGGACAGGTGCAGATACATGAGTGTCTCTACCAGTTCAGCCTCAGTCAGCAGGGGCAGGGTTCTACCCCTTTTGTATGCCCTACCCCGGAGCAGTTTGGGGCTGAGGTCGCATGGCTTGGAGACTGGCCCGATGCCCAGGCAGGAGAGGATCCTGCAGGGTCCCCCAGTGAGGAGGACGAATTCCATATGGATAAGGATATGACTGACCTGCTCGGTTTCTTGGGAGGGAGTGGAGCCACATGACCAAGGTCGCCGCACTTTTTGTTATTAACATTACTGCTTTCAGTTGTTGTTTTTGTTGTTATTAACATTACTGCTTTCAATTATTGTTTCTGTTTCTGCAATGATTTGGCGTTATGGCTCTCAGTTATTTCGTCATTGTTTTTATTACGACTTACCATTGCATGTTTTTTTCGTTTACCTTGTGGTTTGACGTGAGTAGGCAGTGTGCGCCCTCATCCACACGACCTTTTCAGAAAAAAGGAAATAAACAAATAATAATAACTTAATAGATGAAGAAAAGAGAAAAAGAAAAAAAAGAAGAAAAAGAAAAAAATTGGTTAGCTAAAAAGCCAACACGCTTTTGAAAAGAAATAACTTCCAACTTTTCATTTAAAAAAGGATTCACTGATCATAACCAGTTTTTGAAAAAAAATGTGTATGCACTTGAAGGGTGAATGTTGTGAAAATTTTCCCGAACACCCAAAATGGACTCGGATGAATGCATAAATTGATAAAGGAGTATATTTTGGAAACATTGGGTTGACTTAAGTAGGGAAAATGAATCCTGAGCCCTAGTGTCACATGACTATAAAAACTTGATGCTTGAGTGTCCACATGGGTGCATGCATGACCAGTTTTGCATAAAATTTCCTAATCATCATTGTTGCATGTGTATCATGGAAATAATGTGGGACATCTCTTTTATCCCTAAACCATTGGCCAAACCAGCACCCTAACATATATCGCGTCCAGCCGTTCTACAAGCCTTAAGCCAAAATCCTAACTCACCATAAACCTTGACCCAGGATGAGAATCTCCATCCTTGCCCTCGGAAGAAAAGAAAGAAAAGAAAATTCCCGATCAAAGATTGGAAGAAAGAAAAAAAGGAAAGGAAGATTCCTGATCAAAGATCAGAAGAAAACAAAAAGAAATATACAAAAAGGTCTTTGGACCAGACAATATCTGAACAATACGGAATTGTCACAAGTAAACAAGAAAAGAAAGAAAACCACGACTTGAGGTGGTCCTCTCCCCTTGATCGCCAACCAAAATCCTATGCGCTAGCGGATTTTTCGCCTCGCACTAAACAAAAATAGAAAAGGAAAAGGCCAAAACACTCAAAGCCGAATTTCCCACCAAAAAGCACCATTCCCAAGAAAAAGTCCTATTGACCCATGATCACACGTGTAATCTTGGGTTTGATAGGAAATGATTTGCAAAATCAAGTCATGACATATCTATGGTTCGAAATTAGGATAAAACACTTACCTGTGTGAGATTGATACACTTTGAGTGATTTTCTTCTATTTTGTTGGACCCGGTGTTCCCTCTAAATGCTCGTTTAGAGACGAATCGCTAACATCCAAAATCTCATTTATGGTTGGGAGAAAATTTCATCAGCATACTCTCCTTCCCCAATAGGCACATTGTTTTTCATCAAAAATTATATGTTGCTCTGATCAGTTGGAAGTTTTGTTTCTTTACTAAAGCATGTTCGCGTTTTAGTTAAAGAACGCCGAGGCCATTTTTGTCTCGCAAAGAAAGAACTACGTAGGTCTGAGTTCCTCATCACAAATGGAGGATACGTAGGAGCAAAAGCCTCGCTTTTGTCGACCACTCCACACCCAGCAGACCCAAGAGTCTAGTAGCAGGCGGAGACCCCTTCCGGTTATCCGAGCCTCGTCATTCGGAGACCTCAAGTTCGATTGGCAAGCAGAGGCCGATGTGGTCATTTGCACCCTTTCCGGAGATGTCAGCATCTCCCGGTAGAGACTATTTTAGTCTCGAACAAAAGAAAGAACTATGTAGGTATGAGTTCCTCATCACAAATTGAGGATACGGAGGAGCAAGATCCTCGCTTTTGTCGACCGCCCCACGCTTTCTGTTATCCTGACCCATGAAGTCAGGTGACATGCGGAGATACACAAGTAATTCTCTGCACAGACAATTTCTGTCAATACTAACCCATGAAGTTAGGGGGCAGGTGCAGATACCCAAGTGGTTATCCGTATAAATACTCTTTCGCTATCCGTAAGACTCAAAGCACGATAGCATGCAGAGACTAACATCGTCTTCTGCACCCTTTGTCAATCGTGGCCAACGAGCCAGTTGACACGTGAAGATTTACGTCGTCTTCCGCGCTTTCTGTCATACTGACCCGTGAAGTTAGGTGACATGCGGAGATATACAAGTAATTCTCCGCACAGATAATTTTTGTCAATACTAACCCGTGAAGTTAGGGGGCAGGCGGAGATACCCAAGTGGTTATCCATATAAACACTCTTTCACTATCCGTAAGACTCAAAGCATGATACCATGCTGAGACTAACGTCGTCTTATGCACCATTTTTCAATCGCGGCCAACGAGCTCGTTGACACGAGGAGATTTACGTCGTCTTCCGCGCTTTCTGTCATACTGACCCGTGAAGTCAGGTGACATGCGGAGATACATAAGTAATTCTCCGCACAGACAATTTCTGTCAATACTAACCCATAAAGTTAGGGGGCAGGTGGAGATACCCAAGTGGTTATCCGTATAAACACTCTTTCGCTATCCGTAAGACTCAAAACACGATAGCATGCAGAGACTAACGTCGTCTTCTACACCCTTTGTCAATCGCGGCCAACGAGCCCGTTGACACGCGGAGATTTACGTCGTCTTCCGTGCTTTCTGTCATACTGACCCATGAAGTCAGGTGACATGCAGAGATACACAAGTAATTCTCCGCACAGACAATTTCTGTCAATACTAACT
This sequence comes from Glycine soja, assembly GCF_004193775.1. NCBI lineage: Eukaryota > Viridiplantae > Streptophyta > Magnoliopsida > Fabales > Fabaceae > Glycine > Glycine soja. Next base: position 20,947,759 of record NC_041021.1, read on the forward strand.
CGTGAAGTTAGGGGGCAGGCGGAGATACCCAAGTGGTTATCCGTATAAACATTCTTTCACTATCCATAAGACTCAAAGCACGGTAGCGCCCAGAGGCTAACATCGTCTTCTACACTTTTTGTTGTCCTGACCCGTGAAATCAGGTGACATGCGGGGTCACCTTAGGGTTACCCGCACCTTTTGTCAACAGGGGCAAACGAGCTCGTTGACGCGCAGTGACTAACATCGTCTTCTGCACTTTTTGTCGTCCTGACCCGTGAAGTCAGGTGACATGTGGGGTTACCTTAGGGTTACCCGCACATTTTGTCAACCAGGGGCAAGCGAGCCCGTTGACACGCATAGACTAACATCGTCTTCTGCACCTTTTGCCATCCAGGGGCAGCGAGTCAGATAGCAGGCGGAGATACCTTATGGTCATCCGCACCTTTCGTCAACTGAAGGGAACAAATTCGACGGTATCAGGATGATGTTGGTCGTTTGGTTCTGATTATTTTCAAAATTTTTGCAGGTTTTACTCTCGTCGTCCAGAAGCATTCAAGCCCAACGACGCGCGAGATTCTTCTCTGCTGGGCAGGGACGATCGAGTGCAATGGCGTAGGGAAGTGTCGTGGTTGTCCAACTTTGTCGCTTTCAAGACACTGAAGTTTGTTAACGCTTCTGATGCCTTTTCTTTTCTTTCTGAATGATAGGTTCCGCTGGTGGGGATATTGACTGGCTGAATGATGTTCCGCTCGAATGAAATTAGTGTCTTATCTTTACTTCGCTTTTATCTCCAATAAAAGATAAGTAAAGAGGGGCAAATGTCATACCCTAATTTCATCTGGGGGCCATTGTTTGGTGGCATGCAACCTTTGCTTGACCGCTTCGAGGTACTTAACTGAGGTTCCGCGGCATGCCGGAAGTCGAAAGGAAGCATTGTTGCGCAATCCGTAAAAGTTCCGCAACATTCTAGAGGTCAAAAGGGGCATTGTTGTGTAATCCGTAAGGTTTCACGTCATTCCGAAAAGAAAATAAGTGTCGTTACGTAATCCGTAAAGTTTCGTAACGTTACGGAAAAGGAATCAGCAAAAAAAGCAAAAATGGGGGTGTATTTAGTAAAAATGGGTGTGCAAGTAGCAACCAGGCCCACTTGGGCCTTTCGGGGGTTCCAACAGAAGGCGGTGCCTTCTGGTGGAAGCAACCCAGCTTGCCTGGGCGAGCTGGGTTGCAACTACCTCCCTCTTTTTCCCTATAAATAGGGGAAAGAGGGCAGAGTAATTTCGTTCAGCCCTTCTGATATTTAGGATTCTCTTGAAATTAGTCAGAAAAATTGTTTCCGAGAAGAAAATCCAAGCCGAGGCGCTTCCGTAACGCTTCCGAGACGTTTACGTGAGCGATTTCGTGAAGATTCTTCACCGTTCTTCATCGTTCTTCATCGTTCTTCGGTCATCAACCGATAAGTTCCCGAAATTGAATCTTTTAATTCATTCTATGTACCCTTAGTGGTCCCCACTTGTTTCACGTGCTTTTATTTTCATTTTTTTTTGTTTTCCGTACCCCCTTTTGACGTGCTTTAACCATTTATTTAAGCCGTTTTCTCGCCTAATAAATAATAAAATGAATTTCCACCGATCATTTGAATTGTGATATCTGTCATACCCTAATTTCGTCCGGGGACCATTGTTTGATGGCATGCAACCTTTGCTTGACCGCTTCGAGGTACTTGGCACCCATTGTTGCACAATACATGAAGTTCCATAACGTGCCAGAAGTCGAAAGAGAGCATTGTTGCATGATCCGTGAAGTTCCGTAACATGCCGGAAATAAAAAAGAAGCATTGTTACACAATCCGTGAGGTTCTGTAACATTCAGTAAGCCAATAAAGGGATGATTACATAATCCGTAAGGTTCCATAACATTACAGATGGAAAACAAGTATCGTTACGGAATTCGTAAAGTTTCATAACATTACGGAAAAAGAATCTGCAAAAAAAGGTAGGGGATGTATTTAGTAAACAGGGGGTGCAAATAGAAACCAGGCCCACTTAGGCCTTCCAGGAAATTCCTCCAATGCCTTCTGGAGGAAGCAACCTAGCTCGCCTGGGCAAGCTGGGTGACAAGCTTCTCCCTTTTTTCCCTATAAATAGGGAGAGGAGGGAAGAACAAAAACGTTCAACCCTTCTGGTACCTGAGGATCACTTGAAATTAGTGAGAAAAATCGTTTCCGTGAAGCATATCCAAGCCGAGGCGCTTCCGTAACGCGTCCGAGACATTTCTGTGGGTGATTTCGTGAAGATTTTCCGCCATCCTTCGTTCGTTCTTCGTCGTTCTTCGGTCTTCAACCGATAAGTTCCCGAAATCGAACTTTTCAATTCATTCTATGTACCCTTGGTGGTCCCCACTTGTTTCGCGTACTTTTATTTTCATTTCATTTACTTTTCGTACCCCCTTTTGACGTGCTTTAGTAATTTATTTAAGTCATTTTCCCGCCTAATAAAAAAATAAAATAAATTTCCACCGATCATTTGAATTATAACATCTATTAATTTCTGTTAAAATGAAATCTGACCGTTCGATCATGTCGTAACCACGTTGGAAACCAAAAAGAGGTAAAATAAATAATATAATAATAAAAAAATATCTTTTAGTAAAATGAAACAAAAAAAATCAATTGGACGTTTTCTCTTTGGGATTTTTCTTTCTTAATTGAATTGACTAATAACTAAAGTGAAATTAAGGCTAAAATCAACTCACAAAATCAAGCTTTGTCCGTAAAAAAATCACTGAAAAAATGTTTTAAGGTCCAACGCCTTAAATGGTCCTCTTTGCTTTTTATCGGTTAGCATGGATCGTTCAAAAGCATAAAATCAACATGTAACTTTACAATTTGCGAGAACTACGTAGGTCTGATTTCCTCTTCGATGGAGGATACGTAGGAGCAAACGCCCCGCTTTTGTCGACCTCATGAGATGGTTACAGGTCCAACGCCTTAGCTTTCTCACCAAGTAAAATGGATCATTTTTAAGGTCCAACGCCTTAAATGACCCCCTTCCAAGTAAAAAGAATCACTTGATTCACCCCTTTTGAAAGAACTATGTAGGTGTTATTTCCTTATCACGGTTGAGGAATACGTAGGAGCTAGGGAAACATCCTTGTCGACCACAAAAAGATAAAAAATACAAAAAGGCATAAAAAGACATAAAAACGTAAAAAAGAGAAAATAAAACAATTTGAAGACATCTTTGCACACTCGATTAAAGGCTGCTGTCCTTTGTGATGGACGCGTGGGGTGCTAATACCTTCCCTGTGCGTAAATACAACTCCCGAACCTTTCACACTTAAAGTTCGTAGACCACACCTTTCCAGTTTTTCGACGTTTTCCTCGAATAAACGTTGGTGGCGACTCCGCGCATTTTCCTTTCTTGGAAGACGCACTCGTGAGCCCTCGCGTCGCCCTTCTGCCGAAGGGTAGGATGCGACAGTTGGCGAATCCACTGGGGACTATTGTTAGAGAGTTAGGCCAATCAATCAGTGTGCTTTCCTTACTATGACTTCCCTTTTGTTCTTTTTCTTTGTCTTTTTTTTCCTTATGTTCTTGTATATATAAACTCTTTTGATGCTTTTAGTGTGTTTTAAAATGTATGCATGAGGTAAATATTTATTCATTTGATGCACACAAACACCAACACTATTTGCCCACACGGTGAGTTGAAAAGGGGCCCTATACCCGGGTCCATGGGAACATAAAGAGTGGAGGTGAATCTGTGGTTATGCTAGGTCTCTGACTTGCTTGATTACAGTGAACCCTCATCTAGAGTTTTTCTCTTTGATAACCTATTGTTGCTAGTAGTCCCTACTGCCGCAATATGTTCTTCAAAGGGGATGATACCTCTAGAGACCATCAAGAGAGATATGACCACCTTGGGAATTATCACTAAAAGCCTTTTAGTTCCTCCCGTTTAGGTCCCTAAAATAGGGGCACGAAGCGAACACGCTGCGTGCGTTTTAAACACTGCCATGCATATAACCTAAATGTCATATACGCCTTTGTTGTATGATTATTTGAGGATATTGCCATGTTGTGTACATCCCCCTGTTGCGCTTTTGCGCATGTGCATCATGTCATCACACATGCGTTGTATGTTGGTCTCGTCTTTTGTCACGGGAAGCTGGAAGGTCCATATCACCTTCTTAATTGTACACATGGGGCATTGCACCCCTAAATAAGCAAGCAAGAAGAGATGATTTTGCAGGCTCTCGTGTTCATGAATGCATTCTTATCATGCACCGGATAAGCATCTCTTCATGGCATCGTAATGGACATATCGTTCCTGCATTTGTCACTTACCATATTCATGCATTGCATTTTGCATAAGTCGTTTCATCACCATGCATATGCATCTAACATGTTTTTAGCATACCATTTGTTTTCATGTTTATTCATGCATGATCCTTGCATTTTCCTCTGCAAAACAAAAACAAAAAAAGGAAGCATGAAAATTCACGCTGCATTCTTAGTTGCATATGTTCGGTACCATGAGCCAACCATGTTGGGGTCATAAACCCATTTCGCTTAAAAACAAAATGATTAAACATGGTACCTAATGCATGGTTAACTAAGAAAAGATGTTTCTTCGGGCATCTCAATTTCATAATTACATTTTCCATGCATAGCATACGTATTCCTGAGTCTTTCATCTCTATGAAATGTTGTTGAAGTATTGGCGATCAGAATTGCCATTCCTTGGGTTATAGGGTTGAACCAAGCTCATGCTTTTACGTAAAGGTTCATCAAGTCAAGTTGAAGTATAGAAGTAACCATCTTGCAAAAATTGGGGAAAAAGATGGATCGGGTTACATCGCTGCTTCGTCTATTGCCAAACACGTTTAGGACTGTTGATGTCCTTGTTACTTCTAGTTTCACCTTGACAAAGATGTCATGGACCATGTTAAAAATCTAAATTGATTCAACCCCATATCCTGCGTAAAAATTCGCAATACTTCAACTGTGCATCATTCGCATACATCCATGCTTTTCATTGGTTGCATTGCTCATTGCATTCTTTCCTTGAAAAAAAAAGAACTTAATCATTGTTATAAAAAAGAAAAGAACACGCTTTACGGCGCCCTTACCGAACTTGTGCTAGAGTTAGAGTAATGGGTGAAGTAGAGGAGGTGCAAGAGCTGATAGAGGCCGACATGGAGGCCATGAAAGAGCAAATGGTCACAATGATGGAGACCATGATGAGCATGAAGAAGATAATGGAAGCCAATGCGGTTGCATTTGCCACTACCAGCGTTGTTGCTAAGGTGGACCCGATGTCCCCATCCGACATCAACCAAATGAATCATCCAACCTCAGATATGGTAGGCAAAGATTTGGGAAGTACGGGCGGCCCCTATTATGTGCAAATTCAAAACAAGCATGCCTTCCCACCATATGGCTTGCCTCCCAACTATACACCACCCAATGTGGCGTACACTCCCAGTGAGAATGTCAATAACTCCACTCCTATACTCATTGAGAGCCGACAACCCCAAACTGATCATGCACATGTCTCTCAAACCGTGGGGGAGACACATGAAATTCCCTACCACAATCTAGCCGACTTCGAGCCTTGCCTCGGATATGCCGCTAAAGGGCAAGCAGTTGGTGGTATACCCATGCCAAACACTTTGGAGGGCCCTCAGTTTCGCCCACAACCACAACCCTTGCATTTTGGGGTGGGAAGAGCCCCTCCTGCTATGGCTGAAAAGGGAAAGTTGGATCATATAGAGGAAAGGCTCAAGGACATTGAAGGAGGCGATGATAATGCCTTTGCTAACCTAGAGGAGTTGTTCCTAGTACCCAAACATGGTCATTCCCAAGTTCAAGGTGTCAGACTTTGACATGTACAAGGGGACTACTTGCCCCAAGAATCATCTAAAGATGTATTGTTGGAAGATGGGGGCATACACAAAAGATGTGGAAATACTGATGCATTTCTTCCAAGAAAGTTTTACTGGGGTAGCTGTTACTTGGTACGCTAACTTGGAATCTTCCCAAGTCCATTCTTGGAGGGACCTAATGGTTGCCTTCGTTAATCAGTATCAGTACAATTCTGATATGGCTTCGGATAGGATGCAACTATAGAACATGTGCATAAAAGAGCATGAATCTTTCAAGGAATATGCCTAAAGGTGGAGGGATCTGGCAGCTCAAGTAGCGCCCCCAATAACAGGGAAAGAGATGATCACAATAATAGTAGACACATTACCAGTGTTTTACTATGAAAAATGGTAGGGTACGCACCTTCAAGCTTTGCGGATTTGGTCTTCACCGATGAAAGGATCGAAGTGGGTCTGAAAAGAGGCAAATTTAATCATCCTGCTTGGATGAATGAGAAAACTGGGGCAAGTGAAGAGGGTAAGAATGAGGGAGAAACCCATGCTGTGACTGCCATTCCTATACAGCCAAGTTTCCCACCAACCCAACAATGTCATTACTCAACCAATAACAAACCTTCTCCTTACCCACCACCCAGTTATCCACAAAGGCCATCCCTAAATCAACCACAAAGCCTGTCTACCGCACTTCCAATGACGAACACCACCTTTAGCACAAACCAAAACACCAACCAAGAAATGAATTTTCCAGCAAAAAAGCCTATAGAATTCTCCTCAATTCCAGTGTCCTATGCTGACTTGCTCCCATATCTACTTGATAATTCAATGGTAGCCATAACCCCAGCCAAGGTTCATCAACCTCTATTTCTCCGAGAATACGACTCGAACACAACGTGTGCTTGTCATGGAGAAGCCCTGGGGCGTTCCATTGAGCATTGTAGGGCCCTGAAGCGTAAGGTGCAAGGTCTAATTGATGCGGACTGGCTGAAATTTAAGGAGAATCGCGTGTAAATCCTGACATTGACAAGAGATGCCGCACATGGGGCAATTTTGAAAGCTGTTGTTAGATGTCTCTAATGACTCATCAGGATTTTCAAGTTTATACCATTATTGTAAACCACAGTTACAATGCTAAATAAAATGGATAAATTTGAAATCTTTGTCCCTCAACCTCTCACAAACGCATCTTTGCTTATTCAACTTTCACCGGAATGTGGGTGCAAGCCATTGGTCTGTTTGCTCAAGCGACCTATGCTCTTGAGTTTGGACTTCCAAGACCGTTCAATCAGAAATTACTCGTGCTACACATTTGGTGGGGGTGCCGTAAAACGACGAGTAAAAGCAAAAAGAGTTCAAAATAAAAGAAAAAAAAAACATTTGATTGGCTGTGTTTTCAAGTAAAAATATAGACGTTCATGTGACCTCATTTTATCATTCTGGAAAGTTTGTCTTTTTCAGAGAGAAGTGAGTTATCAAGAATAGGAGTTGTTTGACTTAATCCATAAACTGAAAAAAAATCCTTCAAACTATTTCTCGTCCTTGAAAAATTCTTTTTGCGAGAATCAAACCACCTGTTTCATTCTTCCTTGCTACAAGGTTGTGAAAACAAAAATGGATACCTCAAATCCCTACACTGGGGCAATGAAAGGCACCATGCATAAACCTCAAACGAACCTAGGGGCAGATCAAAAGTTCTCACCCGTCGATGTTTTTTAAACAGAAAAAGGGGGGGGGGGGGGGAACAAATCCTAGAATTTCAATGGATTGATTAAACATCAAACGACTCCATGGTCGTCACTCCAAAATGGTCAAGTGACTAAATCAAACAGAACATACACTCTGAGTGAGTTCCCAGAGAGATTTGCAAAAGATAGATAAGGTTGTATGAACTATCACCTCTTTCAAAAGGACAATCAATCTGTGTTTTCCAAAAAAAATTAATTAAATCAAAATCAAAATCATAAAATAGGGAAAGAATGTCATGAACATTGTACAACTTTCCATTACATTGCATTGTTTCATATGAAGTCCACATTTACCAAATTTCATGACAAAGGTTGCATGCATCTGCATCCCTAAAAATCATGTTAGCTGCATAGATTTCCTCCATCTAATGTCCAATCTTTTGAATTTGGAATGACCAGCCCTCTCAACGAGTCAATCTCTTGCTTTCTCATAAGGGTGAACCTTTGGGTACTAGTACCCTCACCTTCGGAGGACTACACGTCCTCCCCTCCAGAGGACTGCACGTCCTCACCTTCAGAGAGCTGCACGCCCTCGCCTTCAGAGGGCTACATGTCCTTGCCTTCAGAGGGTTGCACGTCCTCACCTTAGGTACTCGTACCCTCACCTTCAGAGGACTACACGTCCTCGCCATCAGAGGGTTGCACGTCCTCACCTTCAGAGGGTTACACGCCCTCACCTTCAGAGGACTAGACGTGCTCGTCGTTAGAGGACTGCATGCCCTCACTTTCAGTGGACTACACATTCTCGCCATTAGAGGGCTGCACGCCCTCACCTTCAGAGGACTACACGTCCTCACCTTCAGAGGGCTACACACCCTCACCTTCAGAGGACTACACGTCCTCGCCATCAGAGGGCTGGACGCCCTCACCTTTAGAGGACTACACGTCCTCGCCATCAGAGGACTAGATGTCCTCACCTTCAGAGGACTACATGTCCTCTCCTTTAGAGGGCTATGCGTCCTCACTTTCAGTGGGCTCCATAAGCCACACCTTAAGAGAATTTAAGGACCTCTGCCCTTAATGCTTAACTGAGACTAGCGCTCCCGGTTAAGGGGCGAGTAGTTTCCTTTTATCAGTTCCTGGGCCACCCTCTGATCCTAGAGGAGCGACCAACTGTGCTAGCACAACCAGAGAGGGAGGCTATCACACAGCTACTATGCATACTGGGGCAAGATTTCACCCGTGCCACTGCAAAGAGACGAGTGCGGATCGTGCGCACCAACATGACCACTCTTTCACAGATATAGATGATGTTACTACTTAGCAACATTCTGCCCAAGCGACCGCAATGCCGATCTCCCCCTGCGGAAGTATCAGTTGGTCTGTGCCGTTCCGACATAGGTAAGTATGCATGTGGCTAAACTGATTTCTGATGCCATCCACTATTTGCAGGGATCGTGCCCACAAGACACCCAGTGGACCTGGAGAAGTCCAACAGGGCCCTGGGGTTTCCAGCTTTGGTTACGGGCCTCTGTCAGTCCTACAGGGTGCCCGTTCCCCCAACAAGGTCACGCCATCATGACATAGGTAAGTATGCACATCACTCAATAGATTTTTTATGTCATTTATTGTTTGCAGGGATCGCGCCCGCAAGACACCTAGTGGACCCGAAGAAGTCCAACAGGGTCCTGGGGTTTCCCGCTCTAATTACGAGCCTTTATCAGTTTTATGGAGTACCTGTCACCCCCAGCAAGGTCATCAAGCCTCCTATTAATTGGGCTTTCATCAAGAAGTACTGCGCCCCTAGGCAGGCGCAGGGCGAGACACCACAGCGGCCTGGGGATGGCTGACAGCGGGCAACAGGCACACCGCCACCACCTCTAGAGTTCACCTCAGCTTATCCACAAAAAGGTTAGAGTGTTGCCTACGATACATGGCCGACCGATAAGCGACCAAGTCCAAAGCCAAAGGTAAGCAAGGCACTAGGTCCGTGGCCAACAAGTGATCATGCGTCCAGCTCAAGACGTTAAAGAAGCGCTACTAGGAGGCAACCTAGTAACTTTTAAATTTCTACTTGTTATTTGATCACCTTTATTTCTCAAGTCATAGTAGGGCACACCTAGTTGCTCATGATCCTAGGAATTTAAATAAAACAAGCACAAGCTCGAAAGGTAGTCATACCTCACAAAATATATGTATATGTGTTTAGGTAGAAAGATACCTTGGATATGCATGTATATAGCAAAACTACTTCACAAAAATATACATATGTTTAGGTAGCAAAATACCTCATTAAAAAAAACAAAAACAAACAAGAACAAAAAATATCTTTTGACTGAAAAGCCAGCACGCTTTTGAAAAGAATTAACTTCCAGCTTTTCTTTGAAAACAAATTCACTGATCATGACCAGTTTTTGAGAAAAACATGTGTATCCACCTGAAGGGTGAATGTTGTGAAAATTTCCCCGAACGCCCAAAATAGACTCGGATGAATCCATGAATTGATAAAAGAACATGTTTTGGAAGCACTGGGTTGACTTAAATAGGAAAAAATGAATCTTGAACCCTAGTATCACGTGACCATAAAAACTTGGTGCTTGAGTGTCCACATGGGTGCATGCATGACCAGTTTTGCATGAAATTTCCTAATCATCATTATTGCATGTGTATCATGGAAATAATGTGGGACATCCCCTTTATCCTCGAACCGCTGGCCAAACCCTGACATGTATCACGTCTGGCCATTCTACATGCCTTGAGCCAAAGTCCCAACTTACCATAAACCTTGACCCAGGGTGAGAATGTCAATCCTTGCGCTCGGAAGAAAACAAAAAAAATAGAGAAAAGGAGAAAATTCCCGATCAAAAGAATCAGAAGAAAGCAAAAAGAGAAAATTCCCAATCAAAGATTGAGAAAAAGAAAAAAGAAAGAAAATTCCCGATCAAAGATCAGAAGAAAACAGAAGAAATATGCAGAAAGGTCTTTGGACCAGACAATATCTGAACAATACAAAATTGTCACCAAGTAAACAAGAAAAGAAAGGAAACCACGACCTAAAGTGGTCCTCTCCCTTTGATTGCCAACCAAAATCCTGTGCGTCAGTGACTTGTTCACCTCACACTAAACAAAAACAGAAAAGGAAAAGGCCAAGAACACTCAAAGCCAAAATTCCCACAAAGAAACAAACCATTCCTAAGAAAAAGTCCTATTGATCCATGATCACGCATGTAATCTTTGATTTGATAGGAAATGATTTACAAAATCAAGTCATGACATATCTATGGTTTGGAATTAGGATGAAACACTTACCCGTGTGAGATTGATACAATTTGAGTGATTTTCTTCTATTTTTGTTGAACCCAGTGTTTCCTCTAAATGGTCATTTAGAAGCGAAAGGCTAACATCCAAAATCTCATTTATGGTTATGAGAAGATTTCATCAGCATACTCTCCTTCCCCGATAGACACATTGTTTTTCATCCAAAAAGCATATGTTGCTCTGATCAGTTGGAAGTTTTGTCTCTTTACTAAAGCATGTTCACATTTTAGTGAAGAAAACACTGTGACTATTTTTAGTCTCACAGTTATCAAGAACTACGTAGGTCTGAGTTCATCATCACAAATTGAGGATACGTAGGAGCAAAAGCACTGCTTTTGTCGACCACCCCACCTTTTGTTACCGTGACCCAAGAGTCTGGTGGCATGTGGAGCCACATGACCGTGGGATCCCTATATTAGTATTCTATTGTTTTTTATGTTTCATCATTTATCATTTGCGTGTTATTTTATTTCTATGACTTGAGAGACTAACGTTTTTTTTTGTTGTTTCGATTGTCATTTGTTTTGTGCATACATTTTGTTTGGATTGTTGCGTTAGTGCTTATTTCGTTATTGTCGATAATGTTTGTTGAAATTCCAGAACTGGTAGAGTTTTCATTTTGTGTATAAACAATGAGTGTATATTGAAAAAGGAAAAAAAATCTTTGAAAAGGAATAGAGGTTTTATATAGACCATGTCGATATAAAGAGAAAGAGTTTTTCAAATGCATGTGTATATAGAGAAAAAAAAGTTTTTTTCATGTATAGTTTTTGCAAACATGCATAAGAAAAATGAAACAAAAAGGAAAGAGAAAGAAAGACCTCGAAGGTCGGCATGTTATGGTCATAGGAAGCACAAATCATTCGTAGAGAGCAAACATATCTTTTGGAAACAAGAAACTGACGCTAAGAGTTTATTTTCCAAAATAACCGAGATAAGAACGGATGGATTCGTTGAACCAATGAAAGAACATAATTTGGAAACGTTGGGTCTACTTGCATAAATCCCAAGCCTTAGTATCGCAATGCCATAAACTAGATGCTTGAGTACCCACCTTGCTGTATGCATGACTAATTTTGCACGTTGTTTCCAAATTATTATTGTTACGCGTGCCTCGTGGAAATGATATGGAAGTTTAACTCGAAACCGACACCCTACACATGAATCTGTTTTGCCCCAAATATCAAAATCGGGCACGCACAATGAAAAGACCATGTTGAGACACAACCTTAAGCTACTTTGGACCTCGGCCCATGAAGAGAATCCTCATCCTTTCCCCCGAAGAAGAGGACAGCAGAATCTCCTCAAGGGGGAGCGAATAACAAATTCTAAAACCTGAATTCCCAATCAAAGATCTGAAGAAAAAGGAAAAGGAAAGAGAAATCGGCATGTTATGGTCATAGGAAGCACAAATCATTCGTAGAGAGCAAACATATCTTTTGGAAACAAGAAACTGACGCTAAGAGTTTATTTTCCAAAATAACCGAGATAAGAACGGATGGATTCATTGAACCAATGAAAGAACATAATTTGGAAATGTTGGGTCTACTTGCATAAATCCCAAGCCTTAGTATCGCAATGCCATAAAATGGATGCTTGAGTACCCACCTAGTTGTATGCATGACTAATTTTGCACGTTGTTTCCAAATCATCATTGTTACGCATGCCTCGTGGAAATGATATGGAAGTTTAACCTGAAACCGACACCCTACACATGAATTTTTTTCGCCCCAAATATCAAAATCGGGCACGCACAATGAAAAGACCATGTTGAGACACAACCTTAAGCTACTTTGGACCTCAGCCCATGAAGAGAATCCTTATCCTTTCCCCCGAAGAAGAGGACAGGAGAATCTCCTCAAGGGGGAGCAAATAACGAATGCTAAAACCCGAATTCCCAATCAAAGATCTGAAGAAAAAGGAAAAGGAAAGAAAAGGATGAAATGAAATGGAAGAAATGAAAAGAAAGAAAAGGAAAAAATGAAAAGGAAAAGAAAGAAAAGAAAAGGAAAAGAAGGATTCCCGATCGAAGATCGGAAGAAAGTAAAAAGGGAAGGATCGGAGGAAAACAGAATAATTCCCAATCAATAAAGGAAACCAGGAAAGAGAACAGAAGATCGTCGGACCAGATAAATTTTCGGCGAGATAAATGATTGCCTAGCACTGTTCGTTCATCCTCCACCATCAAATCTTATTCGGAGCCCGATGAATTGATTGTCATTCATGCATCCTCCACCCTCGAGTCCGGAGCCCCATGAATTGATTGCCATTCATGCATCCTCCACCATCTTATTCGGAGCCCCATGAATTGATTGTCATTCATGCATCCTCCGTTATCAAGTACGGAGCCTCCGGTGAGGGGAAATTACGATTTTTTGTTATTTTCCCAATCGGTTCCTTCACCAAACATGTGTATACGTATATATTATGTTATTCTTGTTTGTTTGTTTGTTTTGTTTTTTGTTGTGCGGAGAAAGAAGAAGGAGAGATGGGAGTCACTTATTTCAAATCGTTTTGGGTTGGGACTATTGTGATTGAGATCAATTAAATTCCCATGATGGGCAAAGGATGGCCTTCAGGGGTCATCATAGATTAATTACGGAAAAGGAATAAGACGGACGAAATTAGTGTTTTATCTTTACTTTCCTCCTATATCCGATAAAAGGTAAGTAAAGAGGGGTAACTGTCATACCCTAATTTCGTCCGGGGACCATTGTTTGATGGCATGCAACCTTTGCTTGACCTCTTCGAGGTACTTAGCACCCATTGTTGCACAATACGTGAAGTTCCATAACGTTCCAGAAGTCGAAAGAGAGCATTGTTGCACAATCCGTGAAGTTTTGTAACATGCCGGAAATCAAAAGGAAGCATTGTTACACAATTCGTGAGGTTCTGTAATATTCCGAAAGCCAAAAAAGGGATGATTACGTAATCCGTAAGGTTCCGTAACATTACGAAAGGAAAACAAGTATCGTTACAGAATTCATAAAGTTTCGTAACGTTACGAAAAAAGAATCAGCAAAAAAAGGCAGGGGTGTATTTAGTAAATAGGGGGTGCAAATAGCAACCAGGTCCACTTGGGCCTTCCAGGAAGTTCTTCCAGAATGCGAGAACTACGTAGGTCTGATTTCCTCTTCGATGGAGGATACGTAGGAGCAAACAGCCCGCTTTTGTCGACCTCGTGAGATGGTTAGAGGTCCAACGCCTTAGCTTTCTCACCAAGTAAAATGGATCATTTTTAAGGTCCAACGCCTTAAATGACCCCTTTCCAAGTAAAAAGAATCACTTAATTCGCCCCTTTTGAAAGAACTACGTAGGCCTGATTTCCTTATCACAATTGTGGAATACGTAGGAGTAAGGGAAACACCCTTGTCGGTCACAAAAAGATAAAAAATACAAAAAGGCATAAAAAGACATAAAAACGTAAAAAAGGGAAAATAAAACAATTTGAAGACATCTTTGCACACTCGATTAAAGGCTACCGTCCTTCATGACGGATGCGTGGGGTGCTAATACCTTCACCGTGCGTAAATACAACTCCCGAACCTTTCACACTTAAAGTTCGTAGACCACACCTTTCCAGTTTTTCAGACGTTTTCCTCGAATAAACGTTGGTGGCGACTCGGCACATTTTCCTTTCTTGGAAGACGCACCCGTGAGCCCTCGCATCGCCCTCCCGCCAAAGGGTAGGTTGCGACAATATCGTTTAATCTCTGTTAAAATAAAATCCAACCGATCTTTCACGCCGTAACCACGCTTAAAAACCAAAAGAGGGAAAATAATAATAAAGTAATCAAAATATCTTTGAATAAAAAAAATCAATTGGACGTTTTTCTTTGGGATTTTCCTTAATTGAATTAACTAATAACCAAAGTGAAACTAAGGCTAAAATCAACTCACAAATCAAGCTTTGTCCATAAAAATCACTTAAAAAACCGTTTTAAGGTCCAATGCCTTAAACGGTCCTCTTCGCTTTTTATTTGGTTAAACGTGGACTTTCGAAAGCATAAAATCAACATGTAACCTTGTCGCTACTTTAAAAAAAAAACAAGAGATCGTTAATGGTCCAACACCTTAACTTTTCTCTCCTTTCAAAAGAATCAAAAAATCGTTAATGGTCCAACGCTTTAAACGACTTTTGTTCGGTAAAAACATATCTTGCAAAAAAGGGATAAAAACAATTTAACCAACGTTCAATTCTCAAATAACTATGTAGGTCTGATTTCCTTATCACAAATTGAGGAATACGTAGGAGCAAGGGAAACACCCTTGGCGACCACAAAAAGATAAAAACATAAAAAAAGGCATAAAAACACAAAAGGACATAAAAAGGGGAAAATGAAACATTTTGAAGTCATATTTGCACACTTGATTAAAAGGCTGCCGTCCTTTGTGACAGACGCGTGGGGTGCTAATACCTTCCCTGTGCATAAATACAACTCCTGAACCTTTCACACTTAAAAGTTCGTAGACCACACCTTTTCCGGTTTTTCTGACGTTTTCCTTGAATAAACGTTGGTGGCGACTCCGTGCGCCTTCCTCCCTTGGAAGACGCACCTGTGAGCCCTCGCGTCGCCCTCCCGCCGAAGGGTAGGTTGTGACACCCAGTGTTTTCTCTAAATGGTCGTTTAGAAATGAAACGCTAACATCCAAAATCTCATTTGTGTTTATGGGAAAATTTTATCAGCATAGTCTCCTTCCCCAATAGACACATTGTTTTTCTCCAAAAATTATATGTTGCTCTTATCAATTGGAGGTTTTTGTTTCTTTACTAAAACATGTTCGCATTTTAGTGAAAGAACGCCGAGACTATTTTAGTCTCACACTGCCTGAAGAACTATGTAGGTCTAAGTTCCTCATCGCAATTGAGGATACATAGGAGCAAAAGCCCCGCTTTTGTCGACCACCTCACAGTTCTGTCGCCCTGACCCGTGAGTTAGGTGGCATGCAGAGATACCCAATGGTTATCTGCACCTTTGTTTAGACATGATGGGTATTTGTTAAGGGACAAGTGACTTTGTGTGCCTAAGAAATCAATTAGGGACTTGCTTGTTAGAGAGGCACATGAAGGGGGCTTAATGGGGCACTTTGGGGTACAAAAGACATCTGAATTCTTGCATAAGCATTTCTATTGGCCTCACATGAAGCATGAAGTGCATAAGTTTTGTGATAAATGTCTTGTTTGCAAGAAAGCTAAATCCAAGGTCATGCCACATGGTTTGTATACTCCATTGGCAGTTCCTGAACATCCTTGAATTGGCATTTCAATGGATTTTGTTCTAGGTTTGCCTTGGTCCAAGGGAGAAAAGGACTTAATTTTTGTGGTGGTTGACAAGTTTTCTAAGATGGCTCACTTCATAGCATGCAAGAAGGTAGATGGCGCTTGTCATGTTTTTGATTCATTCTTCAAGGACGTGGTAAGATTGCATGCTTTACATAGAAGTATTGTAAGTGACCGAGATTCCAAATTTCTTTGTCACGTTTAGCAAACTTTGTGGGGTAAGATTGGAACTAAATTGTTGTTTTAATGTGGCTGGTCTATCTCTTTTTGATGTAGGTGATGATTTAGTTGATTTGAGGCCAAATATTTTTCAAGAAAGAGGGAATGATGAGGACATCAAAGACCAGGCCCAAGCCCAGAAGGAAGCCCAAGACCTAATACAAGGCATAGGAGGGCCAATGACAAGAGCAAGAACCAAAAAGACCAAAGAAGCTTTACACCATATAATGGCTGTCGCAACCTACCCTTCGGCGGGAGGGCGACGCGAGACTCACGGGTGCGTATTCCAAGAAAGGAATACGTGTGGAGTCGCCACCAACGTTTATTTGAGGAAAACGTTGAAAAAACTGGAAAAGACGTGGTCTACAAACTTTAAGTGAAAGGTTCGGGAGTTATATTTACGCACAAGGAAGGTATTAGCACCCCATGCGTCCGTCACAAGAGACGGCAGCCTTTAATCAAATGTGCAAATATGACTTTATGTTATCTTCTCTATTTTCACGTTCTTATGTCTTTTTATGCCTTTTATTTTTTATTTTTTGTGGTCGACGAGGGTGTTTCCCTTGCTCCTACGTATTCCTCAATTGTGATAAGGAAATCAGACCTATATAGTTCTTTGAGAACAAAGCATTTGGTTAAATTTATTTTTTTATCCTTTTTTTTTTGCAAGATATGTTTTTATTGAATGAAAGGTCATTTAAGGCGTTGGACCATTAAATAATCTTTCGATTTTTTTTGGAAAGAGAGAAAACATTAAGGCATTGGACCATTAATGATCTCTTTATTTTTGAAAGAGGTAATAAAGTTACATGTTGATTTTAGGCCTCTAGAAATCCATGTTTAACCAATAAAAGCGGACAAGACCATTTCAAGGCGTTGGGCCTTAAAAATGGCTTTTTAGGTGATGACAAAAGTTTGATTTATGAATTGATTTTAGCCTTAGTTTCACTTTGGTTATTAGTCGATTCGATTAAGAAAGGGAAATCCCAAAGAAAACGTCCGATTGATTTTTTTTATTTATTTTACCAAAAGATATTTTTTATTATTATATTATTATTTTGCCTCTTTTTTGGTTCTGAACGTGGTTACGACATGACCTAACGGTCGGAATTCATTTTAACAGGAATTAAAGGATGTTACAATACGAATGATAGGTGGAAATTTATTTTATTTTTTATTAGGCGAGAAAATGACTTCAATAAATGACTAAAGTACGTCAAAAGGGAGTACGGAAAGTAAATGAAATGGAAATAAAAGCACGTGAAACAAATGAGGACCACTAAGGGTACATAGAATGAATTGAAAAGTTCGATTTCAGGAACTTACCGGTTGAAGACTGAAGAACGATGAAGAACAAACGAAGAATGACGAAGAACGGTTGAAAATCTTCGCGAAATCACCCACGGAAACGTTACGGAAGCGCCTCGGCTTTGATTTTCTTCACGGAAGCAATTTTTCTCACTAATTTTAAGTGAATCTCAGATACCAGGAGGGTTGAACATTTTTGTTCTTCCCTCTTTCCCCTATTTATAGGAAAAGGAAGGAGAAGCTTGCCACCCAGCTCGCCCAGGCGAGCTAGGTTGCTTCCTCCAGAAGGCACCGCCTTCTGGAGAACTTCCTGGAAGGCCCAAGTGGGCCTGGTTGCTATTTGCACCCCCCTGTTTACTAAATACACCCCTTGCTTTTTTTTGCTGATTCTTTTTCCGTAACGTTACGAAAACTTACGAATTACGTAACAATACTTGTTTTCTTTCCGTAATGTTACGGAACCTTATGGATTACGTAATCATCCCTTTTTTGCCTTCCGAAATGTTACGGAAATTTACGGATTACGCACTAACACTTCCTTTTGACTTCCGGCATGTCACGGAACTTCACGGATTGTGCAACAATGCTTTCTTTTGACTTTCGGCATGTCACGGAACTTCACGAATTGCCTAACGATGGGTGCCAAGTACCTCGAATTGGTCAAACGAGGGTCGCATCCCAACAACGGATGGTCCCCAAATGAAATTAGGGTATGATAGTTGCCCCTATTTACTTATCTTTTATTGGAGATAAAAGGGAAGTAAAGATAAGACACTAATTTCGTTCGAGCGAAACACCATTCGGCCGGTGAATCTCCCTGCCATTGGAACCTGCAAAAATTTTGAAAGTGATCAGTGCCGACACATCATCCTGATACTGTCGAATTCGTTCCTCTTGGTTGACACAAGGCGCAGAATGACCATAAATTGTCTCTACGTGTCTTCGGACACGATCGACCCTGGGTGGCAAGGCGCAGAATGACCATAACTTGTCTCTGCGCGTTTATCACTCAACTTGCTGCTCCTGAATGACAAAGGGCACAGAATGATCATAACTTGTCTCTGCGCGTTTATCACTCATTGAGTCTTACAGATAGCAAAAGCGTGCGCATGACCGTAATTGGTCTCCGCATGTCATCGAGCCCGCCGCCTCTGGATGACAAAAGTAAAAAGTGGGGGACCAAATGGTTCCCGCATGTCATCGGGCCCGCCACCTCTGGATGACAAAAGCTGAAAAGTGCGGGACCAAATGGTTCCCGCATGTCATCAGGCTCGCCGCCTAAGGCTTGGGATTTATGCAAGTAGACCCAACATTTCCAAATTATGTTCTTTCATTGGTTCAACGAATCCATCCGTTCTTATCTCGGTTATTTTGGAAAATAAACTCTTAGCGTCAGTTTCTTGTTTCCAAAAGATATGTTTGCTCTCTACGAATGATTTGTGCTTCCTATGACCATAACATGTCGACCTTCGAGGTCTTTCTTTCTCTTTCCTTTTTGTTTCATTTTTCTTATGCGTGTTTGAAAAAACTATACATCCATCGCTATCTATGAGAAAAGCTTTTTTCTCTGTACACCTACATTCCTATACACGAAAAAAACTTTTTTTTTCTCTATATACACATGCATTTGAAAAACTCTTTCTCTTTATATCAACATGGTCTATATAAAACCTCTATTCCTTTTCAAAAATTTCTTTTTCCATTTTCAATATACACTCGTTGTTTATACAAAAAATTTCTTTATATACACTCATTGCTCACACACAAGAATTTCTTTTCACACATTGTTTATATACAAAAAGTTTCTTTTCTTTTCTTTATATACATATATGACATTTTTCTTTTTCTATTCTTGGTGTTATCACGACGTTTGTTTGTTTATTTTAGGACGACGTTCCTAAATGAAAAGTCTACACAGTTCCGGAATTTCAACAAACATTATCGACAATAACGAAATAAGCACTAACGCAACAATCCAAACAAAATGTATGCACCAAACAAATGACAATCGAAACAACAAAAACAAACGTTAGTCTCTCAAGTCATAGAAATAAAATAACACGCAAATGATAAATGATGAAACATAAAAAACAATAGAATACGAATATGGGGATCTCACGGTCATGTGGCTCCACATGCCACCAGACTCTTGGGTCACGGTAACAAAAGGTGGGGTGGTCGACAAAAGCAGTGCTTTTGCTCCTACGTATCCTCAATTTGTGATGAGGAACTCAGACCTACGTAGTTCTTGATAACTGTGAGACTAAAAATAGTCTCAATGTTTTCTTCAGTAAAATGTGAACATGCTTTAGTAAAGAGACAAAACTTCCAATTGATCAGAGCAACATATGCTTTTTGGATGAAAAACAATGTGTCTATCGGGGAAGGAGAGTATGCTGATGAAATCTTCTCATAACCATAAATGAGATTTTGGATGTTAGCCTTTCGCTTCTAAATGACCATTTAGAGGAAACACTGGGTTCAACAAAAATAGAAGAAAATCACTCAAATTGTATCAATCTCACACGGGTAAGTGTTTCATCCTAATTCCGAACCATAGATGTGTCATGACTTGATTTTGTAAATCATTTCCTATCAAATCAAAGATTACATGCGTGATCATGGATCAATAGGACTTTTTTCTTGGGAATGGTGTTTCTTGTGGGAAATTTGGCTTTGAGTGTTCTTGGCCTTTTCCTTTTCTGTTTTTGTTTAGTGTGAGGTGAACAAGTCACCGACGCACAGGATTTTGGTTGGCAATCAAAGGGAGAGGACCACTTTAGGTCGTGGTTTCCTTTCTTTTCTTGTTTACTTGGTGACAATACTGTATTGTTCAGATATCGTCTGGTCCAAAGACCTTTCTGCATATTTCTTCTGTTTTCTTTCGATCCTTGATCGAGAATTTTCTTTCCTTTCTTTTTTTTCTTTCTCTCAATCTTTGATTGAGAATTTTCTCTTTTTGTTTTCTTCCGATTCTTTTGATCGGGAATTTTCTCCTTTTCTCTTTTTTGTTTTCTTCCGAGGGCAAGGATTGACATTCTCACCCTGGGTCAAGGTTTATGGTAAGTTGGGATTTTGGCTCAAGGCTTGTAGAACGGCTGGACATGATATATGTCAGGGTTTGGCTAGCGGTTCGGGGATAAAGGGGATGTCCCACATTATTTCCATGACACAAATGCAGCAATGATGATTAGGAAATTTTATGCAAAACTAGTCATGCATGCACCTATGTGGACACTCAAGTGTCGAAAAATTTTGGGTCATGTGATGCTAGGTCTCAGTATTTATTTTCTCTATTTTAGTCAACCCAGTGTTCCCAAAATATGTTCTTTTATCAACTTGTGCATTCATCCGAATCATTTTTTGGGCGTTCGGGAAAATTTTCACAGCATTCACTCTTCAGGTGTATTCACATTTTTCCAAAAACTAGTTATAATCAGTGAAAGAAAAGTTGGAAGTTACCTCTTTTCACAAGCATGTTGTTTTCTAGCTAGACAACTTTTTATTTTCATTTATTTCCTCTCTCCTTTTTTTCCTTCCTTCTTTCCTTACTTGCTCTCTTTTTCTTTCCTTTTTTTCTTTTTTACCTTTCCTTTTTTAAGTTATTATCATATATTCATTTTCTTTCCTCTTTCTAGAAGATCGTGCGGACAGGGGCGCATACTACCTACTTACATCTAACCACGAGGTAAACGAAAAACGCACGAAATGGTAAGTCGCAAAAACGGTGACGAAATACCTGAGAGCCATAACGCAAAAAATTTCTAACAGAAATGAATGATAATAATAGTAATGTTAGTAACCATATGAACAAAACAAAAAATAATGGTGTCAACAACAATATAGACAATAACAGAAGATGTCAATATCTAACTAACAGAAAAAATGTCAAAAAAGTGGGGTGACCTTGGTCACGTAGCTCCGCTTCCTCCCAAGAAACCGAGCAAGTCCGTCATCTCCTCATCCATGCAGGCCTCCTCTGCATCGCCGGGAGCTCCTACAGGTGCCTCCCCTGCCTGGGCCTCGGGCAAATCTCCGGGCCATGCGACCTCAGCCCTAAACTGATCTAGAGTAGGGCATGCAAAAGGAGTGAAACCCTGGCCCTGTTGACTAAGGCTGAGCTGGTAGAGACAATCATGTATCTGCACCTGCCCCCGGTGGTTGGCCGCCTGTTGGCGAACCAAGTGCTGTAGATACCGCTCCATGCCTAATGACCCAACGGGATCAGCCTGATGAGGTGGTGGTGGCGCGTCTGTGGCCTGCGGTGCATCACCCTGCGCCTTCCTAGGCATGCAATACTTCTCAATGAAGGCTTCGGTGATTGGCAGTCGGATCACCTTACTAGGAGTGACGGGAACCCCGAAAGAGTGGCAGAGGCCCGTGATCAATGCCGAAAACCCCAGGGCCCTGTTAGACTTATCAGGGTCTAGAGGGTGCCTGGTGGGTGGCATACCTGCAAATAAATAGATGGCGTCAGCAATTAACTGTGCCACATGGACGCTCATCCGTGTCAGGATGGCATACACCAGCTGACACTTCGGCAGAGGGAGATCGGAGTTATGATCACTAGACAAGACATTGCTGAGCAGCAATGTCATCCACATCTGGGTCAAGGTGGTCATGCTGGTGCGCATGATCCACACCCGCCTCCCTGCAGCGGTCCGGGCGAAATCCTGACCCGGCGTGCATAATAGCTGGGCAATGGCTTCTTCGTCAAACCCATCGGCCCTGTTCCTCCTCTGACTAAACTCGCACTCCTGGCCTTCCTCCAACACTAACGGGTCACCCAGGAACTGGCTAAGGGCATCTGCGTCAAAGGGAATCCACTAACCCCTCACCCATGACCACATGTCTCGCACCCCCTCTTTTGTGGGCCAAGCATTAGCATAAAACTCCAGGACTATATCAGGGTCAAACTTAGCCATGGGAGTGACCAGCGACGTCCAATGTAGGCGAGCTATCTCCTCCTGAAAATATGTGTACTCATCGTCCCTGAGCTGGACGCGTCTCTCTCTGTGGAACGACCATCCTTTGATGGCCTCGAAGCGCTGCTGGTGCTCGGCGCTCCTGAAACGGTGGCTATCAAACTCGGGAGCGGCACTGGTCCCTTCAGCCGCGGCGTCCCTCCTAGATCTCTTCGTGGAAAGCTTCTTCAGAGCCATTTCCTACGAGGAGAAACATTTGGAAAGTTAATTTACAAGGAAATACCAATCATTACGAACAAAAGCCAAACAACACTTATATGGTGCGAGTGTTAACATGCACTTTACAAAGCAATCACATTGGGGCATGTGCTATTTTATGACACATATCTATATACATGCATTTACACACACAAATCTTTTTTGGTGAAAGGCATTTTATGACACACATCCATGTATGTTTTTGACAAGCATTTTCATGCTACATCCCACATATATGCACATTTTTGAAAGGCTCCTTATGCTACCTACTCACAAATATGCATATTTTGAAAGGCATTTTTTGCTACCTATCCAACATATACAAATTTTTCAAAGGCATTTTTGCTACCTATCCAACATATACAAATTTTTTAAAGGCATTTTTTTGCTATATATTCACACACTTTGCAAGGAATTTTCATGCTATATATTCACACACTCCACAAGGCATTTTTTTTTCATGCTATATATTCACATACATACATACTATTGAAATGTACTTTTCATGCTACCTAGGTGTAAGGTATTCCTCAAGAGGCAGCAAATTCAACCTCTCAAACATGTTCTAATATTCATGCATCTTTTACATTCAAAACCAAAAACTTAGATTCCTAGGCATAAGTCGTACTTTTGGCACCTTAGTCTAGCTTCTACAAAACTGCCCACACACTCACAATGGCAGCCATGCGTGCATAATTTGTTTCACAAGCTAAGTTTCACAAAACCATGCGCAAATGCCATTGATGCATTTCACCGAACACTTGGTGGGCGCATGTTTAAGCATGAAAATCAAGGGAATGGGGGCAATGTGGCATGCCCCATTATCTCAGAATGCACCATAGGCCTAGGGCCATCCCCTATAACCCCTCAATTCAACAAAAACAAGCAACAATTCAAGGATAAATCCCTCACATTTTTTAGCAAATACATGCATCTTAGAGCACTAAAATACATTAATGGAAAGCTAGAGAGCCCAAGAATGAGGTACTTACTTGTTGGAGATGAATAATAAAGCTAAATGGAATCAAAAAATGTGAAAAATGGTGACCTAAGGGCTGCAAAACTCGTGAATTTTGTGAGCCTTTGTTTTTTGAATGAAGGGGGAGAGGTTTTGGGTGCAGAAACCTTCCCTCTCCCCCTTTTTAACCCTCTTCGTGCAGTGGTTGCTCAACCAGGCGAGCTCAACTCGCCCAAGGGAGCTAACCTGCATTTTTTTGGGGTATCAAATAAGTGCGGCTTCCTACGGGTCGGCGTTCACTTACTCGAACCCCCTCATGGTAGATTAAAATCCAATATTTTAAAGACACAACAGTAATAATCGCTGGGAATTTAAAGGATACTAGGTTGCCTTGCAGCGGCGCTTTCCATTTGTCCAGCGCTGGGCAAGGGACGACGATCTATCGGTCGTGACCCTAGCCTCTACTTGTGTCCGTCCCTAAGTACCTAAAAGTAGGAAACGACATTGCGCAACAAATTGTGACCGCGTTACGGTTTTACCTTGATTGGTTTCTGCCTTTAGCTTCGTCCTGACATCTGACCACTGCCTAAGATGATCCTGCCCCTGTTATCACAAAATATGCATGCGTATACGTATGCATTAGTGTTTTCAAATGCAACAATCTTTTTAGTGAAAGCTGGTTAGGTTCAGTTTTAATTAAGCGCTTGGGGCATCCCGTAGACTGAGCGAAAAGGCTCAGGTTATCACAAACTGCACATGGTTTAAAGCACAAAGTGAGGACTGAAGCCTCAAACTCATGTTCTCTTCTTTTAAAAGACTGTGACGAGAAAATTACAGCAGACAGGAATCCCTGGGGGAAACCCAGAAGAACACACATAAGAACATGCAGCTATATCCTCAATTGCCCCAAATTCTAAGCATAGTATCGCTTGACAACATCACAGTTCACGGGTAAAGGTAACTCCTAGCCATCCATGTTGGTAAGCACCAGGGCCCCTCCGGAAAAAACCCTTTTCACAACGAAAGGTCCTTCGTAGTTCGGGGCCCACTTCCCTCGATTATCTTTAACAGCGTGGGACATCTTTTTTAGCACAAGGTCCACCTCGTGGAACTTTCGCAAGTGCACCTTCTTGTCGAACGCATTCTCCATTCTTTGTTGATACAGGCGTCCATGGCTCATGGCTGTCAAGCGCTTACCTTCAATAAGGTTAAGTTGGTCGTAGCGTGTTTAAGCCCACTCTGATTCTTCTAAGCCTGATTATGCTAGTATCCTCTAGGAAGGGATCTCTACTTCAAATGGGAGTACTGCTTCTGTTCCATAAACCAAGGAATACGGTGTTGCCCCAGTAGAAGTTCGTATCGAAGTTCGGTATCCATGCAGGGCAAAAGGCAACATCTCATGCCAATCTTTGTAAGATACTGTCATCTTCTGAATAATTTTCTTAATATTCTTATTGGCTACTTCCACGGCTCCGTTCATCTTGGGTCGGTAGGGCGTGGAATTGTGATGCTGGATTTTGAAATCCGCACACATTTCCTGCATCATCTTGTTATTCAGATTGGTGCCATTGTTAGTAATGATCTGCCTAGGGAGTCCGTACCGACAAATCAGCTCCCTCTTTATGAATCTGACCACTACACCCCTCGTGACATTGGTGTAGGAAGCCGCTTCGACCCATTTGGTGAAATAATCTATTGCCACGAGAATGAAGCAATGACCATTCGAAGCCTTGGGTTCGATGGCCCCGATGACGTCTATCCCCCACATGGAAAAAGGCCAAGGGGCGGACATGACATTCAGAGGATGTGGCGGAGCATTGACATTGTCCGCGAACGCTTGACATTTATGGCATTTCCTTACATGGATGCAGCAGCAATCACTTTCCATGGTGAGCCAGTAATAACCTGCTCTCAGGATCTTCCTGGCCATAGCATGCCCATTGGCGTGCGTTCCAAACGAACCCTCCTGGACTTCCTCAATCATGTGGTTTGCCTCTTTGGCATCCATGCATCGCAGGAGAGTCATGTCATGGTTTCTTTTATATAGTATGCTCCCGCTCATGAAGAAACCGACCGCCAATCTCCTCAATGTCCTTTTATCATTGTCGGAAGCCCCTGGTGGGTATTCTTTGCTTTCAACGAATCGCTTGATATCGAAATGCCAAGGCTTACCATCCCATTCCTCTTCCACCTGACAACAATGCGCGGGTCTGCCACGACACCAGAACTCAATGTATGGTAGGTCCCCGTGCGGTGTTAGCTGGAACATGGACGCCAAAGTAGCAAGTGCATCCACCATTTGATTTTCCTCCCGGGGAACGTGATGGAAGGAGATCTCATCAAAGGAATCAGCCAACTCCTTGATATAGGCTTTGTAGGGTATCAACTTGGGGTCTCTAGTTTCCCATTCCCCTCTCAGCTGGTGAATCACCAGTGCTGAGTCCCCGTATACTTTAAGCAGTTTGACATTAGAGTCAATTGTTGCCTGGACGGCCAAGACACACGCTTCATAGTCAGCCATATTGTTGGTGTAGTCAAACCTCAGCCTGACTGTGAAAGGTATACATTGATTGTCTGGAGAGACCAATACTGCTCCAATGCCATGGCCTAGAACGTTAGATGCTCCGTCAAACCATACGATCCATTTGTCCCGGTCCTCGTCTAGTTTCTCCTCAAACAAGGCCATGATGTCCTCATCTGGGAATTTGGGATGCATGGGCTAATAGTCATTGAGAGGCTGCTGAGCCAAATAATCTGCTAAGGCGCTTCCTTTTATCGCCTTTTGGGTGACGTAAACTATATCAAACTCGGATAGTAAGACTTGCCACCGGGCGATCCGTCCTGTGAGAGCAAGCTTTTCAAAGATGTACTTAACCGGGTCCATCTTGGATATCAACCAGGTGGTATGGCTTAGCATGTATTGTCTTAGATGGTGGGATGCTCAGACTAAAGCACAACACATTCTTTCAAGCAGGGAGTAATTCATTTCACAGGCCGTGAACTTCTTACTCAAGTAGTAGACAGTGCGCTCTCTCTTCCCGGACTCATCATGTTGCCCCAGCATACATCCCATCGACTCGTCCAAAATCGTCATATACAAGATGAGAGGCCTTTCGGGTACCAGCGACATAAGCACAGGAGGGTTCATGAGACACTGTTTGATCCTTCCAAACGCCTCTTGACAATCCTCGTTCCAGTGGACGGTTTGGTTTTTGTGTAAGAGTTTGAACAACGGCTCACAAATATCAGTGAGTTGTGATATGAATCTGGAAATATAGTTCAAGCGTCCCAAGAAACCTCGGACCTGCCTCTTGGTACGGGGTTCCGGCATCTCAAGGATGGCCTTCACCTTTTCGAGGTCCACCTCTATCCCTTTCTGGCTCACGATGAAACCTAGCAATTTCCCAGATTTGACCCCGAAGGTGCACTTAGCGGGGTTTAACCTCAATTGATACTTCCTAAGCCTTTCGAACAACTTCCGCAGGTTGACAAGGTGTTCCTCCTCAGTCTTAGACTTGGAAATTATGTCGTCCACATAGACTTTGATTTCTCGGTGCATCATATCATGGAACAAAGCCACCATAGCCCGTTGATAAGTCGCCCGGCGTTCTTGAGTCCAAAGGACATCACCTTATAATAGAACGTCCCCCATAGGGTGACGAAGGTAGTCTTTTCCATATTCTCCGGCACCATTTTTATCTGATTGTAACCGGAGAACCCATCCATAAAGGAAAACAAAGCGAAATTGGCCGTATTATCCACGAGGATATCGATGTGCGGCAGAGGAAAATTTTCTTTAGGACTGGCTCGATTCAGGTCCCGATAATCCACACATATTCGCACTTTCCCATCCTTCTTAGGGATTGGTACAATGTTGGCATCACATTCTGGGTACCGAGCGACAACCAAAAAACCAGCGTCAAATTGTTTCTTTTCCTCTTCTTTTATTTTCAAGGATGTCTCGGGCTTCATCCTCCTCAGTTTTTGTTTTACCGGGGAACACTCAGGATTTAGAGGTAATCTGTGTTGTACGATATCAGAACTCAAACCGGGCATATCTTGGTACGACCAAGAAAAGATGTCTTGGTAGTCTTTTAGCAGGGCTGTCAATTCTTCACGGATGGGTGTGGTCATACCCGTGTCTATCTTTACTTCTTTTTTCCCACTGTCGGTTCCTAAGTCCACTAGTTTTGTCTCTTCTTGATGAGGCCCCATCTCTTGATCCTCATGGGCGACTATCCTCTCTAACTCCGGGGGAAGTCCCACATCCTCGTCCTCTTCATCCTCCGTCTGATTCGTTTCTTGCTCGAAATCGATGGTCGGGTCCCAGGTATTAGTACCTTCGAGGGACTCGTCGTCGGATCTGGCGTTTTAAACGTAAAGAAATAAACATGCAAATGAATGAGAATGGGTAGAGATGTAGGAATAGATGAAGAAAGAGCTTTGTATTATAAATTTAGGAACAAAAGACATAAAGCCTTAACAAAAGGAAACTCTAAAGCCTAAGCCCAACGGTAGAGTTTTAAAAGCCACAAAGGGTTACATTATGCTTGTCGCATAAATATCCGGGCGCTCCTCCCCTCACCAATTTCCTAGTTGGAAACCAGGAGGGCATGGTCGTACCAAATCCGATCCACTCGGAGAATCATCTTCGCATATCGCAACGACTTGGCCTTCGTGTCCTAGACCCACACTTATAAAGCTCCTACTGATGTGGCAAGGCGGGCTTCCTTCAACTTCTTGTCCCAATCGCGAGCCTTGACCTCCGCCCTTCCTTCCTGCAACGCTTTTCCTTATGTCCGCTTGTGTGGGTTTATAGCCTAACCCAAACTTCCCACGGTTTCCTCTGGCGCTTATCAGGCTGGTTCTGCCGCCGTTGTCCTTGCCTAAACCCATTCCGGGCTCGTAACCAATCCCCAACATCACTCGGGCCACCATTATTGCCGTATCGGACAGGCAAGGTTGCCCAGAGAAGGAATCTACAGAGGCAATGCTTACCACCTCAAAAGACTGGAAGGCTATTTCTAATGACTCCTCTGCGGCTTCCACATATGGCATAGAGGACGGGCAACTCACCAAGATGTCTTCCTCGCCCGATACGATAACCAAATGCCCCTCTACTACGAATTTCAATTTTTGGTGGAGTGTAGAGGGAACAACTCCCACCGAGTGGATCCACGGGCGCCCCAAAAGGCAGCTGTAAGCGGGGTTAATGTCCATTATTTGAAAGGTAGCCTGACAGGTATGGGGGCCTTGTCTGTACAGGGAGGTCGATCTCTCCCCTAACCTCTCGGCGGGTGCCATCTAAGGCACGGACTACCATGGAACTTGGCTTTAGATGGGAAGCATTAAACGGTAATTTCTCCAAAGTGCTTTTGGGCATTACGTTTAAACTGGAACCATTATCGATGAGCACCTTGGCTACGACGTGGTCCATGCACTTGACTGATACATGCAAAGCCCTGTTATGCCCTCTCCCCTCAGCAGGGATTTCTTCTTCGACGAAGGCGAGATAATTGTTGGCGGTGATATTATTGACGAGTCCCCCAAAGCCCTCTACAGAGATATCTTGAGCCACATGAGCCTCGTTCAAGACCTTTACTAGCAAAGCCCGATGAGGCTCAGAGCTCATGAGTAGTTCCAAAAGAGAGACCCTGGCCAGGGTTTTGTTGAGCTGCTCAATGACCTTGAACTCGCTCTGCTGAATAATACGGAGAAACTCACTTGCTTCCTCTAGAGACACTTCCTTCTTGCCACAACCATCCCTTTTCTCCGGAAGACCTTTCACTGGAATATCCTCGTTCGGAGTAGGGGTCGTTTTGTCATTTTCTTCCACCACCTTTGCCTTCCCCTTAACGTTTGCGGGTTGTGTCGGTAGGTCGGGAGGTGCAAACACACGACCGCTGCGGGTCACACCGCTCAGCCCCGTGATATTGGTTACCTTGGCCGACAATGAGCTGATGTCGGTGGCCTCTTCTTTCCTTTCACTCGGAGGTGTATACCTCCACGGGACTGCGTGGCTGTTTTGGTATGGGAAAGGAATAGGTTTAGCTGTTGAGGGGTATCGGGGCTTTTGTGAAGCTACGTCCTTGGTGAAATATATCACCAAAGGTTTAAGCCTTCCAAAACTTCTCTCATCTACGAACTGCATACATATATGCTGCTCTTCCCTCCCCTCATCACCGACTTCCAGTCGGCCTTGATCTATCATTCGTTGCAACAATTCGTCCACTGCTAAACATGTTTCCATGTCATGTAGCTCGCCGGGATGCAACAAACAAGAATCCTCTTCATGCCCACCGTGGGGAATTACACCTCCCTTTTGTAGGGCCTCATAGATATACCTCCTAGGGGTCACCATGTCCTTTAAAGGCTTAGACCTGCGCGGCCTATCCGACTCAATGGCGTTAACTGCTCCCCCACCATGATTGGCGAGCGGGTTTGTTTTTACGTTGGGCCGATCCTCTTGAAACGTCAGCCATCCGGCGTCTATCAAATGTTGGACCTTGTATTTAAGGGCTAGGCATTTTTCGGTGGAGTGACCCAGGGTTTTCCCATGGTACATGCAAGTTGCGTCATGATCATACCATTTTGGGAAAGGATGTTGGTAGATCTTCCCGAGAGTTATTACGGCCATTTGGTTGGCGATGAGGGACGGCAAGAGGTCTTCGTACGTCATTGGGATCGGGGTGAATTCTGGAATTGGCTTCGGGGGAAAGTTACTCATCGCGTTGGAACCGGCACCAAAGTGGGCATTGCCGGCCGGGCGAGTCGTGGTTGGAGCCGGAGCTTGGGGAGCCTCCCTCTGGATGGGGGCGGGCGCTCTAGGTTGTACGGGCGCTGAATTGGAGGAGTTCCCGGCGTGAGTTGAAAAGCTCGGATGATGTTGCGCGTACTGATGTGTACCATGAGAGGTCTGTAGGGGCTTGACCCATGCGGGTGCCGAAGTGATGGCATGGGTATCTCCTTCCTTCCTTTTTGCCCCAGTTGCTCCGATTCTCTTAGCATTGGCACTTGTGGAGGAAACGTAATCGAACTTCCCTCTTTTCAACCCTACTTCGATTCTTTCCCCAGCGAATACCAAGTCCGCGAAGCTGGAAGGCATGTAGCCTACCAACTTCTCATAGTAAAACACTGGCAAGGTGTCTACCATCATGGTAATCATCTCCCTTTTGACCATGGGAGGGGCCACTTGTGCTGCCAGGTCTCTCCACCATTGTGCATACTCTTTAAAGGTCTCACCTTCCTTCTTAAACATATTCTGTAGCTGAGTGCGATCGGGAGCCATATCGGAATTATATTGATATTGCCTTAGGAAAGCAGTAATCAGGTCCTTCCAAGTACGGATGCGGGAAGCTTCTAGATTAGTGTACCAAACAACCATGGCTCCAGCCAAGCTATCTTGGAAAAAGTGTATTAACAACTTTTCATCCCTAGAGTGCGCCCCTATCTTGCGACAATACATCTTGAGATGGTTCTTAGGACAAGTCATCCCTTTATACTTGTCGAAATCAGGCACTTTGAATTTTGGGGGGATGACAACATCCAGTACCAAGCAAAGATCTGTCATGTCTGCGAACGGATAGTCACCAAAGCCTTCAACAGCTCTCAATCTCTCCTCGAGGAGATCGAGTTTCCTTCTTTCTTCGGCCGCCGAAGGTGGTCCTTCTGTGGACAAGAATATTGGTTGTGCTGTGAGGTTGGGCTGAGGCAATGTGTTGGGCGCCGGACCCTCGACGGGGATCGGGGGGTAGAAATCGACATTCCCTTGGGCATACTCTCGATGATCTTCATGGACCTCGCCGGGTTGTCGAGGAGGCTCCCCTTCGAGGATGGGGGAAGAGACATGACCCACATCATCATGCATGACTGGCGGCGTGTAATTAGGTGGTAATCCATAAGGGTAAGCCACCCGGTTGTATCCCAAATGGGGGTTGTTGTTGTGCCCCAGTGTGCTCCTTTCTTGTCCTACTGCGTTTGGGGGAGGATGGTGCGGGGTAGCTAGGAGAGTTGGGTCTACTTCGGCAGCCGAACTAACAGCGGAAGCGGTGGCCACGTTTTTCTCCATGAGTTGTCTCATTCCTAACATGGCCTCCATCATGGAAGCCATTTGTTCTTTCAAAGCCGACATGTCGGCTTTCATCTGTTCCTGTGTCTCCTCTTGATCACCCATCGTTCTAGATTTGGATCTGGTGCGATATGGATGCCTTGGGGCGCGTTTAGTTATGGTGTATTTCCTAAAAAACCAAATGTGAGGAGTAGGTAAAGAATAATGAATGCATGCTAGAGATAAAATGCAGGAGTGATTTGATTTGCACTGACTTTTGGAGTAAAAACATGGGATAAACTCATTTTATTCAAAAAGTTATAACTAGTCAAGATCTGAGTGACAATACAAGTTTCCTAGCGGTTTCTAATTATATGGGCCATTAAATCTATCATGTGCTGACAATAGCTGAGAAGTCCGTGGATCTCTTCGGGGGCGGAGTAGGTGCCCGCCATCGCTTTGGCCTTGGCTAGCAATCGGGGAAGTTCTTGACTCCCGTTCAAGGTAAGAGCAAATCGGTCCATCCACATTGTTGCCTCTTGATGTAATGAGTCGATCACCCTTCCTCTAGCCTCCTTTTCCGCGTACACTTGGGCATACTCGTCCGCCACTCTATGCTCGTGGGTCGTGGCTAGATTTAGTTATTCTTGGTATTTGCTGATGATGGCTAACATGTTGGTCTCTGTCTCGCATAACCGCTGAGACAAGTTTCTTTTGGACCTTGAGCAAACCTTCAACTCATCTTTCAAGATCAAACTGTCCACTCGTGATTGGTCCCTTTCCTCTCTCTGGACCCTCGGAACTTGTTTCGGCCGTGCTCCTCCCTACGAGCCCTCTTGGTCTCTTGTTCCAAGGCTTTGGTGGTAGCTGTATTTATATCTCTCAGTTCGGCATTCTCCTTTTGGATCTTTAGAGCTGCTGATTTGAACATTTCTTTGACTGTTTGAGCTTGCTCGAGTTCTATCCTAAGGGCCTGCACCTCTTCATCTTCCTCCGGTGCCTCAACTTCCTCCCTTTTAGCGGTCTCAAACGTGGGAGCCAATCCAAACCTTGCACGTGGGCTCTCAACCACTTACGGTAGCCACCGATGGGCCTATTTTTACTGCCCCTGAGTTCCTTGTCCTTCTTTCGCACCACCTCCCATGCCTTGCAAACCTTCTGAAGTGTCTCCACGTTGGTCTTATTGAAACCTCGTGAAATGACAGGCGTGATCTCTTCCTCTAATGGTGCCCCTCTCATAGGGTAGCCAAGTTGCCTTATAGCAAGAACGGGATTGTAACTGATGCAACCCCTCGTCCCCATCAAGGGAACATTCAGAAATCCTCTGCACAAAATAAGAACTCTGATTCTTCCTTCTTTTCATCGAGGGAACCAGTTGATAGATGCTCCTTCTTTTTTTGCTAAGAGTTGGTCCCAATTTGCGCCTCCTTTCTCTGTGCATGAACGGTGACTTTCTAGTGGGCAAACATGCCTTACCTCTTGATGAAAAAGGTGCGAAACCAACCATACATAAAGAGCTGGAGTACAACAAACAATCCTCGTACTGCTCTTCTCACACCTTCGATCGAAGGTGTCATATAGGTCAGCTAGCATAGCGACAACCGGGTTTTCCTTGTGGTCATGATAGGCGAGAAAAGCGTTGATCGCTGCTAGGTCCACCAACCCATCCACATTCGGAAAGAGGACTCCTCCGAAGATCAATAGTGCGAGAATGTCTATGAACGGGGCCCATTCACCTTTACCTGCCAAGATTCTTGCTTTTGCCTCCAAATATTTTCTCGGTATTCCAACCACCCCATTTTCGACTTGCTTTCTGTGGTCTAATTCCTGCGCCGAGATTTGGACTATCTTAGAAATTCTAGCTAATGAGGGATAGAACCCTGAGAAGAGGTATGGTCTCCTTCCCCCTAGAGGGCATCCTAGGATCTCTTCAAATTCTTCTATCATGGGTGATAGCTGGAAGTCCCCGAAGGTGAAGCACCTCAATGACTGATCGTAATACTGGGCGAGGGAGGCAATGGCCTCTGTGGAGACTTCTACCATGGCTAGGTCCCAGATTTTACCGTAAGCTTTGCGAAAAGCTTGCCGCTGGAGCTGACCCATCAACTACCCTAACTCTTTTAGACTGGTGATCCTTAGGCTCTTGACCTTGACTTGATAGAACCTCTTTTTAAGCGAAGGCATTTGAATTGATCCCATGTTTTACTAAAGTGAAACAAAATCGGTGCGAATCAAAACCCCGACATCTATCATGGGTGGAATGGATTAATGCATGAAGAAATGCATATGATACAGATGCAATTTATGAATACGGGAGCCCGGGAAATTGTCTCCTTCTTAGATACAACGTCTTGGGGTAGCATAGTGCCCGACGCATGTATTTAAGAAGGTGACACGGACCATCCGTTGGTTTTCCAAAGAGAAGGGATCAAGACAGAACCCATGCATGATGCATATGCAAAAGGCACAACACGAGGATGTACATAGTACGACAATATTCACAAACAAATATAATCAAAGGGGTACACGACATTTGACTACATGCATGGCAGTGTGAAAAAATGGCACGCAGCGTGTTTGCTTCGTACCCCTATTTTAGGGACCTACATGGGAGGGAGCTAAAAGGGCTTTTAGTGATATTTCCCAAGGTGGTCATATCTCACTTGATGGTCTCTAGAGGTATCATCCCCTTCGAAGAACATATTGCAGCAGTATGGACTACTAGCAACAATATGTTATCAAAGAGAAAAACTCTAGATGAGGGTTCACTGTAATCAAGCAAGTCGGAGATCTAGCATGATCACAGATTCACCTCCACTCCTTATGTTCCCACGAGCCCGGGTATAGGGCCCTTTTTCAACTCACCGTATGTGCAAATAGTGTTGGTGTTTTGTGTGCATCAAATGAATAAATATTTACCTCATGCATACATTTTTAAAATGCACTAAAAGCATCAAAGAGTTATATATACAAGAACATAAGAAAAATAAAGGGAAACCAACAAAGAAGAAAGTCATGATAAAACATTGCACAAGATTAAATGGCCTAACTCTCTAAAAGCAGTCCCCAGCGGAGTCGCCAACTGTCACAACCTACCCTTCGGCAGGAGGGCGACACGAGACTCACGGGTGCGTATTCCAAGAAAGGAATACGCGTGGAGTCGCCACCAACGTTTATTTGAGTAAAACGTCGGAAAAACTGAAAAAGACGTGGTCTACAAACTTTAAGTGAAAGGTTCGGGAGTTGTATTTACGCACGAGGAAGGTATTAGCACCCCATACGTCCGTCACAAGAGACGGCAGCCTTTAATCAAATGTGCAAATATGACTTTATGTTATCTTCTCTATTTTCACGTTCTTATGTCTTTTTATGCCTTTTATTTTTTATTTTTTGTGGTCGACGAGGGTGTTTCCCTTGCTCCTACGTATTCCTCAATTGTGATAAGGAAATCAGACCTATGTAGTTCTTTGAGAACAAAGCATTTGGTTAAATTTATTTTTTTATCCTTTTTTTTTGCAAGATATGTTTTTATTGAATGAAAGGTCATTTAAGGCATTGGACCATTAAATAATCTTTCGATTTTTTTTTGGAAAGAGAGAAAACATTAAGGCATTGGACCATTAATGATCTCTTTATTTTTGAAAGAGGTAATAAAGTTACATGTTGATTTTAGGCCTTTAGAAATCCATGTTTAACCAATAAAAGCGGACAAGACCATTTCAAGGCGTTGGGCCTTAAAAATGGCTTTTTAGGTGATGACAAAAGTTTGATTTATGAATTGATTTTAGCCTTAGTCTCACTTTGGTTATTAGTCGATTCGATTAAGAAAGGGAAATTCTAAAGAAAACGTCCAATTGATTTTTTTGATTTATTTTACTAAAAGATATTTTTGATTATTATATTATTATTTTGCCTCTTTTTTGGTTTAAAACGTGGTTACGGCATGACCGAACGGTCGGAATTCATTTTAACAGAAATTAAAGGATGTTACAATACGAATGATCGGTGGAAATTTATTTTATTTTTGATTAGGCGAGAAAATGACTTAAATAAAAGACTAAAGCACGTCAAAAGGGGCTACGAAAAGTAAATGAAATGGAAATAAAAGAACGCGAAACAAATGAGGACCACTAAGGATACATAGAATGAATTGAAAAGTTCGATTTCAGGAACTTACCGGTTGAAGACTGAAGAATGATGAAGAACGACAAAGAACGGTTGAAATTTTCGTGAAATCACCCACGGAAACGTCACGGAAGCATTATGGAAGCGCCTCGGCTTTGATTTTCTTCACGGAAACAATTTTTCTCACTAATTTTAAGTGAATCTCAGATACCAGGAGGGTTGAACATTTTTGTTCTTCCCTCCTTTCCCTATTTATAGGAAAAGGAAGGAGAAGCTTGCCACCCAGCTTGCCGAGGAGAGCTAGGTTGCTTCCTCCAAAAGGCACCGCCTTCTGGAGAACTTCCTTGAAGGCCCAAGTGGGCTTGGTTGCTATTTGCACCCCCTGTTTACTAAATACACCCCTTGCCTTTTTTTGCTGATTCTTTTTCCGTAATGTTACGGAAACTTACGAATTACGTAACGATACTTGTTTTCTTTCCGTAATGTTACGGAACCTTACGGATTACGTAATCATCCCTTTTTTGCCTTCCGGAATGTTACGAAAATTTACGGATTGCGCACTAACACTTCCTTTTGACTTTCGGCATGTCACGGAACTTCACGGATTGTGCAACAATGTTTTCTTTTGACTTTCGGCATGTCACGGAACTTCATGAATTGCCTAACGATGGGTGCCAAGTACCTCGAAGTGGTCAAATGAGGGTTGCATCCCAACAACGGATGGTCCCCGGACGAAATTAGGGTATGACAATAGCTAATTTAAAGGCAATCCAATTGCATTAGGGGACCCAACATCTAGAGGCCTGCATGAGAATTGGTCATCAAGCTTACAATGTTGAGATTTTATCAAGCTTAGTTATGCCTCACTTAACCACTAAGGCATTTTAGTTATGTTTACAATGTTGAGATTTTATTTTATTTCTTCTTTTATTTTCTATCAAGTGCATGAAAACTGATTGGTATAAACCATTTTTGAATTGAATAGACATGGGACTTTTGTTGGGTTTTAACATTGAAGCATGAGAATTGTCTCTGCTGGGGTTTTTCCTTGAATCACTTGATCTTATCAAGAATTGCTCGATTCTTGTGGCGATCCTCAAGTCTTATCAAACATTATTGTTTGTGGTGCCTATCTTGTTCTTCCTTTCACATTTTCTATTTCCTTGTTTAATTTCTACATTGCTAATTCTGAAATTTTGTCTGAAATTCTTATTTGCATATCTCTTGTTTTACTTAACCCATTTCAGTGTTTTTTGTGCCTAAAATGTGTTTCAGAATGTCCTCTTTCACCTCATTTTGGAACCGTTCCAATCCTAGTTCTATAGGCTGAGAAATGTATAAAAGTTAACGATACATTTCTGGCTCAATTGGTGTGTGAATCCCATCCTAGAATTGATCCCAATTGAAGCAAGACAAGGGGGATTCACATCATGTTATTAGTTGGTCCCACTAGGCTCTTAAATCCCTTCGTTCCTATTTATAAGATCCAAAATTGAAATGATATTTGTTCCTTTTCATAAGACCCAATCTATAATGTTTCTTGCATTAATTATTTTTAGACTAGAAATACCCCTCATTAAATCAAAGAGAGAATGTATTGACAAACAATTAGAAGATAAAGAGTATTAATCACAAGGATAATTTTGGAAAAGTTATAAATTTAAGACAAATTTATTGCTATCAACTAAATTAACCATTTTTCTTAATATCAATCAATTAGGTATTTGGATCCTATATGTAGGAACTGAGGTAGTAATTAAATAAAACACTACTAGTATATTTACTTTATCTTTGGTAACTGTTAGGGATTTTTCTTATGGTCAAGTGAAACCACAAGTTTTGAAAGAGTAATAGGACTTTCGCCCAAGTCGTGTCTCAAAGGACTAGTATTTATCCATGCAATTTGACTTAAAAGACTAAGGTTTTGTAAGAGTATTTTCTCAAAGATTTTTTTTGAATATTTAAAGGATAATGAAGAGTAAATAAATAAAGAAAGAAAGAAGAACTATAAGAACAAGAGTAATGTTAAATGGAATAGCACAAAATGAATGCAGTATTGTTGTGAGAATCGAGAGGTTTGAATAGTCAAGGTTAGACTTGGTTTTCCCTTCTTTCAATATAAAAAACACAATTAATTTAGTTATTCGTGCAATTTATTTCCAATTCACAAATATATTTTAACCCTAATGTCTTAGGTGGAAGAGCCTAAATTATTTAGATTAGTTCCCAATGTCTTGGCAAATTAATCTAGATAACCAACATTATCGATTAAGAATTAACAAAGCCTAATTAGTATTGACCTATTTCTAGTGACAATCTCAATTAACTACTTTTCTCAATTTCAAGAACCAAAAGAGTGTTTTCTAATTAAGCTAATGGTTCCTATGATCGAGCAATAGGCGATCAGTCTAGAACAAGCATTAAGAATTGATGAAGAATAATAAAAGCATAAACAATTGTATTAAAAGGAGAACTACATGAGATTAGGTTTAGCCATTTTCCAACCTCGCCAGATGAGAAGATTAAATGCTCATAATGTGAGTACAATTGCTCCTAGAAATCATACAAATGAATTCAATCTAAAAGCCTAGAAAATGATTCGCTCTCTCTCTCACAGAACTATTGTTTTGATTCATGCCAAGATGTTTCTTCATTCGTGCACGGGGTTTTTATAAACTGCTACAGGCTTGGGCCTGGCATGACCTCCTTGCTTAAGTGTGGGTAATTAATGGCTCACTTAGGTGAGGCCTTTTGATCCTTAATGGCCTGGCTATTGTCTCCCTTTTCTTAAGCACACAGAATGTTGCGCTTGAGCAAGGTCTTCGTATCATTGATGGATTTGTGTCTCTCACTAAAGTTCCTTAAGACTTAGGCTTAAGTGAGAACTTCCAGTGGCTTCAAGTGTGTTCTCTGACTTAGCTCACTTAAGCACATAATAGGACACACTTAAGCAAACTAGGCTTCATCAATCAACTTGTAAGTCCTCTCGCTTAAGTACCTAGGGAGATTCGCTTGAGTGAGGCATGTTAGTGGCTTCTCTAAATCAACCTGTCTTGGCTGGTTTAAGCGTATAACAAGCAACGCTTAAGGGATCAAATCCCCACTTATAATTTCTGACTTAATTCCTGCAAAACTCCATAAAAACATAAGAAATACTAACAATTTAACAACCTAAGGTATCTATGTGTAATTTCTTATTTTATCCTAACTTTAAGTCAAAACAAGACTCAATGTATAAAAGAATACTAGATAATTGCCTCAAATCATGTGTAGAATTAAAGAATATTTGGCAATTATCAGAAACCTAATTTAATCAATAGAAGTTAATATAATAAATATATATTATAAGCTGATATATGTTTCTCTTAAATTACAAATAATATGAATATACATTAATGGAAAATTTAAAACTTCTAATAGTTTTAAAACTAACCTAATATATTTCTCCTAGAACATGAAAGCATCTCTAAAATATCCTTTATAATTAAGTATAGTATCCTAAGACAAATATTTGTCCCTTGAGCTACTAGATATGGTTCCCTTCCCAAGGTTAAATTTGTAGGATGTTATAAAGACTGATTCTTAAGGATAATTTACCTTTAAGCATTTACACCATAAGGCTTAATGCTTAGAGGGTTATTCACTATACGACCAAGATTGTTTCAATGAGACTGATTAATATTGATAAAAAAAAATATTGAACTAACCACAATGTAACAATTGAACCTCTAATATTGGACCTGAGACCTTAGGTCCAATCAAATTCTATAAATAAGGATGATTCCCTTTTATCACCGATCACACACACTCTAAAATTCCATGACGGCTGGAGTGCTTTGGCTTTGGGATCCGGGATCCATAATATAATTTTATATATTTGTGTTCCACAAATGCATACTAAATGGTTTGTCATTAATTCCATTTCAGCTTTATGCAATGTTGTAGACCTGTTATCTAAAGTTTCTAAAATCCCAATATCGAAAAAAAATAGTTTCTAAAATCCAAAAATTTCAAATAACTAATAATTATACTGTTATTCTTTTCAATACAATGAAACAATACGTCTCCTTAATTTGAGTACGAGACTAGACAACTTAAATTTTTCTTGCTGAAAAATGTTAAAATGAAGAGCATCACTTCCAGATCATTAATTTGTCGATATGCAAATATTAGTCGATATGAAATCAATCGGAGGTTCCCAATTAACGCGTTTAAATTTTATGTACATATATAATATAATTAATTTCCAGTCTTCATTTTTGTGGTGGCAGGTGATATTGTGTAGCTGGACGAGTGGACCGTATGTGGGATCTAGGCAATTGTATAATTCCTATTATAAGAAATTCTCCTTCATTTACTTATTCAATTGTTTTTGGTAATACACGAATACTTTAAAGTTCAAAAGTCAGAACACGCAAATTGATGGAAACTAAAGAATGACTAAAATGTTCCTTTTATATTGATGAAAAGAATCTATCTAATTCTTGAAGCCAACCCTCCCCTCTCTCTCTCAAACATATTCATATGTATTTTCATTCCCTAATTCACATCACACCCACACACATATATAATAGCCGTCTAGAATTGGCACTATATATAGTCTAGGATTATCATCTTTCATTCATGCCATTTCTTGGGTCAGTACTATAGCATGCAATTTAATATCCTTCCGTTGTTATATTTGTCCATCCATTTTTGTATAAAAACCCACCACTTATAATAGCGTAAATGATTTCATGTTTGGATTATAATTTTCAGAAGTTAATAGTTATAAGTTTTACATTCCAAACATGATTTTTCTATTTTTAACGTGTTTCCAAACATATCATTAGTATTTTTGTGATCATCGATCATAATCAAGAATAGCCATCAATATCCCATATCATCATATTCATTATCATATATAAGATAATACACCATGCATTCAAGAAATAATTGGGGAGGGTCCTTTGAGATGAGCTCAAGTGGTGAAGAGGTTTCAGGGTACGAGGCTAATAACAACCACAACAAAGAGTGGGATAGGGCAGCACTACTTGAGAGGTACCATCCACAAAGCCAAGATTTGGATGAAACTCTACAAAGCTGGGTTTTGGGGAGGGGTGAGAAGAGTAAGAAGACCAAGTATGTGGACTTTGGGTGCATAATGATCAGCCACAAGGCATTGAAGTGGCTTTTTGGTTCCATTTTCTTGGCTTTCATTGTCATTGGTCTCCCCATCATCATCGTCAAGTCCTTGCCCAAGCACCATTCTCCACCTACACCACCGGATAATTACACCCTTGCCCTCCACAAAGCACTCCTCTTCTTCAATGCTCAAAAATGTATGTTCTACACATCTCATCATCTGCTGTATATATAATATCCCATTTCATATGCAATTCTTTCTCATATATACAATATTTTTTTTTTCACAATACAAGAAAAACTAACATTAGTGAAAATATTTTTTATTTAAAAAAACAATAATCACTAAATTTTTTTATGGCGTATGTTTGTATATTAACGATATAAAAAGTAATTTTTGTCACTAAATTTAGTTGCTTATATATTAATTAAATTTTTATAGTGTGATCATTTGGTATATTTAATTATTATATCACTTTTTATTAGTTCTATTTGGTTTAGACAATTGATATATACAAAAAAAAGTAAATAAAAAATTGACAATATATAGAAGATAATACACTTATATAGTCTGTATTTTTTTTCTCCGTAAATGATATAACATTATGTTGTATATATTAATTTAGTCCATATTTAGTTGTTTATAACAAAACTAATCACATTTCTTCATGCAGTCATACCCGTACATATTCACACGGGTGCATTTGAACGTGGCTATCATATATAATTGATGGTGAAATATGACTTTTTATTTAATTATATCACATGTTAAGAAAAATAATATTTTTGCTATATACCTATATAAAAAATGTGATAAAAGAAGAACTAGTAAGTAAAATAAAGTAAATGTCAACATATAATGCTACTCTTCTCAATAATTATTTATGATAATTGAAAGGGATAAACCCTTGTAGTTTACTAATAATGGACTGAAGCTGTTTTGTTTAAGCTTTGCTCTGGTACGTCAACTTCTTCTAAGAGCTGCAAGTTCATTAAATATAACTACGTGTTGAACTGTTGATTATAAGTGTATGTTTAGATTTGTTTATTTTTTAAAACAATTGTTTAAAAAACTCACTAAAAAGTTAAAAATAAACGATAAATTCTTGGAAAAAAATGTTTTTAACTAGCACCATCATATTTTGTTATTATTGTCAAAGACCAGCTTTCAAGCGTCTTTTCACTACATTAATTAGT
This sequence comes from Glycine soja, assembly GCF_004193775.1. Classification (NCBI taxonomy): domain Eukaryota; kingdom Viridiplantae; phylum Streptophyta; class Magnoliopsida; order Fabales; family Fabaceae; genus Glycine; species Glycine soja. Next base: position 20,990,069 of record NC_041021.1, read on the forward strand.
TGCTTTTGATTTTTTTTTCTTTTTTTGAATTAAAAGTGGTCCTCTGATCTAGTTTTTTACTGATTCAAAAATATTATATCAATGGACGGCTTTTTTGTTTTTTGGGCGCAAATGTATGTCGCCATTATTTGACCGCAAATGTATGTCGCCATTATTTGACCGCTTCCATTGATTTGGTAAGGTAATTGCCAAACAACCTAAGACCCAATGATCGCGACCACTTATATTATATACATTTTACTCTAGCTAAAATATTTTACATTGTTATGGTACAATTCTAAATTTAATTTTAAATGTTTGATAATTGATTCATTTTTTAATAATTATATAGGTTATGTTTAAAGTTTAATGTACTTAGTTCCTTATGGATAATATAATTGTTTTTTTTTATGGTTTTTAATATATCATAATTTGATTGAATTGTTTTATAAGTATTTGATTGAATAACTTATATAATAATTTTTTTTGTTACAAAATAACATGTTCTAGAAAAATGAATGACTCAGTCCAAGAAACAAAATGAAAAAGTAGATTGGGGCATCTCGAGATGAAAAACTGACAACCTTAAACTGATTTATTATGTATGTACATATAATTAATATTAATATTAATATTAATAATTTATTTCCCCATCAACAGCTAAGATTTAATATTTTTTTGAAGGGAGTTGCTTGCTTTAAAAAAGTCAGATAACATAAGATCATAAGATGCTAATATATGGTGTGTTTTCACATTTACCTAATCAAATTTGAATGAAAAAATTCTTATTATAAAAGGTTTTCTTTCACTTGACATATATGTTTTTGGGTTATTATAATTTAGCTTACTTAAGAATGCTCCCCCCCCCCCCCCCCCCCCCCCCACGCCTGCTACATATAGACTCAAATTTGATCACGGAACCTTTTATAAGCTCTATTTATAAATTTTTGTTATGCTATTACAAAGTATTTGATTGTGATGTTAAATTATATATCCTATAAATATTACATATAAGGTGTGTTTCATTGATAATCCAGCCCTCTAATCAGATCAATTCCTATATATCCAATATACATTTTATGTTTGGAAGGCTATCTATTCAACTATTTTTTTATGAGATGAGGATCTGTTTGTTTTTCTTAAAATAATGATGGGTATTTTAATATTAATATTATTTTTTTAAAAATTTTATGGGCTAAAACCTAGCAAAACAAATTAACTAATGACCAGTCATTGAAAGGAAAGTGATAATATACGCTTATTCGGTATGTTTGGTTTAGAAGGAAAAGAAATGGAGGGGAGGAGGGGAAAAAAGAAGAGTTTCTTTATTATTATTATTATTATTATTAGAATTGGAATCAAAGCCTAAAATATTTTCCCTTTAGTTTTGCTTCCTGCTCAATATTTAACAAAATTTAGAGGGAAGCATACCAAAATTGTCAGGCCCCACCTAATATTTGTGAATGAAAGAAATTATCATGTTTTCATATCCTGGGCAGGACCATTTCACGTGCATGACATATCGGCGAACAGGATTTATATAAAAACCACACTATAATTTTCATCTCTTAATTTTTCACCTTATTTTTAAGGGTGTAGCATACCTAATAATCCTTACATAGTTACATTTACAATCACCCTTCACTCCCACAAACTTTTAGTTTCAAGTTCCAACTTTTGTTTTTATACAAACTTTTTTTTTTTATGAAAGTTAAGTTTAAATTAATTTTTTTTATTTTCCCTGAAAATTTAACTAAGTAAATAAAACAAATGTTAATCAGTTTCTTTAGGACTCTAGTTATGAAACTAAAAATAATTTTTTTATTAGAATGCGTAAAATTAAACGATTTATAATTCTTTTTTAATAATTTTTTATAATTTTTATAATAAATATTTTTATTTTAATTTCTTAGCTAGTGTCTCTGAGACACAAGACCTTAAATTAAGAGAAAGTTATTCATTCTTATAGACCTTTTTATTGACAAACTGAATTATATATGCTTTCTCGTTCATAATCAACTGATCAATACAAGATGGAGCAAAGCTTAAAACTTGGAGACTAGAATAACTCGGAGGCGCTTTTGCTTTCTAATGATCCCACATTCAGAGCTATAAGATGTTGAACCAAATTAAACTATCAACTACCCCTATATAGTCCATTTTTTGAAATCCACATTTTCCAGCCCACATTCATCCTTATAGACCTTATTAGTAGTTATTATAATAACCAAGTTCTGATTTGAATGATCTAATATATTATTAATTGTGGTGGTGAAGCTGGGAGATTGCCTAAGAGCAATGGCATTCCATGGAGAGGGAACTCAGGGTTAAATGATGGAAACGACACTACTGATGTGAAAGGAGGCTTGGTTGGAGGTTACTATGATGCTGGGGACAACACAAAGTTTCACTTTCCCATGGCTTTTGCCATGACAATGTTAAGCTGGAGTGTGCTTGAGTATAAGCAAAAGTATATGGCTATTAATGAGTATGCACATACTCGAGAACTCATCAAGTGGGGTACTGATTACTTGCTCTTGACCTTCAACAATTCTGCCACCAAAATTGACAAAATTTATGGCCAGGTATATAATAATTAATAGCACTAACTCTTCTTCTCCACACTCCACTTCTCTTTCTTCATTTTTCTCCATATTCTCTTCATCAAGTAGGTATAGATGAAGTAGTGAAGAGTATGGGCTATAAAATTGATGTGTGTGTTTAGGAAATGTAGCTATCTGGATGGAATCAATGGCTAATCATTAAGTACCATGGAGAAGGCATAAATTTTCAATTTAAAACAGTGTTCATGAAGTCTAGTTTTCAACTTACTCCCACATAGCGTAGTTTAGGACTAAATGGGTGAACGTTCGATGTGGGCTTTTATACAAATCTCCCTCACCATTAAGACCAGCATAAATTTTTGGTCGCTTCAAATTTCTCTATTTCTTTTGTGCTCAACAAATGTTTTCTTATTTGTCCTACTTTAGCAAAACATGAAAACAAAGGGTAGGAAGAGAAAGCATATTTGATATCACAATGAACACAAATTTGGATGCTGAAAGGAATAGAATCTGCATTTCATGTTAGGTTGGCGGGAGTCTAAATGGTTCCACCACACCAGATGATCACTACTGTTGGCAAAGGCCAGAAGACATGGAGTATCAACGTCGCACCATATCCATACATCAAGGTGCTGATCTTGCAGGGGAAATGGCTGCAGCATTAGCATCAGCCTCTATAGTTTTCCAAGATGATGTTGCCTACTCCAAAAAACTCATCAAGGGTGCTCAAACCGTGTTCAACTTCGCGAGAGATAGCGGTAAGAGGAAGCCGTATAGTCGCGGGGAGCCTTACATTGAACCCTTCTATAACTCCTCTGGCTACTATGATGAGTACATGTGGGGTGCTGCTTGGTTGTACTATGCCACTGGAAATAGTACTTACATTTCCTTGGCCACCAATCCATCCATATTCAAGAATTCCAAGGCATATTTCTTGACTCCTGATTTTAGTGTTTTGAGCTGGGATAACAAGTTACCGGCTGCGATGTTGTTGCTGACACGGTTCAGAATGTTTTTGAATCCGGGATACCCGTATGAGGACATGCTGAAGATGTACCACAATGTCACTAGTCTTACCATGTGCTCTTATCTTCATCATTACAAAGTCTTTAACAGGACCAGAGGTAATTAACCCAGACATGTGTTTTATTGCTTATTCAATTAATCTCTTAACTTTCAATATGATGAGGTGCATGAAATTTGCAGGGGGATTAATCCAATTGAACCATGGACAACCTCAGTCTCTCCAATATGCAGCTAATGCTGCTTTCATGGCATCACTTTTTGCTGATTATATGCTAGAGATTGATGTCCCTGGATGGCAATGCGGTTCTACTTATTTCCCAATATCAGCTCTGAAGGCATTCGCAACCTCTCAGGTACCTTCTCCATTCAATTCCATTTTCATGCATTTTACTTTGCTTTGTTAGAATGAATGTACTCCAAGGGACTATTTGGTTTCAAAAGAAAACAAGTCTTTGCTTTGACAATAATTACATAGATACTAGCTACATTATTTTCACCTAGTTTCCTATACAAATTATTTGGAAATAAAGGAAAAATAAGGTGACATTTTTTTTTCAAACCAAAGAGAAAGAATGATCCTGGTTGAACATCCCAAGCCTTTTTATTCTGTTTCAGCCTCTAACTTTCATATTAATTGTAAATAATTAACAGTGTGTTTTTATTTTCTAATGGAACAGATTGAGTACATCTTGGGTAAAAATCCCATGAAAATGAGCTACATAGTGGGGTTTGGAAACAAATTTCCTAAGCATGTTCATCATCGAGGAGCATCCATACCAAATGATCACAAACATCGCTCATGCACCGGGGGTTGGAAGTGGCGTGACACTCCTAACCCGAATCCTAACACGATCACAGGAGCAATGGTTGGAGGACCAGACCGTTTTGACCAATTCCGTGACTCGAGAAAGAATTACAACTTCACTGAGCCAACCCTAGCCGGAAATGCAGGACTAGTTGCTGCATTAATTTCCTTAACAAGTACCACAGGCAGTGGCATTGACAGGAACACCATTTTCTCAGCCATTCCACCACTTGGGCCACAAAATCCTCCTCCACCACCACCTTGGAAACCAATCAAAACATAAAATTACTTCAAACCAACCAAAGCCTCTCTGTATTGAATTCTTATTTTGCTATAGTGGTCTTGACACTTTCAAATTTCAATTTACTACTCATGCATGTATGTTTATAAATGACTGAGTCACTTGTATCCTCTTAAATATTATGTTCTATTAGTATTATTATAACCTTTTCCTTTGCAAAACCGTAATTTGGTTAGTCCTGTGAAGGCATATTGAAAAGAATAAAGCTTTATATAGAAGTAGATACCATAAAAATTGATAAAACTACCATGCCAAATTGCAAATTTTAATCACATGCAGCATCCAAGTTTTAATTAACCAATCTTCCAATTCACTTTGCAAAAGCAATTGGCATCCTTTTATAATATCGGTAGCATCCATGACAATCAAGAAAAAGAGAAAAAAGAAAGATAGAACTAACTTTACATCCTTGCTACTCTTTGCTCCCACTCCATTATTATATTTATACATTTGGCGTCTGCACTATTACATTACTCAAGTTTGTAGGCATAGAGCACAAGGCAAGACTCAGAGGGAGCATAACTCAGGGTTGAATAATAGCCACTGGCACAACTACCATTATCACTGTCACAACCCTCATTAACTCTCTCTTCCTTTTCACTCTCAACCTCCACAGGCCCTGCCTTGAAAATGAACAGACCAGGCCCTGAGCCAGGCACACTAAACAACCAGTCATGCACATCCCAAAACACTTGCACAGGTTGCTTGTTGACCATAACTGTTTGATTCCCCCTAAAATTCCACTGCAAGTTCTTCACATGAATCAACACAATCCCATCAATGCTGATCCACATCTCAGGCTCCTTGTTCCCAAATGTTGAGCTCTCCACCACAATGTCATTCTCTTTTCTCTTCTCATCAAACCTGGCCTTTGTTGCAAAACTTTTCTTGGCAAACACGCTTTCTCTCTTCACCAATAGCAGTGCCTCAACAATGCTTGGCCTCATCTTCATTCTCTTATAGGCCTTCTTCTTCTGATCCCCCAGCAACAACACAACCTCTTCGTCTGACACCATTGCCAAGTAGTAATCGCTACCCGGCTCGGGGCTGCTGCCGACAAATCTAGCCGACCGGAGGTCCCAATAGACTTCCACCTGGTGGCCATCAACCTCGAATGATTTGTACCCTTTTTTGTTCCAAAAATACCATGGCTTAACCTGTATCTTGCAAGTGTAACTGAAGTCTCCTCTTGTGCTATCAACCTTGAGGTTTAATGTGTGGTTCATGAGATTTTTGCACCACAACACTGACACATGTCTCGAATACCCCGCAACATTGGCTTGGTAGATGAATGTCACAGTGCTTTGAGAACTTTTGCTAGGAAAAGGCAATAGCTCCTCTGATACTCTCTCCACTAAAGATGATCCTTGGATCGAGTTCGACACTGGTTGTGATTTAAAGGTAAGCTGGAAAGGCATAATGCATGATTCCTAGGGGATTCAAATTTCAAACCCCTTTTTGGCATCAAACAATAAAAGAAGTTATATAAAATGATTCAATTTCTAATTTCCCTTTTTGTGTGTTCTGAAGCTAAATTTTTTTGTTGGTCTATCCTCCTTGAGGGGATGGATTATCAATTATGGAAAGACTGGACCTCACCTTGTAAGGTTCAATATATTGAAAGGAATTAATTGGAGATACCCATTGATGAAGATTTGAAAAATTTGAGGAGGAATTCATTCAACATTAACAACTATGCAGAACAATCAGAGATATTGGGTGACAAGAAAGTTGAAATATTTGATAGCTAGATGTGCCTGCAATGGTGTTGGTGATTTGAGAAGAAATTCATTTGCCAGAATTTCTTGGCAAAGAAAAAGTTATTGACATGAAAGTTTGTTTTTTCTTTGGAGAAAAAGTCTCCATCAAGATGCTAGAAATAGAGATGTAACCGAAAGAGAAGGAGGGGAAATAACCTCTTTATAAGTCTCAACAGTTCTTTTACCCAATATATGGAACCTTTGCCAACTGTTGTTATAGGTAGAGAAAAAATAGGACGTTTAGTTATGATCACGCTCATGATACAACAAGTACATTTGTCTTTTTGATAAAATGATATTACAAATACATTTTACATATATGATAGAAAATAAACACCATAATTGAATATGTAAAGCAATTTTGCACTGTAGAAAAATTCACTTATAAGTTTGTTGACCATAAAATTACGTTAAGGTGACTTTGGATTAGATGACAGTGTACAAATATTTTACTCATGATATAACATATACCTTTGTCTTTTTTATAAAATGATTTTACATATACATTTTACATGTATAATAGAAAATAAACATCATTCTGGAATATGTAAAATGTAAAAAAAAAAATACACAATATATCATAAATTTGTTAACTGCAAAAATCACATTAAGGATAATTTTGGACTGGATGACCATGCACAAATATTTTACTCTAATTGTGCATAATAATTAGCCATGATAAAGTAAGGACTAAAATCAAACTTCGAATTTTATAGGGGTGAAAACCAAACTTTGAATTTTAGTGAGACTAAAATCAAACTTATGAATATTATATGGACTAAAATCAAAATTTTACAGGGACTAAAACTACAATTTGAAAATTTTCTATGAATGAAAAAATAAATTGCCATGTGACAACATTATAGATGCCACATGACAATCATATGAATTCTACGTACATCATCAAAATGCCCATTTGTATAGTGCTAACATGACATCACCACCGGTTGTTTTGACAGAATTAGTAAATGACATTTAACCAGACACATTCTTAAAATAAAGGACCCAATTTTGACAATTTTAAAAGGAAATTTTGTATATTTAAAGAGACTAAAAGTATGTTTATCCTTTTATCCAATTAAGACCCTATATATTCAATTAATGAGTTAATTAGTGTCTAATTATTCTATGCAATCAGTTAAGACATCCATGTATATTCAATTGATAATTAACTTATACAATTAACACAGCATATATAATAAAATTGCGTATATTCTTAAATATGATTAGAAATTGAATCCTAAATAAGGTCATCTTTAACGTCATTGCTTACAAGGATTCTTCAATGTTGCTTAACAAAATTTACTATTGGAGCACAAAACTTGACATTGCTTGTAGAAACATTGGTGCTTATATAAGCATTGTTTCTTAATGCTTTGTTAAGAATAAAAAATGCTTTTTATGCTTTGAAAAAGATAAATTAATAAATTGTAAGACTCATATAATTAAGTTAAACACTCAATTTAACATTAACATTAGAGTGAATTTTTGTGTTGAATGCTTAAATCTATGTGACATTGTAGATAAACAACCCATTTAAGAAATCACACATTGTGGATTCTCTAACATACTTAAAGGACGATCTAATTATTTTCTATACATACGAATGAAAATGCTACTTAAAAATAGAATTAGAAATAAACTAAACTAACTTGAAATCACTAGAAAAAAAATATTATTTAAGAATCACTTTATTGTGAACACCTCTTATTAAAATTATGTATATATCTAAGTTATAAAATAATGTATATATATATATATATATATATATATATATATATATATATATATATGTGTATATTAGATTTTAAATTCTTGCATTGCATGGGATATTTTTTAATTTATATATATTGTTAATGTAATTAAAATTAAATTATTTTTTATATATCATAATTTATATATATATATGTGTGTGTGTGTGCGTGCGCGTGCGCACGCACGTGTGTGTGTGTGTGTGTGTGTGTGTGTGTGTGTGTGTGTGTGTGTGTGTGTGTGTGTGTGTGTGTGTGTGTGTGTGTGTGTGTGTGTGTGTGTGTGTGTGTGTGTGTGTGTGTGTGTGTGTGTGTGTGTGTGTGTGTGTGTGTGTGTGTGTGTGTGTGTGTGTGTGTGTGTGTGTGTGTGTGTGTGTGTGTGTGTGTGTGTGTGTGTGTGTGTGTGTGTGTGTGTGCGTGTGCGCGCGTAGTTTTTTAGTTGCTTTTTTTAATATTTGTTATGAAGCAAATATTTTTTTTTTTCGTGTAATGAACCAATTAAAAATTAATATTCATAAAAGAAATTGGAGTATCAAATTGAGTCACCCGAAATTATAATGTTTAATTTTGGACAGGTTTGTAGATTTTAGATATAGTTTTTTTATATTAAATATGGAAATAAAAATAAACATTATGTTAAATCCTCTATATGGTCAGTATCAAATACAAGATGGGCTTGGTCAAACAACATTCTTCTCGGTTGCTAGGAGATGGCATGCTTATTAATTTTTAGTGTGACAAATTGTTATCCCAAATCATAACAGAAACTTTAGACATAGCTCCCAACATTTGAAGTCTCTCTTAAAGCCTTTGGGGACTTCATTTTAGAAGGTCATTGGTGCATCCCTTCAGCTCTAGCTGAGGCTTTCCCGAGCCTAGCAGCGGAAATTCTGAATCTGGTCATTCCTCACATTCCTAGAAAAGATGAGTTGGTTTGACATGAATCAGACAAAGGAACTCTATCTTTTAAACTTGCTTTTGATTTCATGAGAAACACCAGAACTGTTCTCCCTTGGTGTAACAAAATCTGGAATGCAGCATTATATTAATCCCCCCTCAAAGTCTCTTTTTTGCTCTAGAGGTTGTTGCATGGCAGCATGCCCACATATGAGATCCTAACTTCCCGTGGCTGCAACACGGCCTCCCAATGCAGCTCGTGTCATGCTAACTCTGAAACTTCGCCTCATTTATTTCTAGAGTGTGATTTTGCTAAAAGCCTCTGGAGTTGGCTTGCGGAGAAAATTCAATGTTCTTTGGACTTGAACTCTTTCTCCTATTTGCTTCGTTGCAGTGACTCCACATCCAGCAAGCAGTTGCAAGATGTTATCGTTGCAGGTATCATCAATACTATCCGGGCAGTCTGGGATGCTTGAAATCAAGCCAGGTTTCAAAGTAACAAAATTTCTCCCTTGAGTGCTATTTCCCTTATATCTGCTGCCATAACGATGACAGAAAATTACACTAAGAGCACTATGAAGTCCTCCATTCAGGAGTTTGTAGTTCTTAAGAATTTTGCCATCTCTTGTCATCCAGGTCCAGCAGCGTGTGGGGGTTTATTCCGAGACCACTCAGGGAGGGCTTTGGGGAGCTTTGCTTACAATATATATAGGCTCCTCCTCAGCTTTTTTCGCAAGTCCCCCATATCTTTTTTTTTTTTTAATTTTTGGTTCATGAATATAATTTTAGTCAGCCGAGGATGATAGAGGTAGAGAATGCTGACATAGTTGGAATGTACTCCTCCTTCATGATTGCAGCTGGCTATTTAAAAAAACAAAAAATAAACATTTATTTAAAATATTAAAACTAATTGGTGTAATTACATTTGAGGAAGATGATTATATATTTCATTCTACACTATATTTTTAGTGTAATACGTTAGCGTTTTTTACTTGTTCATGGACACCAAAATGATAAAGCTGATTAATAGGGAAATGGAAATTAATAGCAAAACATTAATCTAGTTGTTCATGGACAATTAACAGTAAAACATAAGCATTGTTTGTTGCACCAGCAAAATATTAATAGCAAAATGATAAAGACAGCCTAGTTGCTGTCACTATCTTCCCAATCCTGCTGCCTCCTAATTATGATATCCCAAATTTTTTCATAATACCTATAATAAATAGAGATTTCATCTCCATCATCAAAATCCATTTCTTCAAGAAAATCATACCATGGTTGGACAACACCTTTTCTACCAATAGCAGGATTCATCGTTTCAACTTTCCATTGCAGTGGGGGGCCATGCCGCCTTAAGACTGCCATGTGGTTGCCGCAAGCTCTAAGAGGAACTTCTGTACAATGGGGGAGTTTCTGTAATTTGGAAAAAGTAAAATTGTTAAAATGGTAAAAATGTGTTTAAAGATATTAAGATATGAAAGTCAGGTTAGCAAGGGTTCAGGATCATCCAGCATTTCTTGAGTAAGTTGAAGAGTCCAGATGTGCTTTCTGGATGAATGTCTCTGCCTGCCGCAAGTTTGCCGCTCCAGTGGTGGTATGAAATGTATGTCAAAAACAGAGTGATGGTCACATGCAAAAAAGTTGATGGTGGTTGACTCATAGATTTTCAAATCTTTCAGGAAGTTTTGGAGTCCATCTGCTAAATACACTTTGTCTTTGTGTTGTCTGACTTGTATTTCATAAATGGCTCCATTGTATCTGAGATGAACAAACTCAGGATAGTTTGGTGCCCATTGTGTATGATAGAAGGCTGGAAGTTGTATGGTATTCTGGAAAAAAAAGTGGGAAATATAAATGCATGTATATGTAACAATAATAGTAATGGAAGAATTGAGAAAAAAGATGACCTTGTCATTGTTGAAGGCAGCGATAAATTGCATGATCAGTGGTGGTCAGATGATGCCATTTTTCATCTGCAATCACAGGGATATAAAATCAAATGTCAAAAGAAACTTGTCAACCAAAGGAAAATTGTAAAATGACAGGGATGCACAATATAAAGGTTTGTAAACAAAACACCAAAAAAGAAAAACTGCGGAAAGGACTAATGCACATACAAACCGAAACCAAATCAAAGGCAAAGACATTAAACGAAAAAACAGAACAACGACAACCACAGAACAAAAGGAAAGTGGAAAACAAAAACGAAAATGATAGTCATGCACATAAAAGTTAGAAAAGAAACGACCAAGCCATGCACATAAAAGTTAGAAAAGAAACGACCAAGGAGGGCCTGACACCTTCAAATCCAGTTTTGTTTTCAAACTTGAAAAAGAAAGAAAGGAAAATGACACAACAAAAATCAACGGTGTTGCACAAAACCCCCAAACCACGTGCATCAGACACATAGCAGAAAAACCACAAACCAAAAACCCATGAAAATGACAATAAACGCAACAAAAAGGTAGGTCTCGTGAAGAGAAGAGTAGAAATGATTTACCTCAGTTGATGCGATTGAAGATGTGGTGCTCATTTTGTGCATGGCGTGAAAGTAGAGTTTGGACAGAGAAATGAAAAAGGATTTGCAGAAGAAAGTAGATGATAGACCTTTAGTGTGGTATTTAATATTTGCTTCTTTCCAATGCCACACGGTTGTGAATAAATGTGATATCAATAATTGTGAATTGAAGAGGTACGAAGTAGATGAAGAGTTTTTGTTCGAATTAGAAGCCTAAGACCGTTGGTATTGTAGGGCAGTAACTGTGTAAATTTATCTTGGGCCAAGATATGAGCATTGGGCCAACTTCTAGAATTGCTTGTTAGCATTTCGTTTTTAATGTATTGCAGAAGGGGTATGATATGGTCTTTTTTTATGATATCATGTCTGAAGGATATATATGGGAATTATTTAAAGTTGATTATGTCATCTTGGATAACTAGATTTTTTAAATGTAGTTTTTTTGTGTAAAATAAGAATGATGTTGGTTTGAACGAATGCAGTATATGCAGCATGATGTGCTACATTTGGACGATTGGCATGAACGATTTTTTAAAAATATTGTTTAAAGCATAATTATCATATAAGAAGTAGCATATGAACGCTAGATATTTCATCATTGAACTTCAACAATTTAAATTTCTATATTTCGCAGAGAAATAAAGAAAATTTGTACATGTAAATGTCAAAGCAAATGTTAAGTTGTGATAAACTGCTAAGTAATATAACATTAAGTTAATGAAATTATAAATGGAAGATATTAATGTGGTGATTAACATTGCATACCTGACAATGTAAAATTTAACATTGTAATATATGATATCATATTTGGCTGTATGTTAGAATGTATATAAGTAAGATAACAGTTTGGAATTGTTGCCAATAGATAGTACAATTTGTTGTTTGAAAATTTAGAGTTACCTTGTAAGATTTTTGAAAACCTCTTTGAAGACTACATTAGTAGTAGAAGTCATATTTTTTTGGTCCTTATCATGAATAAGAACTTTTAATCCTTGCCTTGAATTGACCCTTGATAATGCAACGTATAATTGCCCATGGCTAAAGACTGGTTTTGGCAAATAAAGTCCAACCATAAAAAGTGATTGGCCCTGAGACTTGTTAATCGTCATTGCATAAGATAACATGATTGGAAATTGTCTTCTTAAAAGATTGAAAGGTCATGGTGATTGTGAAGGTGACATTGACATTCTTGGGATGTAAACATTATCGCCAAGATTTTTGCCAGAAATGATTTCAGCTGCAATGACATGTTTGGCTAGTCTAGTAACTATTAATCTAGTACCATTACAGAGTCTTTGCGTTTGGTCTAAGTTTCTTAGCAACATTATAGGACTATCGATTTTTAGCTTGATACGATGATTTGGCAGACCAGATGTGTTTAGTGAATTGAGAAATTCAGTTGTGATTGATTGGAAATGCCAACTGCCAATGGTTTCTGACTTCTCTATATAATCAGAGCTTAAGTATTCCATTTGTTCACCTATTATATTTATTTGAGGTAGCATGCAAAGTTAAATAAAGAATAAATACTGAGTAAACCTTAGTTTTTGTAAATTGCAGATGTGCATAAATACCTGGAATCAAGGAAAGTATATAATCATTGACCTCTTCAACTATTTCATTGGTGGAAGCTAATATTGCTCTAGATTTGAAGAATTCAGGATTACTGTGATGTTGATATAAATCTGGAAATGTTGATTTGACTATAGCATCAATGGGGTCATTATATTCAGTAATCAGTAGGTACTCAGGAATTTCAATGGTAGCATATCCATCATTTTGATTCCCAATAACTCCATCTCCAATATCTAGAATCCACTTTGCAAATTTAGTAGTTTCTTGATCATCAATTAATTGGGCATTTCCTTGTAAACGCATGTTTTTGGTGAGTGTTAAGACTTCACAGGAAGACCACAGATATGATGAATTGATTGTTGCATTTATAATGTCTGAACGACTTCCTCTTGGAATGACTGGCAGAATTTGTCAGAAATCTCCATCAAATACAATAACTTTGCCTCCAAAAGTTTTATTGGGATTTTTTTTCTTTAATAATGTCTCTTAAAGTTTGATCAAGTGCTTTAAAAGCAAAATTTGTGTGCCATGGGTGTTTCATCCCAAATTATCATATTTGTCTGATTTAACAATTCTGCTAGCTGACTTCCTTGAAGTATATTGCATGTTGAGTCTTCGAAAATTGGCACAGGTATCTTAAATTTGGAATGAGCAGTCCTACCTCCTGGCAATAACAAAGAAGCTATGCCGCTAGAAGCAACCATAATCATAATTTGATTTTTTGATCTCAGTGAACTTGCTAATGTTCTCCATATGTATATTTTTCCTGTACCTCCATATCCATATAGAAAAAACATGTCACCTTCATTGTTGTTGGCAGCTTCCATAATTTTGTGATAAATTTTTTTTTGTTCGTCTAGAATAAAAAATAAGTTGAGATTTGATAGAAATGAAGAATTAGCAGATGGAAAATTAGAAAATACAGATGGAATTTAACTTTGTTAAATGCAATTTATAATATATGAATTGGTAGATTACCTGTCATCGATAGAAAAAGATTTCGAATTCTGATCTAGCCTCATCGTTGTTGTAATTAAGTTCAGACAATATCAAGCTATTCTCTAGACATGATGCAGGATTTCCACCCTCAGGATATGGCATTGTAGGATAGTCTCTGAGTGATTTTTGGTTTGCATGCAGAAGTTTTTCAATTTCCAGTAATGTTAAATTTTTAAGTTGCTCATCATCAATGAGTAATTCTAACAAATGATAAAGGAGATAGTTAAACAATGCATATCTATGATGTTATTCAATATAGAAAATTACAAACTGATTAAAACTAACCTGTGTTTAGAGTTGTTTTTTTTATAATGATATGCAATGTCTTCAGCCAACCAATTCCATGTCTGACTCCAAAGTTCTTCAGGTTTAGTAATGACACCTGATAATAGCATTAACACAAATAATTTCCTCAAATAATTAGTTGTACCGCAGTCCTTAGCTTCTTTGATTGCTTCCACAAATTCTCTGTCATCTTGCAAAAAACTCATTGCAAAGCATGCTTCTCTATATGTAGGCTATAGAACATTTTCAATTGTTCTAATATCCTCAAATGAAGTAGCTCCTTTGCATGCAGTGAGCATCATTCTTAGATAAAATAATTCACTAGTGGTTGGTGGAACCCATATTAACCTGCCAATTGTATTGCCTTTCTTTCTAAGGTTCCATGATCTAGCCTTTTGGTTGTAGACAAATTTGGAAACAAATTGTGAATAAGTCAGATTTCTACCCTCTGAAAAACATTTGTTGCTATTCATCCAGGCTAAGAATTTTGAATCTGAAATACTTGGCTTTGACAGGATATCATCTATATCATCATCATCTTCATAAAGAACACTGTGTTGTCCTGGCAGATGAAAATGTAATCTCTCCACAACAGGCTTTCTAGCATGTATTGGAAAACCAAAAATTCTCCAAGTAGCTTCACATGGAGAAATATATCTGACATAAAAAATTCATAATTAAAAGAATTAATTAAAGAAACAATGAGTAACTTAAGTATACATGTTGAATTAATATTACCTGCAATCCACATATTCTTTAATCTCATCATTTTGATTGATAGCATTCTCAAGTGTACCATTAGCATCATGAATAACAACAGCAGTGACTCTGTCATAACCTTTGTTTATATATTTAAATAGATATTTAATGGAAGTATTTTGATTACACCATTCAATATTTATATGTGCTTGGTATTTCCTTAGCAATTTTGCATTGTAAGGTACTATATATCTATTATCAATAATAACTCCATTCTTTGAAATGGTACGGCCATCATTTCTTCTACGATAGATTGGATAGCCATTTGAATCTAAAACAGTTTGAGGGTGAAACATTTTAGGGTAAAAACAGCTACACTTGCCTTTTTTCATACATGGAGACTTAGGTTGGAGAATTCCACATGGTCCATGTACCATATGATTTTGGACTAATTTATAGAGTTCAGAGTCATTTTCATGCGAAGGAATTTCTGCTGATATTATGTGATCAATGTCATCTGAAGATGGATATTTATTATCTGGATGTAAGAATAGCAATAAATGCACATGAGGAAGTCCTCTTTTTTGAAATTCAATTGTGTGCATATCTGCAATTGTTAGCTGATTGTATTAATAGTGGAACAGTAATATAGAAATTCTGTATAGTTGTATTAAATCAAGGAAAAATGAAAAACAATAAACAAATGTGTAACTTTAAAAAGCATATTAATGGCAAACTCACATGCGACTACTTTTCCAAGCAGGTGTTTTTTTGTTAAGTCAAAAAACATCTGCTCATACTTCAATCTGAAAACACGTGACATAAGATCTGGTCTATCTGTTGGTTTTAGATTCAAAGGTGCAAGCACTCTACGGATTTCAGGCCAATTTGGATTACAGGTTAAAGTAATAAAAAGATTTGGAAAACCCACATGGCTCCATATTGTCATACCATCAAAATAAAGTTGGTCCATATAGCGTGGACTACCAACAAAGGTTGACGACAAAATCACTATTTTTCCTTTAGAAGAGCCTTTACTGCTTCCAGCATCCAATGATGTTTGTAAACTACAATACTTGTCAACTCTAAGTTTTTTTTATTGTTCCTAATGTAGCTAAGTCTTTCAGACTCAACCATCGTGTATGCTTTAACAATGAATTGTTGAAATAGTTTTCTAGAATGCAACAAAGTTTGTGCTTCATTTGATCTGGACTGTAGTCTATAAGCAAACCACTGTCTCATCGTTAGACGATTTCTTTTCCTTTTTCTGCTGCTAGGTGTACAACGGTGAAGTATATCAGGTCTATATCCATCTTCACCATAAGGGAAGAGTAAAGGGTATTGGAGTCCTAGATAGCTAGAGTGTAATTCATGGATTCTTTGTAATTCTCCATTTTGAGTTTCAACAATAATATCCCTTCTTGAGTCTGGATCAAAATCACCAACAATCAGAGCAGCAACTTCAGAATCATTTGGGAGATTGTATGTACGACCATCTTTCTCACGTGTAGCTATCAATCTCAATTTTACATTATTGACTTGAGTATCTACCAATCTGTCCCTGGCCATTCTAAAACTTTTTGCATGGACATTGTACTCATCCAACATTTGACTTAAAGTTGAAACAATCTTTGGTTGAATTCCAACATGTTGACTGGAAAAAACAATATAAAAACACATCCATTGGTGTCACAAAACATGCTTTCCGAATTAGAATACTTCATATTTGATAATAAAAGAAACAAAAGAAGTACTACCTCATTGTATTAATTCTATTTTCAACTTCATTCTGCGTATCAAAGATATACAATTGTGAAAAGTTTGGTTGCTTTCCAGGCATTGGTAATAAGCTGCCTATTCGATGGCATGGTTGACCCTGAATTCTAATTGTAGGAGGTCCTCTACTTTCATTAATTGATTTGTCTAGCTTAATACCAGCAGACATAAAGGCAAACATCATGTTGTATGTTCGTATGTTACACTGATAATTTTTACTATCACTTGCTTTACCATCAAACAGAAGTCGTTCAAGATATTTCGGTGGACTTTGTAATAACGGAAGCTCAACTTTCCCATCTCCACAACATAAGGTGAATTTTGGACTTGTTGTATTTCTATCTTTTGAAATTCTTTCATCATACCACATTTTTGCATTGCAATGTCTACATTCCATGGCCTGATCACCCAAGCCAGAATAGCCTGAAATTGTCTAATGAGATAGTGGAATTTAATTTAAAGGATATCAGTTGATATCGTTAACGTTATATCAGAGCTATAATTTTTACCTTTAGTATCGATTGCAGCTTCATTAGTATTGGATTCGCAATTTTCATCGTCATAGAAAGAATTAGAATCAGATGTTGTAACAATTTACGTTAGATATCAAGATATAATTAAAATTTAGGCAAAAAAGTGAGTAAGGATTTTCTATCATCATACCTTGTGGAGATTCATAATTTATATCTTCTAATGAATCAGTTGTCATGACTTAAGAATAGAGACAAGTTAAGTCAAGTCGAACAAATTAATGTATTTATAAAAGAAAACATCTTATTTATAATTACTCACCATGACATTGTATATCTTTCAGAGTGGAATCTATACTTGCCTCATGTGATCTGTCAGGCTGAGCCTTTTCTTTTCTTTTTTGCAGGATACCTTTTCTATACATTCTGGCTTTACCTGAGGTACATGCATTTGCATGTGCATTCTTTTGCATGTTTGCAGTTGATATCAATGAAGTTGTTTGGTATATCAATTCACCACAACAAAGATTTGAAATACACAGAGATCAAATTATACATCAAATTAATTCCAAATGTTCAATTGTGTAATAAAAACAAAATTAAACATGCAAGTTGAATTTAAGTAGTTTCAAAAATCAGTCATGGAGGAATGATCAGACTCAGCTATAAAGATATTGTATATAGAGGAGTAAGTTCTGGATATAGAATTGACTATGTGATTCATCTGCATTTTTAGAGGTTAAGAATTTAGAACGCAATTTACAACAAAGGATGGAATATTTTGTAAATTAATAAACAAATGTTAATTGACATCAACCAAGAGATGCCAAATATAAAATGTCGGTTTGGGGGATTAAATGTGATTTGACGTTTTTATATAATGGATTTCATAATTAATGAACAGATTTATTTTGGCATTCAAAATTACAGCTAAAGATTCATGCGTAAATTTTAATAAACAAATCTTAATTGACATAAAGCAACAGATGACAAATATCAAATCTGCTTTTGCTATATTAAATATGATTAGACATTTCGACAGTTATTATTATAATAAAAAAAATTGAGCATCAAATTGAAATTACAACACAAAACTACAACTAAAGATGCAGGGTAGAGAAAACTTTGATATTGAACGCTGTCCAATCTCTCTTTGATTGATCAATGTGTCATATTTGCTATTCTCATCTCTAATAGAATCGAAATAATCCTTGCCTTGAATCTGTCCTCACTTAGCACTGATTATACTAAATTTCCAAATTAGTTGTGCAATAGCAATTTCCTATTTTACTGATTCTAATGACTTACCATCAATATTTGAGTAGTCAAAAAACTGAGTTTTTAATTAGTAAATGTCAGCTTATATTTTAGTTCATGTGCAATTCCCTCCAAAAAAAACCTTAATTCATGAGTTATCTGGACTTGTTAACATTTATCAGCATTCTTGTATTGAACCGAAATAATCCTTGCATTCAATCTGTCTTTATCAGTTATCTTAACTCGTTAACATTTACCAGTTTTGTTTGCAACTACAAAATCTATTTAACGAAAATTAATGTTCCAACAACGTCCTCCATGCAAAGAGTTTAAAAACCACAAAAACTGCGACGGGTAAATATTACAATTTGACCATACGATCATCAAAAAACATCCAAGGCAACATTTCAACAACATAATTCATTCAGGTTAAGAATGCTTGGCTAGCTTGTTCGAGGAAACTTTAGCAGGTGAAATCTGAAAGTTTTTTTGCTCATTATTCAACTCATCAGAAGATACACGCTTAGTTGGTGTTAATGGAATCCTGGGAAGAGGGTCATGATCCCCGGTAACAGACACAGATTGCTGCATAAAATATTAATTGATCAGTAAGCTAAATTATGTTGACATAATCCAAAAATACACCAGCAAAAACACACAACGACAACCCCAACTTACAGATTCAAACTCTGTAGGCTCACTTGAGCCAAGCATTGACCGATCATGATCAGTGGTAATAGACAGAGATTGCTGCATCAAATATTGATTGATGAGTCAACTAAATTTTGTTGCCATCATTGCAACATAAACCAAGAAAAACAAAGAAAGACAATGTTAGCTCACAGATTCAAGCACTGTAGGATCGGTCGACTCAAGTATTGAATTCTCGATCTTGCAACATGGCTAGATGATATATGAATCGACAGTTAAAAAACAAATGGAATATATGCATACACTCACAATAACTAAAATAGATTTGACAAAACACAACTTCACTATCGGGAATCATATCTAGCACAGCATTGATCAAGTCTGATTCATCTGAATATTTAAGAACAACAGAATTCCTGAACCTTGGTTGCACCTTCACTTTGAATGCAAGGAAACAACCCAATAGCCTATCTAGTGTTTGAGGAGAGACATTTAAATCAACATCCCCATCCTTGCGCAAAAAAAGAAGAATGAAAATCGATAGCAAGGTAACAAATGTTCAGTGTAAATTAAAAAACATTGCATGACAATACAATAACATACTTCTATTTTGAGCCTGTTGAAGTATGATTGATGGATGAAAAGTGAACTTTGAATGACAAAGTGGTGGAATTACGTGAATTACTTGTAAGTAAGATTTATTTGGTTTATATGATATATATATATATATATATATATATATATATATATATATACATTTAATTGTCTTATTTCTCTATTAGTTAGGAATGTGATAACTCACTCTTGGTTTACTGTTTGTGTTTGGATCCTGTGATGATCTTGAACTTTGTGTTCGGGGGAGCAGATGACTAGGTGAACTGCTTTAAGGAATATTGTACTGAAGGACGTCGGGACATAACACTCTGATAAGATGTGACATTGAGATATAAGTTTTTATATTAATTTTATGATGTTAGTCTATTTTATTTCACCTCACTGATTTAACAAAATATTTTTATAAATTTTGACGGCCTTATTTTGAGTCGAATTTGTTTTTAATAAGTTTTATTTGGTAATTGAAGTGAATGTGAATCTTTTATCCATGTGATTTTGTTTACCAATATATTTTTATATATTTTATTTATTTATATATATGTCGGGGTAGAGGGTGTCACACTTATAATGGGTTTTCTCTTCATTTCTACTAGCATCAGTAATAACAGCAAGTTTTTTCAACTTGAAGAGACAAATCAAGATCCAACACACCTACGTGAAATTGGACTTGTTCTCTCCAATCAGAGAAATTTAACCAATTAAAAACCGGAATAGACATACCAAGAGAATGCAAAGATACAGGAAGGGATACGGCAATTAACACATGCTCAACATTGATACTTTGAGTCATGAGTTAAACATACAATACAAATTCAAATAACAAACAAACATTCTATGTATACTAATGTTCTCCTTTGGGTGATACATTAATACACAAAAAACATACCGATGCTAATAATTTTAACATTATTTGGTAAGGCATATGCATTAGTTAGAAATACTTATTATCTTTGGATATATAAATAAAACTAATAATGCATACTTACTACCAACAATCATATCCATAAATTATAAGAACATCTAATCAATCTTTGGGTGATCCATAAATGTCTTATAATAATGAACTTCAATTAATCCATAAACCAATAATCTATAATTTAGCATTCATTCTATGGGTAATTAAAATAAAATTGTCACTAATTTGGAATTAAACAAAGCATAAAGATTTGACCACTTTGGTGATTACAAATCTATCATACATTTAATCCAAATTACTTGATCCAATTTTGAATTGAAATTGGCGTAAGAGAGGGATATTGAATTTCAATTCAAGACATTCAAAAAATTGGATTCAGGGCATTCCAAACTCGAAAACAATTATAATATGCACAACGGAAAACAAAATGGTTTGAATAATTTTCCAATTGGAATCAGATTCATACAATGCGTGGAAGAAACATCATTCATGGAGAATCATAAATTTAATAACCTATGGCTCTAATACCACATGTTAGTTATAGATTCCATACATTTATGTTCAATGAATCTATTACATATTGTAAGGATCTTAAAATCTACGATTCCCTCATACAGTTTGAAAATAAGTAGAACTTACCTTGATCCATGAAAGACATAAGTTCTTTAATCTTCTTTATTCCAATCTATCTTTTTCCTTTCTTTTATTTTCCTCTCACGTTCTTGATGGTAATTAGATAAAAACGCTTATGGCAGAAACAGAACCATTTGCCTTTTATTAGCCAACTTCCATCAAGTTAGTTATCGGAAGTTTATTAACGTCCCATAAGTTTAACAAACTTCCACAAGTTAGTTATCGAAAGTTTATTAACTTCCCATGTTTCTCAATAGGTCCCTTTATTTTATTAAATCAAGTTTAGGCCCTTAATTCACATGCGTCAGATTATTCTAACACTTCTGATTAAAAAAAAAAGAAACAAGTTACACTTAATAAAACACATTCGTTGACTTACTTTCATTTATACTTTTAAAATATATAAAACATAAATGATTTGCTTATTTTATTATTGATAGATCATTTGACAAACTTTAAAATAAATAATATAATCAACCTAATATATGGTTATAATAATTTAAGGCCGTTAGACTGCAAAAAATATATTTTTATAATACTTTTAATGATGTAATAATTAGTGTAAAATATTACAAGCATAATTTACTCAAAATATCTGGGTTTAAATATGCCAAACGTGGCAGAGAGAGGGATACATAAACTGTTTTAAACAGTTTTAGTAGTTGTAGAAAGGCATAAAGTATGATGAGTTTTATTCTTTTTATATTTATTTGTTATGAATATGATCTAGACTTGTACATGTTTTATTCAAATCAGCAGGTCATGCACTCTCATAAGGCGTAGTTCATTATTTTATACTGTTTTATTAGTTGTACAAAGTCATATAACCTGTCTCGTTTTAATTAGTATTATTATTAGTTTAGCTGGCTTTGAATTTGACCAAACGTGTCAGAGGGAGAGATACATGAACATTAATGGCACATGCAAACACGTTTTCATTATTTTAAACTGTTTTAGTAGTTGTACAAACGCGTGAGTTTTATTCTTTTTATATTTTTCATGATTATGATCTAGACGTGTTTCATTCAAATGAGAATTATGCACTCAAAAAGACTTTATTTTTTATCCTTAAGAATTCAACATGGTACTAGAAAATTTATAATATATATTCATACAAGTACTGCTCCTCATAAGATCTGGTTTTCTATTTTACTTGTTTTATTAACTTATACAAAGATATAAAAATGGAGTAAAAACAACACAAAATATTATTTTTTTTCCTTATATTGTAGGACATTTGTGATGCTTGTTTGTGATGTGCGTGAGTCATTCAGTGAAAGCTCATAGACCAAATACTCTGTCTGCACTCCAGTGCTTTTACAATCATGGAAAATCATGGTGCAGTGTCTGAAACCAAGTGTACGTTTGATGTTTTCCTTAGTTTTAGGGGTGAAGATACCCGTCACACATTTACTTGTAAACTCTATGATGCTTTGTGGCTGAAGGGAATTGACACCTTTATGGATAATAAAGAGCTGAAGAATGGAGACAAAATTGGCCCTACTCTTCATAAAGCCATTGAAGAAGCAAGGATTTCAGTTGTTGTCTTGTCTGAAAATTATGCAGATTCTTCATGGTGCCTCGATGAACTTGTCAAGATCCACGAGTGTATGGAGTCAAAAAACCAGCTCGTTTGGCCCATCTTCTACAAAGTGAATCCCTCGGATGTGAGGCATCAGAAAGGAAGTTATGGTGTGGCCATGACTAAGCATGAAACAAGTAATGGAATAGACTTGGAGAAGGTGCACAAATGGAGGTCAACCTTGAATGAAATAGCCAACTTGAAAGGAAAATATTTGGAAGAAGGGTAGGTAAAAATGGTAAAATATATATGTTGTTATTAATTTTCGCTGTTTGCTTCTTGTTAATTTATGGCCAAGGATGATTGTTCATATTTCGATTTGTGGCGTGTCTTTGGCTTTATATACACTTTTCCTCATCATTTTTGTTTTACGCAAAATGAAGTTTGAACCTCATGTGAACATCTTTTAACTTCAGTGTACTTCTGAATGTCATGAAAATGTCCGATATATAATAACTACTTCTGCAGGTTAGTAATTTTTTTCCTCCTTTCTATTTTACTTTTACTTTTGGGTATTCTGTCTATGAATAACTGTGTTATTATAGGCCAGAAATTTTATTTCCAAACATATTTTCTGCTAGGGATGTAACACTTTGCCGATTATGATCCAAACTCAAATTTGTCCCCAGCTAGAAGTAGGTCGTAGAATTAATTTTTGAGAAATTCAAACATGGTACTAAACTAAGTTTGGAGTTTCAATAGTATGTTTCAAGTCCCCAAATGGGTACCCAAACATATCCTAAGTGAGCTGGATTGGACCAGATTTGTTCTGTATATTTTACTACCCAACCCTGATCAATATACACAAAATATAATTTGGCAAAATCAATTTGTTGCTTAATTTAAAGAGCATTGTTTTTTCAGGAGGGACGAATCCAAGTTTATTGATGATCTTGCTACTGACATTTTCAAAATAGTATCTTCTAAAGATTTATCTAGAGAAATGTTTATAGTCGGACGAGAGTATCGAGTTAAAGAATTGAAATTACTTCTAGATCTTGAGTCTCGTGATATCACTTGCCTGTTAGGGATTCATGGAACTGGTGGAATTGGCAAAACTACACTTGCAAAAGCTTTGTATGACTCCATTTACAAGCAGTTTGACGGTACAAGTTTTCTCAACGTTGGAGAAACCTCAAATCCTAAGACAGACTTAAAACATCTGCAAGAAAAGCTTTTATCAGAGATACTTGAGGACGACAAAATCCACTGGAGAAATATTGAAGAAGGAACCGCAAAAATAGAAAGGAGACTTGGTTTTAAAAGAGTTCTAATAGTTCTTGACAATGTTGATGACATTAAACAGTTGAATAATTTGGCAGGGAAATGTGCTTGGTTTGGTCCTGGGAGCAGGATCATCATAACAACGAGAGATAAACATTTGCTAGATCTTGGTGAGGTTGAAAAGAGATATGAAGTGAAAATGCTAGATGAGAAAGAGTCTCTAGAGCTCTTTTGTCATTATGCCTTTCGAAAAAGTTGTCCTGAATCAAACTATAAAGATCTGTCCAATCGAGCAATGAGTTGTTGCAAAGGCCTTCCATTGGCCTTAGAAGTACTAGGCTCTCATTTGTTTAAAAAAAATGTGGATGTATGGAAGGACGCATTGGATAGATATGAAAAAAGTCCACATGGAAATGTTCAAAAAGTTCTTAGAATAAGCTATGATAGCCTGTTCCGCCATGAAAAGTCTATTTTTCTTGATGTTGCATGTTTTTTCAAAGGGCAACGATTGGATTATGTAAAAACTGTACTAGATGCATCTGATTTCAGCTCAGGAGATGGTATTACAACATTAGTTAATAAATCACTTTTAACTGTTGACTATGATTGCCTGTGGATGCATGATCTAATACAAGACATGGGTAGAGAGATAGTTAAGGAGAAAGCAAACAATAAAATTGGCGAACGCAGCAGATTATGGCACCATGAAGATGTTCTTCAAGTATTAGAAGATGATAATGTAAGAATATTGTTGTCAACTTTGTTTCTTGATTTTTATCATCCTTAAGCATTTTAGTTTTTGTTGAAATTATGAATACTTAATTAATGCCAGTTATAATTGATTTAAAGGGAAGTAGCGAAATTGAAGGAATAATGCTCGACCCCCCTCATAGAAAAGAAATTAATTGTATTGATACTGTATTTGAGAAGATGAAGAATCTTCGAATTCTTATCGTTCGTAACACAAGCTTTTCACATGAGCCTCGTTATCTCCCAAAAAACTTAAGGCTACTTGATTGGAAGAACTACCCTTCAAAGTCTTTGCCATCAGAATTTAATCCCACTAAAATCAGGGCCTTCAATGGAAGTCCTCAACTCTTACTGGAAAAGCCATTTCAGGTACAGTTGCTTTTTATTTTTCATGATTTTATGAAAAGGTTTAAATTGCTTGATCTTATCACGTAACACCTCTTACTTTTTTTCACGTCAATTTTTGTGTCTATGTTACACTTTTCCTGACTCTATTTTTATTAGTGTTAATTTACCTTATCATGTGAGCCAAGCCAATTATATATAAAAAGTTTATATTTTGCTAATTACCTTAATCTGAAAACAATTAATTGACATGATTTTGATGTACTGTTGTTAATTGATTATCTGATTTTATGTATGTTTTGCAGTTTGACCATTTGACTTACATGAATATCTCCGGTTGTGATAAGGTTTCTGAATTTCCTGATGTGTCTAGAGCCATGAATTTAAGAAAATTGATACTTGATGGATGCGAGAACCTGGTTAGCATTCATAAATCAGTTGGACATCTCGCTAACCTTGTTTCTCTTAGTGCTTCAAATTGCACACAACTCCATAGTTTTGTGCCAACAATCTATTTGCCATCTCTTGAATCCCTTTCCTTTGTTCTTTGCGCAACACTCGCACACTTTCCAGATATCGAAGGAAAGATGGATAAGCCATTAGAGATTGTTATGTCATATACAGCTATTCAGAAGCTTCCAGATTCCATCAAGGAACTTAATGGCCTTACCTATCTTGAGATGACAGGTTGTGAGGAACTCCGATATTTACCAAGTAGCTTATTTAAGTTGCCAAATTTGGTCACATTAAAACTTGCAGAATGTGCTTTCCTTCCAAGGTCATTGAGAATGTTTATAGGAAGTCCTTCAACGTGCGCAAAACTAGAGACATTACATTTCGACAATACTGGGCTGACAGACTATGATCTTAAGACTATTGTTGCCATTTTTCCTAACTTGAAAGACTTGAATGTATCGCGGAACAGATTTTCTGATCTCACATTGAGCATTGGGAAATTTACTAACTTGACAAGTCTTGACGTGAGTTATTGTACGGACCTTAAAGGAATGCCTTCAATACTGCCATCAAGTGTTCAGAAAGTAGATGCAAGAGAATGTCGATCCTTAAATCAATTTTCATCAAACGCCTTATGGATTCAGGTTTACTAGCACTACTTTAGCTGATAACGAGCAAATGTTTTCTGACGAAAAATGATCACATAAATATCATAGTCATTAAGATATATTTTCTGTTGACCGGTGTAGTTCCACAATTTCATTTCCATTCATTCCTCCCATTTTATTTCATTGTTAACAAAAGAAAACACAATTAAAAGACAATAATTAAGATTTTGTTTTTTGTTTGTGGGATGTGTCGCAGGTAAAAAAAGAAAAGAATGAATTAGAAGTCATGATGCCAAAAAGGGAGATTCCAAAATGGTTCCACTATGTTAACAAGGGACGGTTTCCGGATTTCAAGGCTCGTGGGAAGTTCCCTGCGGTTGCTATAGCGTTTGTATTTGGGGAAGTGAATGCCATTGACAAAGCTAATAGAAGTATAAATGTTGGCATTCACTTGTTGATTGAGGATGAAAGGAGAAAGTTTCGTAATGTCCCTGTCCCTGAGAATCATGTGTTCTTGTGTGACCTACGAGGTTTGTTCAGTTTGGAAGAATGGGAGGATGTAGGTGTTGGAGTTGGTAATGATTGGAAGACCATACAGGTTTACTGTGACACAAAGTTGCCTCTATGTTCATGGGGAGTTTATGTGTACAAGAGTGAAAGTAACATGAAATATATCCAATTCCCGTCTAATGATCCCTGTTCCTCCTTCTAAACTAGCCGAGCGTTGCTGCAGCAACCTCCATCCACCACAATGGTTCAATGATGTCATCTGCTAAGCAGCCTTTTTGTTTTCTTAGTTTTCAATAATTGCTAGAGTACATACGTGTAAGGCTCAGATTATCTGACCATTGAAATTAAAGTAGCTTTATATTGTGTTTGACAGATTCATAATGAAAATATCTTAGCTTCTTTATCAACCTAGTTATCTTTTAGCTTTTCTTAGCTGACTATGCTGCTACTTCTTACCAAATTGGCGCTTTGATTAAGGAAAGGGTTACTTAATTATAGGCTGCTGGATTAAGGTATTAACCAAATACTGATTGATGAGTAAAGTCGTCAAAGGTAAAAAGGGCTACCATCAGATCTGCG
Organism: Glycine soja; assembly: GCF_004193775.1. Taxonomy (NCBI): domain Eukaryota; kingdom Viridiplantae; phylum Streptophyta; class Magnoliopsida; order Fabales; family Fabaceae; genus Glycine; species Glycine soja. Next base: position 21,017,603 of record NC_041021.1, read on the forward strand.
TCAGCAAAGCCATTGTGAATGTCGGCCCTTAAAGGAGATGACAATATTAGGATTCTCACATTGAGTAGAATAACTGTTTAGGCATGAGGTTCTCTCATCTAATGGACTAGTTTTTTGTATTGGAGGGCTTTCCTGTGTACTTAAATCCAAACAATGAAGTTACCTTAGGGTTCAACATTGAAGATGAGGAGGAGGATGATGAGATTGATTAAACAGTTGGAGGAGTTAGTAGAGAGGACAAGAGACGATGCGAAAAAAAGCCAATGGACCTTTGTGTTTATATATTATATAGGGGAAACTTTTATTCCATAGCTCTCTAACTATAGATCGAGTTAAAGTGTAAAACAAAATTAAAATACTAATATTATCCTAATTTTAAAATCAAATTGATAACATCCTAAAAACAAATGTCAATACCTAATTTTGAGTTTTAAGATTGAAATTTAGTTTCTTCCTTCTGATGTTTGCTTTCTTCCTTTCGTTTTTCCTGCAAAGAATATTGATTCCAATAAAACACAAAAAAAATACCCGCAAAACTCCATTCCTGCAAATTTGCTCCCTACATTTTATTATATGGTTTATCTTGAATTAGTAATATAATTGGACACTTTGGATATGATCCATGTATTACAGTATTAGATGAATGACTCGTTGTATTGATTTAGTAGTGATGTTGCATATGTAGTCATTAAAATGTGCTGGTGGATTTTCTAGTGGGTGGTTGAAAAGGAATTGGTTGAGAAGTTGGTGTGGTGATGGGGATATTTGGTGTGGAGGAGTTACTGGCAGTGTTGGTTTCTGGTTGAGGCAGTGCTGAGCTATGATTTGGGGAAGCTAATGGAGGATCTAAATTGATATCCAAAAGGGAAAGAGAGTAATCGGTTTGTTATTTGAAGATGTGACTGTTAGATGGTGTTGTATGAAGGGAAAGGATTCTCCACAAAAAATAGCATTCCTTGAAAGGAATATTTCTCTAGAAGATATGTCCAACAGTATGTAGCCTTGGACTCCATGTTTATATCCAAGGAAAACACTTGCTCGAGAGTCCAATTTATGCCTCCCTTGTTGAGTAGATGGCATCGTTTACTTCATAGCACCAAGAGGCTTCTTTTTTTGGCAAATGGCATTGAAACATTAGGGCTATGTGTTTCTGTTTTCTCTCAGCTACTACATTTGTTGAGGAGTTTCTACACAAGACCTATATTGGATGATGCCTTTCTCATTAGAATGTTGTCATAAGCCCCAAAGTTTCAACAGTTAACAAAAAAAAAAAGTTTCAACTGTGATTCAGTGTTACTTTGTTTGCTTTGGATCAACAACCCTGATCATGCCTATTTCTCCCGTGCAACAATTTTTAATACAACATTTTGAATACAATTACGGCAAGAACTGTAAAAAAGAACTCCAGAGGAGAAGTTGCTAATTTTGGAGGTATGAGGCTTTTAGCTTACAGAAATTGATTTTTATAATTTGAATGATTAAGCAACGAAACTATATTTATAAATATTATGTCAGTATGCACTCCTGTTTTTCGTTTTCTTTATCTGTGGACATAGCAGACAAATTTTTTTGACCTGAAGAAAGAGTGGCCTTCAGGGCAATTCAAAAGCATTAATCCTTAACTGTTGAGACAGGTGAATGAATTCATGGAGACGACTGCGAAAAATCTTTGAGCAACAGTTGGGGTGACTGATTCATTTGGCAGAGCATATGATAAGTTGTGATTGGCATTTTGTACATTAATTACAACATGTTTTGGTAGGTAAGTGACTTGCAAATGGTGGATTTGTTCATATTAGTAAAGCAATGAAGAATGATATTTCTGCAATACAAGGAAGTATTTGTGGTTGGGTTTTTATTTTAATATTCTTTAATTATCTAATGGGTTCTAAACATGATTTGATATTTGTATTATCCCTAACCAAGGAAAATTGGCCCCAATGTCCAACTTACACAAGTATGATTGGAACAAGAGGAGTGATATAGTCAAAACATCTAATTGATATCTTAACCATTTTTTTCAGTTTATTTTTTGCTGAGGATCTTTTAATTGGATAATTTTCCTCAAATGCATGTTAAATTTGTGAGTTATCGACATATGAAGTGTATTTTATATTTTCCTTTTAACTTTAAACAACTACCATATTAGTTGTGTGTTCTTTTGTGTGTATGTATTTTATATTTGCCTTTAACTTTGAACCTCTATGATTCTATCATGTGATCTCTGGACACTGCTTGGATGGCAGACCTTTCGGCATTGAAAATATCATGGAAGGTTTGAAGAATAACTAACTACCATGAGATTTTGTATGATTTTTTGGGGCCTGCAAGATCAAAGTATTTATTCTACTATATATCTTCCTTGTTTATGTATTCTCTTTTCTTTTGTATAGAGAAAGTATTTTGGGAGGTTGAGTTGAACAAGTTATGTCTTAGACCAAACAAATTTTGATGTTTTGATTGTTTCACATGGGGGAAATCAATGATCTCATTTTTTAAACTTCATTGCGGGGATGATCACTATAACTTTAGTTTTTATGGTACTGAACAGAAAACCACAAGTCCATAACACTCTTTGCTTTACTAAAAGAAGATAAGATAAAATAGTCTTTTATTGGGGGTGTGACAATAGATGAGAAGTTACAAGGTTGATTGCGATATGCAACATATGAAAACCCTACTATATATCTAACTGCTTTAAATTTTGTTATCTTTTTTGTTCATGTTTCTTTTGTTATAGGAAATATTTATCTTCTTTACCAGAAGAAATATGATAATACTTGAAAACGAACGAAACAAAAAGTAGGCAAAAGATACACTAAAAATCGGATCTCTGCTTATCTGTAAAATGTATGTTTCAATTCACTATATTAAACAATGGGATATTACTTGGAATTTTTTATTTTATTTTGAAATTCATTTTACTTCGGTTGATATGTTGGTGTTGCTGCCTATTTTAATACATACTTTCTTATTAATTGGAGATTTTTCTTCACCTACATAAATTTAAGTTTTGTTTTATACATTGATATTCATATCTAAATTTATTAATATAAAACTAAATGAAAAATAAAACTCATGGGTGAATGTTAAGACTTTTGGCAAGTGATGTGTCATTATTTTTTCCTATTTTTTAACCATTTTTGTCACTATTTTAATTACTGATTAGCCTTAATTCTCAAATTAATTATGCAGTTTTATCATTTGGGCCTACTTGACTAATTTTGTATTTTTAATTTAATTTCAGGAGAATTATAAGCAATTGGGCTTGAATCCAGAATTGAGCTTGGACTTGAAGAGAGCAGACAATTTTATTTTATCAAATCTTATCTTATCCAGATTTTATTTCATCTAGATTTTATTTCATCCAATCTTATCTTATCTTGTCCAGATTTTATTTTATTTCATTTATGGGCTTGGACTTAAAATAGATTTGTAAGATTTGGGGCTCAGGACCTATATAACAGCACCAGGGTTTTAGTTTAGGAGGTTTTTTCGAAGAGGAGAATAATTCTAGGATTTTAGAATTCCAATTTTTACTGTTTATGCGCATTGTTCACGTAGAATAAAATTTCAATAGCAATTTCATTTTCTACTGATTAATAAAGGCTAAGTCTACAGCATTGTTTTCTCTTGAGGATTAAACACAACACTCTTTGAGGTTTTGTTATTACTATTGAATTCTGATCAGTTTTTCCTCTTCACCAATTACTCTGTATTTGTTACTATTAATCCATGCATGCTTAGTGCTTGATTAATTGTCTCTGTGCTTAATTTACGTTCATGCTTAATGATTAGTTTCGTTCATGATTAATTGGTGTATGTGTTGCTTAATCACATAATGACAGCCTTATATTAATTTTCGATTAGTAATTTAATTTAGGGTTGGATTAAGGGGTTGAACTTATTAAGGGTAAATTCTCATAACCTAGGATAAGAGACTTTCTTTTGAATCAAGGGAAAACAACATGTTTTAATTCTGTTATTTTCTAATTCAAATTTGCTTGCGGTTTAATTTACAAAAACAAACAAACCCGCCCCCCGCCCCCCCCCCCCCCAATTCGTTACTGTTTTATTATCATCTATTATGAACGTTTGGTTGACCATTGCTCGTTGGGAGATGACCTAGGATCACTTCCTAGATACTTCATTTTTAATGTTTATTTGATTCGGGTACAGCCTCGATCAAATTTGGCGCCGTTGCCGGGGAACAGTGGGCCAAAGGTTCATAATAGTGTTTAGTTTTTTTTTTGTGGGTCGCTCTATCGTTTAGGTTGTGAGTGTGTGTTGTTTTGTTTTGTGTAGCGTTCTGTTTTGCATTTCAGTTGCATCCCTTGTTTAGCAACTGTTTTAGTTTTGTGTTTACTGTGAACAATGATTAGTGGCTAACTAGCGACTGATTCAGTTTTGTGTTTGCTGTAAACAGTGTTTAGCGATTGAACTAGCGACTGATTTTGAAATTTAATTGGCGATTTTTGTTTTGATAGTTAGAGTTGTTATTTTTGGCTGATTTTTTGTGTGGTAGTTTCTTTTGATTCATATTTTGTGTGAAAAATACCAGGAGCACTTGGTGTGGCTGAATTTGAGAGACAAAATTTGGAAACTTGTTTTTAGCAAAACTTAAAACGGCCATAACTTTTGCTCCGGGTATCAGAATGACTATTATTATATATGCATTTGGGGTAGAAGAAAATTTCCCATGCCGTGGCAACTGACTGAAGGTCCATTGCCTTTTTAAACTTTAAAAATCAGACGTTTACTAAGTTTTTTTATTTTCAAGTATTATTGTCTTATTTTTCTAAATTTTCCTTAGGTAGTTTTCATAGTTAGACTTTGAATTTTTGTTTGAAATTTTTTGTGCTATATTTTCATGATTTTAGGGTGTTCCTCACAAAATTTCAGCTAATTTGGATATTGTTTGAGTATAGTTGTAGTTTTACCCCCTTGTTAGGTGCTTGTTGAGAAACACATTATTTGTTGCATATAGTGCATGACTAGGGGAAATCCAGATGATTTACAACCCTTTGATCCTAAAATAGATAGAACCTTTCATAGATTAGTTAGGCATAGTGTGCATCCTGATCATTTTGAGCATTTTGAGCATCCTGAGCATTTTGAGCATTTTGTTGCTGGTGATTCTGAATATTCTGATTTTGAGCATTCGGCTATTAATTTTCATACTGAGAACATGGCTCAACCTCCACCTCGTGAGAGGACTCTAAGAGAGATGGATGCACCTAATTTCACTTATGAAAGCTTGTGCATTCAATATCCTGATGAGGGTGTTCCATATGTTCTTAAGACTGGACTAATACATTTGTTGCCCAAGTTTCATGGTCTTGCAGGTGAAGATCCTCATAAGCATCTTAAGGAGTTCCATATTGTTTGTTCCACCATGAAGCCCCCTGATGTCCAGGAAGATCATATCTTTCTAAAGGCTTTTCCTCATTCTCTAGAGGGAGTGGCAAAAGATTGGCTATACTACCTTGCTCCCAGGTCCATTTTCAGCTGGGATGACCTTAAGAGGGTGTTCTTGGAGAAATTATTCCTTGCATCTAGGACCACTTCCATCAGAAAAGACATTTTAGGCATCAGGCAACTTAGTGGAAAAAGCTTGTATGAGTACTGGGAAAGATTCAAGAAATTGTGTGCAAGCTGTCCTCACCATCAGATTTCTGAGCAACTCCTTCTTCAATATTTCTATGAGGGACTTAGCAACATGGAGAGGAGTATGATTGATGCTGCCAATGGTGGAGCTCTTGGAGATATGACCCCTGCTGAGGCTAGGAATTTGATTGAGAAGATGGCTTCTAAATCCCAACAATTCAGTGCAAGAAATGATGCTATTGTCCTTAGAGAAGTCCATGAGGTGGCCACGGATTCATCTTCATCTACTGAAAATAAAAAGCTTGAGGGAAAACTTGATGCCTTGGTCAACTTAGTAACTCAGCTTGCCATGAATTAGAAATTTACACCTGTTGCAAGAGTTTGTGGTCTATGTTCTTCTGCAGATCACCATACAGATCTCTGTCCTTCTTTGCAGCAATCTGAAGTCCATGAGCAATCTAAAGCTTATGCTACAAACATTTATAATAGACCCCCTCAGCAGCAAAATCAACAACAACAGAATAATTATGACCTTTCGAGCAACAGATACAATCCAGGTTGGAGGAATCGTCCAAATCTGAGATGGGCAAGTCCTCCACAACAACAACAACATGTCCCTCCTTTCCAGAATGTTGTTGGTCCAAGCAAGCCATATGTTCCTCCTCCAATGCAGCAGCAGCAGCAACAACAACAACAACAACAACAAAGGCAACAACCAACTAAGGCCCCTCCTCAACCTTCCTTAGAAGAGTTAGTGAGGCAAATGACCATCCAGAATATGCAATTTCAGCAAGAGACAAGAGCCTCCATTCAGATTCTGACAAATCAGATAGGGCATATGGCTACTCAGTTGAACCAAGCTCAGTCCCAAAATTCTGACAAATTGCCTTCACAAACTATGCAGAATCCGAAAAATATGAGTGCCATCACCTTGAGGTCCGGCAACCAAATTCAAGTGCCTCCACCAGTAGCAGCACCTACACCTGAACCTGTCAAGCTTCATTCTACACCTAAAAAAGAGGATGAGATAGTTGCACAAAAGAGAAAGCTTCCTAACAAAAAATTTCATGCAGTTGGACCTTCTTCTAGTAATTCCAACAGCCAGTGGGTGAGTCTAGTCCAAGTGGACCCTAAGAAGACAGGTCTCACAATGATTAAGAATGAAAGGGATGAGCTTATCCCCACAAGAGTGCAGAACAGCTACCGAGTCTGCATTGATTATAGGAGGCTGAACCAGGTAACCAGAAAATATCATTTTCCCCTGCCATTCATTGATCAAATGCTTGAGTGCTTGGCAGGTAAGTCCCATTACTATTTTCTTGATGGTTTTTTTGGTTATTTACAAATTCATATTGCTCCTGAGGATCAAGAAAAGACCATATTCACCTGTCCCTTTGGCACTTTTGCCTATAGGAGGATGCCCTTTGGCCTATGCAACGCCCCTGGTACCTTCCAGCGGTGTATGCTTAGCATTTTCAGTGATTTTTTAGAAAGTTGCATAGAGGTGTTTATGGATCCTCTTTTGATCAATGTTTGGATAGTCTGGATAGAGTTCTTAATAGATGCATTGAAACTAACCTTGTGCTGAATTTTGAAAAATGTTACTTCATGGTAGAACAAGGTATAGTTTTAGGGCATATCATTTCCAGTAGGGCATAGAGGTAGACCCTGCAAAAATAGATGTTATTTCACAATTGCCTTACCCCTCTTGCATGCTAGAGGTTCGTTCTTTTCTTGGTCATGTAGAGTTTTATAGGCGCTTTATCAAGGATTTTAGCAAAGTGGCTCTTTTGATTGCCTCAAGCGTGCAGTGACTACCACCCCTATCATTCAGGCACCTGATTGGACAGCCCCATTTAAGCTAATGTGCGATGCATCCAATTACGCATTGGGGGCTGTCCTTGCTCAAAAGATTGATAAGCTGCCTCGGGTGATCTACTACGCTTCCAGAACTTTGGATGCTGCTCAAGCAAATTACACTACCACAGAGAAGGAGCTATTAGCAATAGTTTTTGCTCTTGAGAAATTTCGTTCATATTTACTTGGTACTCTTGTTATTGTTTATACTGACCATGCAGCTCTAAAGTACCTGTTGAAGAAGGCTAAATCAAAGTCTAGATTGATCAGGTGGATGCTTTGGCTCCAAGAGTTTGATTTGGAGATTCGTGATCGGAGCTGTGCATAGAACCTCGTAGCTGACCATCTGAGTAGGATTGACCTCACCCATTCGGGATGATTTTTTAGATGACCATTTGTACATTTTGTATAGTATTTCTGATTCCTTCCCCACTCCCTGGTTTGCTAATATTGTGAATTATTTGGTTGCTTCTATTTTTCCTCCCTTGGCATCTAAAGCTCAAAATGATAAAATTAAGAGTGATGCTCAGCATTATATTTGGGATAACCCTTATTTATAGAAGTTGTGCAGTGACCAGGTTATTAGGAGATGCATTCTAGACCATGAGATCGACTCGGTCCTACAATTCTATCATTCTTACACACCAAGTGGCCATCTTGGCATACAGAGGACAGCTCGCAAGGTGCTTGACTGTGGTTTCTATTGGCCCACCATCTTCAAGGATGCGTGGAGAATTTGTAGCACTTGTGAGCCTTGTCAGAGAGCAAGAGGCTCACTTTCATGGAGACAGAAAATGCCTCAACAACCCATGTTATTCTATGAGGTGTTTGATGTCTAGGGTATAGATTTATGGGGCATTTCCTTGTCTCTTTTGGTTTTGTTTATATTCTCCTTGTTGTTGATTATGTTTCAAAATGGGTGGAAGCCAAACCCACCAGAACTAACGATGCTAAGGTTGTTGTGGATTTTGTTAGATCTAATATGTTTTGCAGGTTTAGAGTCCCTAGGGCCATCATTAGTGATCAAGGCACCCATTTTTGTAACAGATCCATGTATGCCTTGCTCAAAAAGTATGGGGTCATGCATAGAATTTTCACACCTTACCACCCCTAAACTAATGGGCAGGCTGAGATTTCAAACAGGGAGATAAAAAAGATCTTGGAGAAGATTGTGCAGCTGAACAAAAAGGATTGGAGCACCAGGTTGGATAATGCTCTTTGGGCGCATAGGACTGCCTATAAAGCACCCATAAGAATGTCCCCTTATCGGGTTGTCTTTGGCAAGGCATGTCATCTTCCTGTAGAGATAGAGCACAAAGCCTACTGGGTTGTAAAGACCTGTAACTTCTCTATTGATCAGGCTGGAGAGGAAAGGAAGTTGCAACTAAGTGAGCTAGATGAGATCCGTTTAGAAGCCTATGAGGATTCAAAATTCTACAAGGAAAAGACCAAGAAGTTCCATGATAGTTTGATAGCTAAGAAGGACTTCGTGGTTGGACAGAAAGTTTTATTGTATAACTCTAGGCTCGGACTCATGAATGGTAAGTTGAGGTCAAAGTGGATTGGTCCTTTTGTGGTGACTAATGTCTTTCCTTATGGTACAGTTGAGATCAAAAGTGAATCCACAGATAAGAGCTTCAAGGTCAACGGACACCGACTGAAACCATTCCTCACAGATTCCTCGTTAGTGGATGTAGTGGTGGAGGAGACCTCCTTACTTCACCCTACTTCTCTTCCGCCATGACTTAGGGAGTTTTCTTTTTCTGTCTCCTTCTTTACTTTTATTGCACTTGTCCAAATTTATTGATTGTTTTGATTGCTCTTGATCTTATGATTGTGCTACATTGAGGACAATGTGTTGTTTAACTGTGGGGGGGGGGGGGAGATTGTTCTTTAATTTTGTTGGGTTTTCTAGTTTAATTTTGTTAGGTTTTCTAGGTTAATTTTTTTATTTTGGTTTTATGTTTTGTGTACAATATTGCATGTTTCTCTTTGAATTATAGGTTATGTACAGGTAATGGGTAATTTTTTTTGAAATAGAAGTTTCGTGGCATTTTGTGAATTGAAATCCTTGTTTTTCTCTGCATGTCAAGTTAGTTTTGAAAGTTCGAATTAGAAGTGATAGATTTACCCTTGGTGAGAATTTGAGCCATCATCATCTATTTTATTTGGTGTGTTTTGCCACATTGATTGCTTGCACAATAGCCTTGGCTTGACTCTTATTGATACTTCTTGCTTCATATGCATGTTGGGAGATGATTTAGGCATTTTTTTTTCTTATAAGCCTCTAGCCAAATGAGCCTACCTTGAATTAATGCCTTTGATAGCCCATTTGAGCCTATGTTCCCCTTTCTTTGTTTTGAAGCTCATTACAAGCCTTAAGTGAAAAACCATGATCTCCCCCTACCCTTAAGGAATTTTGGAGCTTTGGAATTGTTTTGGGAATAAGTGTGGGGTGGGGGGGGGGGGGTATGTTTCATTGGATGATATGTTTTTGCTGGCCATGCTTGGTGATGTATTTTGGCCATGCTTGATGTATATACATATATTGCCTAATTGTTGCTTTATTTTTCAAATGCTTTCAATTGCTACTGTTCACGTTCAAAAAAATGAAAAAAAAAACAGAAAAAAATGAAAAAAAACAGAAAAAAGAATGAAGTTGAATAAATGAGGTCTTGGTTTGAAGACTTGGATTGGTTTGAGGACTTGGTTGATTTTGTTTTGGGTTTACTTTTTATGTTTAATTTTTAATTTTGGTTTTGGGGTTTACTACTTTTACTTAGTTTCCACTTATTCCCCATTGCTCCTATATTCCTTTGGGTTTTAGCTACTTATCTCATACTTTCCTCTACCTTGTCCTTGGCCCCATTGCAACCTTAAAAGACCTTTTGATCCTCATGTGCATGTGTTTGTGGTGTGGTTGTCAATTTTAGAGTCTTGCCAAGTCTATGTGGTGCTTGTTTTCATGGGTTCTTTGAGAGTAAACAGTAGTCTAGACACTTGAGAGATAGAATGCATATCTTGTGAGGCTTTATCACTTTTCATTCAATTCTTGAGTTGATTGACTATCTTGCCATGTTTGAGATGCTTGGATGATTTTCATGACTGTCTTGATTCTTTAACTCTTTATGTGTTGGATGTTACCCATTCCTTTCATTCCTTGAGATTCATTGAGAAATATGTAAATGTTTTTGTGTTTGTTTGTTTCTCTTTAATGTCTTTGTATTTGTTCCTTGCTTTGCTTTGTGATTTTTCCCAGGAGTGCAAAAGGCTAAGTGTGGGGGGATTTGATGTGTCATTATTTTCTCCTATTTTTTAACCCTTTTTGTCACAATTTTAATTACTGATTAGCCTTAATTGTCAAATTAATTATGCAATTTTATCATTTGGGCCTACTTGACTAATTTTGTGTTTAAAATTTAATTTCAGGAGAATTATAAGCAATTGGGCTTGAATCCAGAATTGAGCTTGGACTTGAAGAGAGCAGACAATTTTATTTTATCAAATCTTATCTTATCCAGATTTTATTTCATCTAGATTTTATTTCATCCAATCTTATCTTATCTTGTCCAGATTTTATTTTATTTCGTTTATGGGCTTGGACTTAAAATAGATTTGTAAGCTTTGGGGCTGAGGACCTATATAACAGCACTAGGGTTTTAGTTTAGGAGGTTTTTTTGAAAAGGAGAATAATTCTAGGATTTTAGAATTCCAGGTTTTACTGTTTATGCGCACTGTTCACGTAGAATAAAATTTCAATAGCAATTTCATTTTCTACTGATTAATGGAAGGCTAAGTCTCCAGCATTGTTTTCTCTTGAGGATCAAGCATAGCTATCTTTGAGGTTTTGTTATTACTATTGAATTCTGATTAGTTTTTCCTCTTCACCAATTACCCTGTATTTGTTGCTATTAATCCATGCATGCTTAGTGTTTGATTAATTGACTCTGCGCTTAATTTACGTTCATGCTTAATGATCAGTTTCGTTCATGATTAATTGGTGTATGTGTTGCTTAATCACATAATGACAGCCTTACATTAATTTTTGCTTAGTAATTTAATTTAGGGTTGGATTAAGTGGTTGAACTAATTAAGGATAAATTCTCATAACCTAGGATAAGAGACTTGCTTGTGAATCAAGGGAAAACAACATGTTTTAATTATGTTATTTTCAAATTCAAATTTGCTTGCGGTTTAATTTATAATAACAAACAACCCCCCCCCCCCAAAAATTCGTTACTGTTTTATTACTATATGTTATGAACATTTGGTTGATCATTGCTCATTGGGAGACGACCTAGGATCACTTCCTAGATACTGCATTTTTAATGTTTATTTGATTTGGGTACGGTCTGAATCAGCAAGCGTATCAATTGTCATTGTAGGTTTGATATTTATAAAAGAGTTCGTCTCCACAAGGACTTGAGTTTACTTAATTCATTCGGATAAAGATTATTAGTTCAATAGTTATGTACAAATTTAATCGAATTTCATTGGTTTTGATTTAACTAACTAAAGACAACTTAAAGTAAAAGAATAGTGAAAATAACGGAAATAACAAAAATACGAAAATAACAGAATTCAATGTGTCGGAAATACATAAATTATGGAAACAATAATAATGACTTAAATTAATTCAAGAAAACATATGATTGGATTTCATCGTTTATATCCTTAGTATCCTAATAAGATTGATATATATAAATCATTTTCTAATATTACTGATGCATACATTAAGTTATCCCAAGTCGATCCCACAAGCTTGAGTCTTGCAAGATAGTGTAGTCCCCTTGAGACTTTTCAACTTCGTTGTTATTCTCTCGTTCTTTCTTCTTCTCACTCTCTCTCTCTCTCTCCGTTTTTGTCTTCTTTCTCTTTCTAAAATTTCCTCTGCTGGAGGATGGATTGCCAGTGCCAGAATCTGACGATGGTGAACTTGGATCCATAGAGAAAGTGAAGTGGAGGGTTGAGGACTAAACAAGCGAGGATAGGATCATGCTGTGGTAGTTAGTTTTTCGAGAATGTGCCTTTTTTGCTATATCTCTCTATTTCTCCGTGAGTGAATGCTATTGTGAGACTCCATTTGTGTTGTTTCAAAAACAAAACAAAAAAAAAAGATAACTTTTCACCAATTTCAGAACCTCATTTGCGAGAAAACCAAATGGGGTTTTTGCTCAAAGAGGCTTTAAGGACTCTGTTCTCAAGGAATCGTTGGTCTTATGCCATTTTTTGGAAGATTGGTTACAATAATTCCAAGTGAGTTTCAAATGCTTTTTTTGGTGCCTTTTGTGTGTGTGCTTTGTCTCTCTCTCTCTCTCCTTTTGGTTTTTGATAAATTCGGGGGAAACAGGTTTGGTTGTTGGGGTTTTTTCGGTTAGATGTGATTTTGATGCTTGTACTTTCTAGGGGGAGAGGGGGGATCTCATGTGTTTAGATTCTATTTTTGTGGTTGCTTCTATTTTTTTAACAAATAAGTTTCTTTGTTTTTTAACTAAAAAGTGGTTTATTTGCATTGATTTGTAAAGGTACTACCTATTGATTCGGTATTGTTTGGTCATATCTTCAATTAAGGTACTGGTTAACAATTATCTAATCTTTTTATTTTCCCTCAAGATATTGATTGACCTATTATATATCTTTTACCACATGTTATTATTTATATTCATTTATTATTGTTGATTGGCACACTGTCTATATATTTTTACCCTCACTCTCCTGTTTTTAGATTTTGGCCTGAACATTCATTAATGTACATTAAGTAAATAACATTGTTTGGTGTCCTCATTCAGAGTCCTTTGTCGAGAAAGTTTTGTCATGTAGCTTCTTTTACTTGGTTGCACATAGATTGTTTGACAAAATGCTTGTCTGTTTGGTTAAATCAATTGCTCATGCTTGGATCCTATTGCCAATGTATTCAAGCAGGTTGGTTTATTTAGTTTTTGCATTATGCTTTGTGTTTAATTTGAGTCTCTAGTTTTAGTTCTTTTCAATGCCGTATTGTTTTTTCTCAGCTTAAAAACTATCTTTCTTTGTAATGGTATTGTTTTTTCTCTAATCAATTATTAATCTTTTAAAGTATTAGTATATTTTATTTAAAGAAACAAAAAATTAAATTTAAAGGTAATTTTATTTGTTTTAGATAGAGGACCATTCTCCTCATAAGGTACACTAACTCATGTTTGTATATATACGTATTCCGCTAAGGTCACTAACTAAGGTTTTTTTTTACTGCTTCCTAACGAGGGTTTCAATCAAAAAATTTAGGAACCACACTTGGAAAGGACTTCAATCGTGGACTAGGAACTATTATTGGAGGTGGACTAGGTTGCTTAGCATTAGTTTTTGACCAAAGCATTGGGATTGGTAGGTTTGGCAACTCATTTAATATCTAATATATTTTTTCATTTTTGCTAGACTATTTGGCTTTCAGGAACAAGCAAGTCCCTTCACTGTGTTTTGTTATTAAATATATATATCTATATACTATCTAATAAAAGAGAAGTACCTGGAAAAGGCTGTTGTGCCTCTATCTAGAATTGTGACACATGTTACTTTTTTCGATTTTTTGGTCATTTTGCCCCTTTATTTTTTTGCATCTTTTTTTCTGTTGGAAACACCATGTATCACTTTCTGATTCGTGGATTTCAACTCCTCATTTAATTTCACTTAATAATCGCCTTTCTTCCCTCTCCGTTTCTCTTTCTCTTCCCCAATTTTCTCCACGTTACTCTTTCTTCTTTAATCTTCTCTTTCTCTTTCTCAATCTTCTCTTCCTCTCTAAGATTTGTATTTTTTTTTTCCTTTTTTGGATTTTATTTACCTTAATCCTTCGTCTGCTTTTTCCTTCCCTTGACTCCACCATTCCAGGTGGGTACTTTCTCCCTTTTTGTTCATTTCAAATTAATATCGTGTTTTTGTAGAACTGGTGCTTTGTAGAGGTTGTTTCGTTTTTGTCCTGTTCGAGCTTTACGATCCAGCTATGGATAAGGACTCCTATGGAGTGGGGTTCGTGGCGGAACTGTCCGGCGAAAGTAGCTGCAAAACAGTGAGTGCGATGACTTTGGCGTTTGCATGTGAATGTGAGTATGAGTATGGTGCGTGTGGTGTGCGTTTTTACGATTATGTGTCATTTTTGCTGTAGGTGACTAACGCTTTGGAGATGCCGGTGCGCATGACGCATAGAGGTGCTTGCGGTGTGAAGCCAACACTAGAGATGGAGCAGGGATCATGGTGGCTCTACCTCACCAGTTTTACAAAGAGGTAGTATTCTATTCTATTTTATTTTTTAAGAAAATAATATATTATTTTAAATACTTTTCTATAGAATCTGTCTTTTTTTCAAAAAAAGAGAAAGTCTGTAGTTTTATTGATGCAACATAATTTGGGAATAATTTTTCTTATTATGTAACTACTTTATTTTAGTACGTGCAAAGGATCACATAGGAAGTGTTGTAAGGTTTGCTATGGTGGTGTTTCGTGGGTTCCAGTTTGTGTTCCTGTTTCAGGTTTTCATTATTATTATTATTATTATTATTATTATTATTATTATTATTATTATTATTATTATTATTATTATTATTATCATCATCATCATCATGTGAGTGTGACGACTTTGGCGTTTGCATGTGAGTGTGAGTATGAGTATGGTACGTGTGGTGTGCGTTTTTACGATTAATATTATAATTACATTTAGTTATTGAGGTATGAGAAGTTAATTGTTTGCCTCACAAAAATGTAAAAGGAAGAAATGAGTAAAGAGTATAGACTCTACTGAATGTAAGAAAAATACATTCTTTTTGTATCTGAAAAAAAATCATTTTTTTAATTTAAAAGTTTAATAGTAATAGAATAAAAACATACTAGCCAAAGGATTCTAATTTTTTAGTGATAAGTATACGGAATATTTTTTTAGTGATTAATAATATAGTGAATATAAATAATTATCTTACCGATTGGTGATTATAACTAGATAAAGTGATTTTAAATAACTTATTTTGTCTTCTAAGTTATATAATTCTCCATCGAGAGATACAAAGGTTTTTTCTAGGTTTTTTTAGCTTTTGCTTTTTGAGTTTAGGGACTCTGCAACGTTCACGATTTCTCTTTGAGTTTAGGGTCGAATGGAAACGGTAGTGTTCTGTTACTCATTTCTTTTTCCCTTAATCATTTTCTTGATTTTTTTTCTTTTTCAGTGAAATCGCTTCTCCATCGAGAGATACAAAGGTTTTTCCTATGACATCAACCCTAGGGAGTCCATTGGGTATTCTTCAGCTACCCAGTACTTTTTCCCTTAATTATTTTCTTGGTTTTGTTCTTTTCAGCGTCTTGCTTTTTCTTCTTCTTCTATTGGATATTTTTAATAATAAAGATTACATCATGGATTTTTTAAAATTATAATCTCATTGATATTGATTGATTTTTTAAAAAAAAAATTCATGATAATTCGGTTTGAATGTGATGTAACTTGGGTTTAGATTAGTAGAGTGATTCCTGGGTTTGAAACTTTTTTTTTTTGCTTTCGTAGGTAGAAAACATTTTATATGCTGTATTCGTATGGAATCTACCTACTGGCCAATTTTTGGCTTTCTGATAATGAGTGCATAGCCAACTATATTATCATGTCATCAACTTGGTAATCATTCTTTATCGTATAAATATACATTCTTTAACAAAAAATATATCTTTATCACATAAAGATACATTCTTTATCCGATAGGCATGCTTATACTCAAAAACATTGATTTGTTTATTTTTTGGATGTATTATATCTGCATCTACCACATAACATATCTAAATGTATTATATTACCCGTTATTAACACAAATCTATTTAATTAGCTAGCATGACATCCTAAAGGACTACGTATTTAAATTGAAAAACAGGTATGGCACGTAGAATTAGCTTAATTGGTGAGATTAATGATACAAAGGATACATGGAGACTTGCAATCAGAATTACAAAAATATGCTTCATTCAAAAGACTGCAGGAGAAGGTTTTTTGGAGATGATTTTAATGGATGAGAAGGTAATCCTACATTCATTAAATTATCAACTCAAGTTGATTAAATATTATCTATACAATTGGAGCCCTTATGGCTTTTATTTTTTTGGCTCATCTTCTTAGGGACATAAGATCAAGGACACAGTTAACGTTTTAAATTTGACAGATGGAAAAATCAACTCAAAGAGAGGAAAACTTATATTGTTTAGAACTTTGAGGTAAAAAATAATGTATTAGTAGGTAATTTCTAATTTGCATATTAATCATTATAGAATAAAATATGGTGTATGCTTTTGGGGGACAATTTTAGATTTATTATCTTCTTTTTTTAAGCAGATGTGATTGATCAGTTTGTTGACATAAAGCAAGAACGTCATGTTAATCCAAAGATGGTCATTCATATGAAGGACCCACAGGTAAATATACTATG
The DNA here is from genome assembly GCF_004193775.1 of Glycine soja. Classification (NCBI taxonomy): domain Eukaryota; kingdom Viridiplantae; phylum Streptophyta; class Magnoliopsida; order Fabales; family Fabaceae; genus Glycine; species Glycine soja. The sequence continues at coordinate 21,034,498 of NC_041021.1, forward strand.
GTTCATACAACTAATTTATTTTAGGAAAATTACATTGCCTTCCTATAGGTGTTAATACTTTTTCCTCTTCCTTCCTATTTGTGTTAAAATAATCCATGTGTGGAAGCACTAAAGAGATTTTGACAAAAAAAAATTTTTGCAAGCATCCATACAGGTTGTTCTTTACAAAAGGAGCTATTGTAAAAAAACATGAGCTTCTTGAAATTCCTGAACATGTATATGACTTACTATATTTGAAGAAATATTGAGTGGACAAGCTTCATCTGATTTGTTAGTAGGTAATTTTTAATTTGCATATTAATCATTATAGAATAAAATATGGTGTATGCTTTTGCAGGACAATTTTAGATTTATTATCTTCTTTTTCTAAGCAGATGTGATTGACTACACTAGACACTGGCATTGGTGACAAATATATTGTTCAACCTTCGTACCAGTTTCTCGCAGACAACGATTTTAGTCATGGAGATGAAGTTACATTTTACTGTAGGAGTTATGATAAAATTTGGGAGATTTTCATTAGAAGACACAAAGAATGAGAAGATAGTGATACCGACTGAACACCAATATTTTGTAGTTTGAACACCAATTTTATTGTAAGTATTAAGGCTTTTTTGCTTCAACACTGCATTTCCTTTTAATGTTCTATGGATTTGACAATCAATGTACTGCACTATATAAAACTCTTTAATATCAATGTTAATCTTTTTCCTTTTTTTGCAATACCTTTCTTTTAATTCTTTCATCGAAAATCAATTGGCGAACGACCCACCCATGCGTATGCACAGGTTACCGACTAGTATATAATAGTTGGAAAGTTTTGAAGGCTAATCATGTGACATTTGCAAGTCTTTGTCCGAAAATTTTTAGATTTCCGCCTTAATATATTTTAATTTAAAAAAAAATATTCTAAGATTGTTCTTTGAAAAACCGTATTAGAAAGTCTACATTCTAAAAACCGTCTTAGAATGTATGAAATAACCATTGTCGAAAGCATGTTTTCCAGTAGTGTTACCATCATTTAATTTAGGTTTAATTTGTTTCTTTTATTTTTAAGAGATTCAATTTGATCCTTTAAGTTATATATCATGTTCAATTTAGTTCCTTTAATTTTAAAATTTTCAACTAAGTCCTTTATTTTTAAAATAGATTCAATTTGGTTTCATTTAAAATTATATTTAGTCTCATTCTTTGAAAGTGTTCAAAGTTGACAGAAGAAAAATGAGACCTTCACTAGTGCAAAAATGAGTTTTTTTAGAACGATTATAAAAGAATCGTTCTAAAAAAAAAGACGATAGCATTTTTGTAAATAAAAACATTATATCTACTAGACAATTGTGGAGAATTGTTCTTAAAAGTTATCTTTCAAAACAATTATATTTTTAACGAGGGGACACACGTTGAGCATTTTTCATCCTTTTATCTATAAATTGATTTACTTTTCTCATCTTGTTATTAGATGTGCTTCATACTATAATTTAACCTTGACCATCAACTTTATCATAGCGACAAGATTCAACTAACAAAAATATTGAGTGATAACAAAGATAAATTGATTTTTTTGGAATTAATGGACCAGCATATCTAACTGATATAAAACCGAACCAGCCAATTCATATGTTTTTTACCATTTATCAAATGTAATATATATATATATATATATATATATATATATATTATGGGAAAATATTTATTATATAAATTGGTGAAATTAACTATAAAGATAAATTATTTAAGTAATTGTGCACATAGTGCAAGTATTCGGACTACCCTTCGGCCTTTAACACAAGTTATCCCTCCAAAGGACTTGGGCATGAGTTCCTATGTTGACTAGAACTTTGTTCTAGTAACATTAGCACGATATTGAGATACGTTCTTGGAAATGTGAGTGCATGGCAAGACAGGACAAGTACGAGATGGAAGAAGTCATGTTGAGTGTTTCGGCTGTGAAGATGTTGATAATCTTAAAGCAAAGGTTGGTTTGCAGTTTTCACACTATAAGGTGTGGGAGGATGTTAAGTCAAAAGACATTTATGTCTTAAAGATAAATTAGGACTCCTAATTATTTTGATTAGATGCAAATAAATGCAAATGATAAAACTTGCATCTGATATGGTATCAGATCATGATCTATCTCTGTGCATCTGAAAGTTTTAGACAATGTACTCATAAGACGATCTGATATAGTATTTAAGTAGTGTATTTAAGATCTTCATTTAATACTCAATGTTTGAGATTCTCCCATGTAAAAAAATCCTCTTAGAATTTGCCAAAATCCTATGAAGAATAAAAGAAGCCCACGATCTAGAAGACACTGATTGATAGATCATGTGGAGCTTGTAGGCCATAGATCTTCTTCATCAATGGAGTCTTTTGCTTCTTAAATATCAATGGCAGTGTAAAAGAGAAGGAGAAAAATGATTGGAGACCCCACTTCAAGGAGAAGATGAGTCAAGAAGAAGTTAACCACCATAGGAAGCCATGGATAAGAGTTTGAAGGTATGAGAAGAAGAATGGAGGGAGAAGAAGAGAGGGAGCACGAAATTTTGTGCCTCAAAAGAGGTTTGAACTTTGAAGTGTTATTCTCAAATGATCAAAATTGAAAACATGCACACACATAGCCTCTAATTATAGCCTAAGTGTCACACAAAATTGGAGGGAAATTTGAATTTATATTCATATTTCACTTGAATTTGAAATTGAATTTGTGGAGCCAAATTTTAGAGCCAAAATTTCACTAATTATGATTAGTAAATTTTAGCCATGGTTCAGTCCACTAATCCAAGATCAAGTCTAAGATTCTCCACTAAGTGTGCTTAGGTGTCATGAGGCATGTGAAGCATGAAAGACATGCACAAAATGTAACTATATGATGTGGCAATGGGGTGTAGCAAGTAAATGTTCACCTCCCCCTCTAAAATTTAATTGGATTGGGCTTCTCCCAATTAAATTAAATTTATTTCCAACCACACACATCAAATATTCACTTAATGCATGTGAAATTACAAAACTACCCCTAATACAAAAACTAGTCTAGGTGCCCTAAAATACAAGGGCTGAAAAATCCTACATTTCTAGGGTACCTTACATATATTATGGAGCCCTAAATACAAGGCCCAAAAATAATGAAACCTTAATCTAATATGTATAAAGATAAGCAGGCTCATACTTAGTCCATGGGCCCGAAATCTACCCTAAGGTTCATGAGAACCCTAGGGCCTTCTCTTGCATCTCTGACCCAATCTTCCTGAAGTCTTCTATCCAATGCCTTTGTGGGGTAGGATTGCATCACTGATTCTCATCAAAATACACACTCTTGTTGCAGACCTGCCATGGTGAAAGAAGTGACTACTCTGTTGGAGTACAAGACACATTATCCTATCAACTTGGACTTTGCATGAAGAAGGGTCATGCATTTAGTACAAGCATTAATTGCTTCAACAGAATCATGATCTCAGTGAAATATCACAACTCACACTAGAAGATGGGTTGAATAGTATGTTAATAAAAAACTAAAACCTTTATGAAATGGAAGATGTTATAATAAACAAGTTTGTAAAACCATCGTCTAATGACAAAAGGTGGATTGTCGTCCAGTGAGTTGGAAAACTTGTTTTTCAATGAAAAATCTTATGAGCAAAGTGTGACAATAATGGACAATGAAATATTGTAATAAGCTAATGAAGAATAGTAAAAATACTTCATTTTATATTGGTTACTCAACTTGAGCTATGTCTAGTTTTGTTTTACCACCTAGTAAAGGATTCCACTAATTAATCATAATTACAACAAGTATTCTTTCCTGCCACTTTTGGCTTTCAAGTACTCTTAAGACCACTCCTGACACACCCCTTAAACTCCCTTTGAATCTAAGAACACCCAAGTATTATTTTGTCACTAAGTCACTCCTTGCTTTCTCAAACAATAGTTTGAAATAGAATCAAAGATTCTTTTACAGCACTCGAAGAGTGGATTTATAATAAGGCTCTTTATCTCTCACTGATACTATGTATACACATAGAATGGACTCTCTTAGACTCAGCATGTTTCTCAAAAGGTGTTCTTCTTTTCTCTTGTTTCTTAAGTCGCAACTCTTTTTCTTTGTATTTACGTTTGTCAGAGTTCTTCAATCTTTTATGTTGTATTTATAGATAGAGAGACGCTTGTAATTTCAGAGAGTATCTTGGAATTTTTGAATGATATGGTCATTGAAAAAATTGATCTTTGTTTCTTAAATTAAGTGAATGTTGTGTGTTTTTGTCTGATACAATGAGGACGTTCTATTTCTGCCATTCATAACTCAATATGACCATTAATCAAAATAAAATGCAATAAATAATAATTTTACACATATGTTCCTTTTAAAATGGGATCATATAAAATGGAATAAATAAATAATTCAAATAAATGCTTGTTCTAGTAGACGAGTTATCCATTTGTGGATATATAGGTCTCTTCTAGTGTTGTATTCAATCATCAAACTTGTTGGCTTACATGCAACAAAGTGGTTAACTTAAATTTATATCTTTGTTTTCATCAAATAAGAGTTGTTTAGGTCATCTAGTGATGGATCATCCAGTGTTAACACTCAGATGGAGAACAAAGTGAAGAATCCAACCATTAAGAGACAATGGATACTTAGAGATGATGGCTATATATTGAAGAAGTTGTGAAGAAACAAGAGACGAATCATTTCTTTCATTCTTTCTTGTAAATCTTTCTATGAAATTCTTATAAAGATATGGAAGCTCTCAAATTGAAACACATTGTATACCTTGGGAGAAAAGACTAAAAGTGTTAAGTGATATATATGTCTATTAAATGATCATACTTTAGTCAGTGAGAAAATTTCCAACAAATCTTTTTGATTTGTTTAAAGCCAGTAGTGACTTGGTAGGACAAAGAATATTGGTTTCTAAGTCAAGTTTGGGGTAGAGCTTGCAAGTGTAAGAGTCATAAGTGGCAACAATACTTGTAACTTTAATAAGTTAGCATAAACTCGATGGTTGCCAAGAACTGGGCATCGTCTTGTGATTGAGATGAACCATTATAATTTCCTTGTGTGCTTTCTTGTTTAACTAACAAAGGGTGTTGAATTTGTTTTTAGATCTTTTAAAGAATTTTTTTCTCATAGTCTAACTCTTTGTATTTATCAAACGATAAAAGTGTTCTACAGTCTTAAGAAAAAGTAACTATATTTTCTAAAAATATAATTCAACCCTTTTTCTTGTGTTATTTGCTTCTGCAAAGGACATGGTCCTCATTTGTTATGTTGTAAATACTAAGGATTGAACTTGAGCTCATTTTCCAATTCGTCACCATCTGATGCCAGAAATAATGAAACCCCACCGTGACAAATAAAATGCATTCTTAGTGAGAGACTTGTTGAGGAGTCAATCCTGAAAATAGCCTAGGCGAAATGTTGAGTGGTGATAACCTGACTAAGGATATGTTCAGTTAGTTCAGGGGACTCACGGGCCTCACTTGACATTCTTGACTAGAATGAAGCCATAACCATTGTTGGTGAGAGCCTACCATTGTACCATGGTAAAAGGTGTGCTCCCAACTGTCATCCAAAACTAAATGTGTAAGACCATTATGTTCTACAAGTTCTAGTGGCAGTTGGCCATTGAGAAATATTTATAGTGTTAGTAATGAAAATGTTTTGGATACGAGTGAGGATTGGTAGATAACCTCTTCGTTGGGGTTGGTAGTTGTGTGTGACTTATTTTAAGTCTTTTTGTGTTGGTTTGACAAAGCAGGAAGACTCACCCTTATGCCTTTGTTTAGGATCTTAATGATGGGATTTTCCTATGACTGACTTTATGAATGTACTTTTTGTTTACCTTCTACGCATGGTTGGATATTAGAAATGACCGCTCTAAGTCTAAGACTTTTCTTTTTGTATGTATTTGATCTGGGTAGATCTAGACTCCAATCCTTTTGCTATGTATATGTATCAGTCATTTACTTTATTGTCACATATAGTTGTATTGTGAAGCGGCACTAGCTACTTTACTTAGGAAAATACTTATGCATATTCATATGTGTGTGTGTGTTTTTTCACTTATTATGTTATAAGTTAATATTTAAAGCAATATGCTTATAAGAGAAAATTCATGATGCTTTCTTTTTGAAAATATAAATAAACGTTTTATTTACTATGTGATATTCACTTAAGAAGCGACCAATGAAAACTTTTGTTTTGAAGCATTCAACAAAAAAGTTTTGGTTCACATTTCACGCCTTTGCATGATTGTGAAATTAAACTGATTAACGCACTTTACAAAACAAAATAAATTAATTAAGGCATAATTACATTAATGGTTGAAATGTTACATTTAGGACGTTATAGTAATTAAGACAAAATTAAATTGATTAGCACGCTTTACAAGTTTAGTGTGTTGCATTTAGGATCAGGTGACTCAACACAAACTCTTTAATAAAGAATTCGCTATTGGTAATGGTTGAAATGTTGGCCAAAGGATGAGACAATGAAAAGTCCAAAAATTGTTGCTTCATCTTCTTTGACACCCCATGACCGGAAGGCTCTTCGGCAACGTGTTTATGTTATCGGAGCCTTTTTTTATTCCTACTCTTATTTTTTGTTTTTGGCACCTTACCAGGAGGAGGAATAGTTCAATAGGAGGATCCCTCATATAAGGATTCCTGATAATAGGTTGAACTGGAATAGTGTTGCCGACCCCGGGGAGGACAATATTCTTGCAAGCCTAGTGGAAGGCCGCCATGGCACCGCTAGCTTGAGACATAATTCTTGAATTAAAAGACAAGATAAGTCAGCAAGTTTGAATAAAGAAACTGAAACATCTAAAGATAAACAAATAACCCTCAAGATCTCTAATAGGTTGAGGAGATTTAAAAAAAGGAAACTAAAGGTTTAGCAGGAAGGCGCTAAGGGAGCACAATTTGAAAAGGGTAAGGTCCTAAAGTTCCTTTTTTGGTCAGGTAATTCTTGGGGTACTCATCATATCGACATGGCACTTATTGCCAATAAAAAGGGAATAAAGGATTCTTAGCCATATCATAGAAATAATTTCTCCTAATCACCAGCTTTAATTCCACCTTGAAGTTGCCAGTTTTAGAATTCTAGTAAGAAGAGGTGAAGGTGCGAAACAAAGGCCATGTGGGCATTCATACCAATGATACCCACTTAGCCCTCTTTTGTGGCTGACAACAAAAATAATGAAAGAATAGGCTAGGGCTTGCCTTTACATAATTATACAAGCAGATGGCTCGAAATGCCTGGATGGCAGCCCAACCATTCAAGTGAAGTTGAGGAGACCCACATTTAGTATCCTCAAAACCCCCATGGTGAAGTCATCAAATGGGATCCTTACATGCAGATCTCGGAATACACAATCATATATGAAAAAGAAGTCTTAGTGCTCCTTTTTTTCTTTATTTAAAAGTTCAAAATCAGCTAGAGGGTCAACATCGATTCGGCATGTCCGTAAGGCGATGGGACAAATTTTATCCACCTTTTATCTGGGACATGGTGAGCCAACTAATCAAGTTTTCTATATTCGATTTGTAGTTGTATCGGGAGAAAAAGGTGTTGGCATTTTTATCCACCCATCTATGACCAGGAAGATTGATGGGAGGACATTATTTCTTCTCCAAGACTACCTGCCGACGTCTTGTAGTGTTGGCCTCTATCAAATGATCAGACTATTCCGCAACCCTGTCGTTATTTACAATGTTGTCTACCAGCATCTCTTGCAAGTGATCCAAAAAGGTTAAAAAGTCGTTTGAACCTTCCTCAGAATCAAACCCAGAGTAGAGTCAGAGACGGACTCTGACGTCTCGATGTCGGAAGAAACCTCCAGCACCTAGTCGATAGGAACTCTAACCTCCAAACCAACCCCCTCCCTCAATGAACCTTCTGCCAAATCTATTATTACTAAAATACACGCGTACTTGAATCCCAAATGTTTCACCCCCTTTTATATATAGGGATTGTCCCTCCTAATGGGCCCTGACCCAAAGATCACCTACACCGTTAGATCATTTTTAATCAACGGTCGACAATTACAGGAACTTTGGTTAACAAGGAGGAAGTTGAAAGGACATCGTGTGAAAGAACCATCCAAAAATTAAACTGCTATACCTAGGAGAATGTAACCGCTCCATGATCTAAATACTCCCCAAGTAATAATCTATTGAACAACTCGCCATACAAGAAACCCCTCTCGGTCTTAAAAGACCAAGAAAGCTGTTAGAACTAAATGATCCGCTCATTTCTTAGTTTTGACAAAAAAAAAAGATATAAATTTATGGTGATTAAATGTTTTAAGCGTAAGTGAACAGGACCTACCATTTGGAGCAAACATGGTAAAATATTCCTGATCTTAGTGCTCTTTACGATCCTCCACTTCACTGGAACTTGTTTTATGATAAATTTAATCTAGCATCCAATGCACTATAATTAAGCAAGCATCCAACTTTGAAAACCAGTGTTCTCAACATTGTGCCCGTTTTATACACAGGTCCAATGTAACTCAAACACTTAAATGCAAATCTTTTATATTATTAAGTGCAATCCATTTATTCTATTTTGAAAAAGAGATTTGATTATAAATAGAATATTCTATGAATCAATCTCTTATATCCTTTATAAATGGCCAATGTTTGAATTAAGAATGTGAAGGACAGATTTTGAAAGAATATGTTAAAGATCATTCTTGCTGCAAAGAACGAGTCGCTCATGTCAATGTCCTGTTGTAGATTCATCTCTCTCCTCCAGCTGCAACTAGAAGACAAAGACTGACAACGGTCAAAATTTGAATGCACAAAATCCCACAACAAATTCAATCATCCTTCTCCTATAGAAGGCGCATCAAAGCTTCATTCATGGTTAAGGAACAACATTCACACATTGAGTCAAAGCGAAAAAGAACTCAATATAGATACTACTGAGTGAAACACAATGCTTAATTAGTTTATCCTTTACTTAGCAAAGTTCTTGTACTGATTCATACTTGATTGTAAACGCATTCTTTAAGTGTTAGAATTTGTGATTTTTTAAACTATATGTTTGTGAAATCCAGGAGTGGCTTAGTGTCAAAACAATACTTAAGTATTCTTAGCTTCAGAGGAAGTCTAAGGGTTCTGCCAATAATGGCCTAGAGAATACTTATAAAGCTAGGAGTGACAAATCAGTATACTAGTTTGTAATCAAACTTTAATTAGTGGATCCCTTTATTATTTTGTAAAGGAGAATTGGACGTACTTCAGGTTGAGTGAACCAGTATAAATTAAGTGTTTCTATTAATCTCTTTAAGCTTCTCTGAGTATTCCTTAAAGCTTATTATTGACAAAACTTTGCACATAAGTTTAATATTGAACTATTTTTCAAATCACTAGACGAGAGTCCATAGGGCCCTTAATCACACATAGAGATAGATTACCTAAGTGGTAATTCGCCTATGAAGGCCCAAGGTCCATGGCCCAAAAAGGTTTGTATAAAAAAGTTGAGACCCCTGGGTAAAGACCATTTCTCATTCTTGCATTTACTATCCTATTTATTGCTTAGAGTCAAAACTTGACTTGGGCATCAAAGTACCTTTTGTTGGTACCCCCCTTTGGACCAAACACTAAAGCAAGACGAATAGTGTAATGACCAGCCTCGTCGCTACGATATCACTTACTATAAAATGTGACATCATTAATTTGATTGTGAAAACGATGGTAAATTTTTTGCAATGTACATTCATCAAACAACTCACAAACACATGAACAAATACATACTTATATATATATATATATATATATATATATATATATATATATATATATATATTATACACCACTACACATCTTTCAAATGTCAGAACATAATTCAGATTTTTTTACATATATCTAAACTTAGGACTTACATCCCCAATCAAACGATTCAAGGAACCAACTAAGAAAAGTTCATAACAAAACATAACTCTCTCCCAAAATAAATTCAAACGTTATCACGCTGGCTTGGTGGCTCCAACAAAAGACTTCCCTCCAAGTCACCTACTGTTGCTCATCTGCTCCCACGAATGAAAGTTTGAGATCATCACAGACACCAATCACACAATACAAAATTACAAAGGTGAGTTTATTATAAAAGATCAACAAACACCAAAAGACAATGATTAACAAGAAAACAATAACAATGACCACAATCATTCTTAATAACCCATTGGTTCAACGCACACTTAACAAACTAGTCATTAATTTTTCCATAATTCAAATCATGTATGCTCAGTATGATGCATGTACCTGACTCAACTCTAAAATGCAATGCAGTACTATTTATCAGGAAATAGCCTAAGTGTGCCCACATGACACTCTCACTTAGGAAAACTAGGCAACAAGTGTCGAGGTCACCCTGTCGTGCACAGGCAACTCCCCCCTCCCCCCATGGTGATCAACCTGAGTCTCAAGGAAGTTCCAAACCGAGTTACATGCCCCCAAGTACAAGTATTTTTCCTCATGAAAAACTACGAGTACTTACTGACAAAGTTTGTACTATTTTCGTGCAATATGAAGTATGAAACATGAGCATCATCAATGCACTGACCATAGATAATAAAAGATTCTAAGTCATCCCCTTCTTTCTCCAGGAATGCTTAAAACTCTTTAAAATACTCTATTTCCCCCCTCTAGGGATATCCAACATGGTCACCACACCCCCCATGTACATACACAGTATACATCATCATAATAACATCATCAACATCAACAACATCTCATCTCAACATCACAAGCAATCACATTCCACATACATACATCTAAATTCATGCCCGAGATTCACATTCCCTAGGTCTTCAGGCAACATAAACCTCATACAATAACAATCTATAATATCACGAGACTCATATTTTTAAGGAAAATTCTAAATTAAAGAGGAAAACTATGGTATTCAAAACAAACTCTTATGCCCATTTAAAATTTAATAAATAAGTAAATAGAAAAACAAATATAAAATTTTGGACAGAGTCTCCTCTATAATTAAGACTTTTCCAAAACATTTCAATCAATACAACAACAACATCATTGACAATTTCAATCATCAATAAAAAATATATCACATCCCATTAGTTAAAAACACATTTTTTCTTAAAAACACAGTTTTTCTTCAAATTTCCCTCCAATTTTGTGTGACACTTAGGCTATAAATAGAGGCCATGTGTGTGCATTTTTTCAACTTTGATCATTTGAGAATTACACTTCAAATAAAATTCCGTGCTCCTTTTGTCCTTTTCCCTCCACTCATCTTCTTCTACCTTCAAGCTCTTATCCGTGGCTTCCTATGGTGGTAAGCTTATTCTTGACTCATCTTCTCCTTGAAGTGGCGTCTCCAATCATCTTTCTTCCTTCTCTATTCCACTGTAATTGATCTTCAAGAAGCAAAAGACTTCATTGATGAAGAAGATCCGAGACCTACGAGCTCCACATGGGGCTACATCTCTCAATCCAATTAAATTTATCTCGCAACACACACATCAAATAGTGCACTTAATGCATGTGAAATTACAAAACTACCCCTAATACAAAAACTAGTCTAGGTGTCCTAAAATACAAGGGCTAAAAAATCCTACATTACTAGGGTATCCTCCTTACACTATGGAGCCCTAAATACAAGGCCTAAAAATAATGAAACCTTAATCTAATATGTACAAAGATAAGTGGGCTCATACTTAGCCCATGGGCCCAAAATCTACCATAAGGCTCATGAGAACCCTAGGGCTTTCTCTTGCATTTCTGGCCCAATCTTCTTAGAGTCTTCTATCCAATGCCCTTGGAGGATAAGATTGCATCATAAAGGTTATAATGTCTGACCATTATTTGGAAGGAACACATATCTATTTATGTCGTGCATGTGATGAACAAGAGATATGGTGAGTTGTGATTAGAGGCCATTGAGATAAGTGACCTAGCCTATGTGGGGCGAGAATGGGTCTGAGTCGTATTTTGACCATGAGCTACCTAGACTATGTGAGGCGAGAATGGGCGTACAATTTTTTATGTGAGGTTCAGTGGAACCAATTATGTATGAATGTTTGAAACATGCATCATAAATGTGTATACTTTTAAAGATAAGGATGTGGTCAAGCTTTACCAGGAAGGACATGAATGAGTTGAAGTAGAGTGAATCTGATTTGGAATCTCTATGTGGCTCATATTGATCCCATCAGTTGAAGTAATGGGATCATGTGGGTCCATTACTACATGTCCTTCCATGCTTCTTCCACAAATATTTTTTCTAGTACCACATGCATATGAGAAAAAAGAAAAGAACATTGCATTGCATACGTGCTTATTGCGAGTTGGTATGACTTATGTGATTTATAATGTGGATGCCATAAGTGCCTTGGGTTATACTTGTGTGATGTGTGACTGATTCTATCCATATTTATGATATCTTATGATGTGAAATTGGTTTGGTGACTGATTCTATACCATGAATTATTTGAATTTCTTATGAGGACCCTACAAGATATATTTTTCTAAAAAGAAAATTATATGGAACTCTCTTGAGATTTGTCTTTATTATACTTGATGCCTCTCTATTTTCAAATCATAAAGAAAATCCCTTAATTTTTTGGCTTTCATTACATTGACCCCTCCTTTTAGGTGTAAATCATTACACCGATCCCCTTCCCCCCTCTTATGTGTAAAACGCCTTACACCAACTCTTTTTAGAGAGCTTAAAGTATTGTAAAAAATGGAACGGTGTCACATCATTCAAATGTAATAAGAGAAAACCTTAGAAGAGGTTCATGTAATTTACTAAAACAAAATTAAAAGTTAATATAATGTTTTGCCCTCCGGGATACTACTTACTTGTGTGGATGCGAAATCTACTGGCAAGTACACCGGGTCGTCAAGTAAATAATTAAAACGGTGTGAACCGAGTATCGAACTCAGGGAACTTGTTCATTTGGTAAAGGTTTTTTCAATAAGCAGGCATTTGCAAACAGAAATCATGATTGTGACTAAAAGTAAAAGTATGTTTTATTCTAATTACAAAGCAATAAATGTGAGCAAGTAAGTGTGAAAACAGATATCTAAAGGCGTTGGGTCCTCTTATTGAGCAAATTGATGCAATTAAGGATGTTTCTCTAATTAAAGATGTTTTTGTGTTCTATGTTGAAGGCTCAAGTACTAAACAATGATGTCTCGTGAGTTTAGCCTAATTCTAATTAAACTTCGTTCGCAGATGTTTCTTGTTGAACTTAGCTCAATTGAACAACTTTATGATCACAACATAATAAAAATTAAATTACCTCACTCTGTGTCCAGACATACGGTAACCTAATCCTGCTCTATCAAGTTCTAAGGAGACAGTACATCTTTCAATGCTAAAGCCCATAACAGTACACACATATGGGTGATTAAGCCACATGCATGCAATAATAAAGTACTGATAGAAACAATGAACACATAAAACAACCTTAATTAAATAGGGAAAGAGTTTTAGATCAATTACTCAACAAGAATCCCCAACTCAGGATTTAGCCTTCCATAGCAAGGAAGCTCCTTTTACAATGAAGAAGAGGAATTGAGAGAAATTGTTTGCTTACAAAGGAGTGGGGATGTCCCCTCCACCTCTAGAAATCTCACAATCACTCAAAACTCACAAATCTTCCTAAAAGGTCAAAACTTGGCTTCTTTGCTTTGTTCTTTGCCTCTGTGTATTTCACTCTTCAAGCTCTTACGGCTATTCAGCGCTCTCTTTTCAGCCTTTTTAGTCCCCCCTTCTTTTCTCCTATTCCAGGCTTAAAAAGGGCTCACTGACCTGGACGTCGCGCTTAGCGCCACTCTCACGCTTAGCGCGAGTAAGTGAATTTCGGCTCAACACCAAACTCACTCTAAGCCTGGAAGGTGAAAAACGACTCGCTGAGCAAGCTGATGACGCGCTGAGCACATGCCTACGTGACAAATTCCCTTCCATATTCCTCCTATCCGCTAAGCGCATTGATGCCTTGCTTAGCGGATGACACTCGCTAAGCACATTGAGCTCGCTTAGCGAGACATAAACTTTAGCACTTCTTCAAAATAACTTCTTTTTGCCTGAAATTGAAGAGAAATTGACATTAATTCCATACACAAGGCTTCTACTGAGCACAGATAAAAACAAAGCAAAATTTATTGACAATCCTACAAAAAGAACCATAATTTGGGGAAAATATATACATTTTGTAAAAAATTTCTATACAAAAGTTAGTTTTATAAGACGACTAACAAACTCTCCCAAATTTACAGTTTTGATTGTCCTCAAGCAAAGAAAGAACAGTTCACTTGTCCTCAAGTGACAAAATCAAAGTGGTTATTCACAAGGTGTTTGCTCCAAAGAATTCAATCACATGAAATGAATGGCATAAAATGCTTTAATCAACAGCTTCTCACAAAATATGCAGCTTTTAAAAGATATGAACATGATTATTAAGAAACACAATTGAAATAAGCTAGTAAGAATGATAGATATCAAGGAAGGATCATCATCCAAAGCCTCTCGGTCATTGTTTCACTCAAGGACAAGTGTTTAGGCTTATTCAACAATCAACAACTAACACAAGTCTCAATCTTTGCACTTCATCTCATATCATACAGTCAAGAACACACAAACTGAATCCGAAGGACTTTTCTAGGCTTGTAACGAGGCTGGACTGCAATCAATTCATGGTTTTTCTAGGATGCAAAAGCTTAGGTTCTAGGAGAGCATTCATCCATAGATCAACCTTTTTCTTTTTATTCCATCTCTATTACTTGCCTTTCCGCACTTACCTTTTATTTTTCTTAAATAGAAACACACACACTTTTCTTTTATACTTACAGTTTTTTTTAATACTTGCTGCTTATTAGATGATTGTGTGTGTTGCTCTGTTCTTACCATTACAAGCTTTTACCCCATAATTCCTCCAAATTTGGGCAAATTTGCTTTGAACCAAAATCTCCTTTTATGAATGAGGCTCTCCTACAACCTAAGACAAGGTAGAAGGAGATAAACTGTACAGGATCAAGGTTCAATCAAACAATCATACTTTCAGCTCAAAATGGGTGCAAGGGATAAATCAATCATGCACAAGGTAAGCTTTTTAGCTAAGTGGCTCTCTTCAATCAAAACATGGCCTTCATCATCTTCAATTTCACGCATTCATTCCATACTCAAAGATTCATGCAAAAATCATTACTCAATGTTAGTCGTTCTCTCATAATTAAAGATCACACTCTCACCAGGTTGTGGCTAATGAGTACCTTCACAATCAAACTGTCAAACTGACTAACATTTTCAGTCATGATCCTAATCAATGTTCTTTCTCTTCTAATGACTGCACACTCATTCAAAACATATGATTTACGCATTCCAATTCACTCAAATCACGCAATCGATCACTTCAAACCAATCACAAACACTGAATGCCAAAATCAAGTATCAACCACTGTTCAATCAAGCTTTGTACAAGCTATCAACCAAAATTAAAAATATAAACTAAAATTTAAAAGCTAAAACATAAACAAAAATCTAATTTATAAAATGTACTAAAGACGAGATAATATTAAAACTATTCAAAAAGCAGGGAAATAAAAATCCTAATCCTGTCAATGATCCTGTGCAGAGTCCATGGCTTGCTCATTCAGGTCCAGTGCAGTAGTGCCTGCTGATGAATCCTGAGGAAGGGGCAAGTCTAACACTGGTGCAGATGGCTCAGGTTGAGAAGAAGACATGTCTAGCACTATAGTGGAAGGCTCTAGTGTCACCTGTGGGGTAGCTGCTACTGGACCAGTCTCAAAAATGAAAGGCTCAGGTGGAGTGGGCTCTAAGGCCTCTAGAATGTCATCCTCCTGGTCCTGTTGAGGCTCCTGGGCTGCGGAGGCCTCACCCCCTCCCAAAGGAGAAGGATGGACTCCTGGCCAGGCCACCTTCTGTAGAAACTTCTCGATGCTCATAACTGGTCGTTGCTGGACCACATCCTACAAACTCTGCATGATCAGGAGCTAACCCTGATACAGACTTTGTATCATAGACATGAAAGGCTCTGAGCTCTGAGCGGAGGGACCTGGAAGAACTGGAGCTACAGGTGGTGAAGGAAGAGCAGAAGTAGATGGAGCTGATGTAAGGGGAGCAGGGGCAGCTGATGTAGATGGGGCCTTAGATCTTCTAGCCTTGGATTTTTGGGTCCCTGGAAATGTGACTGAAGGTTCATCCAGGTTCCTGCGATTCTTCTTAATATAAGCCAAATTAATGGCTGGGCTAAGTGACTCGAAGGTAAGAGAATCTGAGGTGACTCCTCGGGCCTTGCACAAGGTAGTAATCAGGGCTGGAAATCCAAGCCGCGAGGAGTTGGACTGAGCAATAAGTGAAATCTGACCAAAAATAAGTGAACCTAAGTTCATATTCATCTTCATTACAAGCCCGTAGACTAACTTGGCCCTATCCAGATTAAGATCAGAAGTATGGGATGTCGTGGCCAAGTTAGAATAAGATAAAACACTCCATGGGCCAAAGTGGTAAGATCTTTCCTCAAGAGCTTCCATGGCAAACCTTCAACATTAAGTACAAATCCCCTTCTAGGGATACACAACCGGGCTGCAAGCTCTTGAGGATCAGGCCTTAGTCTAGCAAACCTGGAGTAAGAAGGTAAGGTATCCCCTTGCTCCAAAAAGGTGTTGAGGGAATCAGCATCAAATTTTATCAGGTGCCCTCGAACCCTAACTTTCTTGGGAGACTTGTCCTCAGGGACATATAGATTTGCATAGAATTCCTTCACAATTGCCACATCAATGCTTCCCTCAGTCAAGTTGGTCAGCCATTTATGCCAGTTTCTTCTAATCAATTCTCTTCTGAAATCATCAAACTCAGTGATATACAGCTTGACATTTCTTTCTGGCAGAATGTTCCTGGCAAGCACATTATCTGAGTAACGGTCCCAGGCCTCCTGTGATACAAATCTTGATCTATCATAACTGTCCTGAGACACTAAAGTTGTGGCTTTTCTCTTATGGGAAGCCATCTGCAATACAAAAGAATCAAAACACAAGATTAGACAGGAATTTATTCAAATTAAAAAGCAGAAAATAAAACTGAAAATCAGACTGGGCACTTTGCGCAAGTGACTCGCTTAGTGCGCCTTAGGAAAATCTACTCATGTGCTAAGCGCGATAGCCACGTGCTTAGCGAGTGAACACAAATCCAATTTTTCTGCAGAATTGGCTTAGTGAGCAGGCTCGCTAAGCCCAATTCCATAAAATTTCAAATAGAGAAGGATTTACGCTTAGCGCGGCTAGATGTGCTTAGCGCAACTACTCTACTGGACAACACTGGCTTAGCGAGCAAGCTCACTAAGCCCAATTCCAACAAATAGAAAAATAGAGAGATAATTGTGCTTAGCATGATAGGGCACGCTTAGCGCACAACAAAACAAAAAAATTTCTAAGTGTCTGAGAACACATTACTCAGTTAGCGCACAGGCGCACTTAACGAGTTCATAAGCAATTGAACTTTCAATCAGAGAAGATGAACTCGCTTAGCGGCATAAGGCTGCGCTTAGCAAGTTCATCTGGAAATCCAGATGTTCAACATAAACAATGAACTCGCTTAGTGCGCTCATTGCGATTTCCAGAAAAAGCAGGGGCTTCTCACCCCTCTACTTAGGCCTCTGTTAGGCCATCTAACCCTAATCAAAACAAGCACATTTTATCCATAATAAAACCCTAATTCTAGTCTAATGAACAACTAACCTAACAGAACTAAGTATTAACAGAAATTCAACCTAACACTACTAAGTTAATTAGCCTAAAGTTTGAAATTTGAAAATACAATAAACAAAATTAAGAGGCTTACTTGTGCTGCTGAATATGAGTGCAAAGAGGGAGCAAAAATGCAGGTAATGCAGGGAGATTGAATCACTGTGTAGAGGGTGAAGAGAAAATTCTCAGAGGAAGTAAAATGGCAACTGCCTAAGGTAGTTGCCTTATTCACTAGCAGTTTCGAATGACTCGCTTAGTGCATGGACTCACTAAGCGAGTCAACATGATGTTTGAGTTTTAAAACTCATGCGCTTAGCGGATCTACTCGCTAATCCCAATACAAAATTATGAAATTCCAGAGAAGTTTTTGGGCTTAGTGCAAAGGTACGTGCTGAGCGAGTTCTATAGCTCTGATTGGTCTTGCAACTCTCGCTTAGCGGGCCAAAGTCGCGCTTGGCGAATAAAATGCTCCTTGAATGCAGTAGTGGCCTATGCTTAGCGCGTCTGTCTCACTTAGTGCTATTCCAAACAGAGAAGGAATTGGGCTTAGCAAGAGCACTCACTTAGCCTAATTCTCAAAATTAATCAGACAAAGAAGAATAGCGCTTAGCGCTTAGCGAGACCAGACTTGCGCGCTTAGCAAGATGACTCGCTTAGCCCAATTCCAAAAATTAAATGGACAAAGAGTTTATTGGGCTTAGCGCACAGGTCATGCGCTTAGCAAGACCAAACAGCCAATGATCAGGGGTCAATGTGCTTAGCACGAACAACAGCTCGCTTAGCGCATGAAGAAGATGGCGCTTAGCGCGAGGAGTACGCTTAGCGAGTGGACAACAAAAAAAAATTCAAGTTATTTTTCTATCCACAACTTCACAAAATCTTTTTAACCCCTTTTCCGATGATAAACATGCTGAATTCAAACAATCACAAGCAATCAAACTTAACTAAATGCAAGAAAAACATAATTAAAAAGGGTTGGGTTGCCTCCTAGTAAGCGCTCCTTTAACGTCATTAGCTTGACGCAAAAGTCTTTGTCAGCCTGGATCAATCTTGGTTCTCTCCTTCAGAACCTTCTCTACACTCTCCTTCACCTCTAAACAAACATTCTGGTCCAACAATGTCCTTTCTTCATCAAATAGCTCAAAGCTAATCTTTTGGTCTTCAATACCTATTTCTAGCTTCTTCTTTCCCATGTCTACTACACAGCTTGCAGTAACCATAAATGGACGTCCCAAAATTAAGGGAATATATGTATCTTCCTTCATATCCATTACCATAAAGTCAGCGGGAAAGATAAGGTGTTTGACCTGAACCAAAACATCCTCTATCACTCCATAGGGTCTGGTGATGGAGCGATCTGCTAACTATAAAGTCATCCTAGTCGACATTATCTCCAAATCTCCAAGCCTTCGGCACATGGAAAGCGACATCAAATTAATACTGGCTCCCAAATCAATAAGAGCCTTGCCAATAGAAACTTCACCAATTGCACACAGAACAGTCACACTCCCAGGATCTTTGTGCTTCGGTGGAAGAATCCTCTGAATTACAGCACTGCAGTTTCCTTCCACAATGATGTTTTCACTATGAATGTACTTATTCTTCTATGTGAGCATATCTTTCAAAAACTTAGAGTACAACGACATTTGTTGAAGAGCTTCTCCAAAGGGCATCGTAATCTTCAATTTCTTGAAGATATCAAGGAAGCGAGCCAGATGTCGTTCCTTGTCTTTCTTTGTTGGTACCAATGGATATGGCACCTCCTCCCTTTTGCTTGGACTTGCTTCCTTTCTCTTTTCTCTAGCCAACTCACTCTTGGTCTTTTTCTTCTTTTCATTTCTCCCATTCTCTTTTTCTTTTTCATTTCTTTCATTTTCTTTTTCTTTCTCTCTTTCTTTTTCTTTTTCTTTCTTTTCCTTCTCACTTATTTATTTTTCAGTCACAATTATTGGTATCTCCTTCTGCTGATCAACTTCTGCTTCCACTTCTTCCTCAGTCTCACTCAAAGGTTCTACCACTGGGTCAATTTCTAGTTTAGTCACCAACTGTTGTTTTTCTTCACCTATCCTCTTCTCACCTTCACTCATGCTCACCATTTTGCTTCTAGTCATAATAGCCTTGCACTCCTCCTTCAGATTCTTCTCGGTGTTGGCTCCAAAACTGCTTGACGGTCGGCCTGCCAGTTGTTTTGCCAATTGTCCCACCTAGACTTCTAGATTCTTGATGGCTGACTCTGTGCTCTTTTGATTGGACATAGATACTGTTAGACAAGTGGCCTCAGATATCTTAAGAAGGGGGGGGGTTGAATTAAGATATCACAAACTTTTTAAGATTAAAAATTCTATTTTGATTTTAACCCAAATCCCAATATTCCTTTCAAAATGAACTCCTAAAGAATTATTCAAATTAATATTACTGAATAAAAGCAATAAGCAATAATAAATAAAGGAGTTTAAGAGAAGAGAAAATGCAAACTCAGATTTATACTGGTTCGGCCACACCCTTGTGCCTACGTCCAGTCCCCAAGCAACCCGCTTGATAGTTCCACTATCTTGCAAAAGCCCTTTACAACTTCTGAACCACACAAGGACAACCCTTCCTTTGTGTTCATATTACTTTACAACAAGAGACCATCGGTCTCTTAATCCCTTTTTAGAAATAAGATGAAGAGAAAAAGAAATCTCTGTTAAAAGAGATAGATTGAACAATTGAGCACTCAAATAATTCCTTATTGAATTGCAAGTGTATTGGCCAAGGAATTTTTAAGAGGATAAGATGATTTTGCTTTTTGAGAGGATAAGACCTTTTTGTTTTGAAAAACTCTAAGCAAATTTGTATTTCGAGTCACATATAAATAAAATTTTGATGGTCATGTCAAAACCAATTGAACAGATGTGACCCTTGGAAATAATTTTATGAAAATCTCCTCTGGTAATCGATTACAAGACTTGTGTAATCGATTACAGGCTTTAAAATTTGAATCAAAACATTTAGTAAATGCTGGTAATTTATTACCATCCATGTGTAATCGATTACACAGTGTAAAATTTGAATTTAAATTTCTAATGGTTGTTATAAAGCATTTTGGCCACTGGTAATCGATTACATCCTCTAGTAATCGATTACCAGAGAGTAAATCTCTTGAAAAAGACATTTTAGCTTAAATTTCTTGGCCAAACCTTTTGCTTTTTCAATTTGGAATTCCCTCCCTAAATCACTAGAGATCTACTTGATGATGTATCTTGAATCTCTTGGATTTTTGTCTTGATCTTAACTTGAGAAGCGCATGTTCATATAGCATCAAAACATCATGATCATATGGCATCATCAAAATATCAAAGTCAAAGTCTTTTCTTCTACAAATACTTGCATGAACTGAGCAAGAGTCTCTTCTAGCTTTGTCGTTCTGTCATAGAGACTAGGCCCTTGTTGCTGTGGCCTGTTAGATGGCCCACCCTGGTCTTTATTGAACTGATTACCAGGGTGAGTTCTCCATTGTCCCTATTGCTGATTATATTGTTGGCCATGTTGAAATCCAAAATATCCACCTGCATTAAAGTTTGGTCTTGGCTGGTTCCCCATACAGTTCACTTCATGTGTTGTATCTTCTGTGGAAATGTAGCAGCCAGAATCATGTGCTCCACCACATATAACACAACCTGCAACCTGCAAAACAGAAGAGGGTGAAGGTTGTCTAGAATGTAATTGGGTTGGCAACTTACTTAATGTTTCAGCTAATGCTTCAAGTTGCTTGGATAGTGATCGAGATCGTACCCGAATCAAATAAACATTAAAAATACAGTATCTAGGAAGTGATCCTAGGTCGTCTTGCAACGAGTAATGGTCAACCAAACGTTCATAACAGATAGTAATAAAACAGTAACGAATTGGGGGGTGTTTGTTTTTGCAAATTAAGCAGCAAGCAAATTTGAATTAGAAAATAACTAAATTAAAACATGTTGTTTCCCCTTGATTCACAAGCAAGTCTCTTATCCTAGGTTACGAGAAATTATCTTTTATCAGTTCAACCACTTAATTCAACCCTAAATTAAATTACTAAGCGAAATTTAACATAAGGCATTCATTATGTGATTAAGCAACACATACACCAATTAATCATGAACGATCATTAAGCATGAACGTAAATTAAGCGCAGAGACAATTAATCAAGCACTAAGCATGCATGGATTAATAGCAACAAGTATAGACTAATTGGTGAAGAGGAAAAACTAATCAGAATTTAGTAATAATAATAGAACCTCAAAGAGGGTTGTGCTTAATCCTCAAGAGAAAACAACGCTGAAGTCTTAGCCTTCCATTAATCAGTAGAAAACGAAGAAAACTAGAATTATTCTTCCAAATCTGTTTTAAGTCCAAGCCCATAAATAAAATGAAATCTAGATAAGATAAGATAAGACAAAATCTAGATGAAATAATATCTAGATGAAATAAAATCTAGATAAGATAAGATCTAGATGAAATAATATCTGGATGAGACCAAATCTAGATATAATAACATAAAATCTAGATGAAATAATATCTAGATGAGATAAAATCTAGATAAGATAAGATTTGGTAGAATAAAATTGTCTGCTCTCTTCAAGTCCAAGCCCAATTGCTTATAATTCTCCTAAAATTAAATTAAAAACACAAAATTAGTCCAGTAGGCCCAATTGATAAAATTGCATAATTAAATGGACAATTAAGGCTAATCAGTAATTAAAATGGTGACAAAAAGGGTTAAGAAATAGGAGAAAATGATGACACATCAAATCCCCTCACACTTAGCCTTTTGCACTCCTGGGAAAAAAAAAAACAAAGCAAGGGACAAATCCAGAGACATTAAAGAGAAACAAACACACACAACAACAATTACATATTTCTCAATGAATCTCAATGAATGAAAAGAATGGGTAACATCCAACACGTAAAGAGTTAAAGAATCAAGGTCGTCATGAAAATCATCCAAGCATCTCAAACATGGCAAGATAGTCAATTAGCTCAAGAATGAAAAGTGATAAAGTCTCACAAGATATGCACTCCATCTCTCAAGTGTCTAGGCTACTGTTTACTCTCAGAGCACCCATGAAAACAAACACCACATAGACTTGGCAAGACTCTAAAATTGACAACCACATCACAAACACATGCACATGAGGATCAAAAGGTCTTTTAAGGTTGTAATGGGGCCAAAGACAAGGTAGATGAAAGTATGGGATAGTAGCTAAAACCCAAAGGAATAGAGGAGCAATGAGGAATAAGTGGGAAGTAAGAAAAAGTAGTAAACCCCAAAACCAAAATTAAAAAGTAAACCCAAAACAAAATCAACCAAGTCCTTAAACAAATCCAAGTCTTCAAACCAAGACCTCATTTATTTAACTTCATTCTTTTTCTATTTTTTTCTTTTTTTATAGATTTTTTTTAACGTGAACAGTAGCAATTGAAAGCATTTGAAAAATAAAGCAACAATTAGGCAATATATGTATATACATCAAGCATGGACAAAATACATCATCAAGCATGGCCAACAAAAACATATCATCCAGTGAAACATACCCCCCCCCCCCCCCTCACACTTATTCCAAAAACAATTCCAAAGCTCCAAAATTCCCTAAGGGTAGGGTGAAATCATGGTTTTTCACTTAAGGCTTGTAATGAGCTCAAAACAAAGAAAGGGGAGCATAGGCTCAAAGGGGCTATCAAAGGAATTAATTCAGGGTAGGCTCATTTGGCTAGAGGCTTATAAGAATAAAATGCAATGTTGTACACAAACATAAAACCAAAATAACAAAATTAACCTAGAACCTAACAAACTTAAACTAGAAAACCTAATAAAATTAAACTAGAATACCCAACAAAATCAAAGAACAATCTTCTCCCCCCCCCCCTCACACTTAAACAACACTTTGTCCTCAATGTAGCACAATCAAAGGATGAAGAACAATCAAAGCAATCAATAAATTTGGACAAGTGCAATAAAAGTAAAGAAGGAGATAGAAAAAGAAAACTCCCTAAGTCATGGCGGAAGAAAAGTAGGGTGAAGTAAGGAGGTCTCCTCCACCACTACATCTACTAAGGAGGGATTTGTGAGGAATGGTTTCAGCCGGTGTCCATTGACCAATCCACTTTGACCTCAACTTACCACTCATGAGTCCGAGCCTAGAGTTATATAATAAAACTTTTTGTCCAACCACAAAGTCCTTCTTAGCTATCAAGCTGTCATGGAACTTCTTGGTCTTCTCCTTGTAGAATTTGTAATTCTCATAGGCTTCTAAATGGATCTCATCTAGCTCACTTAGTTGCAACTTCCTTTCCTCTCCAGCCTGGTCCATAGAGAAGTTGCAAGTCTTTACAACCCAGTAGGCTTTGTGCTCTATCTCTACAGGAAGATGGCATGCCTTGCCAAAGACAACCCGATAAGGAGACATTCCTATGGGTGCTTTGTAGGCAATCCTATGCACCCAAAGAGCATCATCTAGCCTGGTGCTCCAATCCTTTCTATTCGGCTGCATAATCTTCTACAAGATCCTTTTTATCTCCCTGTTTGAAATCTCAACCTGCCCATTAGTTTGGGGGTGGTATGGTGTGGAAATTCTGTGCACGACCCGATACTTTTTGAACAAGGCATATATGGATCTGTTACAAAAATGGGTGCCTTGATCACTAACGATGGCTCTAGGCACTCCAAACTTGCAAAACGTATTAGATCTAACAAAATCCACAACAACCTTAGCATCGTTAGTTATGGTGGGTTTGGCTTCCACCCATTTTGAAACAAAATCAACAACAAGGAGAATATAAACAAAACCAAAAGAGGCAGGGAAAGGCCCCATAGAATCTATACCCCAGACATCAAACACCTCACAGAATAACATGGGTTGTTGAGGCATTTGTTGTACTCATGAAGGTGAGCTGCTTGCTCTCTAACAAGGCTCAAAAGTGCTACAAATTCTCCACGCATCCTTGAAGATGGTGGGCCAATAGAAATCGCAGTCAAGCACCTTGCGAGCTGTCCTCTGTATGCCAAGATGGCCACCTGGTGCGGAAGAATGACAGAATTGCAAGACCGAGTCGATCTCATGGTCTGGAATGCATCTCCTAATAACCTGGTCACTGCACAACTTCCACAAATAGGGATCATCCCAAATATAATGCTTAGCATCGCTCTTAATTTTATCATTTTGAGCTTTAGATGCTAAGGGAGGAAAAACATAAGCAACCAAATAATTCACAATATTAGCAAACCAAGGAGTGGGGAAGGAATCAGAAATACTATACAAAATGTACAAATGGTCATCCGGAAAATCGTCCTGAATGGGTTAGTCCGCAGACACACGCTCAATCCTACTTAGATGGTCAGCCACGAGGTTCTGTGCACCACTCCGATCACGGATCTCCAAATCAAACTCTTGGAGCCAAAGCATCCACCTGATCAATCTAGGCTTTGATTCAGCCTTCTTCAATAGGTACTTTAGAGCTGCATGGTCAGTATAAACAATAACACGAGTACCAAGCAAATATGAACGAAATTTTTCAAGAGCAAAAACTATCGCTAATAGCTCCTTCTCTGTGGTAGTGTAATTTGCTTGAGCAGCATCCAAAGTTCTGGAAGCGTAGTAGATCACCCGAGGCAACTTATTAATCTTTTGAGCAAGGACAACCCCCAATGCGTAATTGGATGCATCACACATTAGCTCAAATGGGGTTGTCCAATCTGGAGCCTGAATGATAGGGGTGGTAGTCACTGCACGCTTGAGGCAATCAAAAGCCTTTTTGCACCGGTCATCAAAATCAAACTCCACCTCCTTTTGCAGCAGATTGGATAGTGGAAGGGCCACCTTGCTAAAATCCTTGATAAAGCGCCTATAAAACCTCGCATGACCAAGAAAAGAACGAACCTCTCGCACGCAAAAGGGGTAAGGCAATTGTGAAATAACATTTATTTTTGCAGGGTCTACCTCTATGCCCTTACTGGAAATGATATGCCCTAAAACTATACCTTGTTCTACCATGAAGTGACATTTTTCAAAATTCAGCACAAGGTTAGTTTCAATGCATCTACTAAGAACTCTATCCAGACTATCCAAACATGTATCAAAAGAGGATCCTTAAACAGTAAAATCATCCATAAACACCTCTATGCAACTCTCTAAAAAATCACTGAAAATGCTAAGCATACACCGCTGGAAGGTACCAGGGGTGTTGCATAGGCCAAAGGGCATCCTCCTATAGGCAAAGGTGCCAAAGGGATAGGTGAATGTGGTCCTTTCTTGATCCTCAGGAGCAATATGAATTTGTAGATAACCAGAAAAACCATCAAGAAAACAATAATGGGACTTACCTGCCAAGCACTCAAGCATTTGATCAATGAAAGGCAAGGGAAAATGATCTTTTCTGGTTACCTGGTTCAGCCTCCTATAATCAATGCAGACTCGCCAGCTGTTCTGCACTCTTGTGGGGATAAGCTCATCCTTTTCATTCTTGACCACTGTGAGGCCTGTCTTCTTAGGAACCACTTGGACTAGACTCACCCACTGGCTGTCAAAAATGTGGTAGATGATTCCAGCCTGCAAGAGCTTGGTCACTTCCTTTTTCACCACATCTAGAATGACGGGGTTGAGTCACCGTTGTGGCTTAGCTTCATCCTCTAAAAGTATCCTATGCATGCATGTAGATGAGCTAATACCAGGAATGTTTGCTAAAGTCCATCCAATGGCTTTCTTGTGCTTCTTGAGAACTAGCAACAACTTCTCCTTTTGCTTAGCATCAAGGGAGGCAGAGATGATCACTGGAAATTTTTCCTTGTCCTCCAAGTAAGCATATTTGAGGGTTACTGGTAAGGGCTTCAACTCTGGTGTGGGTGGTGGCTGAACGGTGGGAGGAACCATGGTAGGAGAAGAAGAAGGTTCCTCAGCCTGTACCTCATAAAGCAAGTCAGAAGTATATGCACTTCCTACAACATGGTTAGTGCATTCTGACTCTAAAAAATCAACATCAACAGGTACAACACCCAAAAAATCAGAATCAGACTCAAATTCAGATTCATTCTCAGCATAAAAATCAAACACAAGATCAAATTCAAACTCATATTCAGATTCAATGCATAAGGAATGACAAGTATGCAAATCAGATAAAAATGGATGTTTCCTACCATGAAGAACATTGTCAAAATCAAACATATAAGCATCAACAATCTGATCAATTATCTCAGCACAAAAAACAGAATGATCCTCAAATGGATTCATGGCATCAAGAATGTTAAAATGAACAACAATATCACCAAATTCCATAGACAATGTGCCAGCATAAACATCTATCTTGGTTCGGGCTGTTTTCATAAATGGCCTGCCTAAAATAATTGGAACTGAACCATGGGAAAATCCCTCTTCCATATTAAGAACATAAAAATCAACAGGAAAAATAAGTTCACAAACCCGAACCAGCACATCCTCTATGAAACCAGTGGGGTAAGAGACACTTCTATTTGCCAAATGGATCACCACATTTGTAGATTGCAAAGGTCCAAGAGATAAAAAATTGAAAATGGACAGATGCATGACACTAACTGATACTCCTAGATCTAGCATGGCATTCTCAAATTTATTGTTCCCAATAATGCAAGGTATACAGAAAGTACCTGGGTCCTTACATTTCTCAGGAATGTGAGGAACAGATTTACCTATCAATGCTGACACATTTCTATCCATACTAATCCTTTCATTTCCTTTGAGCTTCCTTTTGTGGGTGCACATCTCCTTTAGAAACTTGGCATATCTTGGTATGTTCACCTCTACTTTCCTGAAGGTCTCCAAGATCTCCTTTTTCGCTTCTTTCATTTTTTTGTTTGGAATCGCTCTAGGTGGGAATGGAAGAGGGATAAGAGGCCGTTGTAAGTCAGAATTACTAGAAGAAGGTCCACCTGCATGAAAATTTTTGTTAGGAAGCTTTCTCTTTTGTGAAACTATCTCATCCTCTTTTTCAGGTGTAGAATGAAGCTTGACAAGTTCAGGTGCAGGTGTTGCTACTGGTGGAGGCACTTGAATTTGGTTGCCAGACCTTAAGGTGATGGCACTCACATTTCTTGGATTCTGCACAGTTTGTGAAGACAATTTGTCAGAATTTTGGGACTGAGCTTGATTCAACTGAGTAGCCATCTGCCCCATCTGATTTGTCAGACTCTGAATGAAAGCTCTTGTCTCTTGCTGAAATTGCATATTCTGGATGGTCATTTGTCTCACTAACTCTTCTAAGGAAGGTTGAGGAGGAGCCTCAGATGCTTGTTGTCCTTGTTGTGACTGTTGTTGTGGTTGCTGTATTGGAGGAGGAACATATGGCTTGCTTGGACCAGCGACATTCTGAAAAGGAGGGACAAGCTATTGTTGTTTTGGAGGACTTGCCCATCTTAGATTAGGATGATTCCTCCAACCTGGATTGTATCTATTGCTTGAAAGGTCATAATTATTCTGTTGTTGTTGGTTTTGCTGTTAAGGAGGTCTATTGTAAATGTTTGCAGCATAGGCTTCAGGTTGCTCATTGACTCCAGATTGCTGCAAAGAAGGATAAAGATCTGTATGGTGATCTGCAAAAGAACATAGACCACAGACTCTTGCAACAGGTGTAGATTTCTGATTCATGGCAAGTTGGGTTACTAAGTTGACCAAGGCATCAAGTTTTCCTTCAAGCTTTTTATTTTCAGTAGATGAAGATGAATCTGTGGCCACCTCATAGCAAGAATCCCCAACTGAGGATTTAGCCTTCCATAGCAAGGAAGCTCCTTTTACAATGAAGAAGAGGAATTAAGAGAAATTGCTTGCTTACAAAGGGGTGGGGATGTCTCCTCCACCTCTAGGAATCTCACAATCACTCAAAAACTTACAAATCTTCCTGAAAGGTCAAAACTTGGCTTCTTTGTTATGTTCTTTGCCTCTGTGTATTTCACTCTTCAAGCTCTTACAGCTATTCAGCGCTCTCTTTTCAGCCCTTTTAGTCCCCCCTTCTTTTCTCCTATTCCAGGCTTAAAAATGGCTCATTGACCTCGACATCGTGCTTAGCATCATTCTCGCGCTTAACGCGAGTAAGTGAATTTCCGCTCAGCGCCATACTCGCACTAAGCCTGGAAGGTGACAAACGACTCGCTGAGCAAGCTGATGACGCGCTGAGTGCATGCCTGCGTGACAGATTTTCTTCCAAATTCCTCCTATCCGCTAAGTGCGTTGATGCCTCGCTTAGCGAATGACACTCGCTAAGCGCATTGAGCTCGCTTAACGAGACATCAACTTTAGCACTTCTTCAAAATAACTCCTTTTTGCCTGAAATTGAAGAGAAATTGACATTAATTTGATAACAAGGCTTCTACTGAGCACATGTAAAAACAAAGCAAAATTTATTTACAATCCTACAAAAGAACCATAATTTGAAAAAATATATACTTTTAATAAAAGTTTTCTATATAAAAATTAGTCATATAAGACGACTAACATATAACATATGAGAAATATAATTTTAAAAGACTAGCTCAAGATTGTTACTTATATTGTCTTTCAAAATATTAACTTCTACTAAATAATAATTAGTTTTTAATAAGTTAAAGGGTCTTGCTAACCAGTACTCTTAGAGCATTGATTAAAAAATTAAAAAAGAAAAATATTTATTGTAAAAATCATGAAAGAGGATAAAAAAAATCATGAGCAACACAATTTTGTAAATTCCAATAAAAAAATTTATCATTTTAATTTCTTAATTAATGTCCTAAGAACACTGGTTAAGATTTGTCTAAGTTAAAACATAAATATGAACTTGGATTATATTTTTTAATGTCATTCAATATAAAACAAGCATCATAGCAGTAATATATAAGCACATAATTTAATATTTTATTGTATAAATTGATTATTATGTTAAATTTATTTTTGAAAAGTGATTGATTCATTTATATCGGTTGTTTTGTTAAATGAAGCTAACATAATTCTCGTGCATTGATAAATGCATACAACGTGTTTTTTTTTTGCTGAAAACGTTAAATATGTTTTTGTCTTTTTTTATTTAAATTTTTAAAAAAATCTTATATATGCAACACATGAGAGATTCAGTTGACACAATTAACATGATAGCAACTAAAATTGCACATTTATGTACCTAAAGTTAAAATATTTAATTTGCATAATTGAAACATGAAAAATTAAAATTGCACAATTTTAATAATGAGAAATCAAAAGTATCATTAAGCCTAATTAAAAAGATATTATTACACTCTTTTAATTGACGGTTTTGAAACTATATATATTTTTAGCTTAAAACAATTATCTTGAATATGATAAAAAATTGAGTAATGTTATAAAAAAAATTGGAAAAATAAATAAATATTAGACCTAATTTTAGATAGACTTTACTTTTTTTTTTTAGAGGAGATGAACTTTACTTAAAATGTCTAGAGTTTAAAAAATGTTACTCTAAGGAAGACTTTATTTAATCGTTATCTCTATTCCGAGGATATTCTTAAAATTGTTGCTCTCGGAGATACCTTATATATATCAAATATTGAGAATATATTTTCCTAAAAAAGATTTCTCTTAAGGTAAGTAAAAATAATTATATTTTCATATTATACTTGAATCTCCTATAGTGTAAATCTAAAATATTGTTGAGATGAATTTATGCAATCTATAAAGTAATTAAAGAACATTTTATTTCCCTAATAAAAAATAAGGAACATTTTATTTATTATATTATTGAAGAAATACTTTTAAGACTAACCTTTTGAGGAAAATAATTGGTAAACCCAATACCCTGCTGTACATACGGCAAAACTTCCCCATCCCAGCCAAAATCATTCTAGAGTACTCTTGTATAGTAAAAGAATAATAATTCAGGCCAAAACTAGCGTGAATTCAGAAACGTGAACAAAATTGCAGAAAACAGAACACACCAACTTGGTTATTGTTGTTCGTACATGTATGATTATGTTCAGGCAAGTGATTTTAATTAGTTTTTAATTTTTTTATTAACTTAAAAATTTGTTTGATGATTCAATAAATAAGTTTTTAAATAATTTTTAATATTTTTTTAAAACATTAACTTTTGATTTTTTATATTTTATTTTCTTTTTATCTTTAAAATATTATTCAATTTTTTAATTATTTTTTTAAATATGTCATTTTATATTTTTTTAATTATTTTAACTATTAATTTTATGAAATACTTTTAATTTAATAAATCAACTTAAAAAATTTCAATTTTTAATTACCAACTAATTTTACAACTTTTAATTAATTTTTTTAACTAATTTTGCCGAACATAATGATAAATGCTATGGACTACACTTCTTCTATGTAGTATATACATCATGTAGAAAGAAAATAGAAACACATCAACTAGGAGTGTGAGAGGGTATAAATTACGTGCGAACCTGAATTAACCCATACAAATCCAAATTATTTAGGTATCAAACTCGTTGAGTTTTGGATTGGATCACACGGGTTTTAATATCTGAATTCATTGGCCCAACCCATTGACTCGTTAATTTATATCAAATTATTATTATTATTGATTGAAGTAAAAAAAAATTATTGATTGAAGTCACTTTAGTTGGACTTCTAAAAATATTTTGAATTTATTTACAAAAAGTAGGTCTCGTAATGTCCCATTGATTTTGGTAGAAAAAATGTTTAAAACCCATCTTCACTATACTTATTGAAACTCCTTATCTCAAACATGGTATGTTTAATTTTCCATTCCCATGACATATAGATAAGAGTCACTAGAGTGGAATGGAATGTGACAACATCACAAAATTTTCTTTTTAATAAAAAATCTAACAAGAAATAATTGTGTATGATTCATTTAATAAAAATTTTAACTTATAAAAAATATTGTGTTAAAAAAAGACAAAATTAAATGTTTGTACCTGTTGACCCATCCTAACTCAAATTGTTTATAAACAAGTTAGTTTGGGTTGAATTTCATTTTTTTCTTAGAAAACTAACCAAAGTTAACCGTTCAAATTTAATTGACTTGGATAGTGGATTTAATTGGGGAACCCTATTCCTGAAGCTGGCTTAGAAGGGTTATGGCAAAAGTTTTATGAAGGAACACTAAGAGATTTACATCAATGAACCATGAGTAACCACATAAAAAAATTTGACATCAAACTTTAACCCAAAATCAAAACCCTCAACCTAAACTGACTCGATTACGTCCTATCACCAACTCAACTATTATTCTTGCATAATCTCATAATAAATTAATCATGTTTATACCTTATCAATATAAAATAAAAAAATATCACGAAAATTTTCTTCACCTAAACACAAATTTCCGAAAAATTAAAATGAAAAATATTAATAATGTAATTATGAAATTAATGAACTAAGCAATTAGAAAAACAAACATATATGATGTTTTTGAAAAATAAAACTATTTTACAAAAAAAAATATATTTAATGAATCAATTACACTAATAATTTTAAAAATAAAAAATACTATGGGAAATATATATAAAGAGAATCTATATATCTATCATAACAAAAATGATTTATTCAAAAAGAAATTTTGATATTTTTTTTTATAAAATCTTACATGAAAACATATAAATAAATAATAATTTAATTTAGAAAAATTTAAATATTATAAATCCGTTCTATATTAATTGAAATAGGCTAATTTTCAAATATTATAAATAAAATTACCCCCAACAAATTTTGCTTAAATAACTTCGTTAATTCGTGTTTTAAGAAAATCATTAATTCAGATAAATTATGTTCTCCCAAAGTGTTGATATTATTTTTTTAAAATTCCTTAAAAAAAAATTATTTTTATATTAATAAATAGTAATGCATTTTTTTAAAAATTTAGTAAACACTGTAAATTTAATTTAAAATTTGTGTTTTGAAAAAATCATTAATTCATATATATATTGCTTCTCCCAAAATCGCATTCTGTCCTCACTCACTCACTCTCCCTGCCGCCGCTGAGACACGAAGAGTAACTGCCTCGCAACGCCGCCCTTGCCATCGCGACAGAGTGTCGTACACAGCGGAGCTCCCTCGCGACGCCATCCTCACTGTGCCGTTTCAGGTGAGATTTTTATGCCTCCATCGCGATTTCACCCTTGATTTTTAGGGAATTTGATTTCGAAATCACAATAGGAGCTGAACTTCACTACACCCGTAGGGACTTGGTTCTTGATGTTATGTATGAAAGTTTGAGTAAATTATGATTGAGTTGGCAATTCTATATAGTGTAATTCTAGGGTTTGAGGTTGGAAGATAGGTGTAATTAATTAGTGTTTGAATTTGCCACAGAATTACTCCTCACAGGCCGACATTTGATATTGATCTTGATTTGAACTAAAATGTTTGATCATTTGCTTGCACACAACTCGTTTTTATTGCAACTATTTGCTGATATAAATTCCAAAACTCAGGTTTGGTAAGCTGAATATCCAATTATTTTAGATTTGCATAAATGTTGGTCCTTGCTTCTTCAGTTTTAAGTTCATATACTATGTTTGGAATGGATTTAGATTTTCATATTTTAGATTTTTCCATGATACGAGAGAGGAAAAAAATCAGGACTCACTATTATTTTTGTAAGGTCTGTTACTTTTGCTTTTGTACATAGTAACGCTTTCATGTATGAAGTTTGTTTAGATGACTGCTAATAAGAGATGGAATAATTGAAGGTGCAAGATTGGAGATATGCTAGAACAATAAGTTCAGCAAAAGCCAGGTTCTGAATGGGGTGGAAGCAGTGGAGATAGGCATGTTCAAGTTTAATAATAATTTACATTCTTGTGCATCTTAGCATGCATTAGATTTGAACCTGCCCTCAAAAATTGAGAATTTGAAACTTTGCTTGCTGCAGGTGGTAGTATGTAGTTTTGTATATTGAGGATCTTAGCTAAAGACTAAATAAGGGAGTGAGGGACCACTACAAAAGATAGCAGTTTTGCTTTCAACTTAATATAATATTATAACAAAATTATTGTGAGATAAGCCACTTATATAATAACAGAATATTTACTTAAAATTAATTAACAAGTGATTCCTTAACTGAATGCATGCTTAATAATAGATATGCCTTCCTCATCAGAAAGAGGATTATTATAGACTCCAGTAAGGCCCATGCAGCCAAATCCCAACTTTGAAACCTATTAAAAAAACGAGAAAATAGAGAAAATATATATATTTTTTTGTCAAAAACAATGAACTGTAATCATAAGAATGAGAGAAAATAATTAGTGAGCATAAGAATTTCCACACTCTGCCATTTATCAGTTCGTTGCAATGCTCTGGTGCTATATTTATTATTTTGCTAGCCTGTATTGGTGTTTTGAGAAACACATGCTTTAACATATATTGCAAGGTTCAAGCATATTTATTATTATGTTAAGAGGCTTTCCATAGTGTGGCATGTACATGAGGCCTTACACGTTAGAGTCTACAAACCATATTATCCTTTCTTGATGCAAGTCATAATCTTTGAGCCATATCTAGTGCCAGTGTAATAGGACTGTAGTGTTTTTGTTTTAAGCTGAGATGTAGAATAGTATAATATTACTTTTAAGCTGCGATTTTACATTACTATTAGATTCACAGTCACAAGGTTATAATAACTGAGATTCCATGCTTGAACTTGTTATTGACTGTCCAAAACACTTCTGCATTTTATAGGTTTAGTAAATGCTACCCTATTATGTGAAGAACGTTTTTTTTTGTTAGCTTCTAGAATCCACTCTCCTAAAAGCTTCAGCCATAAGATGAAGACACTTTAATTAAATATGGCATTCTCTACCAGACTCCCTCATGCAAGAGTCCTCCGGGTTTGACACATGGACAATGCATAGGCCTCTTTAAGAATGCTTTTGATAGACAGTACACTGACAAGTGTTTGGTGTGTACTAAGGAGAACATGTAGGCAATTGGTGTAGAGTGGTTTTTTTTTGTTACATACTTGAAATGCTTGAGTATGAAAATATGCACATAAAAAGGATCCTCAGCCTTAGTTTGCTGATATATATATATAATAATTCATGATGAAGGCTACAGCCTAGCCTATGGCGACAGATTACAGGACAGCTTCTAAGAGCTTCTACAAACAAGCTATAAAACACTACAAGCTTCTACAGCAAGCTAGAAATATAAAACATTATCAAACAACAACTTTAACACTCCCCTCTAGTTGGAGCATATAAATTGTGTGCTCCAAGCTTGGAACATATAAAGTGGATCCGAGGACCTCTCATAGACTTGGTCAGGATGTCTGCAAGCCGGTTGTTGGAGTTAATAAATTCAGTACTGATTTCTTTGGACTGCATTTTCCCCCAAATAAAATGGCAATCGATCTCTATATGTTTAGTTTTCACAAAATACAGGATTCGAAGCGATGTGAAGAGCTGCCTGATTAGTACAATACAACTTTCATTTGCTGAACATCACAAAATTTTAATTCTTGAAGAAGTTGTTTAATCCACACCAATTCAGAAGTAACAAGAGTCATAGCTCTATATTCTTCTTTTGCACTTGATCGGGCAACAACACTCTGTTTCTTGCTTTTCCAAGAGACAATATTTCCTCCAAAGGATACACAGTATCCAGTGGTGGATCACCTATCTATGGGACAACTTGCCCAATTGACATCACAGTACCCATAAATTTGGGTATTTCCATTATCTTTATACAATAATCCATGTCCTGGAGTCTTTTTGATGTATCTAAGAATATGAATCACATCATTCCAGTGGTCAATGTGAGGATCCTGCATAAATTGACTGACAATTCTGACTACAAATGACAGATCAGGTCTTGTAATTGTGAGATAAATGAGTTTCCCAACCAGCCTTCTATAGCTCTTTGGATCTGGAAAAGGTTCACCTTGATCTGACATTAACTTCTGATTTGGATCTATAGGACTATCAATAGGCCTACAATTAGTCATACCTATCTCTTCCAAAATGTCTAGAGCATATTTTCTCTGTGAAATGGCAACACCTTCCTTTGATTGAGCCACTTCAATACCAAGGAAGTACTTTAGGCAGCCAAGGTCTTTGGTTTGAAAATGATTGAATAAGTGTTGCTTTAGTTGGGAAATTTTGGCAGCATCATTCCCTATAACAACAATGTCATCAACATAGACAATTAGATTAACACACTTTCTAGGAGAAGTATGACGATAAAAAACAGAGTGATCTACTTCACTTCACTTCACTCCGAAATTCTGAACAATATGACTAAATTTTCCAAACCAAGCACGCGGTGAATGTTTGAGCCCATAGAGAGATCAACGCAATTTACACACCAAACTAGACTCCCCCTGAGCAACAAAACTAAAAGGTTGCTCCATTTAGATTTTCTCCTCTAAATCACCATGAAGAAAGACATTTTTTATGTCTAGTTGATAGAGGCCAATGGCAAATAGCTGCCATAGCTAGGAAGAGCCGAACAATTGTGGCCTTGGCAACAAAAGAGAAGGTGTCACAATAATCAAGGCCATAAATCTGAGTGTAGCCTTTAGCAACCAACCGAGCCTTAAGTTGATCAACCTCACCATTAGGCCCGACTTTAACAACATAAACCCTTCTGCAGCCAATTGTCTTCTTAGGAGGAAGAAGAACTAATTCCCATGTTCCACTGTTCTCAAGAGCCTACAAATCATGGCTTGTCGCCAACCAGGATGATCAAGTGCCTCTTGAACATTTTTTGGAATAGTAATAGAAGACAAGGAAGATACGAAGGAGATATGTGATGATAACTCAAAAAATTATAAATAGGGTGAGAATTTTGAATAGATCGAATACGTTTCCTAATAGCAATGGGCCAATTAGAACTTGGTTCACTAGGATGTGATGTGGAGGAAGGATCTGTCGTATAGGTAGTTGATGGCAAAGGACATGAATGAAGAGAACCTATAGGCATTGAACAAATAGCTCCTAATGTCCTGAGTGGAGAAGGAGAGGCACTATCAGCTGAACTAGGAATAGGAGACTGAGGCTGATGTCCTTCTTGGTCAGAAGGATCTTGGGTAGGAAGTATCATAAGACCAAAAGATGGAATAGGTAGAACTTGTTGTATGGAACCAAGATCTTGCATGGAGGATGAGAAAAAAGGAGTTTCTTCAAAGAAAGTAACATCAGCAGACATGTAACACTTTTTAGTTTGTGGAGAGTAACATTTATAACCTTTTTGCAGGCATGAATATCCTAAAAAGACACACTTAATAGCCTTTGCAGAAAGTTTGTCTAATCCCGGTGAGACATTATGAACAAAACATGTACAACCAAAAACTTTAAGGGTGACATGATACAGTGGTTCATGTGGAAAAAACAATGGAATAAGGAATTTTGTTGTTAAGAGAAGAAGAGGGCATCCTATTTTTGAAAAAAAACAAGCAGTCAAAACTGCATCTCCCCATTGATGTACTGGAACATGTGCATTAAGCATCAAGGAGTGTACGGTCTCAACTAAATGTCAATTCTTTTTTTCTGCTATTCCATTTTGTTGTGGTGTGTGTGGACATGTGGATTGATGCAGAATACCCTGTGAGGATAAAAACGAAGAAAGTTTAGTAGAAAAATATTCTTTGGCATTGTCACTTCTAAAAATTTTAATTGTTTTGCCAAATTGGTTCTTAATCTCATTAAAGAAGGACTTGAAGAATGGTAGAGAAAATCGAGTTACATCTTTTTTCAGTTTGTCTAGGGAAAGAGGATCTAACATGTTTGCCTAATTGGCATGACTCACATTCTAATTTATGAAGTTGCTTGAGACTAGGAACCATGATCTTCAATTTTGCCAAACTAGGGTGACCTAAACGGTCATGCAAAGTTTTGGAGAAGAAATTGCAAAACAGGACATAGATGAGTTGGCTTCGAGATAATAAAGGCCTCGTGATTCATGCCCAATGCCAATCAGACGGCTTGTACCACATTCCTATATGACAAAGGAATTAGCATCAGACGTTACTGAACAATTTAAGGAGTGAGTCAATTGGCTTAGAGAAATTAAGTTATAAGGACAATTTGGATTGTACAAAATAGAATTTAATTTTAAGGAAGAAGATAGGAGAACTTGACCAATTCCTTGAGAGGCAACTTTGGACCCATTTGCTAAAGTAACAAGATGAGAAAATTTAGGTGGAAAGACAAATGCAAACAAAGAGTTATTACTAGAAATATGATTAGAGGCACTTGGGTCAATTATCCATGGATTTTGACCTTCCACATATTGAGAAATACAAACTGTTGAGACACTTGGCCCTAAAGAAGACTGGCCTTGACTGATGAATTTTAGTCTTAGATAGTCCTAATACTCCTCATTAGAAAATTTGGATTTTGATTTTTCAGATTTGGCGACTTGTGCCTCATTGTTAGGATAACTGTGCAAGGCATAACACTTTTCTTGAGTATGAGCAGACTTTTTTGCAATATGTACATTGAGGACGTCCACCTCTACTACGCGTCCTCCTCTATTTCCACGACCTCCTCTTACACGAGATGCTACCATGGCTGATGTTGCAACAGGTGCTGCTGAAGTTTCAGCAGCTACAGCTGAGTTTTCACCTCTCACCAAGGTAGGAACACGAAGAAGCCTAGTTACTAGGCTTTTCATTGAAGGAACTTGCTCACCTGCCAGAATATGGTCACGCACATGATCAAAATCTGAGTGTAGAGTCCACAAAATCACTACCATGAATAGCTTATCGATTCCTTTTTTCATTTCATCCACAAAGTCATGTATTAGGAACTACTTTAATTCTTCAACAGCAGCTTTGGCTTTGGCTATGTGTGAGGTCATATCATGGTTAGTCTGTTTGAGAGAAAATGCACGGTTTGCTGAGTAAAATAAACTCTGGATGTCATTAGCAAAAATATCTTGAGCATTTTTCCAGTGGGAACAACAAGTCTTGAAGGATCTAAGTATTTCCAACACATTAGGTTCTATTGATTGCCATAAAACAACGCACAGTTGGAAGTCAAGTGTCTTCCACTGATTTCTGTTCTCTACTGGAATTTCACTAGCATCTTTCTCCAAATGATCGGTGCCCTTGACCATGGAACCATAACTCAACCGAGGCAAACCAAGATAGATAATTCAACCGAGGCAAACCAAGATAGATAATTTTTGGCAAGTATCCAGTAACAGAAGTGTAGCACAAAACTTGAGGAAACAAATATAGGCCAAGGGACAGAGGTGTATAGACCTACTGTCCAAACAGCAACAAAGCGACAATCTGAGGGCTGCAACAAAGTAGGGAGAGGCCGGGTACCAAAACCCAGGTGTCACGTCGGAGTTCCAGTGACCGGAGATGGCTGCGTGGGATGCACACGCTTGAGAATGACACGTGGAGAAGTGGTGCGTGGGAGTGCATGTTAATGTTTCTAACTTCGAAACCTCCGGGGTTGGGATGCGCTGAAGAAGACGACTCAGATCTGGGTATTGTCGAAGATAGGTGTGGCGGCATCGGTGACGGTGGTCAGTGGTGGTGGTGATGGTGATCAGTGATAGACAGAGACAAAAGCGTAGAGCGGGATCGTCCCGCTCTGATACCAACTTGAAATGTTTGAGTATGAAAATATGCACACAAAAAGGATCCTCAGCCTTAGTTTGCTGAGAGATGTGTGTGTGTGTGTCTATATGAGAATTGACAGATAGTACAAAAAATAGTTCATGATGAAGGCTACAGCCTAGCCTATGCTGACAAATTATAGGACAGCTTCTAAGAGCCTCTACAAGCTTCTACAACAAGGTACAAATATAAAACATTATCAAACAACAACTTTAACAAAAAGCAAGAAAATTTACTTTGGGTAGGAGACAATTAAGGGAAGAGGGGGTGAAGATTGAAGAAGGGGGGAAGCTTGAATTGAGAGGATATGCATATGGATTTGGACTAGAGGTTATGAGAATCTGCAGAAATTAAGTTTCTAACTGCAGAAAATCAGTATTATGCTTGTGGTTTGTTTGTGACCTCAGTTTCACGATCTTATTCCTCTACGTGGATGATTTTTGTTATTAACTGTCTTCTAACTTAACTCTTACTAATTTAGTTCTATCCAAATCTGTTGGCTTCCCTTCAAGTCAGTTTCTACTCTCGCTATAGAATCCATATCAACAGGCTTCAGTTCATGTAGTTTCATGCTGTCTCTTGGTTCAGAGCTCATTCTCTTTTGCTTGTTGATACCCGGTTCCTCTCTCATCTGTGTATTTCTTTTCTCAGGGGTTTGTTGTTTCAATTGTTTTTTTCATTGATTTGGTTACGATTTTGATTTCATTGGCAGAACCTTTTGTTGGGACGAATTTAATTACTGTCTGGTAGTTGTACTTTTGTATGATGTTTATCCATCAGATAGTGCCTGTATGTTACACGTTTAGCAGTGATTGAGTTGATTGTGTGACTGTCTCAATTATTAGTCTATTTGAGTATATGATCTTCAACTCTTTATGGAAGATCTAGTCTCAAAAGTGATGTTATATTATTAGTTTAAATTGATGCTTTCTGTTATCCACGTTGGAACCTTCTATATTATGGTATGTTATAATTTGTGTGTGTGTATGTGCATAGCAGGTGTTTGACGAAATTCCCCATAAACGAAGCTCATGGGCAAGAAAGGAGGGGCCAAAAAATTAGAGTCTGTGTCTCACACTCCAATATCATTGAGGGAAGAAGCCACCGGAAAAATACAAACCAAGGCAGCCTCAAACACCAAGTCCAAATTGAGATTTGAGCACTTGAAAAACCTAGCAGTGTGGGCCACCGCCATACCATCTTTGGGTGCCTTCTATGGACACCAATTCGCCGCCTTTGGAGAGGCCACTGGAATACCACCCGATCCTTCTTTAATAACTTGCCAAAGGTTTTGTTATGCTCTTCTTTTCCTATTTTAGTTTTGCTTAGGGAAGTTGTCCCTCTAATAATTAAATTTGAACGCATCAACCATCGTGGCAAAACTAAATACACTTGCTGCAATGTTTTTGCCCATGCGGAGCGGAGCAATATGATCCATATATTATTGGAAATATTTTCTTGTCAAAATTAGCTAAGAGTTGTATTTCATCTTTGTAATTAAAATTGATGCTATGTTAGCGGCCAATATATTTTATGACCAATTTTAATTAGAGAATAGTAATACCAGTTTTATGGTATAATATCTAAGTTTTGCTCTGTATTATATGCAGTATGCTTCAAGTTTCAAACTAGCAATCCAATTTGTGAAACTACATGATGGTTGAAGGATTGCAGAAGTGTTTTCTTATGCTTCTATATGCTATTCTGTTCTGCAGAAGCTTCAATATGATTTAGTTTATAAGGTGTTCTGCTTACTTACATAATCCACGTGATGTATTGAAGAATTTGGTGATCTATTGTTAATGATGTAATTTGTTAGAATCAAAGAACATGAAATAGATTCAATAGCTCCAAATTTTTGAAGTTGAATTTATTTGGGTTTTTTTAATATCAACCCTGATCATCATTTGACTGCTCTACAGATGTGAAACTATTCTTCAACCTGGATTTAATTCAACTGTACGAATTGAGAAGAATCAATCAAAGCTCAGGCATAGACACAAGAAGTCTGGTAACATCACTCAAAACAAGGTAGTGTACAAGTGCCATTTTTGTTTGCATCAGAATCTGAAGAGAGGGACTCCTAAGGGACACATAAAAGGAATCTGTCCATCAAAAGATAAATCATCGTTAGAGTCAACACCTCCATCAAAATCCATCACAAGTGATTCTTCTAAATTAGAGAAAGGCATTTTAAGCAAAGATGAAGCCAATGAAATAAATGTGTTTCCTTTACGAGATGTAGCTAACGTGGACGGTTTAGCTACTCCGTCAAGTACAAATACGACAACTTTGTCTAAAAAGGCTATTAAAACTATAAACAAGTCTGCAAAACAAGTAGCAAAATCTGCAAGTACATCCAACAAAAGACGAAGAAAATCTTGGACTAGTTTAAAGGAAATTGCTCAGAGCAACGAGCATAAGAACAATCCGATTGCTAATTTAACGATCCCATTCTTTTTATAAGCAGAGATATTTTCTATATAGGTTAAATTGAGTTGTATTTCTTTTTACATGATGCATGCAGGCTTTATGTTTTATCTGCTGATTACACTTTCAAGCAAATATGTTTTTACTGTGTTTGATGCTCTGTTGGACTTTTGTTCTCCTGCATGGATATCAGTTTAGTTTTCTTTTTTCTATTTGCAATTTAAGCTTGTCTCTATGAGCTACAGTAGTGTAGCTGTCTCATTGATTTTTCTTTCTTTTTGTATTTCTCCCTTCAAGCTGATTAATCACAATTGAACATTTTATTGAATTGATAATAAGAAATTCATATTGATAAAATGGAATCGAATGGTAAGATTTCTTTTGAGACTTGCTGAGATGCAATGAGAAAAATTCATTACCATTTGAATGTGTTGAGAAGTGGAATTCGAAATTCTAAACATTAATTCGAATGATTTCTAGATTTACTGGATGTTTGGAAACTCATCAAAAAGTAAAAAAAAAAAAAAAAGAATAAAAATACACCGTTGGCAGCGTGGAAGTTATAACTATTAATTTCTAGTTGAATGTGAAAGATCACACCAGATAAGTGCAACCAAACATGTCATAAATAAATTGATAAGGAAAAATAATGAATCATGAAGTAACAATTTTTAAAGGAGGTAATAGTTGGATACGTAAGAAATAATTATTGGGCGATTATCCAAGACTTCACTTGTCATTATGAATAGGGGTTTGTGAAGAAAAGACAACTCAAACAGAAAAAAAAATGTGAGTCAAAGAAATATGTCAGGAGTTAGAGAGTGACCTTAATTCCTCTGTTGCAACAAAATTTCCAATCATTTGCTCAATTATATTGTTGTGTTGTTCTTCATGCTATTTGGGACTTATCACTCCAAAACTTAATTTATTGGGCTATCAACTACTTTTAATTAATTGACCAGCGCAATGATTGAATTCTTGAAATTTGCGTGAATAATGTTGTACCAAAATTTCTGATCCAATTAACAACTGTTAATTAACTTTTTTTCACTATAAATCTTACTTTTAAATTAAGCCCTAAATGAACAACTAGATAATAAAGTAAAAGAATGAGAATGCTCATGCCATGAATTAAATCTCTTTGTCACCTTATGATTACTCATTGAAAAGGATAACTGGGATTTAAGTGAAATAAATGGGTTAGGGGAAATATAAAGGTGTGTTAGAGTCACAATTCTAGATATTTTTATTTGTCAAAATATTCATTTTTTTTATCATGGTATTGGGATGAAGTTGTCTTCGTCGCAAATAGTGATAAATCTTTGTCGGAAATCTTAAGCGCACACAAAGCATATATTCCTCTCCCACATGATTTATTTCATACCCAATAAAATAATAGAATGTTCAATAGCTCGTGAGGGTGGCAGTCTCTGTGGTTCCCAAAAAATATCGAGGTAATGATCCTCTAGTCTAGTAACCTCTTGGGAGTGCAAGGTAGGGGAAGGTAAGGTGTCGTGCACATAGTTGCAACTCCGTGGAAAAACACAATCTGTCAATGACTTGGAGGGACTTGCCAAGTAAACTCTGAAGAGCTACTTAAGTGGACTTGGCAGAACTTTCCCTATTGAGTTCCACCAACCCACTGGCAAGTTGGAAACGCATACATTGTTTTTGCCAACCAACCCTTATACTCCCTAATGACGCCAACCATGACATGGCCAACACCACATCAATACCTTCCAAACTGAACAAGAAAGTATCAATTGCGAATTTGATGACTCCTATGTCCAACTCAAGCCCTTTACATGTGCCTTGGGAAACCACCTTGTAACCATCGCCCATTTTAATTCACATTGGTCAAGTTTTTTCTATCTGGAATCCCAGAGTTGTCACCAACTTCTTAGAGATCACTTATGTTGGGCTTGGGAGGACCAAGACTAGTAGTGTTGCCATCACGCACCTCCCAATTACTACATACAAATCCCCAAACTAGCCCAGGAAGGCAACCCACATGAGTTGGGCTAGAGGACCCATGGTCGTTGGAGCAAGCTAAAAAACCCGACCCAAACCTGGTGCGAAACCCACCATTTTGAGGTAGTGAAGGAGCATCGTCTTTCTCTGACAATTCACGCTCCACTACGTGAGTTAGATTCAACAAACGAGAGCGCAATAACA
The DNA here is from genome assembly GCF_004193775.1 of Glycine soja. NCBI lineage: Eukaryota > Viridiplantae > Streptophyta > Magnoliopsida > Fabales > Fabaceae > Glycine > Glycine soja. Next base: position 21,078,415 of record NC_041021.1, read on the forward strand.
TACCGAGCATTTGCATACTACAAACTCGCCCCCTAATGCCATCCTTTAGCCCATTAATGAAGTAACCAAAATATTGGTGGTCATGGAGACGGGGTATCTGGGCAATCAATCGCTCAAACTTCTAAATATACTCATTCGTCCCACTGTGTTGATGGAGAGCAGCTAGACATTCGTAGATGTCACCCTTGCCAATACCGCCATAACCCTCAAGTAATTCATTCTTGAGGTGATCCCAAGGGAGTTCCCTTTCATCATTTAGCAAGGATTTGAAGAAATGGATGGTTGATCCCTTCTTACACAATTAGGCCAAACCCACTAGGATCTCTAGGCTCGTCTCCTGGACCTGAAAGTAAATTTATGCTCTTGCAATCTACCCCGTGAGGTCGTCACCATTGAACTGTTGTTGCTGAAGTAAAAAATCATGAACGCGGTAGAACTTCCTAAGGCGTGGTAGTCACTGACATTGGATAGAAGACTCCAAGTAGATTGGGCCAGAGATGCAAAAGAAGGCCCTAGGGTTCTCATGAGCCTTAGGATATATTTCGGGCCCATGGGCTAAGTATGATCTTACTTATCTTTGTACATATTAGATTAAGGTTTCATTATTTTTGGGCCTTTTATTTAGGGCTTTATAATGTAGGTAGGATACCCTTGAAATGTAGGATTTTCAGCCCTTGTATTTTAGGGCACCTAGACTAGTTTTTGTATTAGGGATAGTTTTGTAATTTCACATGCATTGAGAGAATATTTGATGTGTGTGTTGGTAAATAAATTTAATTGAATTGGAAGAAGCTCAATTCAATTAAATTTTAGAGGGGGAGGTGAGCATTTGCTTGCTACACCCCATTGCCACATCATATAGTCACACTTTGTGCATGTCCTTCATGCTTTACATGCCTCATGACACCTAAGCACATTTAGTGGAGAATCTTGGACTTGATTTTGGATTAGTGGGTTGAACCATAGCTAAAATTCACAAATCATAATTAGTGAAATTTTGGCTCCAAAATTTGGCTCCACAAATTCAATTTCAAATTCAAGTAAAATTTGAATAGAAATTCAAATTTTCCTCCAATTTTATGTGACACTTAGGCTATAAATAGAGGCCATGTGTGTGCATTTTTTCAACTATGATTGTTTGAGAATTAAACTTCAAAGTTCAGACTTCTTTAGAGGCACTAAATTTCGTACTCTTCTCTTCTTCTCCCTCCATTCTTCTTCTCCTACCTTCAAGCTCTTATCCATGGCTTCCTATGGTGGTGAGCTTCTTCTAGACTCATCTTCTCCTTAAAGTGGGGTCTCCAATCATTTTTCTCCTTCTCTTTTCCACTGTCATTGATATTCAAGAAGCAAAGGACTCCATTGATGAAGAAGATCCAAGGCCTACAAGCTCCAATGGAGCTACATCTTCTCCCAATCAAATTAAATTTATTTACCAACACACACATCAAATATTCACTCAATGCATGTGAAATTACAAAACTACCCCTAATAGAAAAACTAGTTTAGGTGTACTAAAATACAAGGGCTGAAAAATCCTATATTTTAAGGGTACCCTACCTACATTATGGAGCCCTAAATACAAGGCCCAAAAATAATGAAACCTTAATCTAATTTGTACAAAGATAAGGGGGCTTATACTTAGTCCATGGGCCCAAAATCTATCCTAAGACTCATGAGAACCCTAGGGCCTTCTCTTGCATCTCTGGCCCAATCTACTTGGAGTCTTCTATACAATGCCCTTGCGGGGTAGGATTGCATATATATATATATGAACCAAACCTAGACTGATAGGAATTAACACGCAATATAGTTGGTGTAGTAAGTTATATGAACCAAAGACACTTGGCGTGTGATAGTTGTCTACCAATCACAAGACACCCCCACAGTCTTTGTTGCTATCGCTGTGTTGCACTACTAGGCCATGCACCTACCTGATATTCATGAGTGCTTTAAATATCTCACCAAAATCTTATGTAAATTGCCCCACTTGACACTCATATAGGTGATTTCTTCAAGTGCATGCTGCAAATCATACACATAAGGGATATGAAAATCATTAAAAACTTTATAAGATGTAAAGTTTTCTCAAACACGTAAAGTTTATTATAAAGTTTATCCTCTCATTAATGCAGCTCTAACACTTTCTCACACCATAAGAAGGGACTAAAAGCAAATTGATAGAAATAATTTGAGTGTTAGCAAAATTGACGAGTGACTTGTTTTTACCCATATGAACCTTCTTCATAGGATCTCTAATCACAAAGGTAGGGTTACCATTACTTGTTTGTTTTCAAATGGCTTAAGTCGCATTCCCCTCGATGATTCTAATATCATATTCCTCCCTAGTGGTTTTGTCAAAGGATTTTCTAAGTTTCCTTCTAACTTCACATAGTCTATGGAAATTGTTCCATCTTTTAGCAGCTGCTTAACCACGTTATGTCTCAGTTGTATATGTCTATTTTTCCCATTGAATGTTTTGTTCTTAGCCATAACTATCGCTGACTGAGAATCAAAATGCATAGATACCGATGGGTCGGTTTCACTCCCAAAGGAATTTTAGCTAAGAAGTTTTTCAACCACTCAGTCTCACTACCAATCATTTCTAGAGCAACAGACTCTGACTCTATTGTTGATCTAGCAATAATAGTTAGTCTGGCTGATCTCTAAGCTACTGCACCACCACCAAGAGTAAACACATAACCACTAGTGGATTTTGTCTCATCTGAATCAAAGGTCCAGTTAGCATCGCTATACCCTTAAAGTACTGCAGGAAATTCACTTTATTCAATACCATAATCCATGGTAGCTCTCAAATATTTCATGAGTCTAGCAAGTGCATCCCAATGGTCCTGATTTGGACTATGGGTATAGCTACTCAATCTTCCCACTGCATATGCAATATCAGGTCTAGAAAAGTTCATCAAATGTAGTAAGCTCCCAATGATTTGAGCGTATTGAGTTTGAGCAATTGGTTCTCCTCTATTTTTCCTTAATTGAGAGTTAGTATCATAAGGGGTACTCATTGTCTTAGAGTCATAATATTTATATTCTAAGAAGTTTCTCAATATAATGCTCATGGGATAGTAATATACTATCTCCTTTATAATTTTAACTCCTAAAATAACACTTGTTTCACCCATGTCTTTCATATCATATTTAGATGCTAAAAAAGATTTAGTTTTAAAAACTATATCATTGCATGTACCAAAAATAACATGTCATCCATATACAAGCATATAATAACATGATCATCATTCACATACTTTGTATACTCGCATTTATCAACATCACTACTTGAAAAATCATCAACAAATAAAGGCTCATTAAACTTTTCATGCCATTATTTAGGTGCTTGTTTTAAACCATAGAAGGATTTCAAAAGTTTGCACACTTTGTTCTCTTGACCATCAACCACACACCCCTCAGGTTTGGTCATATATATCTCTTAATCTAAATCACTATTCATGAAAGTTGTCTTAACATCCATATGATGCATCACTAACTTATGGATTGCAGCTAAGGCTATCAGAATCCTGATGGAGGAAACCCTTGTAACAAGTGCAAAGGTATAAAAAAAAATCTATGTTAGGTTTCTGAGTAAACCCTTTAGCAACCAACCTTGTCTTGTACTTATCTATAGATTCATCAAGGTTAAACTTCCTCTTAAAGATCCATTTACATTTAATAGGATTTGCACCTTCAGGTTGATGTACTAAAGTCCATGTATTATTCTTTTTAATACAATCAATTTCAATCCTAATGGCTTGCTCCCAAAGGTTTGCATTTGAAGAGCTAATAGCTTATGAAAAACTTAAGGGATATGTATAAATTCATCTCCAAAAGATTTATCTGTCCTATGTCTTTTACTTCACCTCAAATCCTCGCTTATAGGTTCACTATAGGTTTCAACTAGTTGTTCAAGACTAGAAATGATACTGGAACTAGCACTAAACCTCAAAGGGAAAACGTCCTCAAAGAATTCAGCATTCTTAGTCTCCATAATGGTGTCGCACTCAATCATATCACTCTTAAGAACTAGAAACCTATAAGTAGCACTATGTTCAACATAACCAATAAACAAGAAATCAGAAGTCTTAGATCCTATTTTTCTTTTCTTTGGATCGGGTAACACCATTTTGGCTAGGCACCCCCACATTCTCATATATTTCAGGTTTGGTTTATATGCTTTCCATAACTCATAAGGGCTCAAACTTGTTTTCTTATGTGGAATTCTATTTTATAAAAAACAAACAATCAAAAGGGCTTCTTCCCAAAGGTTGTTAGGAGCAGAGGAACTAACAAGTAAAGTATTCATCATTTCTTTAAGGGTTTTATTTTTTAGCAACTCCATTTGACTCAGGTGAATAAGGTGGGGTTACTTCATGAATTACACCTTCCTTTTCATGAAAGTCATTAAACAAAGTGTACTCGCCACCCCTACCAGATCTTAGCCTTTTGATTTTTGTATTCAATTGATTTTTAACTTCGGCTTTATAAGATAAAAACATATCAAATGCTTCATCTTTGAGTCTAATTAGATAAACTTTAGTATATCTAGAATAATCATCTATAAAGGTTACAAAATTACTCTTATCTCTTCTTGTCCTAGTTTGTTTTAAATTAGCAAGATCAAAATGAATTAAGCCTAATAGTTCAGTTTAACATTGTACAGAAGGACATGATTTCTTAGTTAATTTTGATTCAACACATATTTCACATTTCTTACTTTGTTTATCATGCATATTAATTAAACCTGGTCGTTGCAATTTCATAACATATGTTGGATTAACATGTCCTAATCTAGCATGCCATATATCATAAGAATCAATCAAGTAAGTAGAAGAAGATGCATTCTCATTAATCACTTCAGAAACATTGAGTACAAAGAGGCCCTGATCATAATAACCCTTCCCCATAAATACATTATTCTTAGTCATAACTATCTTCTTAGACCCAAAAAATATCTTTACCCCAACCTTTCCTAACAATGCTGAAAAAACAAGGTTAACTTTGATAGAGGAAACACGTAGCACATCATTCAAAGCTAGTGTTTTCCCATATGTAAGCTTGAGAAGAACTTTTCACTTTCCTTGAACTGGAGTAGTTCTCGAATTGTAACACCTTATTTTTCGTAAAATAAATAAAAAGAGTTTTATTTAAAAAATAATAAAGTTTTTAGAAATTAAATAAATGAGATAATAGAGTTTTTGTCAATTAAAATAAGGGTTTCATAGTATTATAAAATAAATAGAGTAAAATAATGTTTTAGAAAATAAATGGATGTTTTAATTGGTTATTTAATGAAATAGTAAAATAGAGTTCATATTTATAAAATAGTAAAATAAAAAGAATAGAGTAAATAATAGGCTCAGAGTATCTAGCTATAAATAGAGACATATTAGGTCAGTTTTTACATTTACAATATATTTTTTTGCTCTCTTCCTCCCAAATTCATTATTCCTTCTTCCTCTCTCCAAACCCTCTTTTTTTCCTGCATATACCTAAACCTATCATAGTATAACTACAATCCCAAACCTGTTAACCATTGGATCCTCCTGTAATTTGGACACCACCTTTGAAACTCATTTTATCCTATTATCACTGTTGGGATTCACTAAATAATGTTTGCAGAGAGAGAAATACCCCTCGCACGAAGATAGTAAAATTGAGGCTTCAATCCCTTCTCGTTTTCTTTAACGCTTGGAAACTCTAGCAGAACAACCAAAGGAAAAGTTTTAGGAATCTTATGGAACTTCTAAAGACACCGCAATCATTGTTGGACTACACACGTGAGCCTGCTTAGAGGTAAGGGATGAGTTTATCACAATTGGGGTTAGAGTGAACGTGTGTAAGGATTCTTAGAGGATCAAATTAGGGTTAACTTTGGGGTGTTTTATGTTTTAATTTTGCTTGTACAATGATAACTACAAATTGCTCATGTTTGATGGTTCAATTAATGCCCTGATGCAAATTGGATGGTTTAATTGAGTGTTTGGCTTTGAATGTTAGAAACCTAGAAATTGGGGAATTCTTGATTCTTGCATGTTTTCTTGAAATTGATTGAGGGGTGTTGTTCCTCGAGATGTGATCACATGTTCTATGCTTTTAACTGAATGAATAAGTGGATGATTATATGTCTTAAATGTTGAAAGACTGCTATTGTATGACACACACACACACACACATATATATATATATATGTATGTATGTATATATGATGTATGAGAAGTGATTATGTGTTAGTGAGAAGGTGTGATGAGACATGTGTTGTGAATAAGTGTGGGATTAATACGTTCCTCAATGTGATTATGCATGTTATTGTGAAGTGTAAAGTGATGACATTAAGTTGTGAGCTATGAATTATACAATCACACAACTATAAGCCCCTTTAAGGGCGTCAAGAATTGTGATGGAATCCACTGTATGCCTAACGAGTTGAATCACTTTGAGACGCAACAACTTGAATCACTTTGAGTAGTTGTGTGTATTGCATGGTTCATAGGTAAAGTCTGTGTGTGTGCCATGTATATATTAATATTGTGTGATGTGTACATGATTCATGAGGTGTGATAACATGTTACTTTGGGATTATAACATCGTGATTGAAATTGGGTATATGTGATAAGTTGAATATGTGTTAAATTATGAGATCACACATGTATTGACATGTGTGCATTGAGTTGTGAGCTATGAACCGTATAATCACACAACTGTAAGATCCTTTAAGGGTGACGAGTTAATGCACGATGAGTATTGTGATGTGATCCACTTTGGGAACCCGACAAGTTTAATCATTTTGAGGTGCGACAAGTTAAAATTATTTTGAGAAAAATTGAAGAATCATGTGTTTTGTGTAGTTCATAGGTAGAGTCTATGTGTTAAAATATTTTCTGGGTTAGACCTAAATCAGGAGGGAGAGGCCTTGATGGACTCTTCAGAGTCTAAGCCTTGGGGGTAAATACATCCGATTTGAGTGTTCTTTTAAGTCTGTGTCGATCGTACATGATTGGAACATTCTCACAAAATAATATGACCCTAACTGATCTCCCTATGATTTTACCTAGTGAGAGTGATCTGACTTACCAGTGTGTGGTCTGTCTTGTCATGTACTTCTGGTGCCCAATGAGGTTTTTCACTAACATGATACCACATTGCATATAGGATTGAGTCTTAGTGTATTTGTTGCATAACGTCTGTGTAATGATCATTGTGACTTGCTACGTGATGGTGGGGAATGAATTGTGTGAGTGTGAGACGTTGTGTTGTACTTGATATTTGTTGTTCTGAACATATTATTAATGTGAAGGCGTGGAATATGATTCTGATTAAATCCCTTGGGACAGATGTTACGCAATGAGTGGTAAAATAATGTGAATTGTGTTAAGTTGAACTTGTTATACTTATACTGTATGTGTGTGTGTGTGTGTCTTTGTTTATATCTACTTGTTTAGGAATATGATAACTCACTCCTCATGTGTTGTTTGTGTTTGGATCCTATGATGATCTCAAACCGTGTGTTCGTGGGAGCAACTGACTTGGTGAATTGCTTTAAGTAACCATGTGCTGGAAGACGTTGAGACACAATGCTCTGATGGGATGTGACATTGGAGCATAGGTTTCTGTTTTAATTGCATGATGTTCCAAACATGTCATTTTACTTTATTTTATTCTTCTACTTAACTTGAGTTCTTTTGTAAACTTGAACGACCTTGTTTTGAGCCAGAAATGTTTTCATACCCTTAATCGATAAGTTTTTAATTTGGTGATTAACGCAAATGTGAACCTTTTACCCACATTAGGTCCTTTATGCTTATTGAATAAAATCATTTTATGTAATTCCATATTTTCATGTATATAAATATGTATATTGGGATAGAATGTGTCACATGAATCACCAAGATAAACTTGTTCTTCTCCATCCCCCACAACAATATGGGAGGTAAACATACTCTTATTAGCACAAATGTGTCTGGTAGCCCCGGAGTCTACCACCCATTTGTTCACATTGGTGACAACATTCACTTGAGAAATGACCGCATCAATAATGTCATCTCCTTCATCCAAGTTAGCCTTAGGAGGATTGTCATTTCTCACAACTCTGTACCTGCACTGAGGAGCAAAATGTCATGGCTTTCCACAAACAAAACAAGCTCCATTTTTCTTGAAAGAAGGATTAGAAGCAGAAGCATGTGGGATGGGATTAGAAGGAGCAACACGCGGGTTATTATATTTGTACTTATTCTTGTTATTGTGATTAGTTTTGTTGACATACCTCTTATGAAAGAGTTTGTCTTGTACTGTGTTTGCCTTGGCAGACATTGCTTTGGTTCTTGCTACAACACTTTTCTTCCTATTTGTATCTTCAATGATAATATGGGTGATAAGGTCTGGCAATGACATCTGTTTGTGCCTATTCTTTAACTGTTGTTTGTAGTCCTTCTAAGACTCCGACAACTTCTTAATCAAGAGTTTAGAAGTGAGCAGGTCAGGCAGAGAGATGTTTTTAGTCTTCAGGTTTTCCAACAGCTTGTGGTATTCGTTGATTTGTACCTTGATGTCTTTTTCATCATTCATGGTCCGACGATAGTAGTTGGTGATGATGAATCTTTTTTTGACAATGTCTTCGTCAATATATTTGAGTATGAGCGAGTCCCATATCTCTTTGGATTCCCTATAAGAGCAGTAGACATCAAAAAGACCATTAGATAAGGCATTTAACAAAGTGTGACAACATACCTTATTGGCCTAAACCCATTGTTGAAGTTGACTGGCATCAGCAACAACATCATGTTTGGGAGTGGAAAGAGTGAAGACAATTGCATGCATGTCTAGCAAGGTATGAACGCGTTCCTGCCAACGAAGAAAGTTTTGGCAAGCGAAGACCTCAATTTTTGAGACGCCAGGCAGGGGCTTGGGAAAGGTTGCAGTTGGTGGTGTGGGGTTGGAAGTGTCGGCATTGTTGACAGGTTTTGTGGCTTTAGCCATGATATAAACCTTTTAGATTGTTGTTGTTGAAATCAAAAGTCATGAATGCGATAGAACTTCTTGAGGTGTGGCAGTCACTAACCTAAAAGGTTTATCCATGGTGTCCCACCTAAACCTCCAGGATACAACAGGAACATCTTAGCGGAACTAAGGTTACAGAACTCGCACAGATAAACAACTTAGGAATAAAGAGGGCGAGAGATTAATAGAAGCAAAAAGGAGGAACAACAATATCACTTAATCAAAAAAATTTCCTCACTCACTTTTTTCCCAGCATTGAAGAATATATATAGATACACACACATAAGAAACAAACATTTTTAGTTAACAATATTGTCTGTTAAAAAAATATACAGTGAAATCACATTTGAAAAATATTATCAATTAATTGTTTTTAATGGTCAAAGAAAATATTGTTAGTAAACAAAATTTCCAACGTTCGAAAACAAATTATGTTAGCTATCAAAATCTCCGACGTTTGAAAACAAATTATGTTAGTTATCAAAATTGCACTTGACTATCATTTTAATGTTAAATCATTAACCAAGAATTTGAATAAGTTAAATGAAGATTAAACCAATATAAAGAAAACCTAAGACAAATAAATTGAGAGTTATAAATAATTTATAATATTATTCAATTAAATCTAAAAAAATTCTTTTGAAATAAACATTAAAATTACAACATGAACATGGGTAATTCGACCTTCTTTACCAATAGTTGGAACTCATCTACTGGGTCAACATACAAACGCTTATTTCCCAAATCCTTGGTGTTGTGCAGAGTAAGATGTTGTTTGAGCATGGTGAGGAGCTTCTCATGGTTCTCTTTCGCTCGAGACTGTATTGTGACCGAGACATTATGGAGACTAGTGATCTCACCCTCCAAAGATGTGACCTTAGCCTCCATCTTAGACTGTGGCATTCGTTGTGAGTAGGTCGAACCAGTTTGTTAGGTAACCAGCACAAAGAGCAAGCAATCAACAAATAACAATATCTGTATGAGTGAGAAATTGGAATTTGTATTTGAATGCAAAAGGATAAATGCAAAAAAAAACACTAGGTTCATTCTACCCAAGAGCTATGCTCCTTCAAAGGCCTAAGCAGTCTGCCATAACTAACATCAGATCCCTCTTCTCCTCACTCCTCACCTTAGGCCCCACTTATAACAAAATTCCCTTCACCCAAACCTTGCCTCTCTCACTCACTGCCACCTCATCACATATTCTATATCTCCATTTTATTCCTTCTGGTATATACTCTCCATATGGTTGGTTTGGACCTTGGGCCAAAGTCCACAAAGGAAGTCCTAATAGAATTTTGTGACGCTACTGAACTTGACAATCTTGGTTCTATGCCCAAACTGAGTGTCCACCAAGTAAACAAAATTCATCACCAACTGCCTTGTTTCAGCATTCAACATCATTAGGAATAGCCAAGTATGTCTTGTAAAGTCATCTATAATAGTTAAGAAATAAAGATGACCATGGACAGATGAGGTTGCAAGAGGCCCCAAATGTCTGTGGATTAGATCAAAAGGAGCAAAAAAAATTAATATGACTAAGATTGAAAGGTAGTCTATGTTGTTTTGCCAAATGGAAACAATCACAAATTTTAATCGATGAATTATTAACATAAGGAAGTTGACTAGCAATGTATTCAATAACACTTTGTGATGGATGGTCTAGTCGATGATGCCATAGGGTAAAATCAAAAGATACAATGTGATTACAGGATGTGAAATTGACATTTTATTGAAAGCAAAAATGAAAATATAATCTTGATCTAAGACAGATTGTTGATGGCTCTAGCATGCTCAATCATCCTCAGTGAAGATCTCCGGGATAACAAAGATGGTTGATGGCTCTAGCATGCTCAATCTTCATTTTATTGAATTTGACAACCTAGAGGCAGGATTACCTGTGAATGGTTGAGTTTGAGTTACATCATGATTGATGGCAGAAGTTGTAACATGATTGACTTTGCTATTCTCTTTACCTGATTTCTCACTCTTTCTGAGTAAAACTACCAATAGTTGGCAGATCACAAGATTAATGTTCATCTTTGTTTGTTCCTTCTCAGAAACAACTTCTTGATCATCACTATAGGAATCAATACTGACATTATTTGCAGTGGCATTTTTGTATTTGAATTTAAAGTCTGGTGGGAGTCCATGCTTAAAATAACGGGTCTTAATCATATGCCTTGTTTTTCAACAAAAGAGAAAATCTTTGTAGTTGTATTGTAGCCTATCCTTCTCCATTTCCCTCAGTTGGCATGTCTATTTCCTTTTCCTTGGTAACCAATGGTATCACTCATTAGGATTTTTGGAGATTCTCCCAACAAGCTACCTCCAATCTACCTTTCTTGTTGCAAAAATAATGAAAAAACCTTTCTCATATGTGGCAAAGGCTCTAACATTGAGTTTTCACATTATTGAATTGATCATTCCATCCTTTCAAGAAACATATCACATATTTTGTCTCCCTTTGTTTCTTGATGCAATCAATAGCACCACATGTACAATTTGGCAAAAACGCAAGAATCTCAAGATCTTCCCACAAAACATTCAACTCATTATAATAGATGTTCATACTTTTCTCACCTTGAGGTATGAAATGTATTTCTTGAAGCAATTTAGTTTATTTCCCTTGCAAAAAGGAAAAGTTTGTGATTGTTCTTTATATATCTATGGTTGAAAATTATTTTTATCTCTTCTAAAAATTTGTTGACACTCAGTATGCTTTTTTCTTTAGTTACTTAATTAATTGCTACTTCTTAAAAATGTTTTGGAGAATAACAATGAATACAAATCAAAACAAGATACTTAATCTGTCATCACAACTTTTTTAATTAGATACAAATAAATACAAGTGATAAAAGTTGTGTCTGATGTGCTATCAGATCATGGTCTGTATTTTTGTGTTTGAGTTTTCAAATGATACATCCATATAAAATTATCTAACATAGTATTAAGTAGTGCATTTAAGACCTTCATTTAATACTGTGTCTGAGATTTTTTGTTGCAGAAAATTTTTTTCCTAGGATCTGTCGAATCTTATGAAGAATAAATGAAGTCCACAATCTGAAAGTGTTCATCTTCATCAAAAGGCATGCTCTGCTACTGCAGACCTGCTCTAATGGAAGAAGTGACTTTCCTACTGAAGTATAAGACACACCAACCTATCAGCATGAACTCTGCATGAAGAAGGAACGCGCATTTAACGCAAGCATTAAATGCTCCAACTGTCTCAAGATTTTAGACGAAGGAACAAAGTGAAAAATCCATTCATTAAGAGACAATGTATATTTAAAAATGAAGGTTGTAAATAGAAGAAACTTTGAAGATACAAGATACGAAGAACTTACGCGAACATATTCTTCCATTCTTTCTTGTAAGGCTTTCTGTAAATCTCTGTATAGATACTAAGCTCTCAAAACACTTTATAAACCTTGAGAGAAAAGGCTAAAGTGCTAAGTGATATATTCGTCTACAAGATGATCACATATTAGTCATTGTGCAAACTTCCAATAAATCTTGTTAATTTGTTTAGAGTCAACAGTGACTTGATAGGATAAAGAATACTAGGTTAAAATCAAACATGGGATAGAGCTTATCTTTTTAAGAGCAAAAGTGACAGTGAAAAATACTTATAACTTTTGATAAGATAGTGAAAACTTTATAGGAGTTACCAAGAACTAGACGTAATCTCGATGATAGAGACGAATCAGTATAAATCCTTATGTGTTATTCTTTACTGCATTTTTTTGTTTTTAACTGACAAAGTGTTGACATTTATTTTTAATTTGATAAGAAAACCATCATCAGATAAAGCTTTCTTTAGAAAATCTTTAATCTATATTCTTGGTTAACGAAAAATTTCTAAAAACACAATTCAAGCCCTCTTATTGTATTATTTGCTTCTACAACATTAAATATGTACGAAGAGAAAGGAGGAGATGTATCAAGAACAGTAGCAGATATTTTGTTGATTTTTTTTAATTTATTTCTTGTGCATACATGTATATATATTAAACAAGGAATGGCATGTAGCTTTGCCTTTCGATGATTTGTGCACTTCTTTCTTTATGAAGAGAATATAGATAAACGGCTTAAAAAGGAAAGTAAATTAACAAAAAAGAAGAAAGATTATGAATCCTTCTCAATTTACAAGAAGCTTTGGCCTTCAAGTGTGACATACTTATATATCCATCTTCATATATATGTGATGTGTTCAACATTCATTGCTGGGTTCATCAAGTTCATCAACATTGTCTTTGCTTTGAATTGAGCCCTTCTCCCTGTGCTTGGGAATTAGAGTGCCTCCAATATGGCTAGCTGAAGCACCAGCCTGCAATGCTTCTATGTACAAAACCTTGATTAAATTCCTGAATCTTCTTCGAAAAGTTGGCATTCGGGACATGGAAGCAACAATCCCCTGCAGCCTGAAAGAAATGAAATGCAAAGTTACCTTTCCATATCACATTGACAAAGGACATTTTTTTTAAAAGGCAAAATGTCAATTTTATTAAAAACAAGTTTAAAGCACAAGGTGTGCCATAAACTGATATACCACAAGAGTTCAAGGATATGTTGCATATACAATTTGACAAAGGACTTAAGTTTATATTAGATAAAATTGCACTCATTTCTCTTGTCACTGTGAGTTTTTTGTGATTGTGGGGAGATGGGTAGGTATTTGAGTGATGTAGATGGAGAGGTATACCAGAAATTTAAAGGGGTATCTTTGATGTCATCTCAGGAAAGGTGAGTGATTTTTGAAAAACTTTTAAGTCGTTTTGCCGGATCGGTTACTCAAGACCTTTGGTCTCTACCCGGACCTAATGAAAAAAATGGGATCACATCTTATGGACTCGTTGAGAATAATTCTGATCTAGTTCATGGCCTGGTCTATTAGAAATAGAAGGCGTTAGAGTCAGTATCATTTAAGTAGACACTAAAAGAAATAAGTGCATTTTCCCCTTGCTATTATGATTATCTTGATTCACGATGGTAACAACATCAGTTGTTCATACTGATGCTTTCCACAATGAACTAGTTGATTATGAAACTACCTAAAATTTGAAGGATGAGTCTTGCCCATTTTCCTTCCCTTTTGTTAATCCATTTATAGAGAAGGGTTCATACATAGAGTAATGCTTAAGAGAGTGCCTGTAGACACAAGCAAGCAAAAGCTTAGGATGCATTAAAGTAATGATAAAGTCTGTTCAAACCGGAGGTGAAGTTATTTTAACATTATTTAGAGCTTTTGATTGGTTGTGTCTATAATATAGTTACTGTACTCACAAGAATTGCTCTCACACAGCCAATTTGAGCAACCACATTCACATATGTTGTATTGTTGAAAAAGATTAGAATACAAAATGAAAAAAAAAATACTTTTTAAGTAAGGTAGTAAAGGTACACTAACATTTTCTACAAAATTAATGTACCTTCTAATTATGGCTTGCAATTGCGCTCTCCTGACAGTATCATCAGATGGGAATCCAGTGCTATCCCACTCCTCTGGCAATTCATTTTTGCATTTCATGACTAGTTCTTTCAGGCAAGTCTCTTCAGTTTCCTCCAACTCAAGGTTCTTTAGCTGCTCTTTTATAATCAGTAGAGGTCCAATAAACCACTCAAACACTCCATCCTTTGGTCCATTCATCCTCGTCAACACTACGTCATCGGCTGCAAAAGCATATGTGGAAGCATGAATATGTTTATATTTTGCATTGTAATGGAGGTGTGAATAAGAGCATTACAGATCACCAATCCATCTGAATTGGATTTTGCAGAAGTTAGAAGACATTGCAGCAAAGACCAAGCCGGTAATTTGATGCTTAACTTTTTGCAATTGCCTTTCAAAATGCATTCCTCAACTTCCCCAACACTTACAAGACCATCGCGGAGGAGTATCCTGCCATTCACCTCACATGACTTGAACAGCCAGTCCCATACCTGCAAAAGAAAAAATTGTTTTCAAGTTTGAAAAATTCATGGAAACAGCTTTTTTATGTTTGTGTTATGTTATCATAAATCACCTGCACAGGTCTATATTGCTGAATTCTCCATTTCAGACTTCTGGATTGTTGTATGGCATGTTTCGAATTTTGTGAACCATCCCTCCAATTTCTCAAATCATTATCACCTCCTCCAAGGTTTTTCCTCTCAATAGTATGACTCTTGTTTCTACGGTATATCGGCCTGACTGTCACAAGAACTCATCAGAATCAGTGATCACTGATTGCTGTCCAATGCACTTCAACAAGAGCTATGCCACTAATTTAAAGAAAAATTGATGGCACCTGGGAAAGCAGGATCCCTCTCTCAAGTAGAGTAAATCATTTACATATTCATCAAAAAGTGAAACCACAGACACAATGTAGGCAAACCCCATCTTCACTGAGTCTTCCTAAAAGTAAACAAAATCTTCACTCAATGAAATCTCTTCAAACTTGCATAAATGGTTAGAGAAATTAGAACATCATGCTCCTTCTGAGTACTGACCTGATGGACAACTACTCCACTATATAGGGCAAGAAAAAGGCTGAAAATGGTTGCTGCTAATACAGCCACTACAACAGCCAAAGGCCAGAGAATGATGGCAAGGCCAGCAAATGGGACACATTCAGTTTCTAAGAATGGTCCCTTTCTTCCAATCAAATCTTCTAATAGCCTTTTCCACCCTATGAACAGCATGTATGGACTCTTCCATATAGCAATACATGTGATTAAAGCCATATCCAATGGCACGCCAACCATGATCACCAACAAGCAACATGGCAATAATGACAGTCTAGCAAGAAAACAATTGAATTTGTCTAAATTTTTTCTCAACAAGCCTCTTGTTTCATATCAAACATATAATTGGAGGAGATAACTTACTGGATATCTAACGGCTTTTCATGATGGGGTAAGTTTTCTCTTAGTTCATCCATGTATGAAAAATAGGAGTGAAAGCAGAAGTCTGTGACATCTTGAACCACTGTGTAGCTTCTTTCAATTGTTGACCGACAACCATCCTGATATCAGAGTTAAGTGGGCATTAAAGCTTCCTGCATTCTGCTCAAGTCCAGAAGCTCTTAAGAAACTACATAGAATAATTGTTTTTGAAACTGAAGAAAAATACAGGGTGACAATTTTCAATGCTTCTTCCAAAACAAATATTAACTAATATAAAAAAATAAAATAACATATGAATGAGTTGGTGTTCTCTTAAAATTGTCCGTGGAGGTGAAAATTTTACAGCCTGTTTGATCTAAAAAATCAATTTTGGTTTTAACTTTATTCATGTTTCACAAATAATTATAAAAAATGTCATCTTATTTTCATTGTTTTAGAGAAAATAATAAATTAAACAAAGTGAAAATAAAGTAACATTTTTATAATCATTCATAAAAATAGAGTATAGAAAACCATTTCTCAAACTAAACAACTTTGAGCGTGTATTTTGAATTTAATTCTGTTCCCTAAAATTAAGAGAAAAACTGAACTGACCATGAGTTTAAGTCAATGAGAGAGTCTGATGAAAAAAATTAGCTCAAGAAGGTTAGAGAACTTATTTATATGCCTCATATATGCACATAAAATATCCCAATAATTACATTTACTGAAGTAAGATATACCAATAATTCTCTTAGCAGAAGGTTTTATACAATCACTACCTCGATCATGAAAAGGATTAGAATTGAAAGATACTTCCACAAGCAAAGTCAGATGACCAAAAGGGGAATAGAAAGATACATTACATAAGCAGAAATTCACACTTACAATGAAGCAGTGGTGAAATTTCTGGTTAACATTCTCTCCCTTCCCTACAGCCTGAAAAGTTGCAAGAAGAGGAGCAAAAAACCCATATCCAATTCCACCTAAAAGGCTTCCAACAATACCCACTATTGGCCAAAGTAACAGAGGAATTGGCAAACACATGAGCACCACAAGCTTGAAAACCAGTCCGAACCTATTTGTTCTATTGTCAAAGGCCAAAGTTTTCAAAAGGGTGAAAAGAAATTGAAGAGAAAGATCAATAGAAGAACATAAATGTTGCAATTTGGAAAGAAAATACAACCTTGCCACACAGTAGTATGTCCAAACAAAATGTGCACTCCAAAGTCCAATGATAACAGCAGAATTTCCAATGACAATAATGGAAAATGCAATTGGACCTATCAGTGCACCTGCCAGAAAGAAACCACCACCTTGTCATGAATGTAACCAAGTAATTTTAATTATCAAATTATATGTTAACAGACAGATTCTGTTAAGTCTGAATATGATTCATTATTATATATTTTTCATGTGGCTTGGTCTAACTAAGAATAAAAGAAGGATACACAAAGAAAGAAGAAAAGGAAAATGAACCTTTTATGATGCCAAGGATAAAGAGCAAGAAGAAGAATGGAAGGAAAGAAATAAAGCTCCACAACTTGCTCAATATACCTGCAGGTGCCATATCTCATAAACCAACAAGTGAAAAGCAGAAGAGAATGCATAAAATTGTTATCACCAAGGAAAATTTTCTAGTTCTACACTTCTACTCATGCATTCATACTATCGTTGTTTAGGGGAAAAAAGGACCAAAGAATTTTCTTTCGGTTTTATTTTCAGATCCATTTTTCTTTAAGAAAATTATTTATACTATAAAAATTGGACGAATAACTAAATTAATAATAAAATATGGGTTTTAATCTTCATAATTTAGTATTTGCAACTTTAGTTTTTTTAAACTTTAAATCATACTTTATTTATTTAGTTATTTAATTGTTCAAGTAATTTCTTCATCTTAAAATTCCATATAGTAATTAACAGAAATGTAAGTAAGACGTCATCTATAATGATTAATGAAAGAAAAAATTTATAAAATATATAAATAAAAAAAATGTACAATATATTTTAAAAAGCCATGTTTTTATTTTATTTTAATGTAAATGCTTTATATTTTTTTTTTACGAATTTATACATATTAACAACATATTTTTAATTTTTAATTTAATTTTTTACCTTATTAATCAATTAAAAATTATGATGAATATGAATTTTAAAATAACTATTATAAAAATCAACAAATTTTAAAAATAATTATTACACTTCTATTAATAGAAGTGCAATTATATTTCTATTTCTTACACAAAATCAATTAAATCTCTATTAATATTCAATATAAGTGTAATTGAAAATTTTTCATTCAATAATTGACAAAAAATAATTACATTTTATGAAATTAATAGAATTTCAGTTAAATCTATATATATATATATTACACTTCTATTAATTTTTTGACAATTATTGAAGGGAATTTTGCATGAGAGACTTAGTTTAAGTAATTGCAAAAATATGAAAATTAATGGCAAAAAAAATTAAAGAGACTGAATTTACTTATAAACTAAAATACAGAGGCCAAGTATGTAATTAAGTTTAAAAAATAACAATACGAATACGAAAATAGTCACGAAGAACTTGAAACATTGTAAAATATGTTGCATATGTTATAAAAATAATGTTCATAGTACAAAAATATAGATTAATATAATATTTCATTCTGGAAAATTATGTGTATATTACTTTTAAAAAAAATTAAATGAAAGAGAAACAGGAAAGAAAGGAAAAAATTATAAAATAAGATGGAAAGATCTAATAAAAAAATTGTAACAATTTATTATAAATAAAATGTAGCTGCTGTAAATAAAATGTAGCTCTTTTATTTTGAAGGCGGCGTGGCATTGAAAAGTGTTGAAAGTGATTCGTGGCGCCACTTCGATGAAACAACGTGAAACTATGTAAGTATGATGTGTTCATCACCCATCTACCTAGCTGGAGATTCCCATGACTCATAAACCAGCTTACAGTTACCGACTGCTTCACGTGACTAGGCCTTTGTTTTACCAATTAATTTTCATATATTTGTTAATACTAAAACAGGTGTAAATATTGTTAGATTTTAGGCTTGAAAAAAAGTTGTCAAAAAAACCTGTTCGTAAATTAGTATTTTAACTCATACATTTTTTATATTTTATTAACACTAAAATTTCTAATTTATTGATAATTTTTTAATATTAAATAGAATAAAGTCAAGTCAGAAGAGAAAAGAAAAGGAGTATGTATAGATAGTGAATTAATCAAAGGCTTAATACATTTTTTTATCAAAGTAATTTAACGTTTTTTCATTTTCATCCCTAACAAAAATCATTTCAGTCATTAAAAATATGTTTATCTTTTTTATCTTTAAAGTACTTTAAATAGCGTTTTAAAAGGTAAAAAAAATATTTCGAACAATAAAAAATATTATCTAAAGCAGGATAAAAAATAAAACAACAAAATGAAAAAATAAATTACAAAAATGAAAATGAAAAAAAGCTAAATTACATAGGCCAAAATATATTTAAGCCTTAATTAAAAGAATAAAAATATCGTAATCATTTTCTTGGCTGGAGGTGAGTATAATTTATTTTTATAAAATATAATTCATGACTATAAAATGGGTATAGGAACCAAATGCCCAGATCGAGTTAGGCAGTGAAATAAACATGTTCATGAAATTACGTGTATTTAAAAAAAAATTACCCACACGTATGTTTGTTAACAAGTCTTTTAACCCATGATTTAAATTGACGAACCACACACACACACAAAATTGCTTATTTTAAGTAAAAAGACACACACACACACGCACGCGCGCGCGCACATAGCACGCACGCACGCACGCGCGCGCGCGCGCACGCACACGCACACACACACACACACACACACACACACACACACACACACACGCACACACACGCACACACAGAGACACACACAGAGAGAAAGACCAAACAACACACACACACACAGAGACCAAACAACTCAAGAAGTTTCTTATATGTCCTTAGGTTTGAATAATTATCTAGCCATATAGCTATCAATATTTGCTCCTATTAAATCCTCAGTTAGACAATATGAGAAGCACTTGAACGAATGAAAAAGATATTTGTTATCTATATAGGCATGATAGAGAAATTCTTATCAACTGGATGACTACATGTGTAATTTTTATGTATTTAAACAAGAATTTTCATGCAAGGTTAGAATCATATGTCAACCGACTTTTTTTTTATCAATCAGAAAATAAAGAAACGTAACAGAACGAAATAAGAGCGCAAATGCAGAGTGCCTCTAGCACCTGACATTGTCAAATTTTGCTTTTTTGGGATAATATAAAAAGGAGTCTTATAAAAAATAGGGATTTCCTTTTTTAGGATAAATAAAATACTTTAAATGACATTTTTTTTTGGAAGGCAAAGATATAATATATTATAGAATATTTAGTACCAAAGGTACTACAAAATACAGAAAAGGAGTCCTGACAATTCAGGAGATACAACACCCTGCACAAATGAAAACCCTACTAACATAGACTTTAGCTAAAAGCTATAGACATATTCGAAGACCAGCTGTAATAAGGAATCTGAAAATTCCTTTCCCAACCCCTCAACCAGGTCCATAAAAGGAATAGAGTGCTATCTGTCATCCTGTTGATGTCCAAAGTTTGATTCTGAAAAATAATGTCATTTCTGAGCCTCCAAATTGAAATTGTAGCTGCTATCCACCACATTGTCCTTCTTGTGTTCGAAACCTTGGAAGTTGCTGAGGAGAAGTGCTGGATAAAATTATCCAAAGGCCTACAGTGAAACACCTTGTCTTCCTTTACCCAAGAAAGGTATTCCCACCAAATAGGCATAATTTTGCCACAGGTGAAAAAAAGATGTGATGCAGATTCGGGTTGATTGTGACAGAAGGGACATAAATCATTATCTACCTGAATCTGCCTCTTGATCAAGTTGTCCTTCGTGGGGAGTCTGTCCCATAATAACCTCCAAACAAAAGAAAGGGCTTTAGGAGGAAGTTTGATCTCCCAAAGTTTCTTGAATCCCAGGTACTGACCTTCATCAACCATCTCAGCTTTAATAACTTGATAACCAGATTTAGTTGAGAAAATCCCAGAGGATTCAGCTCCCCAAACCCAGGTATCATTGATATTGTTGTTTACTCTGATTTGGTGGATGTGATCAATGAAATTAGAGGCTAGCTGCACCTCATTATCAAACAAGTTTCTTCTCCAAACCATATTCCAGACCCATCCATTCTCTGTCCAGGATCCCACCTCTTCCACCCTTAAATCTCTTTGGGAAGAAATACTGAATAACTCAGGAAATTGATCCTTTAGAGGAACTCCTTCATCACCCCAAGGATCTTCCCAAAAGAGGAATTTGTCACCTCTCCCCAGCTTCCACCTGATTTGATTATCAGCCCTAACCACATTTTGATGTTGAAAGATGGCCCTTAAATCAGCCCACCAAGTAGAAAAATACTGCTTTCTAGGACCATACTCCAATCCCCTCCAGCCATTGTACTTAGAGATCAAAATTCTGGTCCAAAGCTGGTCTGGTTGGTGGAACATCAGCCACTTCCATTTGAACAACAGAGCCTTGTTGAGACTTTGAAGATCTCTAATCCCCAACCCTCCCATATGCTTAGGAGAGCAGCACTGGCTCCAAGAAATCCAAGCAGTCTTCCTACTATCTGGTTTTCCCCCCCATAGGAATTGTCTTTGGATAGCAGAAATCCTTTGTAAAATAGCTGCAGGGATCCTGAAAAAAGACAGGAAAAATAAAGGTAATGCTGTTAGGACAGCATTGATGAGTGTAATCCTACCAGCCATAGAAATATATCTCTGATTCCATTTACTCAGCTTAGCCTCAAACTTCCTTATGACAGGGTCCCATACCACCCTCCTTCTAGGATTAGCACCCACCGGAATACCCAGATAACAGAAAGGAAGCTGTAACAAAGCACAATTGAGATAGATAGCAGTAGAGTTGCACCAATCCACAGATTGTCCAACAGCCCCAAACTGACTCTTAGAGAAGTTGATCCTTAACCCAGAAACTAACTCGAAGCTTCTAAGAATGGTCTTCACTACTCTAACATTTTCCATGGAAGCTTCTCCAAAAAACACAGTGTCATCGGCGTATTGAAGAACATTCACAGGCTCTTTGTTCTTCCCCATTAGAAAACTTCTGAAGATATTATGGCCAACTGCTTCTCTCATCAGCCCTGTCGATCCCTCAGCCGCTAAAACAAAGAGGAAAGGTGCCAAAGGGTCACCTTGTCTCAATCCTCTTTGAGGGATAAATTTTGAAGTTGGGCTGCCATTAACAAGAATAGAAATGGAAGCCGAATTGAGGCAGGCCCTTATCCACCTAATCCATCTCTCGTGAAACCCCATTCTTTTCAACATATAAATGAGGAATTGCCAAGATACGGAATCGTAGGCCTTCTCAAAGTCCACCTTAAACACCATGCAAGACTTCTTGGATCTTCTAGCCTCCTCAATCACTTCATTAGCCACCAACACACCATGAAGTAATTGTCTACCCTGAATAAAAGCTGTCTGCCTTTCATCCACAAGATGAGGCATAACTTTTTTCAGCCTATTTGCCAACACTTTGGCAACAATCTTATAAGTACAGCCTATAAGAGATATAGGTCTGAAGTCATTGATGGCTTGGGGATCTTTCACTTTAGGAATAAGGGCAATAAAGGAGGAGTTGCTGCCTTTGGGGAAGGAAGCATTAACAAAGAATTCATAAAAAAATCTCAGAAAATCAGGTTTAAGCTCCTGCCAGAAGTGCTTGATAAATCTGAAGTTAAGCCCATCAGGCCCAGGGCTTTTATCATTACCACAGCTCCACACAGCACTAGTGATCTCTTCTTCTTTAAACGGCTCTACCATGCAATCCTTTTGAAAATCAGATAGGGCACTGAAGTGAACTCCATCCAGGTTAGGTCTTTGCTGCTGCAGTTCATGAAATCTGTTTTGGAAATGCTGCAGAACCTCTGCCTTGACCAGGGAAGGGTCTTCAACCCAAGCACCATCAATGAACAGCCCCCTGATCGCATTTCTCCTCCTACTGAAATTTATTAATTTGTGAAAATAGGAGTTGTTACAGTCTCCTTCTTTAACCCATCTACTTCTAGCTTTCTGTCTCAAGATAGACTCATGGAGGCTAGCCTTTTCCCAAAGCTGTGACTGGAGGTCCTTCAACTGTTTGATTTGGTGCTCCGAGGGCTGAGAGGGCATAGAATTCTCCATCTCGTTCATACTCTGTTGCAACTGCTTAATATGGATATTAATATCTGCTGAATTTTCCTTACTCCACCTTTTCAACCTCTGCTTAAGGTTCTTGAGCTTGGTTTTTAAAGCAAAACCCCCCCACCCAAAGGGCTGAAAATCATGCCAACATTCTTTCACCACTTGCTGGAAATCCTTGATCTTTAACCAACCATCAAAAACCTTGAAAGGCTTTGGGCCCCAATCAATAATTTTGGATTGAAGAAGGATAGGATAGTGGTCAGAATAGTTTCTCTCAAGATTGAATTGAGAGCTATCAGGCCAATAATGCAACCAACCATCCGAAACCAGGATCCTGTCCAGTTTACTTTTGCAAGTTCCATTAGGCCTAACCCACGTAAAAGATTTACCCAAGCAAGGAATGTCCTCCACCTCCATATCAGCAATCCACTCATTGAATTCTCCCATGATTTGAGAGTCTAAATTACTATTATTAATCCCTTTTCTTTCTGAAGGGTATCTGATACAATTGAAATCCCCAACCAAACACCAGCAGGGATCAAGAAATTGAGATCTTTTGGTGCTGAGGGTCTGCCATAGCTGCCTTTTCCCAACATTATCACAAGGAGCATAAAGGTTTATAACTACAACTCTTTGCATTTGGGGCAACCAAACACCACCCAGCATAATATAATCTTTATCTGAACATCTAAAATCGACCTGAAACTTATTATTATCCCATATGCAAACTAATCCCCCAGCAGCATTTATGGCAGGCTGCCATTCCCAATCCAGATCACTTTGACCCCATAGAAATTGACAAGAGGTTTTGTCCAAGAAGTCCTTCTTGGTTTCTTGAAGGCATAAAAGATCAACATGAAATTTCCCTACCAAGCTCCTGATAGAAGCCCACTTGAGGCCTCTACCTAACCCTCTAACATTATAAGACATGATATTCATCTGTGAATATTGTTGTTTCCCAGCTGCGATGCCTCTTTCCTATCCCGAATCTCCATGTTCTTAAAACTGTGAATACCCTCCTGGTCTGAATCATGATGAAGACCTAGGGATTTCGCAAGAGTCCACTGTTGGTTGGCCTCTTCAAAGTCTTGCAGGGCGTTTTCATCGTCACTGTTAGCCTCCTCCATTACCCCCTCCATCTCCTCCTTATTACTGCTGTTTGGGCCATTAAAAAAAGGTTCCTTTGAGTCAGATACAACCTTATCCTCCATATCCAGATTGTTTTCGTCGAGTGCAGGCTTAAGAAGGCAGCCCTTTGATGGGCCATGTCGTTGCCTAGCATACACTTTAGGGAACCAATCCACGTTCCTGCTAGCATCGTGGGTCAGTGAAATATGTTTTTTCTTTTTGCACACCCCCAGATTCTTTATTGGGCCCGAAGTGGAGCTTGGCCCAATGTTCTGTTGAACCTGAATGTGACCTGTATCATAGTAATCTCCCCTATCCGTTGCACTTGTCCCATAAGCCCCTTGAATGTCATTTTGCTGACCTGCTACTTCTTCACCGTTTAAAATTTTACCATTTTGGTCTTCCTGAGGTTTTCGAGACACGTCTAAAACCGGGTCCGAGGTTATGACCACTGAGGCAATATTTCTCTGCGTCTCCTCTGCACACCCATCTCCTTGGTCAACCTTTGCCACAATTGGACCCTGAGACTGCCTCTCTGCCTCGCCTGCGTTAGGTCTGCAAGTATCAGAGAAAGAGGTCTTGTCCACTGGGTCAACCCGATACCGCGATTGGCCGCACAGACCGCTGGGTAAATCGCGAGACTGGTGGTTCGGAGAGATCTTGTTGTTGGTGGCCGACAACTCCGGCGAGTAGGAAAAGTCTGTGTCATCTTCATCGTCTTCCGTCGCGACTCCCTCCTCCTCCGACATGATCTCCTCCGACCACTCATCGGACATGGGCACTTTGGATCTTCGCGCGTCCCCACCTTCACCTACTTCCTCCACGAACCACACCCTGTGATCTTCTTCTCCGTAGCGAACATTCGCTACCTTGCTTATCGCCGGCGACAAAGGAGTTCGAATCAACAAGCGAGCTCGATCCAGGCGTCTTCTGTCTTCAGTGTCTTCATCAACCTCTATGACATCTCCAATGGTCGAGACAACCTGTTTCATATGGTCCACTTCCCATGCTTCAATCGGAAAGCCCCATAATTGAAGCCACACCACCCGATTAGATGGCCTAAGCCCCGGACGCCATCTCTCGAGGGAATAAAAGAGGGTATTGCCGGCGTTTATCTCTGAGTTAATAAGCTGTTGGGCTTTGTCCGCTGATAGACCACTAAGAAGGACCATGTCGTCTCCGAGGAATCTAACGGTGATGCTATATCCCAGCTCCCACGATATATAGTCCTCCATGTTCTCTAGCTTCATCGGTTTCTTCAACCTACCTACCCACGCCCCTTCACACCAGCGGTTACAGCCTTTGTTAGATGCGATGTTGATTGTTGGAATATCATCTGTACTTGTCATCATTCCTCCTGAATCTCCTTTCTGGGTCACCACCTCCACATATGATCTCACCCGAGGTCTGTTAGTAGCCTGAAGATCCTTGATAGCTTCTTTGCTTTGTTTTTCCTTTTTATCTACCCTTGTCTGCATATGATCATTCAACTCAAACCGTGTGAACCTGGGAAGATTGACGAACAGCTTATGGTCGTCGATGAAGATATTATCCAGGTGCGTCTCCAAGAGTTTTACATCCGAAACACCCTTGAACCTCACGAAGCCAAATCTTCTGCCCTCCTTGTTACGACGTTTGGCAATGAAAACTTCACGTACATCTCCCCAAGTCTTAAACTTCCCCCATAGACGCACTTCATTAACATCGTCTGAGAAGTTAGTGAAGTAAAAGGATGTGATATCCTCCTTGTCTCTCCAGTTGGGGTAGTTTGACGAGATATTCTGAAATGTTCTGTTCTGTGAAGAATTCTTCTTTACTACCTTTGCTTTCCTCCTACTTACCACCTTAGTCCATTCCTCCTTTCTACCATGGTTGTCATCACGAACATTCTTGTTCCAGCATTCATCATTGTGTCTTTTGTGGTCCTGGTTCCCCCCCTTCGGACTTCCATATGATTCTTCATATCGCATTTTTCTCAAGATACTCCGACAGCGTGGGAGATATTCCTCATTTCTCCTGTCTCTTTCCCTCCCCCTCTCCCTGCTACATCTGCATACTCTTCTGGTGACACAAGGTCGATCTCTCACTAGCTCTCGATCTCTCAGAAATTCTCTCTGTCTCTCTAAAGGACGCTCTCTCCCTCTCTCAGGCACTCCTTCTCTACAGAGCGTCTGTCTCTCTCCCTCTCTCTCTCTAAAGTGTTTCTCTCTCATCTTGACATTCAAGATTCAATAGAACTTTTTAAATAATTGTGATATTAATTAATTTTTAAAAAGATGATATTGATTGACTAATTTTTAGGAAAGAGAGAGATTTTAAATTATTTTATTTTGATCAGTTGTGATGTTAAAGGAAAGTTAATAGGAATTTACTTTTTTGGGATAAATAAAATACTTTAAATGACATTAATTGTGATATTGGTTAATTTTTAAAAAGATGATATTGATTGACTAATTTTTAGGGAAGAAAGAGATTCTAAATTATTTTATTTTGATCCGTTAAAATTTGTTAATAGTTAACAATAAAAAAATTTTAGGGGCCTAAAAAAATTTCTTTTTTTGGGCCTTAGGCTAATGCCTAATTTACCTTACATCTTGCACGGCCCTGCTTACCATGGAGGGTGAATTTGGATCAAGTTCCCAACTTCAAGGTCAACATTGTTGCAAACCCTTGGACTAAAGATAATGGTGCTTTGACTGCTTTTGCGGCCACCACAACCCATTCCTTTGGAGTTATCTTGTAACAGAAAATTCTGCAAAAACAACCTATCAACTTCTATCAATTTTCAGATGATATTGGGTACGTCTTAAATGCATGTGGTTGTTCGATTTCAAGCAAAGTCATAATGTCACACTATATGTAGAAATGATGCAGTATAAATCAAATGGAATAACAGCTAATCCTAGCTTTTCTAAGAGAGCATCAAGATTGTCCACCTCTACAAGTAACATGTTCTTATATGTAACCATAGTATACGGCAATAAAAGCTTTATCCCAATAGGATTCGTGTCCATGCAATCGACATGTTGGGTGTTTTCTCACCATACAAACTATTCATAAAAGCCAGAAATTAGTAAGGCAGTCATTCCCATTTCTTTTCCTAATACCTTAAAGAAATAAAATAAATTGACAATCAGATATTCATTCAGGCATTTATCCACTTAAAGTTTTTAAAAATTGCCAATTTTAATTACTCAAATTAAATAATATAAACACCAACAAGCATTTAAAGAAAAATGAAGTTTTTTAAATGCAAAACATCTATTAATAAGCTTTTATTTATTGTTCAGATTGGTCATGCATTTCAGAACATTCAAACCTTATCTTGAGTATAGTGTAAACAAGCTGTGATGATTGAATTTAAGTTAAAATAAGTTGATTTTTAAAACTTGACCTCACCTCTGTGGACTTGCTAAATGAGCAATGGCAAACAGTCAGCTTTCCATCGCGGTATCTTGAAATGATTTTTACATTATATGTAAAAAGTCACATACCACTGCGCACGTGTGTGTAAAATACTAAAATTAGGTTCATGTTCTGTTTTATGCACACACCCCTCTGCCCCAAAAAAAGAAAAAATGATAAACTACCAAATGATTGTTTCAGAAATGAAAGAAGTCTTAAATGGTTTTTTACTTAGATAAGAATGGAAACTGCAGAGAAAGTAAAAGCAAAAGTTTTACTATCTGGCCTAGCTTCGGCTTGTAACTTTTTCCAGAAGTCCATGTCTGTTTCTTTTTCTTTCAGCATCATCTGCTGTAGTTTTCCAAATATTCCAGGTCTGCACAATTTGGCAAGATAACCAGGCACTGAATTATATTTTTAAATTGCATAAGAATACAGGAAGTTACTACTATTTTATACCTCAATGAATTAAGTGCTCCAACATGTGTCCCTTCAGTGATAACAGAGGATGTCCCTAAAGCTTCTTCAAATCGTTCTGCCATGGTCTGCATTTTCTTTCCAGGGTAAGTAATTTTCTTGTGTAGACCACTTACCTATAAAAATAAGTAGATTTCGAGTGAATTAAGTGCTCCAACATGTGTACCTTCAGTCATAACAGAGGATGTCCCTAAAGCTTCTTCAAATCGTTCTGCCACGGTCTGCATTTTCTTTCCAGGGATAGTAATTTTCTTGTGTTGACCACTTACCTGTAAAAATAAGTAGTAACACATATAATGTATATAGTTATATACCTCTTTGTCACTTGATGATCCACTATCCACAGGTTCAGGGGAATCTTCACTGTTAATGACTGTCTCCTACAAGTGGGATGTTAGGAACCAAGAATTGAAATGAGGAAGAAAATAAAAGATTTTATTGACTAGTAAGAAAAGAACAGAAAATAGGAGAGAAAACTCTCCTCCAAGGGTTTCCCCTTCACAAAGGATTTCTCCTTTCACAAAGAGCTAATGCTCAATCTACAAATGATAAGATCCCCCTCTCTCCTATCCTTCTTCCTCTATTTATATCTAATAAACCCCTTTAACTAACTAACTCATTAGTAGTCTAACTATATTAACTAACTCTTCATTCTCCTTGTATCCTAACAATACACCCCTCCTAAAAATCAACCTTGCTCTCAAGGTTGGAATCTGAAAACTGGAATCACACACTGAAACTTCCTAAAGTTTTGTCTGATTGCTGATAGACAACTGCACCCCTTGTAGCTTAACTGGGAACGACCTACTACCCCTGCATGCAAATTGAGCTTTGGTGGTGGGAGGGACAAGGGTGGACTCCATATAATTTTAATCAGCTTGACTGGCTCAGTACATTCCTTCTGCCTTAGCTCCATGGCTAAGCTGTCAGCCATAGACACAACAAATTTTAATGCTAAACGCTCACCCAGCAAGTTGACATTCCAAGATTCCAGCACCATTGTTGTTCCAACCACCTTCATGAATGATTTTTGTTTTACCATAACAATCTTTTTATGGAAATCTGAATCTTGAAAACAATGTGGCTTGGTTGCATCACCAGTTTCGACTTCCTTCTTGATCAAATCTGTAATTGGGTTATCAAGAAAATCATCTTCGCGGCCTACATTCGTCACTCCATTTTCCTTGTGCATCTCCCTCTTTATTGATGGATCAACTTCTTCCTCCATAACCTTTTCAATCTTTTTTTCTCTTGCTAACTTTGCTTCATCATTTTTGGTTTCTTCTCCACCACAAAGGGTATGGTTCTTGATTACTGAACCTTATTTACTTCTATTTTCTGATTTCAAGAACTGCAATGGGTCACTGTCACACTCAAAATTACTACCCTTCAAATCAGTTCCCCCTTCTATGCTTCTATCAAAGCTAGGTAGTTCCACCTTTCTTGCCCAAGAACTAGCATTTAGTTCACTGAATTCTAACCCACTTCCCTCCATGCTATTTTTGTCTTGTTGAGAGGCATGGGAATCAACTTCTTCATTCAATATCTTGCGCAACATGTGTTTCCGCTTTGAAATGTTGGTCCTCCCTTTCAAGAACTTTGTGGAAGTCTCCCATTTTTTTATGTGGGTTTCTGTCTCAGTTGGCTTTTCTTGCTTCAAGATACTCAATCTTTCAAAGATGTGGTTACCATGGCGATCTCCGAATCTTTTGATCAAAGCTGTGGAAAATGATTCCCAATCTGAATCTGGGTTGTTTTGGCTCCAAATGTGTAGAACCAATGTTTCCCAGCACCTTCCATGCTCATGAATGCATATTGTAGTTTATGGGACGAAGGAATTTCTTGTACCTCAAAGAATTTTTCAACCCTAGCATTCCAACCAATTGGGTCTGTCCCCATGAACGCTGGCAACTCCACCTTCTTAGCCCAAATTTGTGCTTCCTCCATCTCTAACACTGGCTTCCCCTCGAAGATCCAGCAGGTCGGACCAATTTGTTAGGAACCAAGAATTGAAATGAGGAAGAAAATAAAAGATTTTATTAATTAGTAAGAAAAGAACAGAAAATAGGAGAGAAAACTCTCCTCCAAGGGTTTCCCCTTCACAAAGGATCTCTCCTTTCACAAAGAGCTAATGCTCTCAATCTACAAATGATAAGATCCCCCTCTCTCCTATCCTTCTTCCTCTATTTATATCTAATAAACCCCTCTAACTAACTAACTAACTCATTAATAGTCTAACTATATTAACTAACTCTTCCTTCTCTTTATATCCTAACATGGGATCTACTATGTTTCTGAAAAAGCTGCACCACATTACCTTTTTTTGACGATTATGTGGAAAATATTGGAATATGGAAGCAAGAAAGATCTCATACAGGAAAGCAGTAAATAGATAGGTCAAAGAGTACGGGAAGCATTTGTAGTTATCCACCCACCTGATCAGCCTTATCTTGGAGATTGTCAAAAAGATCAGCCATTGGGGCCAGATTAAATCCATGAGGAAAAGCTTCTGTTTCAGCAGGCGCAATATCTGAATTTATTTCAATTCTGTCATCATCTTCTAGATGATTTCCATCTAAATTTGCAGAAGCTCTAGGATCAACAGCTTTTACAATTTCAGGCAAGCTCTCAATATTGGAGATTGAATGACCAATGCCCCCACTTTTACGTAACACTGATGCCAATGAAAATCTTGGCTTAGCTTTCCAAATCCCTGCAACAGTTATCAAAGTGATAGAAAAGATTGAAATAGTTATTGTTATCCTGGTGACGTACACTTAAAGCTAGATACTATAACACTAGCAAAGAGAAAAATATTCTTTCGGGCACAACAATTATGTCCAGTCCACCTATATTAAGATGCATCCAGATAATACAAAAGAATCTCATTTATCTGTCAAAATATGAGAATATTTGCAAAAATGGTGTTCTATTCCATCATGAAACATGTGATGTATTCACTATTCCTGTATTCCATAACCTCCATTTTCAGAACATTAAGTAAATAGCAAAAAAGAGCCTGAGCAAATTATTAGGCTCAAACAGACAGTATTTCCATGTGCCTCTCCCTTTATCAAGGGAAGGAAAAGTGTATCAGATTCCAAATCCATACAGGGTATTTCTAAAGAAACACATAAAATTAGAATGCATAAAATTATATTCTTATTTTGAAGATAGAACAGTTACTATTACACTAAGAGTGTGCCCAACAAGTGGAGTAAGGTCACCCGAAACTGATATTTAGTAAAATTATTGCAAGGAAAGCAACAAATCATGGCCCAAATAAAAAAAAAAAAACATTTCAGTTAGTTCTCCATATGGATGTTTATGGTTGCACAGAACCTACATAATGTAACAACCTGTGGGCTAGACTTCAGTTGTCTCATCAGTCCTTTGTTCATTTCATAGCATACATTATTTTACCCACATGAAATGTAGAAAGGAAAACAGAATAACTGCTGAATGGTATGACAAAAACCTGAAGCCAGTAGCCTAGTTTAGGGATGACATAGGACAATCAAGAAATCTTAAAGATTTAAAAGTTCTACAAGATATCCCACAAACAACAAATATCAATTTCCCCAAGGATTTGCAAGTAAATCATGCTCTAATCCTGAAAAAAAAATATTTTCTTTGGAGCATATACCAGATGTATTTGCTTTGGAGCATGTAGCATGGGATGCTGAGGCACTTTCTTTGGAATGTAACAGTGCTTCAGAAATTCTTTTTCTATTTCTAACTTGTTCATTTCTGACAGATCTTGGACCGTACTTTTGGAGCTGTCTGGTTGATAGTACAGTGTTATCCTTTAATAAGTAAACAAACATAAAATAGTAAAATTAGTTCCTCAAAAGATACACAGTCAATCATATTGGTCCCTAAATTAAGGAAATTATACTCATGGTCCTTGAACATGCATTTAGTTGAATGCACATTCGGTCAATCAAATTAGTCCCTAAGATGCCTGATGAGGGGAATAGTTTGACAGAAGAAATGCATTGCACAATTAGGGACATCAAGCACAATTTTGATCATTCAGGGACTAATGTGACAAATGCAACATATTTCAAGGATTAAAATTTGATTATTTACTCTAAACAAAAATAGAAAGAGGATAAAGCCATGCGTAAGTTGGAAAAATGGATAAATAGATGAGTAGTAAAATATCAATTCAGTATAGGAAATTGGTACCATGATCCTTCATATTACAAAAAAGTAACTTTAGTCCTAACATTGAAAATTTCAATCAATTTGGTGCCTAACAGTCTAACACACACCAAATCAGGGGACCAACCAATATAAGTGGTGCCAATTTCACTTCACTAACCAAATGATGCTTATTACTCAATAGATGGCTGAAAGATCAGAAGGAAAATATTCAATGTGAACTTTTATGAGTACCCCATCTGCAGAATTGTTTTCTTCATCCGTCGAATTGGCAACCACCTCTCCCCCGTTGAAGTCAGGCATTTCAACCTCATCTTCAAGCAGCTTCTGATTGCAACAAATAGCAATGATAACAACATAATTTACTTGCATTTCTACAAAACAAGCAGACGATATGAAAAACTAGCATGACCCCAAAGACAAAGACATGCCTTAAATGAAGAACTGCTGCCTTTCCCAGATAAATTCTGATTACTGATTCCTATGTTGTAGTAATACTCTTCTCAGAATTAATAATAATAATTAATAATTAGTTTAATAATTAACTACAAAGCAATCTCAATAGCAACAAAAACAGTTAGTTGATGCACCTTTTAGAATGTCCAGCCGCACGGAAGTGGCAATTCTAGCTATTAAAAATAAATAAAATTACATAAGAAAAAAAGATAGTGATTGCATTTTGCATATGTAATAATGTTCATAAAATAAAAATCCATTTGAAGAAAAAGTTAGGGTGTAGACAGACCTTGTTGGTGGGGTGTAATGAAGGCGCATTGTTGGGGAAAACGTCGTCGTCTTCATTCAGCAGTGAAATAAGAAAGAGGTGATTAGATTATGCCATTCCTCTAAGATGGAATATAAAATGTAGAAATGAAATTACCAGAAATGCTTTCATCCGAGTCTGGTTTGTGCTGTAAATTGTAAAATTAAAGAGTGAATTATCAAGTGAAGTTAGATTAGGGTTAAGATTAATGGGAAATGCGAAAAAAAGAAGAAGGTTTCGTAGGAACTTTACGGCGCGGAATAACGTTTTTGGTGCACGCCGAGAAGGTTGCCATTGCCTCCTTATCTGAACGTAGTCGTTTCAGTTTCAAGTTTCAAATCATGAATATGGATGGGAGGTTCATCATTCTCATTCTGCCACTCCCATTTTGTTAATTCTTTCTACTTTTCTTCCTCCTCTAAACCTTACCAAGTGTCAAATTATTAAGTTAAGTTTGAGGGTTAACTTATATCAAGAATTGATTGAACAGATTTGCGGATTATGTTGGAGTTTAGTTCAGCTGGTTCATTTAACAATTCTTATCAATAAAAAAAATTAAATTCAACTTAAGTGGTAATATATATTTTTAATCATGATTTTTTTCACCTTTAGTGTGACTAATGTTTTCTATTATTAATATTTTAAATTTTGCTATTAAATATTATCATTAAATGATGAGATGATAGCTTCCTCTCAAACTATATCATATTTAACTAATTATTTAATTGATGTTTCATTTGGTGTCATCTAAACTCAACAATTAATTTCAAGAAGTAAAAAGTAAACTCAACATTGTATCTCAAAACAAAACCTAGAATCAATAAAATAAAAAATAAGGGATTCAAATCCAATAACAACTCTAGCATGAAGAAGGAAATTAACTGCTCGTAATCAACCGACACGACGGTTGATCAATTGATTGATTTTTACACCAACATAAATTAACACATTGAATAGGACTCCAATCATCTCAACTTGAAGTTCCCTTCACCATCCTTCAAGTTTTAAAGATAAATTTGACTCCAACAACGAGAATGACTTCTAGTAGGCGAGTTGAGAAAACAACCACAAACGATTTTTTTTGTCTTAACCCTCCCGTTCATCAAGAGAAAGAGATCCTGACTAATATGAAATTCGATTGAGAGGGCTAAGAATTATTTCCATCAATGATGGAACTCATATATTACTTGAATGATTCAACCTTAACTTTAGTGTGTCCAACCACTTGGTTAGCCATAAACGATTACAACTACCATAGTAGTACCTCCCATGATTGTAACCACTTAGGCAGTCGTTAGTCAACCGACTACTATTGCTTTTGGGTGATTAACACATGCAAAACCTCATCATGATTAACAAGCATGAGGGTGACATGGGACACGTACGGTCCTGATCTACCAATTGTTGTTGGAAAGAACCAAAATCTAGCATTCCCATTAATAGATCTTTGTTTCACAGTGAGCATACAAGTTACTAAGTTGATCACCTAAGTAAACATACAATTAGTCTAGATTAATAAATGATAAATCCTTTTTTATTTGTGTCTTGAAATAAGTATCACATGATGAATATTTTGGTAAATAATTTGAAAATGTAGTTATGTAAAAAAAATGTTGTAAAAAATGTACCTCTTAATCAACCCAATCATTAGGCTTAAGATTCCTTAATATTTTTCTGTCTACAAATATTTTAGCCATAGTCATTACCAGGATTTCCTTCCAGCAACAAGAAATATAAATTGGTAAAAAAGGATACATAGGTTACTTTTTATGTTATTACATATTAGTTACATCAGGTGAGTGGCATATCATACCCATTATCT
Source organism: Glycine soja (assembly GCF_004193775.1). Lineage (NCBI taxonomy): Eukaryota > Viridiplantae > Streptophyta > Magnoliopsida > Fabales > Fabaceae > Glycine > Glycine soja. The sequence goes on from NC_041021.1 coordinate 21,113,302, forward strand.
TCATCACCCTTATTCCTACCGAAGATGTAGGCAGTTACAAGTGAGTGAACCTCATCCAAAATCATGTTTAGTGGAGGCCTAAAAGTCATTGGAAGCCACTACAAAGGCCACATACTGTGTGTTTTAGTTTTGATTACAATTTTCATTTTAAGGATCCCATTTTTTTAAGCATGCGACAAATTATAAACATACCATTGGAATGTCTACAATAGTAGTCATTCCATCATATGTTGCATTGTGAAGAGGCTCTACATTTGAAAATAGTCCAAAATCGTTGCTAGTAATAGTATGCTAAAAAAATTTCTTCTTCAGACCACCCTCATTGACAATAGCCTCACATTTAGTATTGTGAGCTTTTGCCTTCTTTGACAAGGATGCCTTTTTTGTTTTCCTTATTGAGGATTGCTTCGGTGTTGTGCTTTTCTGTTGTTTCATGTGGACTAAAGAAGGAGTCGTATTGTGTGTATTGTTTTGTCTTTGACTAGAAACAATCATTGCTAAGTCGCTGACACTCTTTACTAGTTTCTCTAGTGTAGTGTCTATGCGCACAAATTTGTCATCATAAGCATCTTTGACATTCCAATACATATATGTTAGGGTTAGGTAGTTAATAAGCAATTGGTATTTCATTTTTTTAAATGTGCTTAGGTTGGTTCGATGTATACCTATTGTCTCTTTTGGGAAGACTCTGCCATAGGTGACTTGCTAGCATTGTTATCCTTCGCAGCTTGGTGGTCAGGGATACTCTCAATGTAGTTGTTGTATTCATTCAATAAATGTAACAAGCATTAATGACACCTACAAATCATTGACTACGACCATATAATAGTACCATGTTATTCAATGTTACTTTAGTGCATGCAACTAATTCAATTAATAATGTGCAAACATTCTACTCAACCATCAATGAGGCTACAATGTCAAGTGCATAATATTAACAACATTTTTTGTCCTAGACTCAATCTCGACGTACTGTGTCGCCTGAGCGGCTTGTTTGCCCTCGGTGCAAATTTTATGACCTGAATTTGTCCAGGTCTTCTTAACATCATGTTTCTTTTTTGGCATCAAAACCATTTTGTCTTTTGCTTGGGTTTCTTTTTATTTCTCTATTACAGCAGGAGAGGCTAATGAGTGACCAGTGTCTTAAATAGCAATGTCAGTTTGTGTGTTCAAGAGGTGAGTAAATTTGGAATGACGAAAGACCAGTAGTTTGCGAGCAAGGAATTGGCAACGTTGTGAGAGATGAAAGTGGAGGTGTGGTGAGGAGAGGTGAAGTGAGGGAAGGAAACACCTACTATTGTACATTCTACATGCCCAAGGCTTTCAAATGTCAAGTTTTTTTAGGAGATTTTGTTATGGAAAATAGTAAAAGCAAGTAATGATTGTTACTTCTTTTAGTTAAGGACTTTAATATGCACTTCCTCCGAGGGATTTTGGACAAATTTCACAACAAGTAATCAAGTACTAGTTTCAGTAGTTGGGATTTGTGTCATTTTTTACTTCTTTCGGTGATATAGGGTTTATGTCTGTTAGAGGTGGGGGGAGCAACATGAACAACATGAAGACTAAAGCTTGAATCTTGGAGAAAAGCTTGAAGATGTTTTGTCTTTTACATGCCCAACTCGCTTGTGTGACACCCTCTATCCCTCACATATATATACTAATAATAAAAGGAATAAAAAATCAGAATTAATTAAATTTTTTTAAAACACATTTAAATACAAGCTTTTCAAAAGGGTAAAAGGTTCACATTCACTTTTCTAACATCATAATAAAACTGTCCAAATAAATAATAAATCATCTCAGCTCAAAACAAGGTTGTCCAAGACTTTATACAATTAATATAAAAACTGTTGGACAAGTGACCTCAGATATCTTAAGAAGCGGCGGGGGGGGGGGGGGTTGAATTAAGATATCACAAACTTTTTCCTAATTAAAAAATTCTATTTTGATTTTAACCTAAATCCCAAGATTCCTTTCAAAATGAACTCCTAAATAATTATGCAACTTAAACTTACTCAATAGGAGCAATAAGCAATAATCAATAAAAGAGTTTAAGGGAAGAAAGATTGCAAACTCAGATTTATACTGGTTCGGCCACACCCTTGTGCCTACGTCCAGTCCCTAAGCAACCTGCTTGAGAGTTCCACTATCTTGCAAAAGCCCTTTACAAGTTCCGAACCACACAAGGACAATCTTTCCTTTGTGTTCAAATTGCTTTACAACAAGAGACCCTCGGCCTCTTAGTCCCTTTTCAGAAATAAGATGAAGAGAAGAAGAAATTTCTCTTGAAAGAGATAGATTGAACAATTGAGCACTCAAATAATTCCTTATTGAATTACAAGTGTATTGGCCAAGGAATTTTTTAAGAGGATAAGATGATTTTGCTTTTGAGAGGATAAGACCTTTTTGTTCTGAAAAACTCTGAGCAAATTCGTGTTCCAAGTCACATATAAATAGACCTTTGATGGCCTATTCAAAAATCATTTGAACAGATGTGACTCTTGGAAATTATTTTCTAAAATTCTCCTCTGGTAATCGATTACAATATTTGTGTAATCGATTACAGGCTTTAAAATTTGAATCAAAACGTTCAATAACTGCTGGTAATCGATTACCATCCATGTGTAATCGATTACACATTATAAATTTTGAATTCAAATTTCTAATGACTGCTGTAAACATCTTTGTTGGATCAAGTGGGCTTAGAATAATTAAGAAGGGGGGGTTGAATTAATTATTCCTAAACCTTTACTAATTAAAAATTTACTCTTCTAAGGCTTTTACTATGTTGTTAAGAGAATAAGGAGTAGAAGAGAAACTTAACCAAAAGTAAAAGCGGAAATTAAAATGCACAACGGAAAGTAAAACAGTAGGGAAGAAGGAGACAAACACACATGAGTTTTTATACTGGTTCGGCAACAACCCGTGCCTACATCCAGTCCCCAAGCGACCTGCGGTCCTTGAGATTTCTTTCAACCTTGTAAAAATCCTTTTACAAGCAAAGATACACAAGGGATGTACCCTCCCTTGTTCTCTTTGAACCTAGTGGATGTACCCTCCACTGGAACTGATCCACAAGAGATGTACCCTCTCTTGTTCTCAGTCAACAACCCAAGTAGATGTACCCTCTACTTGTACCACAAAGGATGTACCCTCCAATGTATTTAGACAAAGATCTCAGGCGGTTAAACCTTTGATACTTTGTGAATGGGGATACAAAAGAATTCTCAGGCGGTTAGTCCCTTGAAATCTTTTGTATATGGGAAAGGGAAGAATCAAAAGAATTCTCAGACTATGTCGTTTTGAATTCTTTGACAAGGGAGACACAAAAGAATTCAGGCGGTTAGTCCTTTGTTCTTTTGGAAAAGGGAGAAGAGAGACACAAAAAGAATTCAGGCGGTTAGTACTTGGCGAATTCTTTTTGGCAAAGTGAGAAGAGATGAAAATAATGAATAGCACAAGTTTTCAAGGTTTAGAAAACCAGAAAACTTTGGAAAGATTTTGGTACAAAGAAGAAGAAGAAGTTCAAAGAGATTCAAGGCTTGTAAAGGATTGTATAAGATTGATTGGATTGATTATAAAATGCAAAACAAAGTCTTGCTTTTATAGACTCTTCATGTCTGGTCAAGAGGACCATTTAGAAGAGTTATGACTTTTAGAAAAACTTAAAACCAATTTGAAAAAGTCAAAAACCATTTGAAGAGTTACATCTTTTGATTTATTCAGAAACAATCACTGGTAATTGATTACCAAATCAGTGTAATCGATTACACAAAGCTTTTATGTGAAAAAATGTGACTCTTCACATTTGAATTTGAATTTCAACGTTCAAACACACTGGTAATCGATTACCAAAACATTGTAATCAATTACAGCTTTTTGAAATCAATTGGAACGTTGTAAATTCAGTTGAAAGTTTTTTGAAAACCATTTTGCTACTGGTAATCGATTACAATAATCTTGTAATCGATTACCAGAGAGTAAAAACTCTTTGGTAAACAGGTTTTGAGAAAATCCATGTGCTACTCAGTTTTTGAAAAAACTTTTTCATACTTATCTTGATTAAGTCTTCTCTTGATTCTTGAATCGTGTGTCTTGAATCTTGATCTTGATTCTTGGAAGCTTGAACCTTGAATCTTGAATCTTGATTCTTGATTCTTGAAATCAAATTTCCTCTTGAACCTTGAAGTGTTCTTGATTCAATCTTGAACATCTTGAACTTATTCTTTGATTCTTTGAGATCATCATCTTTGTTATCATGAAGTGTTCTTGACCTTTGAGCTTTTTGTCATCACGTTTGTTATCATCAAAACTTCTTTGAATCAATCTTGATTCATCATGAAGCTTGCTTCTACAATCTTCAGCTGCTGGTAATCGATTACAATCCTCATGTAATCAATTACATGCCTTAAAAAATATTCAAAATTATTTTAAAAACATTTCAGGAAGTGTTTTGGCCACTGGTAATCGATTACCAGAGAGTAAATTTCTTGTAAAAACATTTTTGCTTAAATTCATTGGCCAAACTTCTTGTTGTTTCAACTTGGAATTCCTTTCCTAAATCACTAGAGATCTTCTTGATGATGTATCTTGAATTTCTTGGATTTTTGTCTTGAATTAAACTTGAGAAGCGCATGATCACATGGCATCATCAAAACATCAAAGTCAAAGTCTTTGCTTCTAACAATCTCCCTTTTTTTGATGATGACAATTGAATTCCTGAAATCAAGATACAAGATAGAATATATGCAAGGTATAACATTCACTCATTCCATACTCCCCCTATGTTTTGGAATTAATGATCTCTTGATTTCTAAGGTTCTAAACCACCCCATTTCTCTCCCCCTTTGGCAACATAAAAAAGTCAAGGTACGTGGTAAGCAACACAAGGCGGAAGATAACTAAAGTTCACATAATCATGCAAAGATAACTAAAGTTCACATAATCATTCATAAGTCAAAAACAAATATAATGCAGTCATAAAATACTAAGTGCTAAATACCGAAATATAACTAAAGTTCAGAAAATGATAACTTAAAAGGCATAGCCAAATACACGACTTAAAATAAAAGATAATAATAATATAAAACTAGGAAGGTGGTGGAAGGTCGAAGCACCGACGAAGATAACTCACATCCTCTTCAAGCTGCGTGATACGGGTATCCATTCCTTCAAAGCGACCATCCAAAGAATCAAAGCGTTCCCCAACATAGGTGCGGAGGTCCCATAATTCCAAAAGAACTTCATTCATAAGGGTTGATGAATCATCTTGTTAAGGCGGAGGAGAGAGAGTATGCTCGTCTTGCAAAGGTTGTGCGTCCTTCTTCAGCCACTGTCCATCACGATCCTTACGGTAACCAAATAAAGTTATTGCACCAGCACCAATGGCAAAAAATCTCTTGACTTGAACAAAAGGTTCATCATCAAGAGGAATTTGAAAATGACGAAGAAAAAGGGTGACCAATTGAGGATACAAAAGAGGTGCATTAGCCCGTAATGCCTTATGCATTCGGTACCTAACCAAGTGAGCCCAGTCGATCTGATGATCGATAAGGAAAGCCCACATCAAAATCAAGTCCTCCTCAGAGGCTTGAGCCAGATTAGAAGAACGGGGAAGCAAAATTTTAACTATGATATAGTGCATGATGCGACAATCAAAGGTTAATGATCCGGCCAACAATCTACCAGTCATATCAGCCTAGCCATTTATTGACCATACGGCGAGCATCATGACTAGAATAGTCGAACTTCCAGTCATCAACAATGGTGCCATCAAAAGGTGCACCTTGACTGGGTAATTTAGTTAATAAAAAGAACAAAGATTGATCAATGATCATATAAATATCATGCACCTCAGAGTGAATCGTACCATCCTGAATTTTTAAATTACTGTAAAAGACTCTAACTAGTTCAGGATAATAAGGCAATTTTAAGGACATAAAATCAACTAATCCAAAATTTTGAAACACTTGATGACAGTCAAATGTCTCATCATTAAAGAAGTCTATGTCTAGGTACTTAGGGTCTAAGATGATCCTAGAAGAAAATTGAGAAGTGTACCGTAGATGTTGATCATCTGAAGAAAATAGAGTAGATGATCATGAAGATGACAGGGAAGGGGGAAGTGGTGCTGTGGGTGATTCAAATGGTTTGTGGTGTCGATGGGCAGCAGCAGCGGAAGTGGATGAGCCCTTTCGCTTTTTCGATGATTCAGCCATTTGATGAATTTTTTGCAGATTTTAATCAGTTGAATCAAAGGAGGATTGAAAATGATGAAGTTTGGGCTTTGTGGGACGTGATTTGGTTAAGAATTGAGGGAGTTATGAAGATTTGAAGAATTTGGGAGAAGGGCATCGTCAAGGTCGAGAATGTTGCAGTCTGTAGCTGCTGAGACGCGATATATATAGAGGATGTCATGTTGTAATTGATTACAAGTCTTGGTAAAAGATTACAAGAGTACTTAGCCTTCTGGTAATCGATTACAGGATGCTGTAATCGATTACAAGCTATTTGTTCTTCTAAAATTATCTATGTCTATGCTAAAAACATCTAACTATATCAATCATCAACACTGATACTTATTTAATGCAATCAAACAAGCATCAATCACACAATAACACACCAATCAAACATAATCAAAGTCTTAGAATCAATTACAATCAATCAATCATCAAACATCAATATTTCAATCAACCAATCAATCCTTATTTATCCAAATCACTAATATCTAAGAGGCCTACTTCTCTTCTAATGGAAAAGAATGTTTCTCTGGGGAGAGGTTTTGTGAAGATATCAGCAAGTTGATTCTTTGTATCAACAAATTATAGCACACAATCTCCCTTCAGAACATGATCTCTTAGAAAATGGTGCCTAATTTCTATATGTTTGGTTCTAGAATGTTGAACTGAATTTTTGGAAAGATTGATTGCACTTGTATTATCACACCTAATAGGTATATGGTCAAGAAAGATTCCATAATCAGAGAGTTGTTGCTTCATCCATAAAATTTGTGCACAACAACTGTCGGCATAAATATATTCGCTTTTGCAGTGGATAAAACAACACTATTTTGTTTCTTACTATGCCAAGAGACTAGAGCAGATCCAATGAATTGACAAGTTCCACTTGTGCTCTTTCTATATGTTTTAGAACCGGCAAAGTCTAAATCAGAGTATCCTATTAAGGTGCATGTGGAATTCCTAGGATACCATAAACCTATATTCATAGTGCCTAATAAATATCTTATGATTCTTTTAACGACACTAAGATGTGATTGTTTGGGATTTGATTGAAATCTAGCACACATATACACACTAAACATTATATCAAGTTTGCTAGTAGATAAATAAAGAAGGGATCCGATCATACCTCGATATTGCTTAACATCTATTGGCTGACCGGTTTCATCTTTATCTAAATAACAAGCAGTGCTCATTGATGTAGCCATGTGCTTAGCATTTTCCATGCCGAATTTGTGAATTAACTCTTTGCAGTACTTGGATTGATTGAGAAAAATTCCAGCCTTGGTTTGTTTAATTTGTAATCCAAGAAAGAAATTAAGTTCTCCCATCATTGACATTTCAAACTCACTTTGCATGTCGTGAGAGAATTCCTTGCACAATAATTCATTAGTAGATCAAAAAATGATATCATCAACATAAATTTGAACCAATAAAATATCATGTGATTTTCTCTTTATGAAAAGAGAAGTATCTACATTGCCTCTAGAGAAGTCCTTTTCTAAAAGGAACTTATTCAGACGCTCATACCAAGCCCTAGGGGCTTGCTTTAAGCCATATAAAGCTTTTTTTTTTTTTAATTTAAAAACATGATTAGGCTTGTCTGAGTTTTCAAATCCAGGGGTTTGATCAACATATACTTCCTCTTGAATAAAGCAATTTAAGAATGCACTTTTTACATCCATTTGATAAAGCATAAAATTCATTATGGATGCATAGGCTAATAGCATTCTGATGGCTTCTAATCTAGCAACTGGAGCATATGTCTCCTCATAATCTATTCCCTCTTCTTGATTATATCCTTTGGCGACTAATCTAGCCTTATTCCTTATAACTATGCCATTTTCATCTAATTTATTTCTAAAAACCCATTTTGTTCCAATGATTGGGTAGTTTTCAGGTTTCTCAACTAACTTCCAAACATCATTCCTTTCAAATTGGTTTAGTTCTTCCTGCATAGCTATTATCCAATTTTCATCTATTATGGCTTCATTTAAATTTTTAGGTTCTATCATAGATACAAAAGCCATGTTATTGCATAAATCTTTGAGAGAGTGTCTAGTTGTTACCCCTTTTGAGATGTCACCAATGATGTTGTCAAGGGGATGATCTCTTGAAGTTTTCCACTCTCTTGGAAAATCATTATTTGCTTTTACTTCTACTAGTGGATCTTCATTGCTTCCTTCTCCTTTTCCTTTAGAATCTTGTCCATGAATGTGCATTTGTTCTAAAGATTCTGCAATATCATCTAAAATATCCTTTCTTGGAGAAATAACATTAGACTCATAAAAGGAAACATGAATTGATTCTTCAATTGTCATTATTCTCTTATTATATATTCTATAAGCTTTACTATGCAAAGAATATCCAAGGAAAATTCCTTCATCTAACTTAGCATCAAATTTTCCTAAGTTTTCTTTTCCATTGTTTAATACAAAACATTTACAACCAAAAACATGAAGATGTGAGATGTTAGATTTTCTACCATTGAACAGTTCATATGGGGTTTTCTTTAAAATGGGTCTTATTAAAGCCCTATTCATGATATAGCATGCAGTATTAATGGCTTCAGCCCAAAAATATTTTGGAAGAAGAGTATCATTTAATAAGGTTCTAGCAATTTCTTCCAAAGACCTATTTTTCCTTTCAACAACTCCATTTTGTTGAGGGGTTCTAGGTGCAGAAAAGTTATGTTCAATGCCATGCTTTTCACAAAATAAATCAAATTCTTTATTTTCAAACTCACTCCCATGATCACTCTTAATAGATATAATTTTGAGATTTTTCTTATTTTGAATAACTTTTGCAAGTTTCTTAAATGCTTGAAATGCATCATTCGTATGAGTGATAAATAGTGTCCAAGTATATCTAGAATAATCATCAACAATGACAAGTGCATAATAGCTTCCACCAAAACTCATAATTCTAGAGGGACCAAACAAATCCTTATGTAACAATTGTAATGGTTGAGTAGTTGAAACAATGTTTTTGGATTTGAAAGAAACTCTAGTTTGTTTTCCCTTTTGGCATGCATCACATAGTCTATCTTTTTCAAATTTCAATTTAGGCAAACCAACAACTAAATCTTTTGAAATTAATTTATTTAATTTTTCTATGTTTATGTGAGCAATACATTTATGCCATAGCCATGAATCATCATCTTTGCTAAGAAAACATTTATTATTATCTAATTCTTGGCTTAAGTCTATCATATAAACATTGTTGACTCTATACTCTATATGCTTTATATTAGTATCATGTTTATGTTCAATGACACAGTTTTTAGAATCAAATGATACTAGATATGCTTTATCACATAATTGACTAACACTAAGCAAGCTGTGCTTAAGGCCTTCAACAAGTAGAACATTTTCAATGGAGTTTGAAGAATTCGTACCTATTTTTCCAACTCCAAGAATTCTACCTTTTTTGTTGTCACCATAAGTTACATGCCCGCTTTTCTTGGGAGAGATATGTGTGAACTTTGATGAATCTCCCGTCATATGTTTTGAACAACCGTTATCTATGTACCATTTCTTCTTCAAAGATACCTATATGATAAAGTTGTGACTTAGGTACCCAAACTTTATTGGGTCCTTGTGTGTTAGTGTTAACTAAAGATCCTTTTGGGACCCATATCATTTTGATATTGTTGCAATTTTTCTTAAAATAACATGTAGATGTGTCATGCCCTTTTCTTCCACAATAAAAACAAGTGATGAAAGAAGAATTATATATTTGTGTGGAGGTAAAGAAATTTTTGTAAAATTTTTGTTGTTTTTTAGGTTTATATCCTATTCCTACCTTATCAAAGACACATCTTTGTTTTCCTAATATGACATCTAGATTATTTTTACCTATAGAAAATTTAGCAAGTGAGTTTTTCAAATTTTTAATTTCTTTTTCATACTTGCTACAACATTTACATGAATCAAATATTACTTTTTCATCAGGAATAGTAGAGACATAAACTTTATCATTTGATTTAGAAATTGAAACTTCTGTTTTAAGATGATCTAATTCTTTATTTAATTTTGAAATTTCTTTTTCTAAATTTGAAATTGTTTTCTTAGAAGATGAAACTAACTTTGCAAGTTTAATTGATTCTCTATGCAAATCAGCAAATGCATCTTGTAATTCATCAAAAGAAATGGATAAATTGTTATTTGAAGATGTTACCTCTTCATCATTTTCATAACTTTTAGCCATTAGACACAAGTTTATCTCTTCATTTTCTGAATCCTCAGATGATTCCATATCATTGTCATCCCATGTGATGTGGGCCTTCTTCATCTTCTTTTTACTAAAATTTTTCTTTTCAGATTTTTCCATTCTTTTCTTGAAGATTGGGCAATCGATCCTCAGATGTCCAGGTTGATTGCATTCAAAGCATTTTGGAGTAGAGGATGAATATTATGTTTTTCTTTTAGGTTTAAAATTTGGTCTCCTTTGATTTCCTCTGAATTTCAGGAACTTGTTGAACCTTTTTACAAAAAGGCTAAGATCATCATCTTCATTCAAATCAATTAAGTCTTCTTTATCACTTTCTTCTTGGATTGAAGATGAAACTTAAAGAGCAATTCCCTTATTTTTCTTATCATTTTCTTCGTGTTGATTTAGTCTCAATAGTTCCATTTTGTGTTCCTGTAACTTTCCAAATAGTGTAGCAAGAGACATGTTAGATAAATCCCATGATTCAGTAATGGCTGTTACCTTAGGTTGCCATTCTCTGCTTATACATCTCAATACTTTATTTATGAGATCTTCATTTTGAAAATTTTTCCCTAAGGATGCAAGATGATTTACTATGTGTGTGAACCTCTTTTGCATGTCTTGTATACTTTCATTTGCATTCATCCTAAATAGTTCATATTCATGAGTTAATGTGTTTATCCTAGATCTTTTAACATTTGTTGTGCCTTCACGTGTTACTTGTAGGGTATCCCACATATCCTTTGCACTTTTACAGTTTGATACCCTAAAGTATTCATCCATTCCTAGGGCAGATGTAATTATGTTTTTGGCTTTTAAGTTGTATTGTACTAGTCTTCTTTCTTCCCTAAGCTTTTCTATTGTTGTATTCCCAACAACCATGGTGGGAATATAAGGCCCTACTTCAATTGCATCCCAAACATTTAAATCTATTGCCTCTATAAAAATTTGCATATGGGTTTTCCAGTGATGGTAACCCACTCCATTAAAAATAGGAGACCTATTTATTGAATTCCCTTCAGGAAATAAATAGTTTGATGAGGCCATTATTCTTGAAGCTTCTAAACTTTATACAAGAATGAAGCTCTGATACCACTTGTTGGACAAGTGGCCTCAGATATCTTAAGATGGGGGGGGGGGGGGGTTGAATTAAGATATCACAAACTTTTTCCTAATTAAAAAATTCTATTTTGATTTTAACCCAAATCCCAAGATTCCTTTCAAAATGAACTCCTAAATAATTATGCAACTTAAACTTACTCAATAGGAGCAATAAGCAATAATCAATAAAAGAGTTTAAGGGAAGAAAGATTGCAAACTCAGATTTATACTGGTTCGGCCACACCCTTGTGCCTACGTCCAATCCCCAAGCAACCTGCTTGAGAGTTCCACTATCTTGCAAAAGCCCTTTACAAGTTCCGAACCACACAAGGACAACCTTTCCTTTGTGTTCAGATTGCTTTACAACAAGAGACCCTCGGCCTCTTAGTCCCTTTTCAGAAATAAGATGAAGAGAAAAAGAAATCTCTCTTGAAAGAGATAGATTGAACAATTGAGCACTCAAATAATTCCTTATTGAATTGCAAGTGTATTGGCCAAGGAATTTTTTAAGAGGATAAGATGATTTTGCTTTTGAAAGGATAAGACCTTTTTGTTCTGAAAAACTCTAAGCAAATTCGTGTTCCAAGTCACATATAAATAGACCTTTGATGGCCTATTCAAAAATCATTTGAACATATGTGACTCTTGGAAATTATTTTCTAAAATTCTCCTCTGGTAATCGATTACAATATTTGTGTAATCGATTACAGGCTTTAAAATTTGAATCAAAACGTTCAATAACTGCTGGTAATCGATTACCATCCATGTGTAATCGATTACACATTATAAATTTTGAATTCAAATTTTTAATGACTGTTGTGAACATTTTCAGCTGCTGGTAATCGATTACAAGCCTCATGTAATCGATTACATGCCTTCAAAAATATTCAAAATTATTTTAAAAACGTTTCAAGAAGTGTTTTGGCCATTGGTAATCGATTACATCCTCTGTTAATCTATTACCAGAGAGTAAATCTCTTGTAAAAACATTTTTGCTTAAATTCATTGGCCAAATCTCTTGTTGTTTCAACTTGGAATTCCTTTCCTAAATCACTAGAGATCTTCTTGATGATGTATCTTGAATTTCTTGGATTTTTGTCTTGAATTAAACTTGAGAAGCGCATGATCACATGACATCATCAAAACATCAAAGTCAAAGTCTTTGCTTCTACAGAAACTTATACCCCAATGTCACATCCTATCAGAGCATTGTGTCCCGACGTCCTTCAACACGAGGTTTCTTAAAGCAATTCACTTAGTCATTTGCTCCCTTGAACACAAAGTTCAAGATCATCACAGGATCCAAACACAAATAACACACAGGGAATGAGTTATCACATTCCTAACTAATAAAGAGAAATAAGATAACATGTGGGTATAAATATCATATAAACAAAATAAAACTTACTTAAACATAGCTCACATCATTTCACCATTTTGTCGCCCAACATCACATCACAACACAACATATTTCATTCATTTTTTCAACATTCACGTACTCAAGGATCAAAACACAATGGCATCAAATCAATCAATATCGATCAATACACAAGAGTTATGCAACATATACACTAAGACTCAATCCTATATGCAATGTGATACCATGTCAGTGAAAAACTATGTCAGGCGCCTAGGAGTACATGACAAGACAAACCATACACTAGCAAGTCAGGTCACTCTCACGAGGCAAGATCATAGGGAGACTAGTCAGGGTCACTGTGTTTTGCGAGAATGATCCAACCATATGGGATCAACATAGACTTAAAGGAGTACTCAAACCGGGTGACCCACAAGGCCTACACTCCGAAGAGTCTGTCAGGGCCTCTCCCTCCTGATTCAGGTCCAACCCAGAAAATAGTTTAGCACACATACTCTATCTATGAACTGTACAAAACACACGACTCCTCAATTGTTCTCAAATAGTTTATCTCGTTGCCCTTAAAGGGTATTAGCATTAACTCGTCGCCCTTAAAGGGACTTAGCATTAACTCGTCGCCCTTAAAGGGTCTTATAGTCGTGTGATTGTACAATTCATAGTTCACAACTCAATGCACACAACATCTCAATCACATACATACACAATTTATCACATACACTCGATCTCAATCACAATGGTATAATCTCAATTAAGACGTTATCACACCTCATGAATCATATACACTTTACCTATGAACTATGCAATACACGCAACTACTCAATTGTTTTCAGAATCATTTTAACTCATTGGGTTCCCACAGTGGATCCCATCACAATACTCGTTGCCCTTAAAGGGTCTTACAATTGTGTGATTGCACTGTTCATAGCTCATAGCTCAATACACACATCTCAATACACATCTATTTCACCATTAATCACAGGTTCAAATTATCACATACTCACAATTTGAATCACCATTTCATAATCTCAATATAACAATTTATACAAAATTTTTATCACAACATGGGAAGTAAAACCCCTCAAATAATTTTACACAATTATACCAAAATCAATTAATCAAAATCATAGATATAAAAAAAATAAAAACACCAAGATCACTCTATTTTATCAATCAATTTGCATCAAGACATCAATATTGTATTTATAATAATAAAGGAAAAATTATAATTTAATAAACATCCCAAAATAAACCCAATTTACTTTTCTAAGGATCCCTACACATGTTCATTCTAACCCCAATTGCGATAAACTCATCCCTTACCTCTAAGCGGGCTCACGTGTCTTCCGACAGCGATAGCGGCATCTCTAGCAAGTTCCTGAGATTTCTCAATTTTTTTCCTCTGATTGCTCTGATAGGGTTCCTAAATGCTAGAGAGAAGAAGGGATTGAAGCCTCCATTTTATATTGTCTTTGTGAGATTCTGTTTTCTCTCTCCATTGATATTTTTTTCACAAATACCAACGGTGAGAATGTTTAGAAATGAGTTCCAAGCGTGGTGCTCAAATTTCACGATGATCCAACGTTGAATGAGTTTAAGATTATCGTTTTCCTAAGACAGGTTTGGTGGTCGGCGGGAAAAAGAGAGGGTTTTGGGAGGATAAGAGAGAAAAATGAAAATGAGGGGAAGAGGAGGCCTCGTCGGTTTGAAAACTGACCTAACCTATTGTTATTTATACCTAGGGCACTCACAACTTATTATTTACTCTATTTATTTATTTTTATTATTTTATAAAAAAGAACTCTATTTTATTTCCTATCAAATGAATAAATCAAATATATATATATATATATTTTCAAAGCATTATTTTATTACAACTATTTTTATTTATTTAATTAATTATAAAACCTCATCATTTTCTAAAACTTTATTTATTATTTTCTTTACTAAAAAGTCCTTTTAATTTATTTATGAAAAATGGGATGTTACAGCTTGCGTGACATTTGTATTGGTTGTTATATTGAATTTTGCATCTTAGTCCATATCATATCTTTTATGCATCATGCATCATCATGAGTATGTCAGAAGAAAAATTTCTAAGTTAGAAAAGTTTCTTCAGAAGGCAAAACTCTCTGTTTTAATCAATTACAGCCTTATCGTAATTGATTACACAAGTTGTTCGAAGCTTTCCGAGTTATGTCTTGTATCGGTTTAATCGATTACAACAATCTTGTAATCAATTACATAGTTGTTTTTAGACAATGATTTATTTATTCAGGAGTCTTTGCTTTAATCGATTACCATGTGATATAATCAATTGATTCTCTCTCTATAAGTCTTTTAGAAGTGAATAAGAACACTTTAATTGATTACATTGTTCTTAAGCTATTTCCAAATTTTGGGAAGAACACTTTAATCGATTAAAAAGATATTCTAATTTATTACTTCATTGAATCAATCGATTACCTTGTAGATTTAATCTATTACAAGTGGTTATAACTATTTTTTTCTATAAATAACCAGTTTGTGTTCTCTTCTAAATATCAATGAAAACACAATGAAATAAGCTTCTAATGAGCTAAGATCATGTGCTATTATCAATTAAAGAAAGAAGAGAAGAAAAGTTCTTAGAAAAGTAACTTACACCTTCAAATCTTTTGATTGAGAAGATCTTTTGTGATAAGTAAGTTGCGTCACTTTCTTGAGTTCAAGAAGAACACCTCTTCAGTCAAGCAAAGTTTTGCGGAAAGGATTGATCAGGTTGTATCTATTTTTACTCTTGGTTTTCGTGTATGGTTTTACACATCTTTTTGTTTGTGCATGAATCGCTGAAGGCATGCTAGAATAGGTGTTTCTAGTTTGGGCTAAGGATAGGTTTCTCTTAGGCTCTTATTCACTAAGGACCCTAGTGTTGGGTGCTTAAGTCTCTTTTATCAGGGTGGAAACTATATATTGGTTGTGATTGCTTGTAAGGATTTTATATGCATAGTGAAAATCTAATTTTGGTTTTGGATTAGATAACTGGATTAGCTTCTCTAGTGATAAAGAGTAAACCAATATAAAAAGGTTATGTACTTCTTCTCTTGATCTGATCTTTATCTCTCATTCTAGTATCAATCAATTTGGTAAAGGTTCAAGAATATATCTTTGTGAAAGAAAGAACTTTAATGAAGGATCTTGTGCAAAGGGTGGATTGATTAAGTATTGGTTGAGTTCAATTTATGAAAAGTTATGATACAATCTGTACAAAAGAAGTTTTATAACTCTGGTTTTAAAAGTTCATTTTGTTTTGAAAACAAATTCACCCCCTTCTGGTTTGTTGAGTACCATAATTTTTTTCAATGTTTATGTGAGTTTTTGAAAGGCAAAAAATTTATTGTGAACACAAGTTTAATTATTTTAAGACCTCCCTTTAATAAGTGTCACTTATAATTAATTTGTCATATGTTGTAAATCCGCTAGCCATTACCATTTTTAAGTTGATGACCAAAATGGTTGTCTCAAAAGAAGTTTGATTACATTGAATTTGTGGTAAGTTTTTTTTTATAAAAAAATTTAACTAGTAGTATTATTTTTCAATTTTCCATGTTATTGCAGTTGGCTTAATTTCATATACTTACTTAATTAGTATTTATTATATTACTTAACAAAAATAACTAAATGGTTGTCTAAAAACATGTTGTCTTAATTACATTTGTTTCCATTTGATTGGATTACTAGTTAATTGATTGATCATACTAATTAATTAATAAGATTTTATATAATGTAAATGGTAAAACTAACATCTAAAATAGACAACATATATAAATAAAATGTAATATTGCATAGATATACCTATTTTTCAAGTAAATAACAACACATAATGATATGTGATTCCACCATTACATTGTTTTTTATTGAGTGCAAAATCTTTTTAATCACCTAAACCTACTAATTGACTGCCATTGCTTCAGCCATCAAAAAATTATTTCTACTTGCAACGAATGAAGCACACTGCAATCTTTTTGCCAAATGACTTGGTCATCATAGAGTATGTGGCGTCCCTAAATAATGACTGGTTTAATAGTAATAAATTAAATAGCCGAAACCATGGGAAATTTTTTTTTTCTTTTTTTTCTTTTTTTCTCTCATTATTATTCAGTTCACGGTAATTAAATTCAGAAGGAAAAATATCACCATAGAGTCCAGAATGGCCAGTTCACAACTCTATTCGGATTCATTTCTTTCTGATCACTCATAACCTCTAAACTATTTTGCTCTTTCAAAAAAATATTTTAGCCATCATTTTAGGTCGTCATGTGAAAGATAATAAGATGCGGTCGGTAAACTCTTTTCAAATAAAGTTTGTTAACATTTCTTTTTCAAATAACAAGATAAAACATAATTGTTTTCATCATCTAAAACTTTCCAAAATATGGGAGTTTGCAAAATAGCACAGTGACATCTAGAGCAAATGTAACAACTGTGGTGGCTTCAGCCACAATATATACAATCATCAAAATTTCTATACAATAGGTCTACCCACCCAAAAATCAAATGAGTAAACCTAGCAGTCTAAACTAGATACACCCACCCACAAAAAGTATGTACGCCTAGTCTAAGGAGCCGTCTGCTATGATGAAGAGTCGTCACTATTCGCTATCCCTCCAGGGTCACTCTCCTCTGTAGAGTCTGCCTCAGATGCTGACATAATATCCTCTAGAGAATCAACATCAGGGAATGGGCCTTCATCATCCTCAGGTAAGTCAAGGGCATCCATAGCAGGTTCAGGAGGTAACTCCTCTGGATCCTCTTCAAGATCCTCTTTAGAGGATGACACCTCTATCACTTGAACTGGCTCAACTAGTCGATATAGAGTAGGTGTTGGTAGTATCCACTCCATAGGCTACTGAAGTGTGCATGTGGATTCCTCCGGATGTACTAATGAAGTAGCAGTGAGTCGAATTGTGCCACGAAATCGGCACCTCTCATTGCCTTTGAGGGTCTCCCAAACACCCTCTAGGCACTCCATCACAACGCGATCATGGATCAACTGCGCTGCCATCGCGATCTACAAGAGATAAAAGAAAGAGGGTAGACTCTTTCACAAGAAATCTAACTACACAGGTAACCATACAATGCGTCCCATAACGGCTACGCGTAGTCAAAATGTATTTTTCAAGGGATTTCCTCTCTGGTAATCGATTTATGTAATCGATTACCAGTGCCCAAAAACGAGTTACTCAGCCTTTGCCCATTGGAATCTACAAGTTACATTGTGTAATCGATTACACATAAATGGTAATCGATTACCAGTAGCAGGCAACGCTATGTAATCAATTACACACAACTGGTAATCGATTACCAGTGCCCTATCATACTGTGTAATCGATTACACACATTTGGTAATCGATTACCAGTAGCCACTTAACATCCTGTCTCCATTTTTAAGCCCTGTAATCGATTACCCACGAATGGTAATCGATTACCAGAGGCTAATTTTCAGATACCACCCAAAATACATAGCTGGCCAACCGCCACACAAGCCTTCTTGCTTCGTGGACTTTGTTCTTTTATTGGTTGACTGCCAGGAGCTTGCCTGCTTAGGTACGTCATAGGTTCTCACTGACTGACTATGCCCGGGTTGGGTCGGGATTAGCCAAGCTTGGTTTGGGGCAATAGCACCCCACCTGACATCCCCAAGGTCCCTTGACCCCCGCGACATATCTCCAGGTACCACTCTGTGGTCAACAAACAAAAGTAGGAAGACTAACTCTTCCACGCTTCCTCATATCAAGCTTATTGGATTATGGGGCACCTGTCATATGTGGTACTAGGTGGCGATCGGGCGATGGCGCAAATCAACTCTCCCACTTCCACAAGTCATACATAAACACACCATCCCCAGTTGCCCACCTTTAAATTGAGCTCACGCACTCCTACGTAGCCCTTATCCTCGTTCCTCTCAGCATCGGGTCCCCATCAACCCCTCCAAGCTTTCACAATATCCAAAAAATTCAATTCCATTTGCCATGAAACTACCCTAAACCAAGAAAACAGAGTGGAGGCAGAAAACTCTGCACAAAACTCATTCAAATTCCACAATTTTTCCTACTCACATACCCCAGTAACATTCTCTTCTTTCCGATTCGTTAACCATTGGATCGCCTTGAAAATTTTACTGGAGGTTTCTAGTACAGAAGTCTACATTTTGACCGTTGGGATCTGCTAGAAAATATCTAGAACACGAGATGTACTACCTTTCCCGTGACTAGCGGTGCACAACCATTTTTTTGCACATTTAGTAAAATTTGTTGCACAATTTAACAACATTTTTCTGCATAATATGGCAGATTTCGAATTCTAGCTTGCTGGTGTCCAATTTCACTCAAATTGGATCCCACAAGTCCTAAACCATGTCCAAATCATGTTTAAACCAAAAACAAACTTCAAACCAAGGTAAATCAAAATATAGGTATCCAAAACCCACCAATTTAGTGAATTCTCAAGGTTTGAAAGGTGAAAATGAGAATTGGGTAATTTTGGGGTAAACTCTCATCTTCATCAAGTCTATAACAGTGATTTAGACTTGCTCAAACTGGTTTTAAGGTGAAATCTCCACCCATTCAAAATTTGGCCTCTCAACACCCAATTTACCCTAGAAATGACTCTTTACTTTCACATTTGTCACTCATTTTTCTCATTTGCTCTGCCCAAGCTTTCCTACAAGTCCTAATTGACATTCTAAACTAGAATCAACTCACTTTAGACTCCAATTTCCACTAACCCCAAATTTGGCTTTTCTAACCCTCAAAATCTCACACTTTTCCACCTACAACACTACCATTCTCACATTTTACTCTAAGTTAACTCTTCCCATCCTCTCTACCAGTTTTCTATCAACATTTAAAGCATACATATATCACAAAGCATCATTATTAAACCCTAAATCAGCATGGGTAATTTTGTTTACATCAAACATGTCAAATTTAGCATGATTTCAACAAATTCCTTCACAAATAACTACCCTAAGGCAATAACCTAGTAGAACTACCCTTCATAGCTCCCAAAAACCCAACACCCACAAATTTAAAGTGAGAAGAAGTCCACCCTTACCTGAAATTTGAAGCCCCACGAAGTAGAGGTAAGCTCCAAGACTCCGAAAATGGCTTTTCCTTGCGATTTGGGGTAGAAAGGAAGAGGAAGTTGGAGCTTCAATGGAGGCAACGATGGTGGAGAAGAAGAAGGAAGAAAAGCAATGTGGAAGGGAGGAAGAAGCTTCTGAAATTTTTTCTGAAGGAAGAGAGAGAAGATTTTGGCTTTTTATAAAAAAAATGTGTTTTATTTTTTCAAAAAGCAATGCCATATGTCCCATTTTAAGTGGAGCAAAAGGGCCCACCTTTTTCCTTTGATTTGACATCATACTCAGCCATAAGGAAGAAAAAATTGGACCTTTTTGGATGCTGAAATCCTAACTCGGTTTGCGTGCCACCTCTCTGGTTCCAGTTCCTCGCGTTTCTCTGCACCCGTCAGGGCCCGTTTTCAAAAGTAGGCAATATATATATCAAAATGCTCAGAATGAGACCCTGAGCGTGGTTCAGAGGTTGGTTTTGTTAAATTTTAAGTTGCATGCAAAATGATAATTTTTAGACTAACTAATTGCGAATTAATCTATAACCGTTCAGTTATGGGTTATTCTTCGTTAATTAGTCTAACCCGCGTATACAATTCTCTCACCCTATCCTCTAACTCCCAGGTTGAATCATCGTCGTCGGGTCCCCACTGCAGTTTCACCAACGCGATCTCTTTTCCTCTCAGCGACTTCATTCTTCGATCAGTAATCTTCTAAGGTTGTGTTTTATAGGTGAGGTTATCCTTCACTTGTACTTCGTCCAGTGCGAGTACATGTGATGGATCCGGGTTGTATCGTCTCAGTTGAGAGACATGAAACACAGGGTGCAAATTCGATAAACTCGGAGGTAAAGCGGTGTGATAAGATACAGGCCCAACCTTCTTCAAAATTTGATACGGACCCAGATACTTGGGCGTCAGCTTCCTAGATTTGAGAGCTCTCCCGACTCCAGTTATAGGAGAAACCTTCAAAAACACATGTTCTCCTTCCTGAAAATCTTATGGCTTTCTCCTTCTCTCATAATAGCTCTTCTGCCTATCCTGGGATGCTTTTATTTTCTCTCGAATCAATTTCACTTGTTCGGTAATTTGTTGTAGCATTTCAGGCCCAAGGAGTGCTGTTTCCCCATCATCGTACCAACAAGGAGGAGTTTTGCACTTTCGTCCATATAGAGCTTCAAAAGGTGCCATACCAATGCTGGTGTGGTAGCTATTGTTGTAAGTAAATTCAATCAATGGCAAACATTCCATCAAACTGCCTTGTTCCTCTATAATACACGCCCGAAGTAGATCTTCTAGAGTCTGAATGGTTCGTTCAGTCTGACCATTTGTTTGGGGATGATCAGCGGAATTGAGCTTCAGCTTTGTCCCCAATGCTTCATGTAGACTTGTCCAAAATCGCGAAGGAAACCTCGGGTCCCTGTCTGATACAATACTGGAAGGTATTCCATGTAACCTTACTACTTCTTTGATATACAACTCTACTAACTTCTCCATTTTATATTTCATGTTTGCCGGAATAAAATGAGCAGATTTGGTGAGTCGATCTACTATGACCCACACAACATCGTGTCCACGACTCGTCTTGGGTAAACTAGATACAAAATCCATAGATATGCTCTCCTATTTCCATTCCAGAATTTCTAGTGGCTTTAATTCTCCTGATGGTCGCTGGTGCTCAGCCTTGGCCTTTTGACATGTCAAACATTTTGCTACATATTCTGCTACATCTTTCTTCATGCCATGCCACAAAAAACTTCTCTTCAAATCTTGGTACATCTTAGTCATCCCTAGATGGAAACTAAGACGACTTTTATGTGCTTCTTCCAAGACCTTAACTTTCAAATCATCTAAGGGCGGTACACATATCCTCCCCTTGAATCCTCTCCTGGAAACTAAGACAGCTTTTATGTACTTCTCTTCAATCAGGTTCACACTCACTCTATGCTTGTTTCCTTTAGCATCATACAATGACCACCTCCTATGAAGTTTTGGGTTGAACTCATTCCATAAACATTACTCAATCTCTCCACAATGTTGTTCCAAAAAAATCAAGAAAAGAAGACATAATATTACTTGTAGATTTTGTTTTGGATCAATAAAAGAAGAAAAATACCTGATGATTCTTATGTATGGTTAAAAAACTTCCTCTGATTCTAATGCAATCCCACCCCCAAGGGAATTGGATAGAAGACACTAAGAAGATTGGGCCGGAGATGCAAGGAAAGGCCTTGGGATTCTCATGAGCCTTAGGATAGATTTCGGGCCCATGGGCTAAGTATGAGTCCACTTATCTTTGTACATATTAGATTGAGATTTCATTATTTTTGGGCCTTGTATTTAGGACTCCATAATGCAGGTAGGGTACTTTAGAAATGTAGGATTTTTTAGCCCTTGTATTTTAGGACCACCTAGACTAGTTTTTGTATTAGGGGTAATTTTGTAATTTCACATGTATTAAGTGAATATTTGATGTGTGTGTTGGGAAATAAATTTAATTGAATTGGGAGAAGCCCAATCCAATTAAATTTTAGAGGGGGAGGTGAGCATTTGCTTGCTAAACCCCATTGCCACATCATATAGTCACACTTTGTGCATGTCCTTCATGCTTTACATGCCTCATGACACCTAAGCACACTTAGTGGAGAATCTTGGACTTGATCTTGGATTAGTGGTCTGAACCATAGCTAAAATTGACCAATCATAATTAGTGAAATTTTGGCTCCACAAATTCAATTTCAAATTCAAGTGAAATTTGAATAGAAATTCAAATTTTCCTCCAATTTGTGTGACACTTAGGCTATAAATAGAGGCCATGTGTGTGCATTTTTTGGAACTTGGATCATTTGAGAATTACACTTCAAAGTTCAAATCTCATTTGAGGCACAAGATTTTGTGCTCCTTCTCTCCATCTCCCTCCATTCATTTTCTCCTACCTTCACACTCTTATCCATGGCTTCCTATGGTGATGAACTTCTTCTTGACTCATCTTCTCCTTGAAGTGGCATCTCCAATCATCTTTCTTCCTTCTCCATTCCGCTGCCATTCATCTTCAAGAAGCAAAGGACTCCATTGATGAAGAAGATCCAAAGCCTACAAGCTCCACAAGGAGCTACATCAGGTTTTCTTATGTGAAACCATTTGTCCTTTTTTCTTCATATTTGTCTATTAAACAACAAATTTTGTTTAGAAGATTTGTAAAAAAATTTCCAAGTTGGCTAATTTGTAAGAAAGAACAGGAAATGACTCATTTATAAGAAATGAAAACAACATTTTAGCACCAATAGGTCATGACTAATGACTGTTAAAATTCCAATTTAATTATCTTGGAAATTACAATTTCTGAAGTGTGTAGCATATTTTTGAAGCGTGTAGCATGATTCGTTCCATTGAAAACTATTTTTTTTTTAAAAAAAATCATACATGACAGAATCAGCCATAGAAGACAATACCA
The DNA here is from genome assembly GCF_004193775.1 of Glycine soja. Taxonomy (NCBI): domain Eukaryota; kingdom Viridiplantae; phylum Streptophyta; class Magnoliopsida; order Fabales; family Fabaceae; genus Glycine; species Glycine soja. The sequence continues at coordinate 21,136,796 of NC_041021.1, forward strand.
CAACATTGCAGTAGAAAATGCATGTTGCAAAAAAATAGGCAAACACTAACAATAATTCCACAAAACAAAAATGAATTTAAGAAAGGAAAGAAGCAAACCAAAGCAAGAACTCATCTTGAAACAAACATTAGGGTTTCAAAGGGAAAATGACCCATTGAAGCTTCTTCCATGCACGTTCATTGTGAATGTATGAATACATGATTTTGATGATGTCAAAGAATAATCAAACAAGGTTGTTTTCAAGATTACTTCAACAAACATTCAAAGGTTAAGCATTGCTTCAAGATTAAGACAAGATTGCATCAACAAGTATTGCTTCAAGATTCATTCAAGATCAGCTTTTGCCTCAAAAAACATTGTTTCCAACATATCAAGGCACCAGTAATCGATTACCAGGCAGTGTAATCGATTACCAGAAGGCAAGTTTGCAAATCAGCTTCTTAAAAGGGTTTGTAATTTGAATTTTGAAAGTTGTAATCGATTACCATTGATGTGTAATCGATTACCAACAACGGAACTCTTGAAATTCAATTTGAAAAGTCACCACCCTTCAAAATATAACTGTGTAATTGATTACCAGAAACCTGTAATCGATTACCAGTGAAAAATTTTAGATTTTTTTTTGAAAAGACACATCTCTTTAAACCATTTTGAAAAGGCATGAAGGGCCTATATATATGTGTGTTCGACTTCAAAAAGTAAGAGATAGATATTCTAAGAGAACTTCATTGTCAAATGCTCTCTCAACAACTCTTGGGCAAACACTTGCAAATCTATTGAGAGTTCATCCAGGAACATCAAATTGTATTATCCACTCTAAAGGAGAGAAACCTTTCTATTCATCTCAGAAAGTAAGTTGTAATCAAGAGACTGGTTGTCTCTTGAATTGTGAGTTTCCTGAACACAAAGGAAAGGGATTCCTTGGGTGTTCAGAAGTTGTAAAAAGGTTTTTTACAAAGTTAGTGAAAATCTCAAGTGGGTTGCTTGAGGACTGGACATAGGCCCGGGAAGTGACCGAATCAGTATAAATCGAGTTTGCAATTTCATAGGTTTTCCATGTTGTTCGCTTGTTCTTCATAGATGAGATTTTTGGAAGCATTTTGACCAGAAGGCTCTCCATTGCGGCTGTTAGGGAAACACAAAGATAAAATTAAGGTAGAGGAGACGATGTTGGGATTTTTTTTATTTTTTAGGGGATATGAAAAGGAGATGATGAAAAGGGTGTTCGTTGGTTTATTCTTCCAAACCACTACCTGAGAAGGGCGAAATCAAAATTGGAGGCAGTGACCGAAAAGAATGAACTTTTAGAGGTTTTGGGGGGAGAAAAAGGAGGATATGTGAGAGAGAGGGGGATGTATCAGTGGGTTTTGTGAGCCCGAGTTTGGAGAGTTTAATAAAAAAAAAGGCTTAATTCAACTAATGTTTATTTTCAGAACAATGGATAAAATATATTTTTGTAGGGACCAAAATGAAATTTAGCCCTATAAAATATGTTGTTGATATTGAATAAAAATAAATTCATGGTTAACATAAAAAAATTGATTAATGAAGCACACATTTACAATGATTGTTAACATAAAAATCATGGTTAACATGAACGTGAAGATAAGCATACAAGATAAGCATAAGTCACCTTATACATTGTTTTCTTGATTTATTACAAGATAACTTGATGAATTCTATCGCGGGAAACTTTGGTAAGTCTCTCAAGTTGGGAAATTTTTTCTTTGGTAGCATAAGCCAGATTTTTTTTCTTTTTTCTTTTATTTTTCTTTTGTCCTTTGTGTTTCCCATTGTTTCCCTGACCCAATTTCCCTAGTCCAAGATCGGAACCATCTAAACCATGAATCATGGCAAAAAAAAAAACAAAGGAAAACCAAAAACTAGGACTTGGCCATGGTGGTAGAGATAGGATTAGAATTTCAAATTCAGAAAGAGGAGGTGAAACTACAGGTTAGTGGGTTGCAAGGAAGGTAGGGGAATAGAAGGGCAACTTGGGAAAAAGGAGGGTAAAAAGAGAAAAAGGAAAAAAAAATTAACCTTTGATTAAAACACCATTAGATGTAACAGTTAAAAAAAAGTTTTTGAAGTTAAGAGACCTACCAATGTTTCCCATAGTAAAAGTTATTGGATAACTTAAGGGTTCATTGATTTGTTACAACAATAATAAAATCCTTAAACATTGTTTCTTGATTTAAATGACCAAGGTAGACAACAAAATAAGAGGTAGAGGTGTTGTTCATCGTTGGTGGGTTTAGGGGTAGTTGGTTGTTCTTGCGATTTTGCAGTGGTCATGGTTTGTTTTGGAACTAATGGCGTAAAGCTAGCTTCAAAATGCAAAGGTGATTTGACTACTACATATGTTTGCATTGTTGCCTTTTCACTACCAAAATAGTCCTCATAATCCTTCTTGTAGATGGTGAGATCCTTCTCACCGTCACTGTTCCTACTGGTGTCGTCTTTGCTACTGGTTGGACCATGTCTTTGTTTGGGGCGTTTGCGATATAATTTCTCCTCCATTAAAAATAGAATATCATCCATATTGTCATCCGTCACCATGATTGGTTCTTTCAAGGGAGATGAGGGTTAAGAATCTTCCATAATGGTTCCTGAAAAACAATAGCAGCAAGCAAACAACAAATTAAATCTCCATTGTTGTGGGGTGTAGGATACCAATACAACCAAGCTAATCAAGGGATGATAGACACCAAATACTATCTCCAACCGCTACTAGAAAAATCAGTTTTTATGACGTTGATTTTAAGTCGGTTGATAGAAAACCGTCTTAGAAAGAAACGCGATGACATTTTTGTAAATAAATACAATTACTCTAAGATGGTTTTGCAAAAACCGTCTTAGAAACTACCATTCTAAGACGGTTTTGCAAAATTGTCTTAAAAAAGTGTTTGTTTCTTTTATAAATAAATAAATAGAACAAGTGAACAAAATCTAGGGTTTCAAAGTGGTGGAGTGGGCAGAAGAGAGCATCGTCGAAACCTTAATAAGAAGAAGCGCAACTTCAAGCGAGTGACAGCTACTGGCCATGGGTTGTATGTGCAATCACAAGTTTGGTAAGAGTTTTTTATGGCGATTTGATCAAAGGAGGTAGTGCATTAAAAGCCACTGTTTTGAATTTTAATCTACTATATATAACTTCCGCTGAGCTTTGAGACTCAAACACCACTTCACAAGTATTTACTGCATCGTTATTTCAATTCACCAGGTCGCATTGTTTGGGGTGTGGCTACAAGTAGGGTTCTTAGCTATTCCATATGTTGAGCATAGATTTATTCTTTCCTCGCTGGGTTTCTCATTCAAGCTAGGAACATATTTTTTTTCCCACAAAGATGGAGTGGCCAGCATGTATGGATGAGTATGAACTCCTTATATAATTTGCACAGGTAGCACATGCTCCAAAGATCTCGACAGTGATTGGCGAAATCCCATATCTTTTAGAGTTTTTGAACTCCTTATATGATTGTCAATACAAGTCTTTTTTCTTAGCATTTGGTGAGCTGAAATCTGCCAAAACTCACAAATTTAGTGTCTTTTTGTTTGTTTTTTGTTTTTTTAAGTTTTCACTCTTTGCTGGAGTCACTTTATGCTACAAAGCTTTTTTTTAAGTTCTCAGTCATTCATTCATACTGCTTTTATTCATTTATTTCTGAATGCTTTTTGTTTATCTTTTATTTTTTAATATTTATATATTTTTTGAGCATTTACTTGCTACACCCCATTGCCACATCATATAGTCACACTTTGTGCATGTCCTTCATGCTTTACATGCCTAATGACACCTAAGCACACTTAGTGGAGAATCTTGAACTTGATCTTGGATTAGTGGGCTGAACCATAGCTAAAATTCACTAATCATAATTAGTAAAATTTTGGCTCCACAAATTCAATTTCAAATTCAAGTTAAATTTGAATAGAAATTCAAATTTTCCTCTAATTTTGTGTGACACTTAGGCTATAAATAGAGGCCATGGGTGTGCATTTTTTAACTTTGATCATTTGAGAATTACACTTCAAAGTTCAGACCTCATTTGAGACATAAAATTTCGTGCCCCTTCTATCCCTCTCCCTCCACTCATCTTCTCCTACCTTCAAGCTCTTATACATGGCTTCCTATGGTGGTGAGCTTCTTCTTGACTCATCTTCTCCTTGAAGTGACGTCTCCAATCATCTTTCTTCCTTCTCCATTCCGCTGCCATTCATCTTCAAGAAGCAAAGGACTCCATTGATGAAGAAGATCCAAGGCCTACAAGCTCCACATGGAGCTACATCAATGTGTTGTTCATGCTTCAAGTGGAAAAGGAGTTTCTATGAGGGGCCAGGGAGGGCATGCAATTTATAAAGCTATTCATGGGTCTTTACCTAATGATTCAAGGTTTTGGGAAAGTTGTTTCTCGACAACCTTAATTGTTATTATGTTTGTATATTTTTTGGGATAAAATTTATTGGTGCAACTGGAAAATATCATAGTTTTCATTTGTCACTTCATCTTAAAAGTGGTTTCTATACTCTTGTGATCTTCTACTTATTAAAGTATCATTCTTCTTGATGGTGTTGATTGCCTTTGGAATAACATCTCCATGATCATGATGTGTAAAAGGAAACTTAATATTTTCAAATGAAGAATGATAAATCTTAATGAAATTTCAGGAAAGATTAGCTGTGGGAGGATCTAGCAGTGCAAGTCTTGTATACAAATCACTTACTCAAATGACAATTCTCAGTGTTTCTTTATCTTTCAGGGTATATTGTTTTTATTTATCTTATTTGGTCTACTTGGATTCCTTGTAAAAACCATTATTGCAACATTATATTATCCGCAAAATTATTTTTCTATTGGTATTCTTTGTTGGCCCATCGAGACTTGTGAAAATAATTGGTTGGTGGTTTTATTAGGACTTGCTGGATAGTAAAGTATCTGCCATCAATAAAAAAAAGGTGATTTTCTTCTGGCAGTTGGATCTCCTTTTGGAGTCCTATCACCTATGAACTTTTTTAACAGGTATTATTATTATTTTGTTTGGATAAAAGAAAAAATAGAAAACAAAATCTGGATGTTACTTCAAAAATGGTCAAACAAAACAATCTCCATGATCTGGATGATATACTTATTATCTTATGTGGTTCTGAGCAATAAATGTTGGTTGCTAGTTGTTATCATAGTAGTTAATCTTGAGCAATTGCAGTACTATTGTGGTGGGCATTGAGTCACAACGCTGGCTTCTACAATTTCAAGTTTTTGGGTTTTCTATTTGTGGCCATGACAATTGCTATCATGCCTGAAATAATAAGTTTTCAACATTTCATGGCATTAGTACTTTAATAGCGGATGCAACTTGTAAATGGGATGAAAAATTCTGTTTGTCCTTCGAAGCTGTGTCAATTAGGGGTGTTTGGCTGGTGGCCAATGTCACCATCACCATCATCGAACTAGTCAAAAAGAATAATCCTTATGTAATTGGCTGCTAGCTTGTGTTACAAACTTGAAGTTATAGAGTATTAGAGAAAGCTCAGTTGTATGTCTAAATAAGACCATAATAGGATATATTTATACTAGTAAGGTATTATTAGGCAATTGCTTTGTCAGGTATACAAACTTGTGATAATTCACTAGGAAATTGATGACTTCCTTCCTAGTCATAATGTACTATGCAGGATATGGCAGGATGTATCAGCAATTGTCTTGGTCAACATGCTTGCATACTTTTGTTTTCTTTGAGGAGCTACTGGTATGCTACTGATCTTGGTCATGCTCTCTCGACTTTTTCATGTGTGTCACCCCAAAGGAAAGCAAGTTGCCATCACAACAATTGATTTGCTAGTTTTATAGTTATCTTTTCAGAATTTAACTATCATTGATTTTCATTCTTATTCCTTTGATGTACTCTGCATCATTGTTCTTCCCAACTGAGTTAGGCCTAAGGTGAAGTCACTCATTAATTTATGTTTGAGAACATTTGAGTTTTCTAATGTGCTTTATTTTAATTATGCCCTTGCTATAAGTGCCTGCACTACGTTGGTCTCTGTGGAACCAAAGCTAATAGTTGAAACTAGAAGCCATGTAATGAAGGTATGGGCATTTCATTTGATTTATATATAGTTCAACCTTTTAGCCAGATGAGTTTCTAGATGAATTTGACAGGCTACGTTGGGGGTTCTTTGCTTTACCAAATGATCCAGTTCACGTTGTCAATCCCCTTATAGACAACTTGATTACTCTTTTATGTGCAATTCTTCTTACTGGGTAATTTAATTAAAAGACTTAATGTTATTTATTCTGCTTAAGTTTATGGTTTGTTTATGTTACCTACCCTTTTGAAGATTGTTTAACTTTGTTGTTTTCAAAGTATGCATGTATTCTAAAGTATAATTTTTGTTTAATTTTTGGCAAGTGTAGTTTCATTTGTCTAAATAATTAAATTAATAGTGTTCATGTTTGGGTCACATGCGACTCAAACTTGTTTGTGGCCTTTTTAACTTTTCTATTATTCTATTATTTTTACTCATTTCTTAATTATGTTATGCATCTTATTTTTTATTTGAAATCCTGTTATATTTTTAATTATATTTTGTAATTATTTTTCTATTTTTTAATTTATTTTTAATTCTGTTTCACACACACACACACACACACACACACACACACACACACACACACACACACACACACACACACACACACACACACACACACACACACACACACACACACACACACACACACACACACACACACACACACACACACACACACACACACACACACACACACACACACACACACACACACACACACACACACACACACACACACACACACACACACACACACACACACACACACACACATATATATTCTTGCTATTTGCTGCAAACTGCAATGCCTACTACTATATTTATCGGGCAATTTTTATCTGGCTGCTACAATATGCCATTGATAACACTGTTTGTTACTAGTTGTCCATTCTAATGTACATTGTAGAATGTTCCTTGGTCTATCTAGTATAATGATGATTGAAGTGTTTTCTATTGACATAAATGCACCTAATTTGTGTATGTGTTGGTAAGACTAGGAAACTTGTGTGCAATTTCTTTAATTTTGATGGGTGGATTCATGTTAGCTAACTTTTTAAATCTGCTTTGTATATATTGGTTGTAGGGGATAGATCTTGACATCCAAAATCCATATTCCTCTTCATTATTGTTGTATGACCATAGATACAGAAGTTCTGAGTTTGCATGAAGTACAAGGGTAAAACATGGTTAAATCATTTTCCTCTAATACGCTTTTGATAGTGCATATGTCACTGTTGAGGTAATTCAGTGGCCAAGGATCTACATTGCTCTCTTAAGAAAGGAGAAAGAAGGTGACTTTCTCACTATGAAGGAGACAAAAATTCCTCAGACCAAAGAAGAGAGCAAAGAATGTTGACAGAATTCTACAGGTATAACTATAACTAGAAACACTCCCAATTTCCACATAATAAAAAATAAAAAATATAATTTGTTTCTTTGGCCTCACACTTTCCATTCTATTATCTATATGCCTGTCTAATTTATAAACCAGAAGAAACTTTTATTTTATCCTAGAGAACATCAAGTATCAAAATTAGTTTTTCTATTGATATTTTTATGGGACTAACTGAGTTTCATTTGCAAAATTCATTTCCTCGGGTATTGGTGACTGATGATAATTGTCAAGTTTATATTCTTACATTTTCTTGTCAACTGGGTGTATATATTGAAGGAACAGTTTCACCTCCAGTAAGGTAATTGACATGTTTTTTACCTTTTTATAGTTATATCAAGCTTAAGCTGCTATTTGATTTTTCATTTGTTGATTTGGCGTGGAATATTAACTTTATATATAATAAAAATAATGAATGATATAATAAGAAAAATAAAATGAATGAATATAAGAATTGAAATAGTAGTAGCATATATTTATACAAAGAGATAAAAACAAAAACAAAGAAGAGACATACCTTAATTCTCTTTGATGTGTGTTACAATTGTCGTTTCTAATTCTATCATGCTGGGATCAATCAATTACTTTCTATGTTTCTTTCTCTTGTGGTGGTGGGTGATGAAAGAAAAGTCCAAAGGCTTTGGATATGTCTTTCTCTATCTCTCTCTGCCTCAATGTCAAATCTCTTTCACTTAGTAGTGTTTTTCTGCCACAAACCTTTGTGCGGGGCAAGCTAACCATCCTTTCTACATTCAATAAAACATTCCTTTTCCTTTGTGCTTTGTTGGTCTCTTTTTGGTTTCTTTATTTTTTATTTTTTATTTTTTTGTTCTAATATACTTTTTACAGCCTTTTGCGCACCAACACCCTCTAACATATACAAAGACGGTTTGAGTGTTGCTACTTCACTTTCCTTTCTTCTTACGACATTCTCTCTATCATACCAATACAGGTATATATATGTACGTGTAACTTTCATGCCATATCATACAGTCTTAATTTTGAATATTCTAGTAACATATTGCGTAACTTATGTTGTAAAATTATTAAAGAAGTTGGACAATTATAATAATTATCTAAAAATTATGAATTCAACTTTTTCAATAATGTATTAATATACTGTATTAGTGAATAACGCTATAAAAAAGTCTACATTAAACTAAAGATTATTGTTGTTATACTAATTATTGCTACTATGTTGTTACAAAGAATTATTAATTAAAATTAATATTTATTTATTTTAATACAAATTTAATAAATTAAAAGACCCAATTTAATTAGCGTTTTTATTTAAAAAATTAACACATAACAAATCATAAGATTGAGATTATAAAAAAAAAACATCAAGAGGAAATTTGATGATGGACCTTGGGAAGACATGAGGAAATTTGATGACAAGATATCAACACGTGATTACGATAATTTTCAGTCAGTAATGTTTTGGGTAAGTACTTAATTCCCAAGTTGAATTTAATTACGTAGCAATATTTTTTGGATCTTAGGTCATTCCAATGGCTGCAAAAGATTTTGATGTCTAGATCCACGTAGTTGAAAAACCTACTTGAGTTATATAAATTGTTTTAGCTGAATGATTTAACCAATTCTATAACTTCAACCAAGTATGGGCAGTAAGACTAGTTGTTGTCTATAGAATGGTTGTCTTGGTTATGCCCTCTATTTTGATAATAGGTTATTTTGTGTCTAGTCATGCTTTTGCTAGGGTGCATCTCAATAAACTTCTCTTTCTGTTTGTAAATAAAATGTTTGCTTATTAAGGTTTAGAGGTTGCATGCTAAATCTTTGTGTTTCCCTTTTTAGATATCATGCCTTAATATGCTTAGTTTTGCTGTGCTTTAGATCTTTTTTGACAGGTAATTATTGCACATTTGTTATATGGTCAGCAATCTATAATATGGTCCATGAACACTAATAGAATGATAGGCTAATCTTTTCATTTGCTTAGCCTTTATAAATCCTATATTGCTTTGGTTTTGAAAGGTGCAAAAAATAGTTGCTCTATTCTTGCTTTGTAATATTTTTTTTTTTACATATGAAAGGTAATTTAAATCATTTTTTTACTACTCATAATGCTTTCACGGGAATAAATCACAAAGGCTTTGAGACTATTCTTTCTCTTGAAAAGCTTGACTTGCAAGGGAATATGCTTGATGGTCATTTAGAAGATGGATTTTTACTTTTTTCAACTGCAAGCTATTGTCAATTTGTCATTCAAGATTTGTGTAATGATTCTTCAGATTAAATTTGTTTGAGCAAGCCAATTATTTTGGATATTGGGACTGTGTTTTAGTCTTTCTAGTTGAAGATTAACTTCATCGGTGACAGAGAGTGAGAGTGATCATGTAATTTTCTTTGATAATTCTTTCACATTAGTTTTCCTATGACTGTGACAACTACCAGTAACTTGAAAAAAGTTTACTTGAAGTGTCCTTGGCCAATTTCACTACTATTTTTTAAGATGTATTTTTTATTGACGTGCAACTTCAGTTCTACAATCCGAGACAAAATTATTCCTCATGTCATGTGTTAGTAACTGCAACTTTTCTAGTTAATTCTCAATTTCATACTCTTTTAATTATTGATTATGGATATGATTGTACTCTTAAATATCCCTTGCACAAGAATAAATTATTAGGTAGAGGCTCATGATTTATGTACTAAAATGTATATCAAACACGCCTTATGTGTTACATGAAGATTAATAAAAATTATGAAGGCTAGAGATCACTTAATAATTTCGCACAAGTAGGTAAGGTATACTTTAGCACTTAAAGTTGATAACATTTTTCATGTCGTATCAGGTGTGAAATTATAAGTGGTGGAATGAAAGAATACCTTACACCAATGGGGACCAACTCCCCTTCATGTCAACCCAATATTTGAGATAGGTCCTGTTGAACCAATTCTCAGAGTGGCTAGTCTTTGAGGGCATCAGTGTTGATGAAAGTGGGAGGCAACACTACCTAGATGCAAGTGTTGCATACAAACGAGTAGTGCTCAATGCCATTGACTACATATCCAAGTTTGGATACTCCAAAGAATAGGTTTAGTTTTCTTTTCATTGTTTATATATACCATTTCTACATTAGAAACCAAATTGCAACCTATGACTAATTGCTAAGGCTATGATTGTTTACCTTTGGCCTTTTCTAACTTATATTTGTAAGGTAATTAAATTTAGTTTGATGATATGTTTAGTTTTTTTAAAAAAATATGTTTGCACTTTTATATTAAGTTTGAAACTAAGTTTCAATTAAAAGTATACCATGGTTTTTGCAATTTTAGTTTTCAAAATAAAATCTATTCAACTTATAAGTTTGTAAACTTTAATTTAAATTAAACATGTGTACTAATAATATGTTGAACATGAGGTGTACCTCCTTTTGTCTTACATCCCTTGTGGAGGAGGAATATTTGGATTAGTCGATGCCCCCAATGTTGTACCAACATTGACCATTCCAACAACTATATTTGACCAGGTAAATATTTTAATTAATCAAGCATGAGCCTAATTATTGACCTCTACGAGCTATCCATTACAATGACTATTTTACATATTATACATGTTATATTGATAATTAGTATTTTTTTATAATTACAAATATCATCTTATTTTTAAAAATAGAGAAAATATTTTTTTAGAAAAAATACATTCTAAGACGGTTCTCAAAAAGACCGTCTTAAAATGTATATTTTCTAAGGCGATTTTTGGAAAAACCGTCTTAGAATCTTCAAATATTTTAATTTTTTTTGTTTAGAAAAAAGACATTCTAAGACGGTTCTCTGAAAAACCGTCTTAGAAAATTTATCATTCTAAGACGGTTTTTAACAAAAGAATCGTCTTAGAAGGGTTGATTTTCTAAGACGGTTTTTTAGAGAACCGTCTTAGAATGTCTTTTTTAAAAAAAATATTATTTTAAAAAATTAAAGATTCTAAGATGATTTTTAGTTAAGAATTGTCTCAGAATGGTGCATTTTTCTAAGACAGTTTTTTAAGAAACCATCGTAGAAAGTGATGACTTTCTATGATGATGGTTAATAACTATCAACCGTCGTTGTATGTTTAAATTAACCGACATAGAAAACACTTTTTCAGTGGTGCCGTTTAAATGGAACAGCTCACACCAGAAGCTATTGACAAAAATGGGGTCCCTGTCGGAGACCAGACTATGCAAAAATCCGTGGAGCTTGCAAACCATGTCGAGAAATAGTAGGGCGACTTTGTATGCCGAATGATGTGGGGGGAAGAACACCAAAATGAGCCCCCATGGAAAACCTATCCACAACAAGAAATATCATAGTGTACCCCTGAGATAAAGGCAATCCCGTAATGAAGTCACAGAACAAATCCTCCCAAACGTGTGATGGTATGGGAAGAGGTTGAAGCAACCTGACAACCTTCTTCATTTTGTATTTCGTTTGTTGGCATGTGAGGCATTGTGACATGAAACGGTAGACGTCCGCCTGTATTTGAGGCCAATCAAAGTTCTAGCATAAGCGATAAAGAGTCTTAGATACTCCAGTGTGACCGTTGAGAGGAGAAGAGTGAAATTCTTCTAAGAGTATGGAAGTGAACAGAGTTGGAAAAGGCAGCCAAATATGACCTTGTCGGAAGATAAGGTCCTTATGAATGGAAAGGTTTGAGTAAGAAGTCGGCCATAAGCGGATTTCGCTTAAGAGGGCAACATATTATGGGTCCTACAAGAGAGTTTGACGTAGTTTATCCAAAAAATTGAAATGAGGCATGGTCAAGGATAAACATATGGTCTTTGGTGTCGGAAGTCGGGAAAGCGCATCAGCGACAACATTGGTTGACCCTAGTTTATACTTGATCGTATAATCATAACCCAATAGTTTAGATAAGTAAGTTTGTTGTTCCAGGGTCTGAATGACCTGGGATATAAGATATTTGAGGCTCTTGTGGTCAGTGAGGATGGTGAAGGAGTTGCCCAATAAATAATGACGCCATTTCCGAATAGAGAAGGTGATTGCATTCAACTCTCAGACATAAGCTGATGCTCTTTGTAACATGGACATAGAACCTTGCCGTAATAAGCAATTGGATGTCCGTTCTATAATAACACCACCCTAATGGTGGATCCCAACACATCTGTTTCAATCGTAAAAGGGATTGAAAAATTTGGAGTGGCAAGAACAGGGGCTTGGGTCATCAAAGTTTTGAGATGTTGAAAAGCATGGTCCCCAACTGGGGACCAACAAAATTGATCCTTCCGTAAAAGTGTGGTAAGTGGTGAAGCCATGGTTGCATAGCCTTTAATGAATTTGTGGTAAAATCTGGTTAAGCCAAGGAAGCCTCGTAATGCTGTGGGAGTTATCGGAATCGGCCAGGCTAACATAGCCTCCACTTTGTCTGGGTCTGGAGCCACTTCTTGTGCCAAAATGATGTGGTTGAGGTAATTGAGTTGGTTTTGAGCAAAAATGCACTTGAATTGGCAGAGGAGAACACAACCACATATTTCCTCAAAAATGGTTGGAGCGCACCATTCATGGTTGCTTGAGAAGTAGAGGCCAAAGGGCATGACCTTAAACTTGTAATGTCCCTAGTGCATTTGAAAAGCTGTCTTATAAATGTAAGTCTCGGCCATGCGTATCTGATGAAATCCTTGGCATAAATCGAGCTTCAAAAACCATGATGCTTGGCCTAAATCGTCGAGTAATTCATCAATGGTTTGCATAGGAAAACAATCTTTAACCGCGATTTCCTTTAGTGCCCTGTAATGCCAGGTTCCGTCTTTCTTCTTAACTAGGAGTATCGGAGAAGATAATGGACTATGGCTAGGTTGGATTAAGCCAACAACGAGCATAGCAGTGACTTGCTTCTTAACCTCCATTTTCTGAAAATGGGGATACCGGTAAAGCTTTACGTTAATGGCGGTGGTGTTTGGAAGAAGGTGAATATGATGTTGGATATTACGGTGGGGAGGTAAGTGGGTAGGTTCGATAAATGTGTCGGGGTAGCGGTTGAGAATAGAAATGATTTGAGGAGGTGTAGGAGTGGGTAAGGGGTGTGTTGAGGACGAAGGTGACATAGGCTGGGTTGGGACTGGTGTGATATGAAACAGAGCAGATATGCTCTGGGTTTAGGCAAAACATTTTAATTGGTGGGCTGAGGAAGGAATAAGGGGAGCATCTGAGCGTAATGTGATACAGCGGCCCAAAAGCATGAAAGTCATAATCAAAGCTTTATAGTCTGTAGTAATTAGACCTAATAGCTTGAGCCACTATACTCCTAAAACAATATTAGTACAGCAAATGGGCAAATGGTGATGCAATCCTACCCCCCAAGGGCATTGGATAAAAGACTCCAAGAAGATTGGGCCAGAGATGCAAGAAAAGGTCCTAGGGTGGCCCAATCTTTTTGGAGTCTTTTATCCAATGCCCTTGGGGGGTAGGATTGCATTAAATGGAATAAATCCAGGGTAAACGAATGGCCTTGTATTGAAACTGGAACTTGGAGGGAAGATGTATCACAATCCAATGTGTTTCCATTGCCTACCATGACGCAAAGGGCCGCGATTGGGGCAGAGGTAGGTCAAGAAATTTTGCCATGCGCAATTGGATAAAATTGTGTGTGCTACTTTCGTCCACGAGGATGATGACTTGATGATGGCGAAGAAAACCCAATAGTTGAAAAGTCTCTAGAGTAGGAGTGCCTGCCATTGCATTCAAACTGATTTGGGGAACCAATAAGGATTCCATGGAGGATGGTGGGTGCGAGTCATGAAGGAGAAGGTTAGAGGAAAAATTAATGTCCTCATCTGTGATGAGAAGGTGTAAGCGGGGCTTACATCGGTGACCAGGGGCCCACTTGTCCTCGCAGTGGTAACATAACCCTTGGTCATGGTGAACTGCCATTTCCTCGGCCGTGAGTTGCTTAAAGGGGATCTTGGCGGAAATGTTGGGCAAAGGACCTAAGGGTTTAGGGAGCAAGGAACCAAGAAATTTTTCCTAGAGCCTAGCTAGCTCAACCACCTGAGGAAGAGAAAGAGGGTGAAGAGATTGGACCTCCCATTGAAGTTTTGGAATCAACCCAGAAATGAAACAACTGAGCAAGAAAGAGGGGGCGAGGCCCACTATACGGTTTGCCAAATGTTCGAACTCCGTAAGGTACTCGTTGACAGTACCTTGTTGTTGGAGTTTGTAGAAAGCGCCTTAGGGGTCATCATAAAATAAGGGAGCAAAGTGCGATTCCAAGGCCCGAAGCATCACCGGCTAAGAAGGAAAGAAGTCGTTCTTGGACATCCACTGGCACCAAGACAATGGTGGACCGTCCATATAAAACGATGCAACCATTAATCACTCGTGCTCGGGAACGCTCTGATAATCAAAGAATTGGGATATTTTAAATATCCAACCGAGAGGGTCATGGCCATCAAAGCGGGGCATGTTGAGCTTCATGTGAGGGCGGTGAACCGGAGAGGGAGATGGGTTAAGAGGAGAGGTTGGTTAGCTGGGAATGGTGGTGATAGCGGCTAGACTATCTAGAACCGAATCGATTTTGGTGTTGAGAGAGGAATGGATTGAGTTTATTTTGGTATTCAGAGAGTGTGGTTTTGGGTTAAGGAAACCTGACCTTGGGTGAGGCGATTGATGGCCTCCTCCAATCTGTCGGTGGTGACTTGCCTAGTATGCTGCTCAGGCATATTGGTGGCCGGTCAAACCAGTTGTTAGCCAACTAGTGAGTGAGGGTTACAAAGGAAAAGAGAAGAAAATTGAGATAATCTTTTTGATGATCTTTTTATTTCCATTTCCACATATATTTATACTACTACAATGCTTTCCATTCTAACTGAATACATTTTGTTATAGCAGAATTTGAATTGTAGTTAACAAATTGGACAAGCTAATTAGTTGAATTGTGATAACGACATGAGTGGCAAGGTAGTGGAACTGTAGTAACCAACTTGCTGGCTATTGTATTTGCACTTCACGCATATTCCTTGAGGTAATTGGGCCTCTTTGTGACTCTCTTTGGCCTATTAATGTGGTTGCTAGCTTCTGGTATGTTGCCTATTATATTGTTATTGCTATCAATCTCCTTGATGGAACATGGGACTTTGCTTTATTAATAACAAATCCTATATTGATTTTGTCGACTAGCAATCTTGCAATGCATGAAGTAAAGACTTTGGCTCTTTCAGACATAAAGGGACATGTAGCATTCTTCAACATATGACCATAAAAATGAAGCTCATTTGTGGGTAAAATTCTCTGACTAATTTTCCATATATGATAATGAATTCTTTTCGGCCCTCTCCAATGTCAGATATTATGCAACAACTTCCTACTAGGGTGCTACTCCACCTGATTCAAAATAGCCTTATACGCCTCTTAAGTTATGAATTTCCCATCATTCGAATATGTTCACACCACTTCATCATTCAAATTAGAGATATAAGGAGGCTACAGAAGTTGAA
This sequence comes from Glycine soja, assembly GCF_004193775.1. Classification (NCBI taxonomy): domain Eukaryota; kingdom Viridiplantae; phylum Streptophyta; class Magnoliopsida; order Fabales; family Fabaceae; genus Glycine; species Glycine soja. Next base: position 21,152,735 of record NC_041021.1, read on the forward strand.
TGTTGACAATATCATTAGGAAGGTCCCTTTGAAGTTTTTGAACATCCTAATCTCCTCCTGCATCAACATAAAAACACAAGCAAATTCTCACTCCAGAAAACATTAGATATCCTATGTTGAGATAGGTGATTACACTCTTGCACCCACCAATCATACAAGAATTTTATACTTCTCCCACTGCCCAACTTAGACTTGAGGCTCTCCCAAATGTTCATAATTCCTCTCTAGAGATTTTAGCCAACACGATTTGCATCAATCCGAGGAAGAACATTAGTTCTGCACTTGTATTTGGAAAGAAACACTTTTACCCATAAATCATTAGGCTTATTACGCAAATTTCAAGCAACCTCCATGAGTAAAGCTTAATTCATACCTCTAGCCTTTCTTAAACCAAGAGCACCATTTTGCTTAGACCTGCAAATAAAATTCCAATTCATCCAATGCACCTTTCTACTATTAGATGAGTCACCCCACGCAAAATTCTTGCATTTTTGGTCAATTTCCACACAGACCGAAGAGGGTAATTGAGTGGTCTACATGACATGGTTTGAAAGAGCTTGTATAATGCTTTAGACAAAGTAAGTCTTCTGACCAAAGATAACATAGAAGCTTTCCAAGAACTCAGTCTTTGAGTAATCTTATCTCTCACAAATTGATAACTTTCCTTGGATACCCTTTCATGATGCAAGGGAACACCCAAGTATTTTCCCAAATCATGAGTCTTTTGGAAGCCCAAATAATTACCAATCTGCTCTCTTGTATGCCAGCGAGCATTCCTAGAAAAGAAAATTCTAGTTTTTTCTACACTAACTTTTTGACCAGAACTAGTACAAAAGATGTCCAGAATATTTCTTATAGTTTCATCTTGAGAGCAAGATGCTTCTCCTAGGAGTAAAATATCATCTACAAATGCTAAATAATAAAGTTGTGGACCACCCCTACTAAGCTGGATAGGGTTCCACTCATGATCCTCAACAACCCCATTAATCATATGAAATAATCTTTCAATGCAAAGCATAAAGATGAGAAGAAGGACAAAATCACCCTTACCATTCCAAAGAACCTGCATCTTGGAGGGAGATACAATAGTACACCATGTTCATAAAAGTATCTGGGAAACAAATATCTTTAGAGTGTCAACAACAAAATCTCACTTATTCCTATCATTCTCTTTCTCCAAATCTATTTTAACAGTCATCCATCCAGTTCCACTTTTTCTATTCTTCATAGAATGGATCACTTTTTGAGCAATAATAATATTATCCCCGTTATTCCTATTCGGAATAAAACTACATTGGCAAGGATTCACAAGCTCTTCCATCACCTTCCACAGTCTGAAAGAGAGGAATTTGTTAATCGTCTTGTAGGATATATTACACAAGCTTATAGGTCTAAAGTGCTTCATGTTAACCACAAGTTCAAATTTTGGAATCAGAGCTATAAGAGTGTCATTTATATCCATTATTTTACCAGGATCTTGAAACATACTTCTAATCATAGCACCTAACTCCTTACCCACTATCTCGCACTAGCTTTTATAGAAGACAACTTGGAAACCATCTTTTCCAAGGGCCTTGAAATTACCCATAGAAAAAACAACTTTGCGAATATCCTCATCAGAAATGACTTCTTTGAACCAATCCAATTTATAAGTAGGAAATTGTGGAAAGACACCATTCATACATAGATCAGATCTAGGAGTATCATCTTTAAAAAGAGTAGCAAAGAAATTAGTAACTAACCTCTCCAACTCATCAGAATTAGCTACCCAATTGCCATTAGTATCTTGAATAGCCTCAAAAGTGTTTTTCCTTCTTCTAATAGTAGTCACTCCATGACAATATTGAGTATTATAGTCTCCAAAAGACAACCATTTAGCTCTAGATATTTGGTACAAAAGAACTTTCTCTTGATGAAGATCCTTTTGCTAGACAATCTGGTGCCTCTCCTCAAGTATAAGGTCATTAGAATTCCGCATAAGCTTTAAAGTGTAAATAAGTTTTCTTTTGTGATTAAAAATACTACCAAAAATATCCTTATTCCACTTGTGAAGATCATCTTGAAGATTATTAACTCTAGATTTCCACCCTACATTTTTTTGCCACAACTTTTTCAAAAAAAGGAGTAAAATCCGAATGCATCATCCAAGATGCTGTAAAATGGAAAGGCCTTCTCCTCCTGATCTCCCCTCGTTTATAAGTAATCTTTATAAGTATTGGTCTATGGTCAAACTGAAAGTAGGGAAAGTGAAGCACAAGGGCATTCTAGAAACGAATACGCTAATCAATGTTAACAAGAGTATGGTCAAGACGTCTAGATAAATTACCTCTCCTCCAAGTGAAAGTTGATTCTTGGAAACCACCATCAATAAGACCACTATCGTCTAGCATCTTTTGAAAATCAATAGCCCTTCTCTAAGAGGAATTTGAGGCCCCCCCACAATGATCTTGAGGATAAAGAATAGAAATCTTTTTTCATGAGTTGTGATAGTTCATGATTCTTAAATTTAATAAATATTAAAAATATAATGATAAATCTTTTTTCATAATAATAAAATTTTATTTTTAATAATTTCTTTTTGGTACCATTAACAAAACATAAAATTCTAAAAATATTCTCATTTTTTAGGGATAAAATAAATAATTTAAAGTTGTAATGATTTTTCACATTTAATTAGATGTAATTGTCTTTATGACAAATGTCATAGGGTGCTAGTACCTTCCCTATATGTAATGGACTCTTGAACTCAAATTTTGATTCAAATACCATTTTCTTTTCAAAAGGTTTTTTCGTAGTTTTCCTCCTAATAAACTATGGTGGTGACTCCTCTATTTTCAAACTTATAAGTATTTTTTTGCCATCCTTCCACGACCCACATTACGACAAGTTGCAAAGGCATTGACGACAATAATGGAAGTGAGAGCAATGACAATAATGAAATGGTGCTAATGGCATAATGATGATTATCGTAATGATAATTGTATTTGTAGTACTAACAGTAATCTTAGTGGTACCAATGATATTATCAATAACAATTCAATAATAGTGGCATAAATAGTGGTTGCAATGTTATCAAACTCTAGAGTCTATGTAAACTCATGGAAACTCCAAAGACTCGACTCGTAGACTCGTAAGAGTCTAATTTATATAAAAAATAATAACAAAATATCTACAAATAACATACCAATTAAACATTTCAACAACGTAATAAAGCAAAATAGTAAACCATAAATTTCACAATACTTAAATAATCAAGTTTAGTAATGCATCACTACTAGATAATAACTTGTGGATGTGATAGTAGTGGTAGACCATTCCTATCAAGGGTTTGATGTTGTCAGAGAACAAGGATTTGGTGTTGTTAAAGTTGATGGTTCTTTGATTCAGGAACAACACACCAATTGAAGGCATGTTGAACCCCAAATGTACAAAAAAACAACTTAAAATGACATGTGTTTTGGTCTAATTTTTTTAACTTGTTGACTCAATGGTAAACTCGAGAGTTTATTAAGTTTTCACCGAGTCTACCTTGAGTTTATTAACACTACAAGAAATTCGCTAATTAGTGAGGGAAACTTCCAATGCTAACTTTTTGCTAGTCTAGTCGCTGATTAGTGATAAATTGGTGAAGGAAAACTTAGTCTTGTTGGTCCGTCGCTAACTGGCTTCGAAATCACAAAGTCAACTTACTCCCTCGCTAATCCTTTTTCTAAATAAAAAATTAAATTGCAAGGGAAATAATCCCTCTCAAAATCCTCACTAAGGTTGTTAGAAAAATAGTCAACACAGTTTATACTCAGCATGATATATTTTCCCACATTATTCCCTCACTAAGTTGTGAAATATTGGTCGCAAATCTGTCACTGGATGCATTGAGAAAAGAAGATTTTTCATAGCGAGGGATTATGCCCTCACAAATCCCTTGCTCTTTTCTGAAGGATATTGTCCCTCACAAAACCATCGTAAATGTTAAGACAAATTTTAAAATTTTGAGCTTCTTGCTCCCCTCTTGCTAATCCTTCACCATTCTGCCACTATTTTATGTTTTGAAAAATGCTATGTTTTGTAGTTGTCAGACCCTAATTTCATCCGAGTATAATTTTTTATCATTTGGATATGATATTTTGATCATTTCTAATCGAATTACGATATTTGGCACCGGTTACGGTGTAAGGCCAAGGGGGCACATAGGGTTTTGATGGTTGTTTGTCAGTTCCGGAAACAAAAGCCACCAAGAGGAGGCAAAATGGTCATTTTCTCAAATTTTCTGGACCCTAGCTCGCCCAGGCTAGCATCTGGCTAGCCTGGGCCATGAAAATCCTTCAACCCTAAGTAACCAGCTCGCTTGGGCAAGCTGTTACCTTCAAGGCTAAGTAACCAGCTCGCTTTGGCGAGCTGCCCCTGTCCCAAATGGCTTTTTCTATAAATCGCCATGCATGGGAAGGGTTTAGAAGCTGGCAATTGAAGGAACAGAAGAAAAAACACAGGGAGAAAGAGAAGAAGAAAAAAAGAAAAGACGAGGCGCCACTGAATCAAACTGTGGATCATTTCCTACATCCTTTCTCTTGCTAGCCTTGTACCCTGTGCAACAGTCAGTTAGTTTTTCTTAAGATTTTGATGTAATATATATACCCTTACGGATCCTTTGTGATATTATGCATGCATTTATCTCCTTCGATTATCATTGGTAATTTCATTTTATTTGTAAGGCTTAATTCTAGTCGATCACTAATGTCATGAAAATTGGTTTTTTTTAGTGAGACTGGAAGGTAATAAACACAACAAAAATGAAAAAAAAAATCAATTCACAACCCAACTTTTTTTTATCAAATATCACTTGAGATCGTTTCAAGGTCTAATGCCTTAACGATTCTCTCTGCTTTTCAAAATTTAAAAATGTCATTTCAAGGTACAATTCCTTAAAGACTCTTTGTTCACAATTAAAATAAATCTTTCAAAAACATAAAATCAATTTAACCCATAAACATTCAGACTTAAAGAACTACGTAGGTTTGATTTCCTCATTGTACCCGAGGATATGTTGAAGCAAGGGCAACACCCTTGTCGACTTGGAAAAAAAATAATAGAATGATAAAATAATGTAATAAAAGAAACTCATCGCTCTTGGGAAAATAAATAATTTTGAAGTCACATTTCACACACTCGATTAAAGGTTCTCGTCCCTTGTGACGGGCGCGTGGGGTGCTAATACCTTCCTTATGCATAAACAACTCCCGAATCCTTATTTTCAAAATTCGCAGACCTCTTTTGGTTTTTCTAACATTTTCCGGGAATAAATGTTGGTGGTGACTCCACTCGTTTTCTTTTTTAGAAGATGCATCTTTTATTTTCCTTCATCGTCCCATCGTGCGATAGGTTGCAACAGATGGCGACTCCACTATGGAAGTTGTTAGAGAGTTAAGCCATTTTCATCGAGTGTGTAATTTTATCATGACTTTTTCTTTATTTAATTTTCGCAAAATAAAATGTGCCATTGAACCATAGGATAGACGACATGTGCTATACTTAGGTTGCTCTGTTCACAGATGACACCTACATTTTTTTCACACACCTTTAGATGTTGGGCCCTATACTCGGGTCTGTGTGAGGCATAGGGAGTGGAGGTTGATCTGTGGTCATGCTGGGTCTTTGACTCACTTGATAATAGTGAAGTCTCATCTAGAGTTTTCCTCTTTTGGTGATGCATTGTAGCTGATAGTTTCTATCGCCACAATGTATTATCTAAGAGGATGATATCTCTAGAGACCGGTAAGGTTACATGAAAGCACCCTTGGGAGTTGTCACTAGAAGTGGACTTTTGGATCCTTTCCATTGGGTTCCTGAATTAGGGGCATAGAGTAAACTCACTCTGGCTTGTTCCTTGATCGCATCATGCATCTCTTCATGGCATCATAATAGGCATATCATTCCTGCATTTATCATTCATCATATTCATGCATTGCATTTGCATAAGTCATTGCATTATCATGCATCTTCATTTAGCATGCTTTTGTTCTGCCAATTGCATACATTCTATTTTCATTGTTCGCATGTTATGTTCACTCATGCATGATCCTGACACATAGTTACATGCCTTGCATTTTTCTTTGAAAAAAAAAAGAACAAAAAGAAAGTCACAATGAAGCATGAAAGTTTACACCACATTCTTAGTTACATGTGTTGGGTACCATGATGATAGCAATAAACAAACCATGTTGGGGTTATACACTCATTTCTCTTGAAAAATGATTGAAAATCACATGAACATGGTACCTAATGCATTGTTAACTAGGAAATGATGGTTCTTCGGGCGTCTCATGTCAATCTCATAATTACATTTGTCATGCATAGCATAAGTATGCCCTAATCATTCATCTCTATGATAGGTTGTCGAAGTATTGACAATCAAAATTTCTATTCCTTGGACTATGGGGTCAAACCAAGCACATGCTTTTAAGAAAAGGTTTTCATCAAGTCAAGGTCAAGTAAAGTAACCAGCTTGCAAAAGTTGGGGCAGAAGATGGATCGAGTTTACATAGCTTCTTTGGCTATGTCCAACACATGATTGAGCTAAATAATTCACAAAATTGGGACTGTTGATGTCCATGTTTTATTTCCTGTTGCACTTTGACTCTGACAAGATGTAATGAACAATGTTGTTTTTAATGAAAATCTGAATTGATTCGACCCTATGTTCTATTGAATGTCCTATGCAAAATTTGCAATTCTTCAACAATGTATCATTCACATACATCCATGCTTATTTTTCTTTTCACATTGGTTGCATTGGTCATTACATTCTTTCCTTGAAATCAGAACTATAATCATTGTAATCAAAAGAAAAGAACACGCTTTATGGTGCCCTTACCGAACGCGTGCCAAAGCTAGAGTGATGAGTGGAATAAAGAAGGTGCAAGAGCAAATGAAGGTCGACATGGAGGCCATGAAAGAGCAGATGACCACAATGACGGAGGCCATGATGAGTATGAGAAGGATGATGGAGGTTAATACGGCTATAGTTGTTGCCGCAACAGAGGTGGACCCGACTCACCCACCTGGCTTCAATCAAGAAAACGTCCAGCCTCGGATATGATAGGTCAGGGAAGTGAAGTGTTGGGAAGTGCGGGTGGCCCCCATTTTGTGCAGATTTAGAACAAGCATTTCTTCCCACCATGTGGATTGCCTCCCAACTATACACCACCCACTGTTGTATACGCTTCTAGTGAGAATATCAGCGATTCTACACCCGTACTCATTGAGAATCAATAGCACCAATCTGATCATGCGCATGTCTCTCAACCCATGGGGGAAACACATGAAGTTCCCAAGACCACACTCTGGTCGAGTTCGGGGTTTATCCAGGATATACCGCTAAATGGCAGGCATTTTCTGGCATCCCTGTGCTGAACGCTCCCAGAATATCTCAATGTCGCCCGTTATCACAACCCTTGCATTTTGTAAGGAGAGAGGGGCCTTCCATAGTACTTGAGAAGGAAAGGTTTGAGCATATGGAGGAGAGGCTACGCACCATTAAAGGAGGAGGAAATTATGCCTTTGTTGACATGGCAGAGTTGTGCTTGGTACCCGACATGGTTATTCCTCCAAAGTTCAAGGTGCCAGATTTTGATAAGTACAATGGAACCACTTTCCTAGAGAATCACCTGAAAATGTATTGTAGGAAGTTGGGGGCATATGTGGAAGATTGGGGTAGCTATTACCTGGTATACTAACCTGGAACCTTCCCGGGTTCGTTCCTAGAAAGACCTAATGGCTGCCTTTATTAGGTAGTATCAGTATAACTCTGATATGGCTCCAGATAGAATGCAATTATAGAACATGTGCAAGGAAGACAATGAATCTTTCAAAGAATACACTTAAAGGTGGGGAGATCTGGCAGCTCAAGTAGCGCCCTCAATGATGGAGAGAGAGATGATAACCATGATAGTGGACACATTGTCGGTGTTTTACTATGAGAAGATGGTGGGTTACATGCCTTTAAGCTTTGCAGATTTAGTGTTTGCTGGCGAGGGGATCGATGTTGGCCTGAGAAGAGGAAAATTTGATTATGCTGCTTTGATGAATAGGAAGCCTAGGGCAAATGGAGAGAATAGGAAGGAGGGAGAAACCCATGTTGTGACTGTCGTTCCTACATGGTCAAATTTGCCACTATCTCAACAATATCAATACTCAGCCAATATTAGTCCTTCTCATTACCCACCACTCTACCCGCCAAGAACACCCAATCATCAACAAAGGCCGCCCCTAAATCAGCCACAAAATGTGCCTGCTGCACATCCAAGACCAAACACCACCCCTAATTCCAATCAAAACACCAACTGGGGAAGGAACTTTCTAGAAAAGAAGCCTGTAGAATTCACCCCAATTCCAGTGTCATATGCTGACTTACTCCTGTATCTGCTCGATAATGTAATGGTAGCCATAAGCCCAACAAAGATTCCTCAACCTCCATTTCCCCAAGGATACAACTCGAATGTGACATGTGCTTATCATGGGAGAGTTCTCGGGCATTCCATTGAACACTGTATGGCCTTAAAACATAAGGTGCAAAGTCTGATCGATGCAGGCTGACTGAGATTTGAGGAGGAGAATCACTTGTGAATTATGATGTCATCAAGCGATAAAATGCATGATGATTGGGGCAATTTGAAGGTTATTGTTAGATGTTTCCAATGACTCATTAGGATTTTCAAGTTTATGCTATTACTGTAAACCACAGTCACAATGTTAATAATATGGATGAATTTGATGTTTTTGTCTCTCATTCTCTCACAATTACGTCTTTACTTATTTCACTTCCACTAGAATGTGGATGTACGTTGTTGGTTTTTTTGCTCAAGTGACTTGTGCTCTTGAGTTGATCTCCAAGTCTGCCCAATCAGAAATTGCACATTCTACATGTTTGGTGGGTGGGGCCGTAAGCAACGAGTAAAGTTAAATAAACATTTGATTGACTGTGTTTTCAAATAAAAAAAAAAGAAGTATAGACATTCATGTGACCTCATCCTTAAAAGTTGTCTTTCTAAAAAAAATGATGAGTTGTGAAGAACAAGATTCATTTGACTTAAACTGTCAATTGAAAATCCTTTAAATATTTCTTGTCCTTGAAATTTCTTTGTCAAGAACCTGCACAGTTTCTTTCATTTCTTCTTGCTGCAAGGTCATGACAAACGACAACAACATATACCTCCGAACCCTACACCGGGGCAATGACAGACACCATGCATAAGATTCAAGCGAACCTAGGGGTAGACGAAAAGTCCTCACCTGATAGGTTGAAAACCCAAAAGGGTGGCCTAGGCAAAAGTTAGGGAAATAAAAAAGGAAAAACAATTAGGGGCGTGTTGTCACAACCTACCCTTCAACAGGAGGGCGAGGCGAAGGTAAAGGCGCGTCTTCTAAAAAAAACGTGCGGGAGTTGCCACCAACGTTTATTCGAGGAAAACGTTAGAAAAACCAAAAAAAGGTCTGCGAATTTTAAAAATGAGGGTTTAGGAGTTGTTTATGCATAGGGAAGGTATTAGCACCCCACGTGTCCATCATAAGGGACGACAACCTTTAAACGAGTATGCAAACGTGACTTCAATATTATTTATTTTCCTTTTTTATATTTTATTTTATTTTATTGGGTCGACAAGGGTGTTGCCCTTGCTCTTACTATCCTCAGGTGCGATGAAGAATTCAGACCTACGTAGTTCTTTAAGTCTGAAAGTTTGTGTGTTAAATAGATTTTATGTTTTTGAAAGATTCATTTTAATTGCGAACAAAAAGTCGTTTAAGGTGTTGGACCTTGAAGCGATCTTTTAAATTTGAAAAGCAGAGAGAATCATTAAAGCGTTGGACCTTGAAACAATCTCAAGTGATATTTGATAAAAAGAAGTTAGTTATGAGTTAGTTTTATCTCGGTTTTGTATATTAACTTTCAATCTCTTTAAAGACAACTTTACAACACTAGTGATCGGTTAAATTGAACTTTATAAAGAAAAACGAGATCACCGATGATAGATGGAGAAGATGAATGTGCACATAATAACAAGAGGGACCCTTAAAGGTTCATAGATCACATTCAAATCTTAAAAACAAAACTAACCGACGATCGCACGAAGAACACTGAACAAGGAACGATGTAGAGATTGATCACAGTCGCGATTTGGTAGCGCCTCGGCTTCGTTTCCTTTTCTTTCTTCTTCTTCTTCTTCTTTCTCTCTTCTCTCAATTCCCTCACCTTCTGACCCTTGGAACCCCTTCCTCAGCTCCCCTTCACGCCTATTTATAGAAAAAAGGGTACTTGGGACCATGGCAGCTCGCCCAAGTGAGCTGAGACTTACTCCTAAAGTAATTGGCTCGCCCAAGTGAGCTGGTTCCTTCAGCTTGAAGTCATTTGAGGGCCTAGGCAAGCCAGAGGCTAGCCTGGGTGAGCTAGGGTCCAAGAAACTCAATGAAAAGACCCTTTTGCCCCTTCTTTTTGGCATCTTTTGCATTCTTGATCAAAACATTGAATGATCTTTTATCTTCTGTGGGAACTAGTGTCGAACAACGCAGTTCAGTTGGCGAGAATCAACATCAGCAAATGATAGTCCTCGGATGAAATTAGGGTATGATAGTTGCCCTTATTTACTAATTCCGTTCGAGTGACTAATCGAGGACGTACCCGAATCAAATAAACATTAAAAATGCAGTATCTAGGAAGTGATCCTAGGTCGTCTCCCAACGAGCAATGGTCAACCAAACGTTCATAACAGATAGTAATAAAATAGTAACGAATTGGGGGGGGGTTGTTTGTTTTTGTAAATTAAACAGCAAGCAAATTTGAATTAGAAAATATCATAATTAAAGCATGTTGTTTCCCCTTGATTCACAAGCAAGTCTCTTTACCAAGGTTACAAGAATTTATCCTTAATCAGTTCAACCACTTAATCCAACCCTAAATTAAATTACTAAGCGAAAATTAACATAAGGCTGTCATTATGTGATTAAGCAACACAAACACCAATTAATCATGAATGAAACTGATCATTAATCATGAACGTAAATTAAGCACAGAGACAATTAATCAAGCACTAAGCATGCATGGATTAATAGGAACAAATATAGAGTAATTGGTGAAGAGGAAAAACTGATCAGAATTCAATAGTAATAACAAAACCTCAAAGAGAGTTGTGCTTGATCCTCAAGAGAAAACAACGCTGGAGACCTAGCCTTCCATTAATTAGTAGAAAATGAAATTGTAGATTGAAGCAGAAACAAAATTGTAGAAAACAAATTTTATTCTACGTGAACAGTGCGCATGAACAGTAAAAATTGGAATTCTAAAACCCTAGAATTATTCTCCTCTCCGAAAACTCCCAAAACTAAAACCCTGGTGTTGTTATATAGGTTCTCAGCCCCAAAGCTTACAAATCTCTTTTAAGTCCAAGCCCATAAACGAAATAAAATAAAATCTGGACAAGATAACATAAGATTGGATGAAATAAAATCTGGACGAAATAAAATCTAGATGAATTAAAATCTGGGTAAGATAAGATTTGATAAAATAAAATTGTCTGTTCTCTTCAAGTCCAAGCCCAATTCCGGATTCAAGCCCAATTGCTTATAATTCTCTTGAAATTAAATTAAAAACACAAAATTAGTCAAGTAGGCCCTAATGATAAAAATGCATAATTAATTTGACAATTAAAGCTAATCAGTAATTAAAATGGTGACAGGTGAATAGGCCAAAGGGCATCCAGGGGCGTTGCATAGGCCAAAGGGCATCCTCCTATAGGCAAAAGTGCCAAAGGGACAGGTGAATATGGTCTTTTCTTGATCCTCAGGAGCAATATGAATTTGTAAATAACCATAAAAACCATCAAGAAAACAGTAATGAGACTTACCTGCCAAGCGCTCAAGCATTTGATCAATGAATGGCAGGGGAAAATGATCTTTTCTGGTTACCTGGTTCAACTTCCTATAATCAATGCAGACTCGCCAACTGTTCTGCACTCTTATGGGAATAAGCTCATCCCTTTCATTCTTAATCACTGTGAGGCCTGTCTTCTTAGGAACCACTTGGACTGGACTCACCTGCTGGCTTTCAGAAATGGGGTAGATGAAGAAGGTTGGACTCAACCACTTGGAATGGACTCAACCGCTTGTAAGAGCTTGGTCACTTCCTTTTTCACCACATCTAAAATGACGGGGTTGAGTCGCCGCTGTGGCTGCCTCACTGGCTTAGCTCCATCCTCTAAAAGTATCCTATGCGTGCAGGTAGATGGGCTAATACCAGGAATGTCTGCTAAAGTCCATCCAATGGCTTTCTTGTGCTTCTTGAGAACTAGCAACAACTTCTCCTCTTGCTCAACAGCAAGGGAGGCAGAGATGATCACCAAAAAAATTTCCTTATCCTCCAAGTAACCATATTTGAGGGTTGCTGGTAAGGGCTTCAACTCTAGTGTGGGTGGTGGCTGAACAGTGGGAGGAACCAGGGTAGGAGAAGAGGAAGGTTCCGCAGCCTGTACCTCATAAAGCAAGTCAGAAGTATATGTACTTCCTGTAACATGGTTAGTGCATTATGACTCAAAAAAATCAACATCAAGAGGTACAACACCCAAAAAATCAGAACCAGACTCAAATTCAAATTCACTCTCAGCATAAAAATCAGATACAGGATCAAATTCAAACTTAGATTCAGATTCAATGCATAAGGAATGACAAGTATGCAAATCAAATAAAAATGGATGTTTCCTACCATGAAGAACAGAATCAAAATCAAACATATAATCATCAATAATCTGATCAATTATCTCAGCACGAAAAACAGAATGATCCTTAGATGGATGTTTCATGGCATCAAGAATGTTAAAATGAACAACAATATCACCAAATTCCATAGACAATGTGCCAACATAAACATCTATCTTGGTTCGGGCTGTTTTCATAAATGGCCTGCCTAAAATAATTGGAACTGAACCATGGGAAAATCCCTCTTCCATATTAAGAACATAAAAATCAACAAGAAAAATAAGTTCACCAACCTGAACCAGCACATCCTTTATGAAACCTGCAGGGTAAGCAACACTTCTATTTGCCAAATGAATCACCACATCTATAGATTGCAAAGGTCCAAGAGATAAAGAATTGAAAATGGACAGAGGCATGACACTAACTGATGCTCCTAGATCTAGCATGGCATTCTCAAATTTACTGTTCCTAATAATGCAAGGTATACAAAAAGTACCTGGGTCCTTACATTTCTCAGGAATGTGAGGAACAGATTTACCTATCAATGCTGACACATTTCTGCCCATGCTAATCCTTTCATTGCCTTTGAGCTTCCTTTTGTGGGTGCACAACTCCTTTAGAAACTTGGCATATCTTGGAATCTGCTTGATGGCATCTAGCAGACATATGTTCACCTCTATTTTCCTGAAGGTCTCCAAGATCTCCTTTTCCACTTCTTCCATCTTTTTATTTGGAATTGTTCTAGGTGGGAATGGAAGAGGGATAGGAGGGTGCTGCAAGTCAGAACTACTCGAAGAAGGTCCACCTAAATAAAAATTTTTGTTAGCTCCCTCATGATCAGAAAGCTTTCTCTTTTGTGCGACTATCTCATCTTCTTTTTTAGGCGTAGAATAAAGCTTGGCGGGTTCAGGTGCAGGTGCTGCTAATGGTGGAGGCAATTAAATTTGCTTGCCAGACCTCAAGGTGATGGCACTCACATTTTTCGGATTCTGCACAGTTTGTGAAGGCAATTTGTCAGAATTTTGGGACTGAGTTGGTTCATTTAAGTAGCCATCTGCCCCATTTGATTTGTCAGACTCTGAATGGAGGCTCTTGTCTCTTGCTGAAATTGCATATTCTGGATGGTCATTTGCCTCACTAACTCTTCTAAGGAAGGTTGAGGAGGAGCCTCAGTTGCTTGTTGTCTTTGTTGTGACTGCTGCTGCTGTTGCTGCATTGGAGGAGGAACATATGGCTTGCTTGGACCAACAACATTCTGGAAAGGAGGGACAAGTTGTTGTTGTTGTGGAGGACTTGTCCATCTCAGATTTGGATGATTCCTCCAACTTGGATTGTATCTGTTGCTTGAAAGGTCATAATTATTCTATTGTTGTTGGTTTTGCTGCTGATGAGGTCTATTATAAATGTTTGCAGCATAAGCTTCAGGTTGCTCATTGACTCCAGATTGCTGCAAAGAAGGACAAAGATATGTATGGTGATCTGCAGAAGAACATAGACCACAAACTCTTGCAACAGGTGCAGATTTCTGATTCATGGCAAGCTGAGTTACTAGGTTGACCAAGGCATCAAGTTTTCCCTCAAGCTTTTTATTTTCAGCAGATGAAGATGGATCCGTGGCCACCTCATAGACTCCTCTAAGGACAATAGCATCATTTCTTGCACTGAATTGTTGGGAGTTGGAAGCCATCTTCTCAATCAAATTCCTAACCTTAGCATGAGTCATATCACCAAGGGCTCCACCATTGGTAGCATCAATCATACTCATTTCCATGTTGTTATGTCCCTCATAGAAATATTGAAGAAGGAGTTGCTCAGAAATCTGGTGGTGAGGACAGCTTGCACACAATTTCTTGAATCTTTCCCAGTACTCATACAAGCTTTCTCCACTAAGTTGCCTGATGCCTAAAATGTCTTTTCTGATGGAAGTGGTCCTAGATGCAAGGAAGAATTTCTCTAAGAACACCCTCTTAAGGTCATCCCAGCTGAAAATGGACCTGGGAGCAAGGTTGTATAGCCAATCTTTTGCCACTCCCTCTAGAGAATGAGGAAAAGCCTTTAGAAATATATGATCTTCTTGGACATTAGGGGGCTTCATGGTGGAACAAACAATATTGAACTCCTTAAGATGCTTATGAGGATCTTCACCTGCAAGACCATGAAACTTGGGCAGCAAATGTATTAGTCCAGTCTTGAGAACATATGGAACACCCTCATCAGGATATTGAATGCACATGCTTTCATAAGTGAAATCAGGTGCAACCATCTCCCTAAGAGTCCTCTCTCGAGTTGGAGGTTGAGCCATGTTCTCAGTATGAAAATTAGTAGTTGAATGCTCAAAATCAGAATATTTAGAATCACCAGCAACATAATGCTCAAAATGCATAAAACGATCAGGATGCACACCATTCCTAACTAATCTATGTAAGGTTCTATCTATTTTAGGATCAAAGGGTTGTAAATCACCTGGATTTCACCTAGTCATGCACTATATGCAGCAAATAATGTGTTCTCAAACAAGCACCAGGGGAGGGTTAAAACTACAACTATAGTCAAATGATATCCAAATGAGCTGAAATTTTGTGAGCAACACCCTAAAATCATGAAAAGATAGCACAAAAAATTTCAAACAAAAATTCAAATTCTAACTATGAAAACTACTTAAGCAAAGTTTAGAAAAATAGGACAATAATACTTGAAAAATAAAAAAAACTTAGTAAACGAGTGATTTTTCGAGTTTGGGAGACCCCAACTGGCTAGCTGGTTAAGATAGTATGGGAAATTATTTTCTACCCCAAATGCATATATAATAATAGTCATTCTGATACCCGGAGCAAAAGTTATGGCCATTTTAAGTTTTGCTAAAAACAAGTTCCCAAAATTTTTGTCTCTCTCAAATACTGCCACACCAAGTGCTCCTGGTATTTTCACACAAAATATGGATCAAAAGAAACTACCACACAAAAAATCAGCCAAAAATAATAACTCTAACTATCAAAACAAAAATCGCCAATTAAATTGCAAAATCAGTCGCTAATCACTGTTCAGAGCAAAACACAAAGCTAAAACAATCGCTAAACAGGGAACGCGACTTAAATGCAAAACAGAACGCTACACAAAACAAAACAACACACACTCACAACATAAATGACAGAGCTACACACAAAAAAACTAAACACTATTATGAACCTTTGGCCCACTGCTCCTCGGCAACGACGCCAAATTTGATCGAGGCCGTACCCGAATCAAATAAACGTTAAAAATGCAGTATCTAAGAAGTGATCCTAGGTCGTCTCCCAACGAGCAATAGTCAACCAAACATTCATAACAGATAGTAATAAAACAGTAACGAATTGGGGAGGGGGGTTGTTTGTTTTTGTAAAATAAACAACAAGCAAATTTGAATTAGAAAATAACAGAATTAAAACATGTTGTTTCCCTTTGATTCACAAGCAAGTCTCTTATCCTAGGTTACAAGAATTTATCCTTAATCAATTCAACCACTTAATCCAACCCTAAATTAAATTACTAAGCGAAAATTAACATAAAGTTGTCACTATGTGATTAAGCAACACATACACCAATTAATCATGAACGAAACTGATCATTAAGCATGAACGTAAATTAAGCGCAGAGACAATTAATCAAGCACTAAGCATGCATGGATTAATAGCAACAAATACAGAGTAATTGGTGAAGAGGAAAAACTGATCAGAATTCAATAGTAATAACAAAACCTCAAAGAGAGTTGTGCTTGATCCTCAAGAGAAAACAACGCTAGAGACTTAGTCTTCCATTAATCAGTAGAAAACGAAATTGTAGATTGAAGCAGAAACGAAATTGCAGAAAATGAATTTTATTCTACGTGAACAGTGCGCATGAGCAACAATAAAAACTAGAATTCTAAATCCCTAGAATTATTCTCCTCTCCGAAAACTCCCAAAACTAAAACCCCGATGCTATTATATAGGTCCTTGGCCCCAAAGCTTACAAATTTCTTTTAAGTCCAAGCCCATAAATGAAATAAAATAAAATCTGGACAAAATAAGATAAGATTGGATGAAATAAAATCTGGACGAAATAAAATCTAGATGAATTAAAATCTGAATATGATAAGATTTGATAAAATAAAATTGTCTGCTCTCTTCAAGTCCAAGCCCAATTGCTTATAATTCTCTTGAAATTAAATTAAAAACCCAAAATTAGTCAAGTAGGCCCAAATGATAAAACTGCATAATTAATTTGACAATTAAGGCTAATTAGTAATTAAAATGGTGACAAAAATGGTTAAGAAATAGGAGAAAATAATGACACATCAGTGACCTTGCTATTCGATCAGGCAACTGGCGAAAACCGAGGAAGTGAAACCGAAAAAACAAGAGGACATTGAAGTCTTATAAAATGTAAAATGGAGGACATTGAAATCCTGTAGAGCAACAACCATTTGATGTTTTTTTATATAGAAACAGAGGACGTTGAGTCCTAAGAAGCACAAAGACAAGGACATTGAGTCCTATAAAAGACAAAAGACGTTGAGGTGTAAAAGACAGAAGACATTGAAGTCTGGTAAATGAAGACATTGTAGTCTTTGAAAGCGTAAATGACTGAAGACATTGAAGTCTTTGAAATGTAAATGACAGAAGACTTTGAGTCCTATGAAAGCATAAAGACAGAGGACTTTGAGTCCTATGAAAGCATAAAGACAGAGGACTTTGAGTCCTATGAAAGCATAAAGACAGAGGACTTTGAGTCCTATGAAAGATAAAGGTGAGGACTTTGATTCCTATGAAAGATAAATGCGAGGACTTTGAGTCCCATTAAAGATAAAGGCAAGGACTTTGAGTCTCAAGAAAGATAAAAGTGAGGACTTTGAGTCCTGTGAAAGATAAAAGCGAGGACTTTGAGTCTTGTGAAAGATAAAGGCAAGGACTTTGAGTCCTGTGAAAGATAAAGGAGAGGACTTTGAGTCCTATGAAAGATAAAGGTGAGGACTTTGAGTCCTGTGAAAGATAAAAGCGAGGACTTTGAGTCTTGTGAAAGATAAAAGTGAGGACTTTGAGTCCTGTGAAAGATAAAAATGAGGACTTTGAGTCCTGTGAAAGAAGCCAATAGGTACTAGTATCAAAGAGCTCAACCTTATGAGAAAGCAAAAGGTTGATTCTTTGATAGGGCCTCTCATCCTAAACTCAAAAGATAGAACATTAGATTTGAGAAATTGGTATATAAAGAGAAATCTATGCACTTATAGCCTAATATGAACATGATTTTTGGGATGCAGATGCATGCAACCTTCATCTTGAAAGGTAGTAAATGTAGGCTTTGTATCTAGTAATGCAAAAGGTTTTGAATGATGAAAATTGTGTAATGCTCATGAAATTCTTTCCTATTTTTGTGATTTTTATTTTGATTTGATTGATTTTTGGTTCTTTTCCTTTTTTTGTGGAAAACATAGATTGACCGTCTCTTTCTGAAAGACGTGATAACTCATGAGACCTCGTCCTATCTTTTTTGCAAATCTCTTCGGAGACTCCCTCAGAGTGTATGTTTTGTTTGATTTAGTCACTTGACAATTTTGGAGTGACGGCAATGGAGCTATTTGACATTTAATCAATCAACCGAAATATTGATCCTAGTGTTTCCCCTTTCTTTTTATAAACTTCAATTATTTTGCGCAACAAGAAAACATAAGGCTTTGGGATCGATCGTGCGCCCCATTGAAGGATGGTAATGGATTGTCACACTTTGGTATGTGACCAAGTGAAACTTTCCTGATTTAAGATCGTATAGTGATGCCAAGGGTTTGTCGATCCCACTGAAACTTTATGACATAGGCTGATCCCGAAAGAATTTATACAACAAAGGCCACCCTTGGATTCAAAAGGAATCCTAAGGAGTCTGCATGAGCGACTAACATCAAATGTACCCTACTATCACAATTGTCTTTGGGCATTTTCCACGAGCTCCTGGTCGAATAAGTTTTCTTCTCAAATGTGCAAGTGTGAAACCTTGAGGATTCTCCTTTATATATATATATATATATATATATATTATATTCAACAATCACAAGCGTGTGCGGGTTTCATTCCAGAATCCCAACTTAAAAGCAAAATTAGTCATTCCTTGATCCACATGGGCTTTATTGGGCTTGTAACGTGGTCAGGGGTAAAAGGTCTATGAAAGAAAGGATCAGAGAGGCTCAAAGAGTGTTTGAGGGTTATATTGAGTAAGAACCTTGAGAGTCTTGTTTGTACTTTTGTTCCTTTCAACTCTTGGGTCGGGCTCTACTCCTTTTGTCTTATACATTAATCCTTATTGCACTTTGATGTGTCATCATTTTCTCCTATTTCTTAACCCTTTTTGTCACCATTTTAATTACTAATTAGCCTTAATTGTCAAATTAATTATGCAATTTTATCATTTGGGCCTACTGGACAAATTTTGTGTTTTTAATTTAATTTCAGGAGAATTATAAGCAATTGGGCTTGGACTTGAAGAGAGCAGACAATTTTATTCTACCAAATCTTATCTTATCCAGATTTTATCTCATCTATATATTATTTCATCTAGATTTTATCTTATCTTATCTAGATTTTATTTTATCAAATCTTATCTTATCTTGTCCAGATTTTATTTTATTAATGGGCTTGGACTTAAAACAGATTTGTAAGCTTTGGGGGCTGAGAACCTAGATAACAACACCAAGATTCCAGTTTTTACTATTCACATAGCAATAAAATTTCGTTTTCTGCTTCAATCTACAATTTTGTTTTCTAATGATTAATGGAAGGCTAAGTCTCCAGCGTTGTTTTCTCTTGAGGATCAAACACTGCTCTCTTTGAGGTTTTATTATTACTATTGAATTCTGATCAGTTTTTCCTCTTCACCAATTACTCTATATTTGTTGCTATTAATCCATGCATGCTTAGTGCTTGATTAATTGTCTCTGCGCTTAATTTACGTTCATGCTTAATGATCAGTTTCGTTCATGATTAATTGGTGTATGTGTTGCTTAATCACATAATGACTGCCTTATGTTAAATTTCGCTTAGTAATTTAATTTAGGGTTGGATTAAGTGGTTGAACGGATAAAGGATAAATTCTCGTAACCTAGGATAAGAGACTTGCTTGTGAATCAAGGGGAAACGTGTTTTAATTCTGATATTTTTTAATTAAAATTTGCTCGTTGTTTAATTTACAAAAACAAACAACCCCCCCCCCAATTCGTTACTGTTTAATTACTATATGTTATGAATGTTTGGTTGACCATTGCTCGTTGGGAGATGACCTAGGATCACTTCCTAGATACTGCATTTTTAATGTTTATTTGATTCGAGTACGGCTTCGATCAAATTTGGCACCGTTGCCAGGGAGCAGTGGGCCAAAGGTTCATAATAGTGTTTAGTTGTCTTGTTTTGTGTAGCGTTCTATTTTGCATTTCAATTGTGTCCACTGTTTTTAGCGACTGATTCAGCTTTGTGTTTTGCTGTGGACAGTGATGAACAGTGATTAGCGATTGGAATTAGCGGCTGGTTTTGCAATTTAAGTAGCGATTTTTGTTTTGATAGTTAGAGTTGTTATTTTTGGCTGATTTTTTGTGTGGTAGCTTCTTTTGATCCATATTTTGTGTGAAAAATACCAAGAGCACTTAGTGTGGCAGTATTTGAGAGAGACAAAAATTTTGGGAACTTGTTTTTAGCAAAACTTAAAACGACCATAACTTTTGCTCCGGGTATCAGAATGACTATTATTATATATGTATTTGGGGTAGAAAAAAATTTCCCATACTGTGAAAACCGTTTTCTAAGTTTTTTTTTTATTTTTCAAGTGTTATTGTCCTATTTTTCTAAACTTTGATTAGGTAGTTTTCATAGTTAGACTTTGAATTTTTGTTTGAAATTTTTTGTGCTATCTTTTCATGATTTTAGGTTGTTCCTCAAAAAATTTCAGCTCATTTTGATATCGTTTGAGTATAGTTTTAGTTTTACCCCTTGTTAGGTGCTTGTTGAGAAACACACTTTTTACTGCATATAGTGCATGACTAGGGGCAATCCAAGTGATTTACAACCCTTTGATCCTGAAATAGATAGAACCTTTCATACATTAGTTAGGCATAGTGTGCATCCTGTGCATTTTAAGCATTCTGAACATTCTGTTGAGGGTGATTCTGAATATTCTGATTTTGAGCATTTCACAACTAATTTTCATACTGAGAACATGGCTCAACCTCCACCTCGTGATAGGACTCTTAAGGAGATGGATGCACCTGATTTCACTTATGAAAGCTTGTGCATTCAATATCCTGATGAGGGTATTCCATATGTTCTCAAGACTAGACTAATACATTTGTTGCCCAAGTTTCATGGTCTTGTAGGTGAAGATCCTCATAAGCATCTTAAGGAGTTCCATATTGTTTGTTCCACCATGAAGCCCCCTGATGTCCAAGAAGATCGTATCTTTCTACAGGGAGTGGCAAAAGATTGGCTCTACTACCTTGCTCCCAGGTTCATTTTTAGCTGGGATGACCTTAAGAGGGTAATCTTGGAGAAATTTTTCCCTGCATCTAGGACCACTTCCATCAGAAAAGACATTTCAAGCATCAGACAACTTAGTGGAGAAAGCTTGTATGAGTAATGGGAAAGATTCAAGAAATTGTGTGGAAGCTGTCCTCACCACTAGATTTTTTAGCAACTCCTTCAATATTTCTATGAGGGACTTAGCAACATGGAAAGAAGTATGATTGATGCTGCCAGTGGTGGAGCTCTTGGTGATATGACCCCTGCTGAGGCTAGGAATTTGATTGAGAAGATGACTTCCAACTCCCAACAATTCAATGCAAGAAATGATGCTATTGTCCTTAGAGGAGTCCATGAGGTGGGCACGGATTCATCTTCATCTATTGAAAATAAAAAGCTTGAATGAAAACTTGATGCCTTGGTCAACCTAGTAACTCAGCTTGCCATGAATAAGAAATCTACACCTGTTGCAAGAGTCTATGGTCTATGTTCTTCTACAGATCACCATATAGATCTCTGTCCTTCTTTGCAGCAATATAGAATCAATAAGCAACCTGAAGCTTATGTTGCAAACATTTATAATAGACCTCCTCAACAGCAAAACCAACAACTGCAAAATAATTATGACCTTTCAAGCAATAGATACAATTCAGGTTGGAGGAATCTTCCAAACCTGAGATGGACAAGTCCTCCACAACAACAATAGCCTGTCCCTCCTTTTCAGAATGTTGTTGGTCCAAGCAAGCCATATGTTCCTCCTCCAATACAGCAACAACAATAGTAGCAATCACAACAAAGACAACAAGCAACTGAGGATCCTCCTCAACCTTCCTTAGAAGAGTTAGTGAGGCAAATGACCATCCAGAATATACAATTTCAGCAAGAGACAAGAGCCTTCATTCAGAGTCTAACAAATTAGATGGGGCAGATGGCTACTCAGATGAACCAAGCTCAGTCCCAAAATTCTGACAAATTGCCTTCACAAACTGTGCAAAATCCGAAAAATGTGAGTGCCATCACCTTGAGGTCTGGCAACCAAATTCAAGTGCCTCCACCAGTAGCAGCACCTGCACCTGAACCTGTCAAGCTTCATTCTACACCTGAAAAGGAGGATGAGATAGTTGCACAAAAGAGAAAGCTTCCTAACAAAAATTTTCATGCAGGTCGACCTTCCTCTAGTGATTCTGACTTACCGCAGCCTCCTATCCCTCTTCCATTCCCACCTAGAGCAATTCCAAACAAAAAAATGGAAGAAGCGGAAAAGGAGATCTTGGCGACCTTCAGGAAACTAGAGGTGAACATACCTCTGCTAGATGTCATCAAGCAGATTCCAAGATATGCCAAGTTTCTAAAGGAGTTGTCCATCCACAAAAGGAAGCTCAAAGGCAATGAAAGGATTAGCATGGGCAGAAATGTGTCAGCATTGATAGGTAAATTTGTTCCTTACATTCCTGAGAAATGTAAGGACCCAATTACCTTCTGTATACCTTGCATTATTGGGAACAGTAAATTTGAGAATGCCATGCTAGATCTAGGAGCATCAGCTAGTGTCATGCCTCTGTCCATTTTCAATTCTTTATCTCTTGAACCCTTGCAATCTACAGATGTGGTGATTCATTTGGCAAATAGAAGTGTTGCGTACCCCGCAGGTTTTATAGAGGATGTGCTAGTTCGGGTTGGTGAACTTATTTTTCCTGTTGATTTTTATGTTCTTAATATGGAAGAGGGATTTTCCCATGGTTCAGTTCCAATTATTTTAGGCAGGCCATTTATGAAAACAGCCCGAACCAAGATAGATGTTTATGCTGGCACATTGTCTATGGAATTTGGTGATATTGTTGTTCATTTTAACATTCTTGATGCCATGAAACATCCATCTAAGGATCATTCTGTTTTTCGTGCTGAGATAATTGATCAAATTGTTGATGATTATATGTTTGATTTTGATTCTGTTCTTCATGGTAGGAAACATCCATTTTTATCTGATTTGCATACTTGTCACTCCTTATGCATTGAATCTGAATATGAGTTTGAATTTGATCCTGTATTTGATTTTTATGCTGAGAGTGAATTTGAATGAGTCTGGTTCTGATTTTCTGGGTGTCATACCCTAATTTCGTTCAGGGACCTATATTTGTTGGCATGCAACCTTCGCTTGACCACCTCAAAATGTTTAACATCCATCGTTGTGTAATCTGTAAAGTCTCACAACATTCTGAAAGTCAAAACAAGCATTGTTGCCCAATCTATAAAGTTCTGCAACATTTCGGAAGTCAAAAAGAGCATTGTTGCGTAATCCGTAAAGTCACGCAACATTCTGGAGGGCAAAAAGAGTATCGTTATGTAATCCATAAAGTTCCATGATGTTTCAAAAACAAATCGATATAAAAACACAAAATGAGGGGTGTATTTAGTAAAATGGGGGGATGCAAATAGCAATTATCAAATCTGGGCCCTTCTGGAAGATTCTGGGCATTTCCTTGCTTAAGGTGGAAGCAACCTAGCTCGTCTAGGCGAGCTGAGCGGCAACCACCTCCCCTGTTTTGTTAAAAAATGGCTTCCGGGACTTCCGTAATGCTTCCGTAAAATTTCTGAAAACCTTGTGTAAGCATATTTCACTTGATATTGGTGAAAGGGAATAGGAAAAAGAAGAAAATTGAGTCCTATATGCTTATGTAAGGCTTCCATAACTTTTCCTTTGTTTACGAAAAAGGGGGGGTGAACTTATCAAGATGGGGAGGCAATTAGCAATTTTCAAATTTTCGTTTCTGGGCCCTTCCAGAGCATTTTGGAAGCTGGGTTACTTAAGGAGGAAGCAACCCAGCTCGCTTGGGCGAGTTGGGCGGCAACCTCCTCCCCCATTTTCCTATAAATAGGCGAAGGGAGGCTGTTCCAAAGGGTCCCTAACCCCCTTGGCTATGCATTTCAGCTGTTTTGGGTGAAAAAATTATTTCCGTGAAGAAAATCCAAGCTGAGGTGCTTCCGTAACGCTTCCGAGACTTTTCCGTGAGCAAATCCGTGAAGATTTTCCGTCGTTCTTCATCCGTTCTTCGTTCTTTCTTCATTCTTCAACCAGTAAGTTTTCAAATCCGAGACTTTCAATTCATTTCTTATTTTATTGGCTTTCATCTTTATTTCGTTCACTTTCATTTTTTCTTCTTCCGTTTTTAACGAGCTTTAACCGATTTTTTAAGCCGTTATCTCCCCTGATAAATAATAAAATGAATTTCAACCGATCATTTGCGTTGTAATCTCGTTTAATCACTATTAAAGCAAAATATTCAGGCTGTAACCTCGGTTAAACCAAAAAAAGCAAAATAATAATAAAATAATCAAAATATCTTGAAAAAATAATAATAAAATAATCAAAATATCTTTGAATAAAATAATAAAAAAAATCAATTAGACGTTTTTCTTTGGAAGTTTCCTTGGATGAATTGACTAATAACCAAAGTGAAACTAAAGCTAAAATCAACTCACAAATCAAGCTTTGTCTGCAAAAATCACTAAAAACTATTTTAAGGTCCAACGCCTTAAACGGTCCTCTTTGCTTTTATCGGTTAACATGGACCGTTCAAAAGCATAAAATCAACATGTAACTTTATCGCTTTTGCAAGAACTACGTAGGTCTGATTTCTTCATCGCAATTGAGGATACGTAGGAGTAAAAGCCCTGCTTTTGTCGACCACCACAAGAGATTGTTAATGGTCCAACGCCTTAACGTTTCTCTCCTTTCAAAATCAAGAGATCGTTAATGGTCCAACGCCTTAACGTTTCTCTCCTTTCAATACCAAGAGATTGTTAATGGTCCAACGCCTTAACGTTTTCTCTCCTTTCCAAAAACCAAAAAGATCGTTTAATGGTCCAATGCCTTAAACGACTTTTGTTCGGTCAAAATATATCTTGCAAAAAAAGATAAAAAAAAATAACTTAACCAACGTTCAGTTCTAAAAGAACTATGTAGGTCTGATTTCCTTTTCACAATTGAAGAAACGTAGGAGCGAGGGAAGCACCCTTGTCGACCACAAAAAGATAAAAAAAAATACAAAAAACATAAAAAAGCATAAAACACAAAAAGACATAGAAAAAGGGAAAATAAACCATTTTGAAGTCATATTTGCACACTTGATTAAAGGCTGTCGTCCCTTGTGACGGACGCGTGGGGTGCTAATACCTTTCCTGTGCGTAAAAACAACTCTCGAACCTTTCACACTTAAAGTTCGTAGACCATACATTTTCGGTTTTTCCGACGTTTTCCCCGAATAAACGTTGGTGGTGACTCTGCGCGCCTTCCTCCCTTGGAAGACGCACCCGTGAGCCCCGCGTCGCCCTCCCGCCAAAGGGTAGGTTGTGACACTAGGTGTTGTACCTCTTGATGTTGATTTTTTTGAGTCATAATGCACTAACCATGTTGCAGGAAGTACATATACTTCTGACTTGCTTTATGAGGTACAGGCTGAGGAACCTTCTTCTTCTCCTACCATGGTTCCTCCCACTGTTCAGCCGCCACCCACACCAGAGTTGAAGCCTTTACCAGCAACCCTCAAATATGCTTACTTTGAGGACAAGGAAAAATTTCTAGTGATCATCTCTGCCTCCCTTACTGCTGAGCAAGAGGAGAAGTTGTTGCTAGGGCTCAAGAAAGCCATTGGATGGACTTTAGCAGACATTCCTGGTATTAGCCCATCTACCTACATGCATAGGATACTTTTAGAGGATGGAGCTAAGCCAGTGAGGCAGCCACAACGGTGACTCAACCCCGTCATTCTAGATGTGGTGAAAAAGGAAGTGGCCAAGCTCTTACAAGCTGGAATCATCTACCCCATTTCTGACAGCTAGTGGGTGAGTCAAATCCAAGTGGTTCCTAAGAAGACAAGCCTCACAGTGATCAAGAATGAAAAGGATGAGTTCCCCACAAAAGTGCAGAACAGCTGGCGAGTCTGCATTGATTATAGGAGGCTGAACCAGGTAACCAGAAAAGATCATTTTCCTCTGTCATTCATTGATCAAATGCTTGAGCGCTTGGCAGGTAAGTCTCATTACTTTTTTCTTGATAGTTTTTCTGGTTATTTACAAATTCATATTGCTCCTGAGGATCAAGAAAATACCACATTCACCTGTCACTTTGGCACTTTTGCCTATAGGAGGATGCCCTTTGGCCTATGCAACGCCCCTGGTACCTTCCAACGGTGTATGCTTAGCATTTTCAGTGATTTTTTAGAGAGTTGCATAGAGGTGTTTATGGATCCTCTTTTGATGCATATTTGGATAGTCTGGATAGAGTTCTTAATAGATGCATTGAAACTAACCTTGTGCTGAATTTTGAAAAATGTCACTTCATGGTAGAACAAGGTATAATTTTAGGGCATATCATTTCAAATAGGGGCATAGAGGTAGACCCTGCAAAAATAGATGTTATTTCACAATTTCCTTACCCCTCTTGCGTGCGAGAGGTTCGTTCTTTTCTTGGTCATGCAGGGGCGCTTTATCAAGGATTTTAGCAAAGTGGCCCTTCCATTATCCAATCTGCTGCAAAAGGAGGTGGAGTTTGATTTTGATGACCAATGCAAAGAGGCTTTTGATTGCCTCAAGCGTGTGGTGACTACCACCCATATCATTCAGGAACCTGATTGGACAACCTTATTTGAGCTAATGTGCGATGCATCCAATTACCCATTGGGGGTTGTCCTTACTCAAAAGATTGATAAGCTGCCTCGGGTGATCTACTACGCTTCCAGAACTTTGGATGCTACTCAAGCAAATTACACCACCATAGAGAAGGAGCTATTAGCAATAGTTTTTGCTCTTGAAAAATTTCGTTCATATTTACTTGGTACTCATGTTATTGTTTATACTAACCATACAACTCTGAAGTACCTGTTGAAGAAGGTTGAATCAAAGCCTAGATTGATCAAGTGGATGCTTTGGCTTCAAGAGTTTGATTTGGAGATATGTGATCGGAGCGGTGCATAGAACCTTGTGGCTGACCATCTAAGTAGGATTGAGCGTGTGTCTGAGGACTCACCCATTTGGGATGATTTTCTGGATGACCATTTGTACATTCTGTATAGTATTTCTGATTCCTTCCCCACTCCTTGGTTTGCTAATATTGTGAATTATTTGGTTGCTTCTATTTTTCCTCCCTTAGCATCTAAATCTCAAGAATCAAGACTCAAGATCTCAAGAATCAAGATCAAGATTCAAGAATGAAGAAAAGACTCAATCAAGATAAGTATTAAAAAGTTTTTTCAAAACTTTGAATAGCACATGAGTTTTTGACAAAACCTTTACCAAAGAGTTGTTACTCTTTGGTAATCGATTACCATATTGTTGTAATCGATTACCAGTAGTAAAATGAGTTTGAAAAATTTTTCAAACTGAATTTACAACGTTCCAAATATTTTCAAAAGGCTGTAATTGATTACAATGTTTAGGTAATCGATTACCAGTGTCCTTGAACGTTGAAATTCAAATTTAAAAGTGAAGAGTCACATGATTTCACTCCTAAGCTTTGTGTAATCGATTACACTTATTTGGTAATCGATTACCAGTGTTTGTTTAAAATCTAAAGATGTAACTCTTCAAAAAGGTTTTGACTCTTTCAAATGGGTTTTAAGTTTTTCTAAAAGTTATAACTCTTCTGAATGGTCTTCTTGACCAGACATGGAGAGTCTATAAAAGCAAGACTTTGTTTTACATTTCAACAATCTTCTTGAACACTTATTTCATACAATCCTTTACAAGCCTTGAATCTCTTTGAACTTCTTCTTCTTCTTTGTACCAAAAGCTTTTTGAAGTTTTCTGGTTTTCTAAACCTTGAAAACTTATGCTATTCATCTTTTCATTCTCTTCTCCCTCTGCCAAAAAGAATTCGCCAAGGACTAACCGCCTGAATTCTTTTTGTGTCTCTCTTCTCTCTTTTCCAAAAGAACAAAGGATTAACCGCCTGAATTTTTTTGTGTCTCCCTTCTCCCTTGTCAAAGAATTCAAAATGACACAGTCTGAGAATTCTTTTGATTCTTCCCATTCCCTAATACAAAAGTGTTCAAAGGTTTAACTGCCTGAGAATTCTTTTGTATCCCCATTCACAAAGTATCAAAGGTGTAACAGCCTGAGATCTTTGTCTTAACACATTGGAGGGTACATCCTTTGTGGCACAAGTAGAGGGTACATCTACTTGGGTTTGACTGAGAACAAGAGAGGGTACATCTCTTGTGGATCAGTTCTAGTGGAGGGTACATCCACTAGGTTCAAAGAGAACAAGGGAGGGTACATCCCTTGTGGATCTTTGCTTGTAAAAGGTTTTTTACAAGGTTGAAAGAAATCTCAAGGACCGCAGGTCGCTTGGGGACTGGAGGTAGGCACGGGTTGTTGCCGAACCAGTATAAAAACTCTTGTGTGTTTGTTTTCTTCTTCCCTACTCTTTTACTTTCCGCTGTGCATTTAATTTCCGCTTTTACTTTCTGTTAAGTTTCTCTTCTACTCCTCTTTCTCTTAACAATTTAGTAAAAGCCTTAAAAGAGTAATTTTTAATTAGTAAAGGTTTAGGAATAATTAATTCAACCCCCCCCCCTTCTTAATTATTCTGAGGCCACTCGATCCAACAAAAAGTTGTGACTTTTGAAAAAAATCTTCAGAAACAAGTCACTTGAAGAATTGTGACTTTTGGAAATTTATTTTTCGAAATCAGCCACTGGTAATCGATTACCATCAAGGTGTAATCGATTACACATCAACAGATGCGACTCTACATATTTAAATTTTGAAAATCAAAATGTTTAGAAACTATGGTAATCGATTACAAGTATTGTGTAATCGATTACACAAGTTTAAAATGATTTAAAAATGTTTTATCACTAGTTGTGACTCTTGAAATTTGAAATCTAACGTTTTAAAACATTGGTAATCGATTACATGATTATGGTAATCGATTACAGCTTTGTGAATCAGTTTTGAAAACAATGCTAGCTACTAGTAATCGATTACCAGAGAGTAAAACTCTTTGGTAATGATTTTGTGAAAACTTCTTATGCTACTCAATGTTTTGAAAAAACTTTTTTAGTACTTATCTTGATTGAGTCTTCTCTTGATTCTTGAATCTTGAGTCTTGAAACTTGAATCTTGAATCTTGAATCTTGAATCTTGAATCTTGAATCTTGATTCTTGAAACTTGAATCTTGATTCTTGAAACTTGATTCTTGAATCTTGAAACTTGATTCTTGTAACTTTGGAATTTTCTTAACTCTTGATTCTTTGACATCATCAAAATAATCTTGGAAGTCATTACTTCCACATCATCAATTTTTGTTTGCTTGTTGTCTTATTTATTCTTTCAATTAAATTGCAACCCAAACCAACTTTTAACTCATTTTCCTATATATATATTTGTTATTTGGGAACCAAAAGTAATCTCTAGGGTATGATATCCAGACTTAGGTCCACTGTTATTACTATGTAGGGTATGGTTGTCCTTAAGCAGTCAATATTTTACACATCAAGCACCATGTTTTATCATATCCTACATTACAAATTGGTTAAAGCATTAAATGTCACATTTAATATCACAACATCAATATCGATAAATCTCAAAGAAAAGTTCTCAACAGTCTTCAATGGATAACTTATTTTACTCTCTAAAAAGCTCAGAAGATGAAAGACAACACATTGTTATGAAATTTCTTAGAGCCTAGACTTATTGTGAAGATAAAAGACACATAGATACAATCACACATTAAAAGAGCATGAGCATAGCTTTGATTACCTGTATATTGATTATTTAAGAGCTTTCTTTGATCTTAAATTACTTGTATTTTCTAAGTGAAAAAGGCTAGTATATATTGTATACATGCACTTGCCAAGATTACATTAGAAAAGCTACGAAAGAAAGGATTGAGAGCTTGTTCTCCATCGAATCCTAGAGGTGGACTCTGAGGATTCCGCTTCGATTAAAATGTTCATCTCTGTATGGTGGTTCGACAGCAAGCAACGATGGCTTGTGGTGGCCACCATTGGTCGTGGGTGGTGGAGGAGGAGTTTCTAGGGTGGTTTGGTGGAGTTTTAAGAGAGGGAGGCATGAAAATTGTGTTTTTCATGCTAAAGAACATATTTATAATCTACAGATCTCGCTTAACTAGCTCGTCTCACTCAACGATGGCTCGTGGTGGTCACCGTTGCTCGTGGTGGTGGAGGAGGAGTTTCTAGGGTGGTTTGGTGGAGTTTTGAGAGAGGGAGGCATGAAAATTGTGTTTTTCATGCTAAAGAACGTATTTATAATCTACAGATCTCGCTTAACGAGCTCGTCTCGCTAAGTGAGAATCCACTTTTGGCTTTAAGCGTGACTTTTCACGCTAAGAGCAATTTCTTCTCGGGTTGGGATTTGCGCTGAGCGTGTCAATTTGTGCTGAGCACAATTCATCTTGCGCTGAGCACGACAATTCGTGTCGACGCAACTCCTATTGTGCTAAGCGCAACATTTCACATTGAGCGCAATTCCCTCTTGGGTTGGAATTGCGCCTAGCATGCTTCTCATGCTAAGCAAGATGTCAAAAACTATTATTTTTCAAATACCAATAGTCAAAATGTGAAGACATGGGTTTTGAACCTATAGTTTAAATTTGAAGGTGATCCAAAGATTAACGACTCTCAGATTGCGGTTTTACTAGAACACGTTTAGGTGAAACTTGAAATCTAATAATTTCAACCTAAGTCAATGAAACTCCACATAACTCAACATCCACATCAAGCAAATCACACATGGCTAATTCACAACATACCTTAACACATCCAAGTCAATTGTATAATTAAATAACATGATAAATGCATTTAAACATTGATTTACAGTTAACAAAATTTCAGGGCATTACATTGGCAATTACCTTATTGAACATGGAATTAATTAAAGTGATACCGATTATAGACACAAAATAATATACTCCCTTCGTCCCAAAATTATTGTAATTTTAATATTTGAATTTTTGTTAAATTGACTGGTATTCTCACTTTTAAATGAGATATTTAAACATTTATTACAACTTCATCCTTCTTTTTTCTGATTTCAATTTTATCCTATAATAAATACTATTGTTGTTTTGAAAGACTTAATAATGCATGTATTGATATTAAGAAAGAGAACACAATTATTTAAGTAAAATTGTCTCATAATAAATACCAATTCTCTTATAATACTTACTGCTAAAAGATAGTGGATAATAACCATCCACCCCACTTACTCACAACTAGGTAACTTCTCATTTCAATAATTTGACAAACTCTACTATAAATCTATTATTCACTCACTGACTAGAGTGTCAGAGTAACTTTACAGGTATCACCCCCATTGCCAATAAGAGCTTGACATACTGAAGAGCACTTCAGAATTTGGTAAGAACATTTGACACTCACCATGGGGCCAAGGTAAACTTTCTCGGCCACAACGTCAATGTATCATTCAAAGAAAATGTTGGCAACAAATGCTTTTTTAAGCTGGCCATTCTTTTTACAGAGAAATTTAGGGAAGAAATAACTCCCTTTTTCTTGTTGATTCGATATTGCTAAAATAATTTTTACATGTCATATAATATCATATTGTTGATATCTGAGTTGATTAATTTGTAAGGGAAGAAATTATATATGTCAATGGACATCATCCCGGTCACTCACACAATTGCGTAACAACAATATCTATCTCGCCCAAGATCACCCATTTGGTGAAAACGGTATGTCGTGAACTTGCTTGAACCAGAGGTTACTCACACAATTGCGTAACAACAATATTGTCTTTGGGTGAAGTTTAAATGCCAAGACAAATCTATTATCTACATGTATTTTTCAGGCTAACATGTTAACAAATGGCATAATGCATGATAATTTCAAAGAAATGGATAATATAACACATAATTTTCTCTGCATTATTCATGCATCCTCCTACTTTGCTCCTCTTGTATCTTTTCAAAGTTTTTGCATGAAGTATGCCTTCAACTGAATAGCGCTACTTGAAATCTTGGGATATTTTTATTCCCACTTATACACATGATGGTGATAATGTTAGTATAACATAACATGATGGCATGTCATGACATGGTGGCATCAATGTTTGATAATTACAGTAATATTTATTCCTACTACATATTTATGTTTGCATATTATTAATCATGAAAATTATATTTATTTCTCAAAAAGAAAATCTTTTCAAGATAGCAAAGGAATTTTCACTAAATGACTCTATTAAAAAATAAATATTTAAAAATGAGACATAGAATTCATTTTCGATTACAAGTTCTTTTTGGTCAAACAAACAATTTAATAATTTTCAACTTAATAAATAATTATTAAATATTTAATGCAAATTATGATTATGATTTCGATAAACATCCATTTTTGTTACAATAGTACAATAGTTCATAAGATTAATAATAACGAAATTTTGATAATAGTGTTTTCGATTCAATAATTAGTTTGTAGATGATTTTGATAATAATAAGAAATAGGGATTGAAAAAGTAAAGTTTTGAGAAGAAACAAAGATTAGAAAAAGTAAAGGATTTAGAAATGTGCAGTAAAATAAACAAACATGAATTCATAAATGATGGGAATTGAATACATACACGATAACCTGTTGAACCTTTGCCAATTTCGATGGTAGGCGTGTTGTTGTTTTGAGGAATTAAGTGGTTGTGTTTTAACCCCCCCGAAACTGGCCGTCAACAATTTTATTAATATACAATACTAACGTTCAAATTACATGATTTTGAAACGTGTACAAAGACGCTCCTAAATACATTGATTTGATACTAATAACTGTCTTCATATAACTTCTTTGCAACCGTGTCAACTGGTACTCTTATTTTTCGAAAAATACTTTGCTTCTTAGCACTTTCCTATCCCACGTGCATAGATGAAATTATTGAAATGAACAACCTCAATCGAAATATGGAGACAAATAGAAATATTTGATTTATATTGGATAAGGAAATATGGAGAGAAATAGAAATATTTGATTTATACTGGTTCGCTCAACCTGAGCTATGTCCAATTCTCTTTTACTCACTAGTATAGGATTCCACTAATCAATAACTGATTACAAGCAAGTATTCTAACCCACCACTATTGGCTTTACAAGTATTCTTAACACCACTCCTGGTATCTTCTTAGACTCCCCTTAAATTTAAGAACCTAACTATTTTTTAACACTAAGCCACTCTTAGCTTTCATAAACAAATGTTTGATTGAATATAAGTATTCTTAACACTCAAGGAGTGAATATAAAATTTAGCACATATACAAACTACTTTGCTTTGCAAAGGATAATAACAATGTAGAACTTGTAGTGTGAAACAAAGTTTCTCTTCAAATATTTCTTGCGTTCTTGTTCTTTCCTTTTTTTTCATTTTTCCTTCTTTTACTTCATTTAAGGAGACATCCTATTATAGATTTTTGTGAGATATCTGTTGTGGGATTTATGTCATTATCTTGATAGAACCGTTGTCTCACATAGAGGAATTGGTCGATGTGTCAAGCTCTGAATGGTGAGAATTGATATGAAGTACATACAATATCATGTGCTTTGTTTTTTGTCCACTCTAAAAGCGACTTTCAAGAGAATATTCCACGGAAGCATTCTATTCTCTTCTATAATTTCTTTTTCTTAAACTCAAACGTTAGCTATTCAAATGTAAGAGAGGCAAATAGAATGTGAATAAAACAGTCTATGAGTACTTCCTTTTTTCGTGATACCGTCTTTGACACTGGACGCACGAGTTTACCTTATCACAATGTGTTATTATGTTATGCACAAAAGTGGACGCTCATTGAATATAGCTTGTTGGATGCTAGGTTAAAAAAAGCATACTTGATCTGTACTTCATATCAATTCATGTTGGTCTGTATTCTTAAAAAAAAGCATAGGGAGTGGAGGTTGATCTGTGATCATGGTGGGTCTCTGACTCACTTGATAACAATGAAGTCTCATCTAGAGTTTTCCTCTTTTGGTGATGCATTGTCGCTGATAGTCCCTATCGCCACAATGTATTACCTAAGAGGATGATATCTCTAGAGACCGGTAAGGTTACATGAAAGCACCCTTGGGAGTTGTCACTAGAAGTGGACTTTTGAATCCTTTCCATTAGGTTCCTAAATTAGGGGCACAAAGCAAACTCACTCTGGCTTGTTCCTTGATCGCATCATGCATCTCTTCATGGTATCATAATGGACATATCATTCCTGCATTTATCATTTATCATATTCCTTTAACATAATAATCTTGTCCACTTATTAAAAACTCATTAAAATATCAATAATTTATACTTATGCTATACATCAAAATCTGGGTTGGATGAGATGTATGGTCGTCCTGACCTAATAATGGCTTTTGAACTTGCCAATTCTTGTGAAAGCAACTAATCAAAATCAAATGCTTTGAAGCTCTACACTTTACAAACGATCCCATTATTCATTTTGGAAGTAGCATAAGTCTTTGATACTACTAAAAGCTCATTTTTGATCTTTAGACGCTTTATAGCTTTTACCTTAAATATTTACTCATGAACCTAGTAGCTTGGAATATCTTTGGGGGATTTTCTCGATGGTTATTGTTATTTGGTATACACCCAGGTGAATTTTGGTTTTTCCTGAGCTAAGTTGTGGAAATGAATAACAGGTTGAAATTGTCATGTGTTGGTAGAGTGTTAATGTGAAATTTGGTTTTTCCGAGCTAGAACAAACTCGTGTTATGGTGAATTTCAGTTTTACTTGAGCTAAGGATGTAGCAACAGAACATACCCAAGTGAATAAAAGATTTACAAAGAATATTTCTAAATCCACAAAACACATTCTACTAGTGTCAATTATGTTCTTAGTTCATGATTATTCAATAGGATTCTATCATTTCCATTCTCTTTATTAATTTGTCTAATTCATTTGCCTAATTTCATATAAAAACTGATGATTCTTGTTTGATACTTTGACTTTGGTGCTTGCTTGAAGAACAACGATTGGTTCTTTCACAACCTTTCACTACATGTTTAGTTCGTATTTTGGTTAATTGATTGGTAGGCTGGTGTGATTAATTAATATAGATTCAAAATTCTTGTTGATGGAGTGGGAGTATGACAAGGAATAAGGGAGACATTGAAGCTACTAACATACCCATCTTGAAGCCGACATAATCAACACGAAATCGACTCAAAGAAGCTACTAACATTGAGTCTTTAGGCTCACCAAAAGCCACACAATGATTGAAGATGGCTCCAAAGTGCATGCCTATGTATGTTGAGAAAAATGATTGAGGAACGCAACAAATTTGTCGTTGTTATTGTTGCTCAACCTAACTCAATCAAAGTAAGTAAAAAAAACATTCCTAGCTTTTATTATCATTGCTACTCGCAAATCTTCATGGACTCAGTTTGTATGACCCAACTGTTAGATGATAAAGTCTAGAGATACAAAGACAAGGTACACACTATTACTAGCATCATGTGATCACTATAATATGATACACACTGACAACATCTTATAGATGCTAAGGAAATCATCTAAATGCTAAAAGTACAAAGCTATCATATGATACAATTAATTCGTGGAAACATATGATATGATTTTAATTTTGAGGGACACTATTCTACTACTACATTTTCTACAGCCACGCGTAGCTTAGAATATATTTTATTAGCATTGTTTTGTTGTTACATTTTCTCCAAGCTCTTGATATCGCAATTTATTGCCTTGGTGAATTTTATGCAATTAAATTGTTTCTCCTAAGACAATTTGTAACAAATGAAGTTGTGCAAAGGAGAGTTCATCGCATAACTGAGTATGTTAGTATAATGCTCATCAATTCAAGTCTAAACCCGCCCTTGAATGCTAATGTGAAATTCCAATATGCATATAGAGCATTAAGTAGTGGCCATTTGAATTATTAAGGTCAAAGAGTCTAAACATATCATCATGCATCGTTATCATAATGCATGCTCTGCATTGACATATGTGATCAAAACAAAGTTGAACATGGCTTCACGCACAAAAGGCCATTTTTCATATGTAACATAGCATGCACATACGTGTTTGAAACCTTCTAGCAAGATTATGACTATAAGGTGTTGCATGTAACAAAGTATCCTGGCATGGATTGCCACTAACACTGAATAAAAAACAGCTAAGTGATCAACACTATGACTGATTTATTTTACCTATATATTATTATTTATTATGATATTCTTTTCTGCAAGCAATGGACATGAAGCTTATATTTAGCTACTTGCAAAATACCTCATGCTTTTTAGTCAAAATAAAAGATGATAATTTATTTCATTTGGTTGTTGTGGTATAGTATTGTTTTTATGATGTTTTGGCTAGTGAGTAGGTTTCATTTTTAGTAAGGATACAGAGAAAATTATTTTGGAACTTTTATTCTCGAAAAACACTTTATAACCTTTCTCAACTAGTTGTCCAACACTCAACAAATTCTTATCAATTTCAAGAACATATAACACATCAAAAATTAACTTTGTACCTCTGTTGGTTGAGATTGCTACAGTTCCTTTTCCATTCACAGTGATGCATTTTCCATCTCCAACTCAAACCTTCAATGTGCACGATATGCTTAGTTCCTTGAATAGATCCTTGTTTGTCATGTGGTTAGTACAACCATCATCAATAAGTCAATTTTGACTTGATTCAATGCTAGAGAAACATGTAGCAGCAAACAAGTACTCCTTCTCCTCCTCTTGATCAATAGACCTTGCAGCTTCACCATGTGGTTGATTCTTGTTTTTGTAAATAATAGCTTCACGCCCCATTTGATTACACTCACTGAACTTAGCATCAGGTCTTTTCCAACGTCTAAATGGAGGATGGCCTTTCTTTCCATAGTGTTGGCAAGGCAGATAAGATTTCTTCCAATTTCCTTTTGCATTGGTTGATTTTGAACTTGATCCTGATCCATCAAAGTTCTTGTATTTGGTCACATTTTGTGGCTTGACTGCTAAAGCTCCTTTGACTGTTGATTCCTCTCTCATCAATCTTCTTTGTTCCTGGGCCTACAAGGCCAGTA
Source organism: Glycine soja (assembly GCF_004193775.1). Taxonomy (NCBI): domain Eukaryota; kingdom Viridiplantae; phylum Streptophyta; class Magnoliopsida; order Fabales; family Fabaceae; genus Glycine; species Glycine soja. The sequence goes on from NC_041021.1 coordinate 21,190,027, forward strand.
TCACATTTGCCAAAGAGATCATGGAAAGATCCTTTGTATTCTCCAAAGTGTTTATTGATGCTTAATTTCTCTTAGGCACTGTAACCAAAATTTTATCAATAATTATGGAATCTGCAAATGTAGTGCCCAACAATCTAACCTTGTTAGTGATGTCAAGCAATCTATTTGAGTAACCTTTAATTGTCTCGGACTCTTTCATTTTTTGTAGTTCAAATTCCCTTCATATTCTTCCTTCAAATAGTCCCAAATTTCTTTGGGTGTCTTGAGAGTCATGATTCTAGTGAGAATCATTTGTGAAACACCAACAAACAAACATGACCTCGTCTATGCCTTCTTCGTTTTTCTTTCCCTTTGATTTTTAATTTGGGCCACATTGGGATTTTCAAGCAGTTGATAAACAATGTAATCATCTTTCACAGCTTCCCATAAATCCAATTCTTCTAGATAAGGCTGCATTCTTACTGCCCATAGATGATAACCTTCGCCATTAAAGATTGGAAGAGCAACATGGGAGAAACTTGCTTCACTTTCCATTCTCCAATTCCCGTAAGAAAAGGGCTCCGAATACCAATTGTTGTTTTTGTTTTAGGAGGAAGAAAACGTAGGAAAAGGAAGTGATAGAAAAAGGAATGTAAGAAATGACAGCAGTACATACAAGTTTAGGGAAACCAATATATGATGCTAACTAACCATATATAAAATCAATGATTTTTCCTTTGGTACATGTTGTGGATAACATGTTTTGGTACATGTTGCCAAATGAACAAGAACTGGATGACAAGTTTACTTTATTGTCATATAGTAGTTTTAAGGTATTATTTTTTTCAATAATGACAACTTTGTCCTGAGGACCTATTTGCAAATTTTTAAAACTTATAAGAATTATTAAAATTTTTATTGACTTAAATATATTTATCATACCAGAAAAATAGATTATTTTCAAGTTGCTACCTAAAATTTATTTTTGGTCATTTATATATCTGAAATTTTGTTATGTTTCAATGTAGTATGTACAATTTATCTCATTCTATTAAGTCATGACATAATAAACGAAATATTATGTTATCAAGCCTAATCAGTTAACATGTAATTAAATTGAAACCATATCATTATTTATTATTTAATTCAATTTAAAAATCCAATTAAAAAAAATGTGACTTCCCTTTTTTTTTTTTTTTAACCTTTCCTCTCTCTTAAGAACATCTTGAATCCGTGAGTTATTATTGACTAGTGTAGGAATTAAGAATGACGAATGTGTTGACTAGGGTTTTTCCCATTTTTGAAAAAAAATAGAAGCGTGGCTCCGATGAAGGTTCAACCAATTGCAATTGACATCGATTCCAAGAAGGTGAAGGACACTGGCGGAAATAGCAGCGGTGGTGGTGGTTCGAAACGAGTCAGTGCTAAAGTCGCGCTTGAGAAGGTTGTTCGTCTTCGATTGGCAGTTACCGAAAAACAACCACACAAATGTTGCAGAATTTGAATCGAGCTAGGTCTGCTTGGTGAAAACGGTGCAGAATTTCATGGAGGAGCAGCCACTGGCGCGATGCTCGTCATGGAAGAGGAGACTCTTCTGGTGAGGGTTGTCGCGCGCGGTGATGAGGATGGTGGTGGCTGTCACGTGCACACCGACCTGGTATGGTAGAGGGTCGTGATTGTGCGCAAAGGAGGGGTGGCGGTGCAAGGATTAAGAAGATGAATCGGCTTGGGTAGTGGTGGAAGGATGAAGAAGATGAATGGGTTGAGGCGGTGGGGCCAGGGGTGGATTGGGGGCTGGATTGTGAAGGAGGAGGAGGAGAGGAGGGAGGCAGTGGCGGGGATGCTGTTGGCAGTGATCGTCACCGTGAAGAGCAACGGTTGCATGGGAGAGTAGAGGGAGAAGAAGATTGTTAGGGAGAAGGAAAGGAGGGAGAATGATGTGGCATTGATGTGTAAGTGATTAGGTTTGATGACGTGATACTCTGTCGGTCACGCCGCCATCACGTACTAAAATGAGATTAAGGACATGTGTGAATTTTAGGTAGTAGATATGAAAAATGTATTTGAGCCTTTTTTATTTTATAATTATTATATTTCTTTGGTAAAATTTTAATTTTCCTCAGTTTTGAAATCCCTGGAACTCGATTGCCAAAATCTCGGTTGTTTGAACAGCGAAGGAGACGATTCATCTTCCCCAAGCGGCTTAGCTGGTTGTTGAAGGAGACAGTTCATCTTTCTTGAGTGGACCCGCTTAGCTGATTGGGGAAAATTTGAAGTTAATGTGTTGCACACAGGCATCCTGAAAGAGGAATCATTTTCCATCTGGGGTCCCAAATGATATTTGTTCCCCATCAATTAGAACCCTAAAATATGTCAATTTCCATCGTGGTCTGGTTTAGGTTTCCCATTTTATAATTTGACAGTGTTGAATGATTATAAGGAATGGTGGTAGTATTCTGAATCTTGTTTAGAATTGGGGGTTTTAGTCGAAGTTAGAAGGAAATTGTTGTAGCAGCAGCAAAAGGTCACGATTGAGAATCATTTGGTTGGATAAGCATGCAAGTTTGTGAAAATGGTGGCCTACTAAATTCCTATGGCATCCGTCGTGAACGGTATTGTGAAAATTCGATTGAGGTATTCTGTGCTCCTTCATCACCATCCTATGGTGTATTTTGTCATTTGTTGTCAATATCGGTTTAAAATCACCCACATCCCAGACCTTATTAATGAATGTGTACACATTGAAGGTTCGATCTCCATTTCCCTACTTTGTTTTTCTATTCAATTATATATTTGGTTAATAATGTTGAAATTTTTGTTTTGCCAGTGATACTCTAGTGAATAGTCCCGGTTAAAAGCAGACAAAAATTTGGGAGCAGAATCTACAGGCACGGTTTATTTGGGAGCAGAATCCTACATGGTTGCCACACATGGGAAAGGCCTTGTAAGAAGTGGGTAATTTAGAATTTGTTGTGTTTGATATTGGTTGATTTCATTATGTTTTACCATAGTTTACCCATTCTGCATTGATGTATCTACATTATTTGGTTGTCTTTGATAGTTGGTAATCGGATAGGTTTAGTATTTTATATGAATTAAGTAGTTTTATTTGGTACAATTAGTTGAAGTTTTAGTGAGAGTTGGTGGTCATGCTTCATACTGAGATATTGGCGAATCTGATTGAGCATGGTAGATGATGAGATGCTTAATTTGCATAGTGATTATTTGTTGTATGTAGTGCAATCTTAAAAGCCTGATTTCTGCGTTTCATTTGTATCAATGTATGTCTAATGAATAACATGAGCTGTTACTGAAAGTATAAGTTTTTACTTCTGACATGTTTAAGTGTTACTTAAATTTTTACTTGTTTCTTGTTAGGAACCGTAGTTAGAAATTAAAAAAAAAAAAGTGAAGAAAAGATGGAATTTGTTGATTAAAAGAACATAAAACAAGAGGGAAAACTTTCCTCCTAGGATTTTCCCTTGACAATAGATTTTCCTTTCACAAATAGCTAATGCTCAACAAATGATAAGATCTCAATATCTTCTATCCTTCTTCCCCTATTTATATCTAATAAACCCCTCTAACTATCTTAACTAAGTCCTTATATAGTAACAATACTACAACCCCCATTCTTGACTCCGTATTTAAATCTTTATTTCCCTTGATAACATTGCTCCCACGTATTTGGTTTCCTATCCACCACACTGTCTTTTTTGTCTAATAAAATTATTAGCATTTAGGTTTTAGTCTAATAAAATTGGTAGGATAGAATCTGTTTCTTTTTTTTCTGAAACTTTAGAAATTAGCATTTAAGCTTTGCCTGGTCTAATAAATTTGTAGGATGGAATCTGTTTTTATTTTTTGTTTCTGAAACTTAAGAAATTAGCTTTTGGGTCTTTTTTTGTCTTATAACATTGGTGGTATAGAATATGTTTGGGTTTTTTCTATCTGAAACCAGTTACTTATGGATATTTTGAGTCAATTATATTGTTGAGTCCTTCAGCATGTTTATTAGATAAGAATACTAACTTGTAATTTGTAGTCAGTTATAAAATTTCATTGAATAAAATTTTGATTACATAAGAATACTAAGTTGTATTAATTTCCCTTCATATGCGTGGAGATTTGACTTAAAAATAATAAGCACTGAGGTTGCAAAAAAATTTCAAATCCAAATAAACATATATAGCAACATAAGATAGGATGATAAAATATATTGACAAAGTTTAGTGTCAAATTGTCAATACCATGCTTAACCAAGCAGGTAAGAAAGAAGATAACATAGAAACAAAATTAACAACCAAACAACCAAAACAGTCATAGTTGACAAAATTACTTAACTATATTTCCTTTCCAAAACTATATTTTTTTCTTGAATCCCGAAAGTATTTTGAATCAATAAGCTGCTAGACGCTTTTTCCTCTCCAACACATTTTGCCAGTTAATGGCAGCTTGTCTTATGATTTCATCTTTCATTGTGTTGCAAAGCATCTAGGACCACATCCAATGCTAGCTCCATTCTTGTTTTATTGTCATCCTACCATTTTACAAAACATATGTCATATTATAATCTATAAACTGTTTTTAAATATGATTATAAATATTCATCACCTGAATGTGATAGTCACTGGACCACTTGCAATCAAGCATCCACTTAGCCACCCATATTCCACAATCATTTCTAGTGCAAAGTTTTTTTATCAGATGAATACTTTCAACCACTTTCAACCAAAACAGTAGATGAATACTTTCAACCACTTTCAAGCTTAGATTTTTCATTTTTATTTTTTTTGCAAAAACTTATGATCCAAATGCTTGTTGGCCTACATCATGCAGCACCTCCAAAGTGTAAGTACTAAATTTTGGCTTACTCATAGATTGATAAATCTATAAGGATGAATCCCAAAACATTTGTTCCAGAAAAATTGCCTGCTAAATTCACAAGTCACATAAAACAAATAACAGAAATCACTAACAATCATTTGAAGGACAATTACCAATTTCTTCACAAAAAAAAATTCTTAAATCATTTTTTGTTGGATCAGGTCTTGAGTCCAGCTCTATCAATCTCTGATTCACGTTAACTACTAGCAGATACCAATGCAATGCCATATCATTGATTGACAAAAAAATCTAAATAAAAATATAATTTGTTAACACACAAATTGAATGAAATGAAAACTTTTGGATTGTTAACACTGAAATAAACCTTTGCCAAGCACGTTTTGCGGTAGAATCCAAGCACGTTTTCTACAGTTGTTCTACATCCTAGACCGAATGTGCATAGTTATTGTCTATATTTAATATTTAGCAATGTGATCATAAAAAAAGTAGATTTGAAAAAGGAATTATTACTGTGGTTGGCAAATACCAAGTTGCACCATGTCCATACATATATCTTTCAAAACTTGTCATCTTACGTACAACTAAGTTAATGACCTAAAATTTAATAGAAGGAAAACCTATTAAAAGTGGCATTATTAAAACGGATCCTAATAAGATGGAAGTGAACAAGTGATAGTACCTCTTGATCAAGTAATCCATTTGGCATGAGCGTCCTTAGAGTTTGTCTGTTAGCAGATATTGAGTACGCAGTTCTAACAATTTGCTCCTCCCTGTTAAATAAGTTTAGTGAGTGTATGTAAAAGAATTTTGTATTGGCTGGATTTTTATTAGAACCAAAGAAATGTGTTGCATATAAGAAAATTTGTTTACCCATCAATTGAGTTATCTTTGTTTGCCCCAAACATGTATGGAGCTACCATGGCCTGAATTTCATTGAGTATCATGCCTTGATGAGGGTTGAATGACATTGGAATAAACTGCAAAAGATGATGAAACAGTCACATCTCATATTATATCATGTTTATTAGGAAAAGAGTCACATCTCATATTATATCTTAGTTTGGTTTACCATTGGTATGTCAACTGTAGTTGTCATGCCATCAAACTTGTTATTGAAGGGTTCCATGTTATAAAAAAAAATTAAACTTTTTCCTGCAATAGTTTGTTCAAACAATATTTTTTTCTTTTCATTTTTCAGGCTTAATGGATGTCTTTTTTTCAGTTTTGTTGGAGTTTTGGTTTTCCTAGTCCTGGACGTCTTCTTAGTATAAGCATCGGGGGAAGCTTTGGGAGTTACATTGGTGTAGTGCATATCATGGTGTGAATATCTGGATCAAAATGTTGGCTCCTCAGTGGACTCTGCATACTAAACCGTGTAGTCAACGTGTTCAAGTCATTCATAATTATGTCCACCGGTGACTGCAAATGCAAAACCTGCTTCCTCAAATCATCCTGGGACATCAGATACATGTTTTTCATCAGTCTGATATAATTTTTAGGGTCTGAAATAAATTATATTGCATATGTTTTTGAAACACATTACCTGATTTTCTTCTTTTCCTTCATCTTGTTTTGGAGATTTGACAAACTTCTCTTTTGCCTTCGGTGAGGGAATGCTTTCCACAAAGCTATGACTTGTTTTAAAAAATAAGTCAGTAAATATCATGAATCTTGTTGTAATGAAATATAATTTAAACAATATCAAATTGTCATTAATTAACATGAATCTTGTTGTAATGAAATATAATTTAAACAATATCAAATTGTCATTAATTAACCTGGATGGAATTTCAATAAGTTTCTTTATCTTGGGTCCTTTATTCTTGCGAGCAGATTTTTGTATTGGTTGAACTCTGGGAATGAGCTTCTCTGTTTCCATCTTGTTAAGATATTTTTCCTTTGCCTTCGAAATATTTCTTACATAATTTCTCTAATAACCTTAAACATATGAACCAATAAGATTAAATACATGAATGGCCCAAAAGCAAATGGATGGTCATCTACGCATTAATGTCTCTAATTACATAAGAAATTATGATTATTAAAGCACTGATTACGATGTAGAATTACATATGAAAAAGTTACATTATGGATTGAACAATTATTTTAACCAATTAACCATTGATATAAATATTTAGTAGTCATTTAAGCATTTTTTACCATGGCCATTCATATAAATATTCAGTTCAATTAACCATTGAACTGAAACGGAGCTCATTTGTTAAGTACGCTGGCATGGGTTTTTAATTCCCAACATTATAAGAATTTGGATGCTTTTTGTCGTTGAAGTTTTTAAAATGATTTTTACATCCAATCCAAGCGGTTTGTGCTTGATTTTAGCATAAAATAAGCAACTTTAATGTTAATTTAAAAAATAGTAAGAACCACATGTTATGTATGATACAAAGTAAAATTATAACTAAATATGATATTTACTATTAAGGATTATGAGATTTAATAATTTAATCCTATTAGACCCAAACCCAAATTGTTTGGGTAGGGCACTATCTATAAAAACTGCATGTGATCATGAACTGATAAGGTTAATACCGTCTTAGTTTATTAGGACTTAATGATTAAATCCTACTATATATATAAAATTGTTTGGCTAGGGCACTATGAGAATCCCATGTGATAATGAACTGATTAGGTTAGTATTGTCCTAGTTTATTAGGACTTAATGATTTAATCCTATTAGACACAAATTGTTTGGCTAGAGCACTATGTATGAGAATCCTATGTGATCATGAACTGATAAGGTTAGTACTAACCTAGTTTAATTTATTAGGACTATGATTTAATCCTACTAGGCCCAAATTGTTTGGCTAGAGCACTATGTATGAAAACTCCATGTGATCATGAACTAATAAGGTTTGTACTTTCCTAATTTATTAAGACTTAATGATTTAATCCTACTAGGCCCAAATTGTTTGACTAAAACACTATGTATGAGAATCCCATGTGATCATAAACTGATAAGGTTATTAGTGTCCTAATTTATTTGGATTTAATGATTTAATCTTACTAGACCCAAATTGTTTGGTTAGGGCACACTATGTATGAGAATCACATGTGATCATGAACTGATATTAGTTCTATCCTAATTTATTAGGACTTAATGATATAATTTTACTATATAAAATTGTTTTGCTAGGGAACTATATTATGAGGCCCTATTTTTTTTTATTATGGTCTACTATTATTGTATATATGTGATAGTGCATCATTTAATGTATGGTCTTTTATTTTTTTAATCACTTAATTATCTTAATATTTTACAAATCCTACTTAAATGTGAGGTAGTGTGTACAATGCATAAACTTGAAGCATGTTGAGTATGGGTGCATCGTTTGATCTTCAACACGAATGCTGAGTAATTAATATCATGCCGATACCTAACACCAAATGCATGCATGTTTTCAAAACTTAAATAAATGTGCTAATTAGAAGGATAACCGTTATGACTTAGCAATTAGCTAACACCAAAATGCATGCATGCATGTTTTCAAAACTTAAATGTACTAATTAGAAGGATAACCCTTTCGAATTACCAATTAGCGTATCTTGTTATTGTGACAACAATTAAAGGGACTTTTCTTGAAACGATTATGACATACCAAAACACTTTACCATATATTACAATTTCACCCAGGAACAATCATAAAACTCGCATCCTCCAAAACTAATAAGTTTGGTCACACAAGATGAATTTTTTTATCAGACTCAGCAATTTTGAAGACCCTGGAAAATTTAAAGCCATCCTTTCCCCAAAGAAGGTTATTTATGAATCTTCTAATATTTTCAACTCATAAACCAATCTATGAATGTCGCATGTTTTATATCTTGCTTTATGTATTTTGTTTATTGTATGCAGCATCGGATAATTATTCAATGCAATTTTTACAAGCACTAGATGGGTTGACTTGTTGTTCGAGAGTGCTTGATAGAAGATCCTAAGGGAAACAAACATTCAGTCACTCTAACACAGTTGGGTGTGGTGGGATTATTCACATTGAGTCACTCTAATGCAAATTTTTTGGCTTACATATAAGGAGAGATGACACACACCTTACATTACTACAACTATATGTTTTGGAGCATATTTTTGGTTCGGAATCCTTTCGCTATCCTTTCACTGAACTCAATTAGATTAACAAATTGTCTTATCAGTGTGGTGGGGAGATTTTCTCTATAAGGATAGTGCATAGCACACGCTTCAACCCAAACTTTTTCTAAACTCTCCTTTGTTATTATATTTATTTTCTTTTTATTAAGTATTGTTGTAAAAATTGTTTGTTTATTGATTATATGTGAAATAATTCCACTGCTATGTTTGTAATTTTGGTTTCCTAATTATTTTTCTAACAATCATAAAGAGAAAAATTATCTTATTCCTTCTATCAATAATACGTCTAGCGTGGATTTACTTGTGAGTAAAACCTTTTCTTTAAAAATAATATATATATATATATATATATATATATATATATATATATATATATATATTCACATGCTATATTTGTTTAAATATAGGAAGGTACTTTGAGTATCTATGTTAAGTTATATTTGAACGTTGATGTTTATTGTGTATGAGTTATAGATGGTGGAATTGTTTACTTGTACACAACACCATCAATAGAATTTTTTGATTTTTTTTTTGTAAATAAAAGTCGTGACAGTAGTTTATTTGAAATTGACAAAGTTTTTTTAATGTTCTACCAAGCCACTTGTATTCACAAATAGGTATCACGTACCTTTAAAATTTTATATTAATGCAATTGATATATATATATATATATATATATATATATATATATATATATATATATATATATATATATATATTCCTCTATGATGTACAATTATTGTTTATTAATTAGGATTCACAAAGAATTTACAATTAGAAATATATATGCATTGAGAGTTTACTTGAGACTTATGACTCCTCTATTTTTGGTTACATGAGTTATAATTGATATTGATATGTGTTAATGTTTAACTAATGTGATGTTACTTTGTTAGTCTATCACAACTAGTATTCTTCTTTTATAAGTTATAGTATATATGTGTAGTGTCAAAGTGTTTTTTTCATTGTGTTTCTATTATTAATATGGTGTTCCAGTATTTCATGAATCTCTTTTCATTGGATGCTACATAGTAGTATGCCTATAATTTTAATTGCTCTTGATTGGAGTATTAAAAGTAAAAATATTTTAAGTGTGATTATGCACATGATATGTTGAATGTTTCTACTTATAGATAATTTTGGAGGTATCCTATGATCTATGCCACTCTTTCAATGTTTTTAATTGTTCTCATGTTATGTTATGCAATTATTATACATGATGAACTAAATTAAATATACATCTTACTATGTCAAAATTTACAATTTGGAAAAGATGAGTTTTTCTTAGTCTTATATTCATGAATTAAAGTGTATCTGAATATCTTAAAATCCTTGACTATTTTTTATTGATTGATTAATGATTAGGAAATGGAAACAAGAATGGTCCATTGACTGGCCTTCAGTTTAATGCATGTTATGATGATATCAAGGTTGTGAATTGAGGAATTCTCGTTTGGTTTGATAAGGACAATTCTTATTCTCAACCTTGGTGACATGAACAACATTTAATTTCTTTTTGTTTTTTCAAACAATTTGGCATTTTTTAATTTAATAATATGTTAAATGATACTCTTTATTTTTGAAACTTGAATTATAATATTTCAATCATGTGAACTTACAATTTGATGTGCTCACCAATTCATAAATTATGCTATGTTCATAAAGTTAAATTGAGTATAGAATTGAAGGTGGTCACTTTATTGATGTATAAATTTTATTATACTTTTTAACATATTGTTTAGTTCTTATATACTTATCAATGAGTATAAGCTTATGCTCCCATATATGCTTTCCTTAGATTATTTATCTATGTTAATAGCATGATTGTATTGTTTGTTTTATGTTGCAATGTGCATATTGAATTATTCATATGCAACCTATTGGAATTCCTAAATAAGAAACTCATGTTGTTCCATATCAATGTGTTATAGTAGTTATAATATTCTCAATGGCATAGGCACAAGGTCGTGCTATGCATGTATGCATAAAGTTTCTTAACCTATTGCTTATATATTAATAAATGGTTGGCTTAATGACTTCACAGATTCAAAGCATGATAAAATATGCCATCATATTGATATTTCTATATTATTCGTTGGAAACTCTATTTGGTTCAAAGGAGATTCTTGGTATTGTCATATCTATTAAATGGGAAAATCACATTCATGGTTTCTATTGCACTAAGGCTGACTCATTGTGGGTGACTCAGTATGTGACAAATTTGATAAAAACTTGTGAATTTACGACTTACAAAAGAATTGACATGTAAATACATATTTAAGTCATTGAGGAGAATGAGACTAAAGTCCATCAATTAGTCACGATAAGGGACACCCATCTCCTTGTGATTGGCACTCCCATGAATAGAGCTCAATAGGTAACAATGAAGTTATTTATTGATTAAAGTATACCAAAGTTATTATTTTTGGGGAGTTGTTCCAATTTTCATTCCTATGACGAAGTGTACTATAAACTGTGGGAATTGTAAGGTTGAGGTATACATATTTAATTTAATGAATAAATCATTTTTAAATACCTATTATTGAATCCAACAACAATTGATTAAGGGGGTGATAGTCGTAAATCACTCTTTGAGGGGGTTCACCTAGTGACAGTGGTGGTGGGGCCACCATTGCGAGATATAGGCTAATCTCTAAATGACACTCACGAAATAAGATACATGTGCAAGGCTATATAACGCACAACCACCAATTAGAACTCAAATGAACACCTACATTGTATTGTGTTGTGTTCTAAAGCCTTATTAAAGGAGATTTAGTTCAAGAAATTCAAGTCGTTGCATTTTTCCTCAGGTGGCAATTCATATGCACTGGGTATAAAGCTCAAATCCGGAAGGTTCCTTGTACTAAAAACACAATGTATTATGCTCCATTAAAAATGTTTATATAACATTATTTTATTACTTTATATTTTAAATTAGTGGGAGACTGTTGGAAAATATTTTCCTATAATTTAAAATTTAAAGTAAATATATTTTCTTTTTCTCAATCTGTTTTTCTAAAGATAAAAACTATTCCATATCTATTTATTCCTATCTTTTAGAAATTGTGTTTGACTAAGTCTTTAGTCTTTTTATCCATTGGAGGCCTTTGCACTTATTAAGGTTTGTTGTTATGTTTATTACTAGTTTGTTAGTTGGGATACTTGGGTTGGACATTTGTTGGTTATTATTTTTTGCTTATATATAGCTTCCTCTTACGAAAAAATAAGGAGAACACATAGGCACCCGCATACAGTAAAATACTATTTTCCTATTTCTCCTTTTTATAAAATTATATTATATTATATTACTAGAACTATATGTTTTGGAGTGTGGTGTTTTTTAGTTCGGGATCTTTTTGCTACACTCAATTGGAATAACGGGTTGTTGTATCTTGGGAAAGAAGCGTATGCATATTAGTTGTTCTACCAGTGCAATGGAGTGTTTTCTCTCTAAGGATAGCGCATAGCGCACTTCAACTCAAGCTTTTTCTAAACTCTCCTTTGTTATTATATTTTTTTTGTATTAAGTATTTTATAAAATTGTTTGTATATTGATTATATGTGAAATAATTCCATTGCTATTGTTAATCGTTATTTACGACTAACTTTTGAATTGAAGAGTTACATGAAATTAGCACCTTTCCCCCAATTTATGGTTCTTTTTGTAGGAATTGTACATATTTTTATGTTTAGTTTGATTTTACTTAGTAGATACTCCCAATTTTGTGAATTAATGTGAATCAACTTCAGTTTCAGGCCAAAAGAAGAGAAGGTCTAGCAGCTGGTGTCTTGCTAAGCGAGGCATATGCGCTTAGCGAGTGACATATGCTAAGCGAGGCACTTAGCTCGCTTAGCGGGTTGGGAAACCCTAGAAGAGAATCAGTCTCAGATGCACGCGCCCAGCTCGCCTAGCGAGTTGTTTGTCCCTTCTCGTGCTGAGCGCGCCCAACTCGCTAAGCCAAAATTCACTAACTTGCGCTTAGCGAGAAAATCACGCTAAGCGAGCCTTCAGAATTTGAAACGCCAAGGAGCCTTTAAAGCACTGAAGTTGGCGTAAAATCAAAGAGGAGTCGAAAAATAGAGCAAGAGAGGAAGCTAGAACATCAAAGCACCAGCCTCCAAGAGAGTTTAGGTTAGAGGAGTGATTTTAGGGTTCTAGAGGTTGGAGGAGACATCCTCAATCATTTGTAGCTTGTATCTTTCCTCAAAATCTATCATTTATGCTGAAAGTTGCTAACTTATAATGGAAGGCTAGACCTCTTGTTGGGGAGTTCTGTTGTCCATTTGATGTAACACTCTCTTACTATCTATTTAAAGTTGTTTTTATGTGTTCATTGCTTCTATATGTGCTTATTTCTTTACATGCTTGTGGCTTGATCACCCATTTGTATGTATAGTTAGGATTTTTACCATTGGAAAGTGCTTTAAAGCCTTAGAACTTGATAGAGCAGGCTAGAGAACTGTATGTCTGGGGACCGAGTGTAGGGATTTAGTTTTTATTATGTTGTAATCTTAATGCGACTTGTTTAGACTAAGTTTGTTGAGGGGATCAAGGATGAGGTTTAAATAGAGTTAGGCTCATTCACTTGAGGGATCTTGGTTTGGGTAGTTTCTCTTCAGCATAAGAATACTAAGACAATGTTAAATAGAGAAAAATATTTCAAACATCAAAGTAAGTTCAGTAGAACGACCCAATGCCTTTACTTGACTGTTTTACTTTTCAGCTTATAGATATTTTAATTTGTAGTTAATTAGATTTTTCGACAAAAACCACAAATTAATATTTACTTGCTTTATACAAATGTTTGCCTATTGAACATACATTTTTTGAATGAAACAAGTTCCCTGTGATTCGATACTTGGTTCTTACCGTTTTATATTACTTGTGTGACTCAGTACACTTGTTGATTAGCATCGCGAATTACTTACGTCGCGAATAGCTATGCTTGTAATTTTGGTTTCCTATTTATTTTTATAACACCTTTTGGTTGTGTTGTCCATTGTCCAAGAGGTCATCAATGGTGCGACTATGTTGCATTCACAATCACATATGATGCGGCCAGTTTCAAGATGAGAGCTAGACGATGCTTCACTTCTTTCCATGGAAGCTATGTCAACCCTAGATTTTAGAGCATTGCCACACGATATAATGAACCATTTAATACCAGTTTCTTTCTCTCTTGTCAGGAGAATTGTTCACTTCAATATATATTTAATGCCAATTTAATTTTGATTAAAATTACCCTTATTACTCCAGCAAACATCCTTTTCAAAAAATTTGGTAGGGTCAATTAGCAAAAAAGGCAACAAGGGTACAAATGAATAAAATTTGGGTGAAAAAAATGGACTAAATTTGTTTAGCATATAAAATGGACTAAAAAAATCATGTTTATAAAGGGAGTGTAGAGGTAAATTATTGAGCAGGAAGTAACAAATAATAGATCCATTTTTATTTCTATCTAATTTTACTTGCCTTTTCTATTTAGACCCTATGTTTATAAGACAGTACCATGAATGATCTTTCATTTCAATTCCACAATATATGCAAATTTGAAATTGGACTCTTTTTGCATAGGGAAAGGAATAAACAAAAGTAAACCACAATTGTTACTACAAAACAAATTCAAGTACCCCCACATAGCAGGAAATCATTTTCAACCAATAAAAACAAATCCATGAACAAGTACATATAACTTCAATGTTAACACTTTAACCCTTAGAGTTACAACTTCCTCCACTACATCAAGGTTAACGAGTTTAACCCTTAGAAAAAAAATGCTCTGAAAAACCTGGAAAAAAAAGAAGAAACAGATCATAAATATTACCATCAAACTTTGAAAGTACAACATTGGGCAACAAAAGGGAAAATCCACATTACCAATAAAATGACTATCATTTTTTTACCATGATTCATGAACTGCTGAGTAATTCACAATTACCTCCCCCGAATTTCATGATTTGCAAGGCAGCATAGCTTATTGCACATAAACACAACATTGACAACTTAAAAATTTTGAAATCATATTAAAGTGAAAAAACTAACCAAAGCCATAGAGATTGCATTTGAGTCTAGTGCATATGGGACATTGGGAAATTGGGGCATTTGTAAGTTTTGATGGAATTGACCGTGATTATATGCTTTAGGAAACAATAGGACATGTGGATATTGGAGGATGTGGGGATGGTACTTGGGGATATTGTGGAAATAAGGGATATTGTACTCCATATGCATTATAGTAAGACATCCCTTGAGAATGTCCAAAATAAGGGAAATGGTTGTTTTGTTGACAGGGTAAAGCATCTTCTTTTGCTACCCTTTCTTTATTTTCAACCCATGAAGGACTAAAATTTTTGTTTTCTTTTGGAGATTTTTGAATACAACATTTCTGAAATTGATTCAAAAGATAACATGTTAAATAAAAAAAATTCAAATTAAAATACAAACAACACACAATCTTATCCTTTCCAGACAACTGACTTTTCTTTTGTATCCATCATGCGTGTTTGATAAAACAATGTCCCTTCTATGTTTCTACATTAATATTAAATTGAAAACATTAATGTATTAATAACAACACAATTTACTTAGAAAATAAACATATTACAGTGTACAATATAAAACACATTACATTATCATCGTGTCCTACATTATGCTGGGTGTTAGCCACGTCATTAGTGTTACTAAAATCAACTGATAAAATTTCTTTATCTTGCAAAATAGATTTATCAAAGGCTCAGATCAACAGATGGAAAAATGTGACCACTCAAAAAAAAGAATTAAAAATGAAAAATATTAGTAAAGCAAAATTAATCTATAGTTGTTCCATTGCCAAGTCTTCCTTTATCAGTTGTTCCATTGTCAACTCTTTTGCTATCAGTTGTTCCATTGTCAACTCTTTCACTATCATCAAACTTCATGGCATATGAATTATCACCAACAGACTTCATCAAAGGACACGTGGTACATGTGTGACCAGTGTTTTTACAACTAGACCATTTTTTATTCTTCTTGACATTTTTTCTTCATGAGTCACCTTTTGTCTTGACCACATATGGGTCACCTACATCATCTTTAGCACGACCACCCCCATTGTGCATGTTCCCTTGTAGCTACAAAACTTTAGTCAACTTCATAATTTCATTCTTGACAAAATTAAAACTCTCAAGTGATTTATCAATAATCTCACATAATTTGTTACAACAAGCAGCTAGAAGCCCAACACGAACAAAACTAGAACTAACAAGGTCATTATCCAAATTATCTTATTCATAATAGTAAATAAATTTATTCTCTGCATCCTTAAACCATTGATCACAAATCAAACTTGGAGGAAAGGAATTCACATGGTTATGTCGCATGACACAAATTATGGGGCAACGAGGAATGCCATTGGACTCAAATATCTTACATTCACATGCAAACTTGGATTCATTATTATCATATATTACGTCAATTTTATGATGATGCTCTTGATACTTGTCATCCTTTTACATTACCTTGTCCAAAGCTTTAGTTCTGTGTGTCATATTCAATCCACCAGCATTAACAATCTGCACCTTCACTTTGTTAAATATATCTTCGCTATAAAGTCTTGTAGCATGTTCCTTAATATGGGGAAGGGAAGAATCTATCATAGGATTTGTATACATTGAATTGAAATTTGAAATCAACTCATTGTACCTATAGTCTCTTAAAGAATGTTAAAAATTATACAACAACTCCACAACTGTAATCTTTCTCTAGATATATGTCTTTATCATTGAATTCACACCTTTTCATATAGAGGTTGTTCATAACCCAACAAAAAGCTTTCCACGTAAGTGCGTAGTGGCCCACATACCCTTCTTCTGCTAGAGTTGGAAAACCCAACTATTCCCTTCAAGCCGGTGTTTAACAACCATTTGATTCTAGAATCACTCAAATCTATCTATTGTAACATTACCATACAATGCCTTTTGAAATCATATAAAAAATATGGAATCTTCATATTTTCAAAAGCATTCTTCTACAAATGCCACTGAAAGAGTCTATGTGTTGCATTAGGGAACACTTCCTTGATTGCCTCCCTTATTGCAAGATCTCCATCTATCACAATTGACTTTGGTTGCTTGTTGCACATTACTTCCAAAAATGTATTCAATACCCATTTATATGCATTAGTAATTTCACCTGCAACTAGCTCACACCCAAAAGTAACAATTTTTGAATGATGGTTTTTTGCTAAAAATATAACCATTGGCTTGTTGTACTTATTCTTCTTGTACATATCATCAAACACAACCATGTCCCTAAAACATTGATAATCAATTCTACTATTAACATCAGCCCGAAACAAATTCATCAATTTCCCATCTTCTGAAATCAAGTATTTTGCATAAAACATTTTATCATTGTTTGCCTTACCAGGTAAATAACTCAAAGAAGCCATTGCATCCCCATCTTTTATTGTAGACCTCATTCGATGCTCAATGTAGTTGAACAAATCTTTCTTGTTGAATCCCACTCCTGCAAGTCCACCCTTTTGGGTCGCCATGTAACCCATTATTTGACATGTTCTAACCCCCTATGCATGCAATGAATTTACTTAAGCTTTATCACCATCACTTAAACCATGATACAAATTAAATAATGACACGTAATTTGCCTCACACAATGCATGGTTGTCCCTCCTAGGACCATAGCAAACCACTAATCACACTAAGAGTACTAAACTAACTAAGACGTGTTCTCAAAAGAATCGTTACTCTCCTCCTCAAACATATACTCCAACTACCTTAGAAGTATCTGGTACTCCTCGAACTCCTCGGACGACATGTCTGCATGGTCTCCTCGATCTTTTATAACCTCTATTAGGTGCACTTGCTCCATGTTGTATCGACGAACGTTGCCTCGCCCATCATACTCCATTGGAGTCAATAGGAATTCCACATCATGGCGTGGTTTTTCTAGTCCAAATACAAGTGAGAATTTGCATAATAACAAAGCTTTGGGCGAGATGTGAATCCCTATGGGATATAGCAGGTCAATCTATATGGTCTACAGTAATGGGCACTTCTTCTGGTCTATCTACTAGCACTATGTGGAGTCAAGTATGGCAGATGTAACATGTGGTCCGTGTAACAACGCATGGCCATATCCACTCCTTTTGCAAGCTACACCAAGCTTGCATATGCCTCGATGTACTCGGCATCTTCAGTACCTAAAAGTTGTTGGTTGTAGGGGTAAGTCCTTCGCTCCTCAAATGCCACAAACACACAGTAGTCAAACAAAGACAACATGTAACCTAATTAACCACTACATGTGGTTTCTCTAAGAAGACAACACTCCCAAGATCCTAAGTGTGTTACTAACATGCTTATCACCTATTAGGGTCCATCCTCTACCCCTAATCCTCTCAGATCTTGATGGTCTTACATAATCATGTGGATGACAGTCAGGAGTGATTGCGACATATGGATACATCATACATCGATCCCTAAGCTCCCAACTCAAAAAGCATAGTCTCAAAGCCCATAAGGAGTAGCAAAGTGAGGCTTATGAGTTATCCACGCCGAATAAGTGCACCAAATGTCAGATAGTCACCACTCGCCGATTCTCCCAGGTTTTTCGAACCTCTCCGTCCACTATACGCTACTGTATCTTTGTCCATCATCCACTTTCTCAATGTGATCTCACTTTCTCACAAAAGAAAATAGATCCATTAGTTCATTACTCTCTCCAATCCTCTTGACTTCTGCCATTGCATCGCGTGCGTGGCCCTTGTGCCTCGTGCATCAACAAATGTGTACAAACAAACATGAGAGAGGAAGAAGAGGCTCAGGCCTACATACTATTCTCAAGGAACTAATCGTGGTCCCTTAAGCGGTAGAAACCACTTGTCACACAAAACAATTGGGCAAAATAACAACTATGATTAAAATCATCTAACAATCATAACAATATTTGCCAAGGGTTGGACACCCTTGGACCCAAACCACAACGCGTAAAGATAAAATAACAATATATTGATATATAGCTGAATATTAACTTGAACACCATATGTGTAATTTGATGGAGTCACACTCTACCAGTTTTATCATACACCAATAATAATAGTAATTATACATGCATGCATCTCATTAATATTTATCAGTAGAGAATCATCTGAATTCTAGAACATGCATCAATCATCAGATTTTGCAATTTATCTCAACAAAACATAGCAGTTAAATCAACAATTTTAGAAAATAAATAATTATAAGGTAACTTATCTAGGGCACAGATCTCAATGTTGAGTTGTCTACTGTTTAAAATTACTTTGTCGCTTAGTTTAATAAGTTTTGCTCCTAACTTATTTTTAGTGTTCTAGGTGTTCCAAGAATTGGTTTTTCTTGGATCTTATATGCTACCTTACATTTTCACGCCTAACAAACTCATTTTTTAGGTCAAAACTTTGAGAAAGGCAATCCATACAGCTCCAACTGCCAATAGAATTTTGTGATAAATTTTATCCTATAAAATGTCCTGAAACTTGCTTTATAAATAATTTTTGCTAGAAAACTATGATGTAAGTGAAATTTAAGGCTAATCCTAAGTTTTAACACCCAAAGAACTCGTTTGTTACCTGGAAATTTTCAGAAAAACAACATATCCTTTAGTTCTAGCCAGGGAGGTAGCTACAAATATTTGAACATCAAAACAACATGCAATGAAGCCTAACTTCCAAAGACAAGGTTAGGGTTCAAGAAGTGGAAAGACTCCCCTTACACTGAATGAAGCTACACGAAATGACTCAGATGGACAAAGAGCTTAGGTACTTGATGTGGCGTCCCTAAATTAATGACTGGTTTAATAGTAATGATTTAAATGACAAAAACCATGGTAATTTTTTTTTCTTCTTTTTCCTTTTCATATCTTTCTCTTTTCACAATAACTAGGTTTAGAAGGAAAATCCTCACTATAAAGTCCTGAATGGCCAGTTCACAACTCTATTCGGAGTCATTTCTTTCTTACCGCTCATAATCTCTAAACTATTTTGTTGTTTCAAAAGGAAGAATGTACCATCCATTACTTTAGGTCGTCACGTGAAAATAAAAGAATAAAATACGGTCGATAAACTCTTTTACAAATAAAGTTTGCTAATGCTTTCTTTTCAAATAACAAGATTAAACATAAATACATTCATCGTTTAAAGCTGTCCAAAATATGGGAGTTTTACAAAATACATAGTGTCATCCAGAGCAAAGGTGTCCACAGTAGTAGCTTCAGCCACGACAATACAATCATCAAATTCCTATACAATAGGTCTACCCATACAAAAACAAAAGAGTAAACCTAACAGTCAGTACTAGATACACCCACCCTCAAAAAGTATATAAAACTAGTCCAAAGAGCTGTCCGCTATGATGAAGAGCCTCCACTGATCACCATCTCTCTAGGGCCACTATCCTCCATAGAGTCTGCCTCAGATGCCGACATGACGTCCTCGGGAGAATCCACCTCAGGGAGTGGGTCCTCATCACCCTCTAGAAAGTCAAGAGCATCCACAGTAGGCTCAGGAGGTAGCTCCTCGGGATCCTCCTCAGGGTCTTCCTCGGATGACGTCACCTCGATCACTTGGACTGGCTCCACTAGACGGTATGGTGTAGGCGTGGGTAGTATCCACTCCACAGTATGCTGAAGCGTGCGCACGAGTTCATCTGGATGCACCAATGAAGTAGGCGTGAATCAGATCGTGCCCCGAAATCGGCACCTCGTGTTGCCTTCGAGGGTCTCCCAAGCTCCCTCTAGGCACTCCATCTCCACTCGATCATGGATTAGCTGCGCCGCCATCACGATCTACATGAAAGAAAAGAAAGGGGTAGACTCTTTCACGAAAATCTAACTGCGCCGCAACACAATGCGTCTCATAACCACTACATGCAAGTAAAAGGGGTATCTTAAGGCTTTTCATCTCTGGTAATCGATTACACAGCCCTGGTAATCGATTACCAGAGGCCAAACTCGAATCACACAGCTTCAGGACATGAAAACCTGAAAAAGGCACTGTGTAATCGATTACACATACCTGGTAATCGATTACCAGTGATCCATTCCTCTGTGTAATCGATTACACAGACTGGTAATCGATTACCAGAGGCTTCCACAACCTGCTGTCTTCATTTCTAAGCCTGGTAATCGATTACACCCCCTTGGTAATCGATTACCAGAAGCCCTCATAGCTTCCTGACCTCGTTTTCAAGCCTGGTAATCGATTACACCCCTTGGTAATCGATTACCAGAGACTATCTTAGCCTCCTGTCTTCATTTTTAAGCCTTGTAATCGATTACCCACCCTTGGTAATCGATTACCAGAGGCCATATTTCACATATCAATCAAGTTCATAGCTGGCCAGCCACCACACAAGCCTCCTTGCTTTGTGGTCTTTGTTCCTTTTATCTGTTGACTGCCAGGAGCTCGCCTGCTTAGGTACATCATAGGTTCTCACTGACTGACTATGCCCGGGTTGGGTCGGGATTGGTCAAGCTTGGTTTTGGGCAATAGCACCCCACCTGACGTCCCCAAGGTCTCCTGACCCCCGCGACATATCTCCAGGTACCACTCTGTGGTCAACGAATAAAAGCAGGAAGTTTCACCCTTCTACACTTCCTCATCTCAAGCTTGTAGGATTATGGGGTACCCATCACATGTGGTACTAGGTGGCGGTCGGGCGATGGTGCACAACAAGTTTTCCACATCCATAAATCGCGCATAAACCCACCATCCCCTGTTGCCCACCTCCAACTGAGCTCACGTACTCCCACGTAGCCCATATCCTCGTTTCTCTCAACACCGGGTCCCCATCAATCCTCCCAAGCTTCCCCAACATCCAAGTAATTCAACATTCAAACAACACAAGCTATCACAGCCAAGAAAACAGGGCAAAGGCAGAAAACTCTGCCTAAAACACCAACCAAAATCACAGCTTTTCCCACTTAAAGATCCCAGTAACATTTCCTTCGTTCCAATTCGTTAACCGTTGGATCGACTCGAAAATTTTACTGGAAGTCTCTAGTACATAAGCTTACATTTTGACCGTTAGGATCTGCTAGCAAACATCCAGAACTCATTCTGCACTAATCTTTCCACAACCAGCAAAACATAGCATTTTTCTGCACTTATGCAAAATTCTGCTGCACAATTTCACAGCAAAATTCTGCATAAAGTGCAGATTTCGAAAACCACACTTCCCCTCATCCAATCTTGCCCAAATCAAATCCTACAAGTCCCAAATCATGTATCAATCATGTCTAAACCAAAGTCAAGCTTCAGAACACAGCAACACAAAATCTAGGTGTCCAAAACCCCTCGATTTAATGGATTTTCTAGGTTTGAGAAGTGAAATTGAGAATGAGGTAAATTTGAAGCAAACTCTCACCTCACACAAGTCCATAACATCAATTTAAACTTGTTCAAACTGGATTTACACCTAAAATTTCACCGAATCAAAATTTGACTCTTCAACCCCCAAATTTACCCTAGAAATGGCTCTTTGTTCACTTTGGTCATTTGTTTTTCTCTCTAGCACAACCCAAACTTCCTCATAAGTCCTAAATGGCATTTCAAGCTAGGATTAACTCATTTTAACCTCCATTTACCACAGAGTCCAGATTTAACCTTCCAACTCTCAAAGCCTCACTCTTTTTCCACTCATAACACCACATTCTCACTTTCTAACCCTAGGTTAATTCTACCCTTCATCTCTAACAGTTTTCCATAAGCAATTTCAGCACATAAACATCACAAGCATCATCATAAAAACCCTAAAACAGAATGGGTATGTTTAACTCACCCAAACATGGCAAGTTCAACATGCTTTCAACAAGTTTCTTCACAAATAACTATCATGAAGCAGAAAACTAGCAAAACTACCCATCATATCTCCCAAAACCCCATACCCACGAAAATCAAGAGAGAAAGAAGTCCACCCAAACCTGAAATTTCGAAGTCCCACACGTAGAGACGCGCTTCACGACTCCGAAAATGCCCTCCTTTCGCGATTTGGAGCAAAAATGATGGCCAAAGGTTGGAGCTTTGTTTGGAGCTTCAATGGAGAATGAAGGAGAAGAGAATGGCAACGTGAGAGAGAGAGGAAAAGGCTTCTGAAATTTTTTTGGGCTGAGTGAGGAGAGAGAATACAGCTTTTTGGTTTTAAAAAAAAGGTTTTCTCTTTTCCTATTATTTTATTTAAGCTATGCCACATGTCTCCATTTGAGTGGAGCAAAAGGGCCCACTTTCTCTTTTGATTGTGACCCATACTCAGCCACAAAAAGTGAGAAAAATCTGACCTTTGAAATGCTAAAATCCTACCTCAGTTTGTGTGCCGTTTCTCTGGTTCCAGTTCCTCGCGTTTCTCTGCGTCCGTCGGGGCCAGTTTTTGAAAGTAGGCAATATATATATATCGAAACGCTCAGAATAAAACCCCGAGCGTGGTTCAGAGGTTGGTTTCGTTAAATTTTAAGTCGCACGCAAAACGATGATTTTTAGACTAATTAATTAAGAATTAACCCATAACCTCCCAGTTATGAATTTCTCTTCCTTAATTAGCCTAACCCGCGTACCTTGCCCCCACTATTCCTACTTCTACCAAGAACATATATGCATATACACTGAATAATAATTATATATATATATATATATATATATATATATATATATATATATATATATATATATATATATATATATAACCATTCAAAATGCATCGTTTTCAAAAAATTCTGGGTAGAAATTTCCAGGATGTCACAATACTCCCACCCTTTTAGGAATTTCGTCCCCGAAATTAACTACTCTATGAACAAACTTGGGTACAATTCTCTCATCCTATCCTCCAACTCCCATGTAGAATCACCCTCATCGGTTCCCCACTGCACCTTCACCAACGCGATCTCCTTTCCTCTCAACGACTTCATTCTTCGGTTAGTGACCTTCTGAGGTTGTGCTTTATAGGTGAGGTTATCCTTCACCTGTACCTCATCCACTGCAAGTATATGTGATGGATCTGGGTTGTACCGTCTCAGTTGAGAGACATGAAACACAGGATGCAAATTCGATAAACTCAGAGGTAAGGCGATATGATAAGCTACAAGCCCAACCTTTTTCAAAATCTGGTACGGACCTAGATACTTGGGCGTCAACTTCTTAGATTTGAGAGCTCTTCCGACCCCAGTTATGGGAGAAACCTTCAAAAACACATGTTCTCCTTCCTGAAAATCTAGTGGCTTCCTCCTTCTATCATAATAGCTCTTCTGCCTATCCTGAGATGCTTTTATCTTCTCTCGAATCAACTTCACTTGTTCATTAATCTGTTGTAGCATTTCAGGTCCAAGAAGTACTGCTTCTCCATCATCATACCAACAAATAGGAGTCTTGCACTTTCGTCCATATAGAGCTTCAAAAGGAGCCATACCAATACTGGCTTGGTAGCTATTGTTGTAAGTAAAATCAATCAATGGTAAACAATCCATCCAGCTACCTTGTTGCTCTATAATACACGCCCGAAGTAGATCCTCTAGAGTCTGAATGGTTCGTTCAGTCTGACCATCTGTTTGAGGATGATAAGCTGAACTAAGCTTCAGCTTTGTCCCCAAGGCTTCATGTAGACTTGTCCAAAATCGCGAAGTGAACCTCGGATCCCTGTCGGATACAATACTAGAAGGAATTCCATGCAACCTTACTACTTCCTTGATGTACAACCCCACTAGCTTCTCCATTCTATACTTCATATTCACCGGAATAAAATGAGCAGATTTGGTGAGTCGATCTACTATGACCCACACAACATCATGTCCACGACTAGTCTTGGGTAAACTAGATACAAAATCCATAGATATGCTCTCCCATTTCCATTCCGGAATTTCCAATGGCTTCAATTCTCCCGATGGTCGCTGGTGCTCAGCCTTAGCCTTTTGACATGTCAAACATCTTGCTACATATTCAGCTACATCTTTCTTCATGCCATGCCACCAAAAACTTCTCTTCAAATCTTGGTACATCTTAGTCATTCCTGGATGGAAACTAAGACGACTTTTATGCGCTTTTTCCAAGATCTTAACTTTCAAATCGTCTAAAGGTGGCACACATATCCTCCCCTTGAATCTAATTAACCCGGTTGTTTCCTTCTCAAACTCCACATCCTTATCCCCCATTACATCTAACACCTTGCCTTGTAAAAACGGGTCATCCTCTTGAGCTTCGCGTATGTGCTCTACGAATTCATTGGTAATCTGCAACGCTCCCACAAATAAGCTCTTGGGTCGCATCTCGATTGCTAGATTCAGATCTTGGAACTCTTCTATCAATCTCTGCTCCAAACTCATCATAGTCGCAACATGTAAGGACTTCCGACTTAGCGCATCGGCTACTACATTAGCCTTTCCGGGATGGTAGGAAAGACCAAAATCATAGTCCTTGAGGAACTCCATCCATCTTCGTTGCCTCATATTGAGTTCCTTCTAATCAAACAAGTATTTGAGACTCTTGTGATCACTGAAAACTTCAAAACGAGTACCGTATAAGTAATGCCTCCAAATCTTTAAAGCAAAGACCACTGCTGCTAGTTCCAAGTCATGGGTCGGATAGTTAACTTCATGAGGACGTAATTGACGTGAAGCATAAGCCACTACTCTTCCCTCTTGCATCAACACACACCCCAAGCCTTGCCCGCTTGCGTCGCAATACACTTCAAATGGTCTCTTAGGGTCGGGCAAAATTAACACTGGAGCTATCGTCAACCGCCTCTTCAACTCTTGGAAACTTTGATCACATTTCTCATTCCAAACAAACTTCTCATTCTTACGAGTCAACTTAGTTAGGGGCAATGCCAATTTAGAAAATCCCTCAATGAATTTTCTATAATAGCCAGCCAACCCCAAGAAGCTTTGAACCTCCGTTGGAGTTTTCGGTTGTTGCCACTTCCATAACCGACTCCACCTTGTTCGGATCCACCGCAACCCCGTCTTTAGAAATCACGTTCCCCAAGAACTGCACTTTCTCCAACCAAAATTCACATTTCGACAGTTTGGCGAACAACTTCCTATCCCTCAGGATATGCAACACAATCCTCAAGTGTTTCTCATGCTCCTCCTTATTCCTTGAATACACTAGGATATCATCAATGAACACAACCACGAACTGATCCAAGTAATCATGGAATATACGGTTCATATAGTCCATGAAAATAGCCGGAGCATTAGTCACTCCAAATGGCATGACTAAATACTCGTAGTGCCCATACCGAGTCCGAAACGCAGTCTTTGGGATATCTTCCTTCTTAACTCGAATTTGATGATACCCAGATCGCAGATCTATCTTCGAAAATACCGTTGCTCCCCTCAATTGGTCAATCAAATCATCTATCCTTGGTAGAGGATATTTGTTCTTGATAGTGACCTTGTTTAGCTGCCGGTAGTCTACACACATTCTCATACTTCCATCCTTCTTTTTAACCAACAAGACCGGCGCTCCCCACGGTGATGCACTTGGACGAACAAATTGTTTGCTTAAGAGATCCTGCACTTGTGCCTTCACCTCTGCTAGTTCTACCGGAGACATTCTATAAGGCGCGATCGACACTGGATTCGCCCCAGGCACCAAGTCAATAATGAATTCCACTTCTCTCTCAGGTGGCAATTCACAAATGTCGTCAGGAAAAACTTCCGGAAATTCTGACACCACCGGTATACTACTAACTTCAACGTCCTCTTCCACATACATAGAGAACAACACCATGTAAGTTCGAACATCCTCCGTTCCTTCGTTGGCCGCATCCTCTTTCAATGGTTCACTTGGAACTACATCTCCACCAAACACTAGCATCTTCTCCTTACAGTCTAGAAAGATATGGTTAGTAGATAACCAATCCATCCCCAAGATCACATCTAGATGATCTAAAGGTAGGCAAATCAAATCCGCCGTAAAAGATCGACCCTCAACAATTATGGGACACTTCAAACACACCCGAGAGGTGGTTACAGGCTCGTTAGTTGGAGTAGACACCACCATATCATATGGTAACTCCGTCGCATATAACCCCAACCTCTCCACACATGCATGAGATATGAAAGAATGCGTAGCACCTGAATCATAAAGTACATCTAGTAGTTTATCAGCAATCAAACACTTACCCCGTATCAGATCGTCGGAGGCAGCCGCTTCTGAACCACTCATAGCAAATACCCGGGAGGGTACTTTTGGTCTTCTGCCACTAGTGTTGTTGTTGCTAACATTACCGCTCCTTGTGGAATTAGCGGGTCCACGATTGACGGTGTTGGAATTGGCGGTCACCGTCGGTCTCCCGGTCACCCTACATTCTCGAGCATAATGGCCCACCTTGCCACAAACATAACAACGGTTCTCCTGTGTCTGCTGGAGCTATGGGCAATTCCTCTTAAGATGCGGTCCCCCACACTGAAAGCACTGTACCCCAGTCCCCCTTGACTGGCTCATGTTGGAGGTAGCCTTAGGTTGCTTCCCCTTGTTGCTAGCATACGGCTTCATCCTCTTGTTACTATTCCCCCTAAAAGGATGGTTTCTCTGAGGTCCTCCAACGCCTCTAGCTTGCCTCTCCTTCATCTTGTCCTAAAAAATCCTGCATTTTGACACCAGCTGGTTAAAATCCGTGATCTGCATATAACTAACCGCTTGTTGGATCTCCAACCGAAGCCCATTCTCAAACTGAGCACATAAATCTTCCTCATTTTGAGCATCTTGGTATTGCGGCCAATACTGCAGAAGCTCATTAAACTTAGCCGTGTACTCCCCAACAGACATGTTTCCTTGCTTCAAATCCAGAAATTCCCTCGCCTTCCGCTTCCTGAGATCTCGCGGGAAGTAATTCTCCAGGAATTTATCCTTGAAGGCATTCCAAGGAATCACGCCTCCAGGTGCAACAAATGAAGGCTTCACGAACTTCCACCAATTCTCGGCCTCTCCTTGGAGCATAAATGTCGCATAAAGGACCTTATGCTCCTCAAGGCAACCCATCGCCTCGAAAATCTTTTTCGTCTCAGCTAACCACAACCTAGCACCTTCCGGGTCATAGTCTCCACTGAACTTTGGTGGGTGGTTCTTACGAAAAGCCATGAGTCCCCGATACTCCGCCGGCTCCACATCACGTTCCTGCACTAGAGTTTCTAGCACAGCGGTGATGCGGTCGAGGACATCACGGTTCTGATCCCTACTACGTCCTGCCATACCTATCCTGTAGGGAAACTATTAGTATCCACAAAATCCTACTGAGAGAGCGTACCACACAGGCTATGACAGTTATAACAACATCCTTCTCTTTATACATACTTATACACACAACAACCCTATGAATCAGTCACACCTCCATGCTCAAGACAAGAAGGCAGAAATACACACAATGTGTGACTTAACGTCACTCCCCGAAACCTACTCCCAAGTTTCAGAGATACACAACATTCACACAGCAAGACCATAAACAGGTTCACTAGAATCCAACTTTTGCTCTGATACCACCAATTGTGGCGTCCCTAAATTAATGACTGGTTTAATAGTAATGATTTAAATGACAAAAACCATGGTGATTTTTTTTTCTTCTTTTTCCTTTTCATATCTTTCTTGAAAGAAGAAAGAAATGGATTTCTCTCTCCCTTGTTTGAGCTTGTGAGCAATGGAGAAGTAAGAACTCCAAAATTTGTTTTTAAAGAATAATGAAGATAAGCTCTAAGGCCTTTCCCAAAAGAAATTTGATTAAGCCTAATTGACAAGCTTAATTGACACCATGATTGACTTCTTAGCAGCCAAGTTTAACGTGCCAAGACATGCCTCTTATGGGTGTTATTGCTTTTGAAATTTCAGCATAAAACGACTAAAGTAGACATAGGCAAAAATGGTAAAAATTGCTTTTTGCCAAAACTGATAAATCTTATCTTAAATGTCTAGATTAATGTGCTAACTTCCTAGATTATTGTGTTAATATCCCTTGGGATATGTATACTAAGAGTAAACCTCACACAAAGACAAATTATATTGCGACTCAATGCATAGTGCAATTCTTGCATGGATGGAAATCTAGCTCAGACAATTTCTATTTCTCTGTTAAGCTTTACTAAACTCATCACATACCTATATATAGACACACACACATACACATAATAAGCACTCAAATGATGATTAAAAAGAAACATATAATCATTGTCATTAAATACATACATGTACAAATGACAACACAGAGTTTCCCCTTTCAGCCTAAGTTGTAATTTTTGTCAGGGTGTTACACTCCATAATGGCTAGATTGTCATATGTTCATTCATATTCTGGTCTGGTAATGGGAATATCCGTATTGGTGATGAGGAGCCAGATTTTATGCTGGGTGGACTTGATGTACATCTCCATTTTGTCCTTCTAGTAGGGGTAGTCTTCTTCAGCGAAGCTTGGTGATCTTTTATGAGATGCTCCCTCATTATTGAACTGGCGTTGGTTATCTGCCATCTAGATCTTTTCCTCTACGCACTGTTACGTGCTCAAACCTTAGAGGCAGAGCTCTAATACCAAACTATAGAAGTAAATAACACAAGAAAGGGGGAGGGGGGTTGAATTATATTTTTAGAAAAAATAAAACTTTTCTTAAGACTATAAAACACGTTTATCATTTGATGAATATAAAAGATCATATGATGAGAAAAACAGTTTTCTTTAAACGATCTAAAAATAAATTCAAAGTCCTTTGTCAGTTAATCAAGAAAGCACATTGTCATACCCTAATTTCGTCCGGGGACTATCGTTTGTTGATCTTTGCTAGTCAATTTATGGTGTTGAACGCCAGTTATAGCGTGAACAGATGACCATTCAATGTTTCGATCTAGATTGCGAAAGATACCCAAGGGGAGGGGAAAAAAGGTCATTTCAAGCCTTTTTCTAAACACTATGGCTCGCCTGGTGATGTGCCATCATTTTCTTCTATTTTCTAAACCCTTTTTGCACCATTTTAATTACTGATTGGTCTTAATTGTCAATTAATCAGGCAGTTTTATTATTTGGGCTCATTTAGCTAATTTGATGTTTTTAATCTAATTTCAGGAATTAATGAAACATTGTGCTTAATCCGGATTTTGGTTATGGACTTGAAGAGGGCAAATTAAGCAGCGCTTACCTTAGTTAATTTCTAATTAGGAAATTTCGCAATTTTATTTTATGTTGTTCAGTGTTTATTTCGTTTTGGGCCAGAGTATTGTAATAGGGCCCAGTGACTTTGAGTGACTCTTTTTAAATAGCAGCCTTGGGATTCGTGCAAGGTATTCTGTTATGCTATTCATTATTCAGAGCTTTTGTTTTAGGGTTTTCGTTTTTCTGCTTAATGATACTGTTCACGTAATGCAATTTTACGTTTTCTGTTCCTAATTACAATTTCGTTCTTGCTTCTTCTTCTACTCTCATTTACGTTCCTGTTTCATCTACGTTTCTATTCATTTACGTTTTTGTTCATTTACATTTCTGCTTCATGTTTCATTTGCGTTTTCTATTTGAATCCATGGAAGGCTAGATTTTCTGGTGTTGTTTCCTTTTGAGGACGAAGCCCAACTATCTTTGAGGTTTCGCTTGAAATGTGGTTCCCTGGCAGTTTTCCCTTCACCAGTTATCCCAAATTCGTGAATATTAATCAGTGCACGCTTCGTGTTCGATTAATTGCCTCTGAGCCTAACTTGCGTTCATGCTTAATGGACGAAGGGCTAACTGGTGTATGTGGTGCCTAATCACGTATTGACAACCCTAAGTTGATTTTCGCTTAGTAAATTGAAATAGGGTTGGATTAAGTGGTTGACTGTTAGGGACGAATTCTCCATAACCCAGGATAAAAGAATGGCTTCTGAATCAAAGGAAACAACCCGTTTTTAATATTAGTAATTTCGTATTCCAGTTTACTTGTTCTGCTCTTTAATCACAAAACAAACAAACCCCCCGCAATCGTTACTGTTACTGCAAGTATATTATGAACATTTGGTTTGTCACTGCTCGTTGGGAAACGACCTAGGATCACTTCCTAGTTACTGCATTTTCATGTTTATTTGATTCGGGTACGGCCTCGATCAAATTTGGCGCCGTTGCCGGGGAGCAGTGTCCAAAGGTTCATAATAGCTAGCTAGTGTTGTGTGTTTAATCCTTTCGTGTTTTATGTTTAATTGTTAGTATTGTGTTAGTATGTGTGTTAGTGTTGTTTAGTGTCCTGGTATTTTGTTTAATGTGTGTTCTGTTTCAGTTTTTCCATTAAGCGTTTCCCCTGTTTCAGTCTTGGGTATTTTGCTGTGAAGATTGTGCTTGCGGCAAAAACAGAGTAGTAGTAGAAATCAATTAGAAACGGATTTTAGCGACCACCCATGCTGAATTATTTGAGATTTTTGTTTTAGTAGCTAGGGTTGTTATTTTTGGCTGAATTTTTTTGTGGTAACTTCTTTTAATCCATATTTTGTGAGAAAAATAGCTAGAGCCTTTAGTTTGGTCAGATTTGAAAGTTCCAAAAAACTAGCAAATTTTGTGTTTGTCAAAACTTCAAACGGCCATAACTTTTGCTCGGGTTATCAGAATCGCAATTATTATATATGCATTTGGGGTAGAAAAAAATTTCCTACGCCTTGGCAGCCTGCCATAGGCTGGCTGAGGTCTCCATCGTCCAAAAAAAGCGATTCTGTCAAAAGTTTTTTATTTTTCAAGTTTTATTCACTTATTTTTCTTAACTTACCATTTTTAGCTTTCATAGTTAGACTTTGAATTTTTGTCTGAAATTTTTTGTGCTATCTTCTCATCATTTTATAAGGTTGCTCACAAAATTTCAAGTCATTTGGATATCATTTGAGGGTAGCTGTAGTTCAAACCTACACCTTTATTTACATGATAAGGCAACTAGTTGTGTGCATGCTGAATGTAGTGTATGACTAGAGGTAATCCATCTGACATACAACCCTTTGATCCTAAGATAGATAGGACATTTCATAGATTAGTTAGGCATCATTTTATACCTTTTGATCATTCTGAGCATTCCATTACTGGTGAATCTGTGCATTCTGTTATTGGTGATTTTGAACATCCTGATCTTGAGCATTATAATTTTGAGCATTCTGATTCTGAGCATTCTGATTTTGCACATTCTGAGAACATGGCACAACCTCTACCCCGTGAGAGGACTCTAAGGGAAATGGCTGCACCTGATTTCACCTACAAAAGCTTGTGCATCCAATACCCTGATGAGGATGTCCCATATGTTCTTAAAACTGGACTGATTCATTTGCTTCCAAAGTTTCATGGCCTTGCAGGTGAAGACCCGCACAAACATTTGAAAGAATTTCACATTGTCTACTCAACCATGAAACCCCCAGATGTCCAAGAGGATCACATATTTCTGAAGGCTTTTCCTCATTCATTAGAGGGAGTGGCAAAGGACTGGCTGTATTACCTTGCTCCAAGGTCCATCACGAGCTGGGATGACCTTAAGAGAGTATTCTTAGAAAAAATTTTCCCTGCTTCCAGGACCACAGCCATCAGGAAGGATATCTCAGGTATTAGACAACTCAGTGGAGAGAGCCTGTATGAGTACTGGGAGAGATTTAAGAAACTATGTGCCAGTTGCCCCCACCATCAGATTTCAGAACAGCTTCTTCTCCAATATTTTTATGAAGGACTCAATAATATGGAGAGAAGTATGATAGATGCTGCCAGTGGTGGAGCCCTTGGAGACATGACTCCTGCTGAAGCCAGAAATTTAATTGAGAAGATGGCTTCCAACTCCCAGCAGTTTAGCGCCAGAAATGATGCCATAGTCATTAGAGGAGTGCATGAGGTAGCTACAAACCCATCTGCATCATCTGAAACTAAGAAGCTTGAAGGCAAACTGGATGCATTGGTTAACTTGGTAACCCAGCTGGCCTTGAATCAGAAATCTGTACCTGTTGCAAGGGTTTGTGGTTTGTGCTCCTCTGCTGACCACCATACAGACCTTTGCCCATCCATGCAGCAACCTGGAGCAATTGAGCAGCCTGAAGCTTATGCTGCAAATATTTACAATAGACCTCAACCTCAGCAGCAAAATCAACCACAGCAGAACAATTATGACCTCTCCAGCAACAGATACAACCCTGGATGGAGGAATCACCCTAACCTCAGATGGTCCAGCCCTCAGCAACAACAACAGCAGCCTGCTCCTTCCTTCCAAAATGCTGCTGGCCCAAGCAGACCATACATTCCTCCACCAATCCAACAACAGCAACAACCCCAGAAACAACCAACAGTTGAGGCCCCTCCACAACCTTCCCTCGAAGAACTTGTGAGGCAAATGACTATGCAGAACATGCAGTTTCAGCAAGAGACCAGAGCCTCCATTCAGAGCTTAACCAATCAGATGGGACAATTGGCTACCCAATTGAATCAACAACAGTCCCAGAATTCTGACAAGCTGCCTTCTCAAGCTGTCCAAAATCCCAAAAATGTTAGTGCCATTTCATTGAGGTCGGGAAAGCAATGTCAAGGACCTCAACCCGTAGCATCGTCCTCATCTGCAAATGAACCTGCCAAACTTCACTCTATTCCAGAAAAAGGTGATGACAAAAATTTACCTAACAATTTCTGTGCAGGTGAATCTTCTTCCACAGGTAATTCTGAATTGCAGAAGCAGCACATTCCCCCTCTTCCATTCCCTCCAAGAGTAGTTTCCAACAAAAAAATGGAAGAGGCAGAGAAAGAGATCTTGGAAACGTTTAGAAAAGTAGAGGTAAACA
Source organism: Glycine soja (assembly GCF_004193775.1). Classification (NCBI taxonomy): domain Eukaryota; kingdom Viridiplantae; phylum Streptophyta; class Magnoliopsida; order Fabales; family Fabaceae; genus Glycine; species Glycine soja. The sequence continues at coordinate 21,223,734 of NC_041021.1, forward strand.
TACCTCTGTTGGATGCGATAAAGCAAATTCCAAGATATGCCAAATTCTTGAAGGAGCTGTGCACTAATAAGCGGAAGCTTAAAGGAAGTGAACGGATTAGCATGGGCAGAAATGTCTCCGCATTGATTGGTAAATCTGTTCCTCAAATTCCTGAAAAATGCAAAGATCCAGGTACATTCAGCATACCTTGTATCATAGGGAATAGTAAGTTTGACAATGCCATGCTAGATTTAGGAGCTTCTGTTAGTGTTATGCCTCTGTCTATTTTTAATTCTCTATCTCTAGGCCCCTTGCAGTCAACTGATGTGGTAATTCATTTAGCTAATATAAGTGTTGCCTACCCTGTTGGTTTCATAGAAGATGTCTTAGTTAGAGTTGGTGAACTGATTTTCCCTGTTGATTTTTATATTTTGAATATGGAAGATGGATTTTCTCAAGGATCAGTTCCCATCATTCTAGGCAGATCCTTTATGAAAACTGCTAGAACTAAGATAGATGTTTATGCAGGCACACCGTCTATGGAATTTGGTGACATAACTGTTCATTTTAATATTCTGGATGCTATGAAATACCCATCTGAAGATCTTTCTGTATTTCGTGCTGAAATAATTGACCATGTTGTTGATGAATACATGACTGATCTTTATTCTAATATGCATGCCTCTCACTCTTCATGCATTGAGTCTGAAATTGTACTTTATCATATGTCTGAATTTGATGTTGAGAGTGAATCTGAGAGTGATATTGATTGCATGCCTGGTGCTGGTGTTTTACCTCTTGAGATTGATTTTATAGAGTCAGATAGGACTAACCATGTTTCAGGAAGTACACATACCTCTGACTTTCTTTATGAGGTAAAGGCTGAGAAACCATCCCCTTCTACCACTGTCCAGCCGACCACACCAGAATTGAAGCCTCTGCCATCAAATTTAAAATACGCTTACTTGGATGATAGCAAGAGTTTTCCAGTGATTATATCTGCCTCCCTTGCTGATGAGCAAGAGGAGAAGTTGTTGTCAGTTCTCAAGAAGCATAAGAAGGCTATAGGCTGGACCCTGGCGGACATTCCTGGTATTAGCCCATCCACATGTATGCATCGAATAAATTTAGAGGATGGAGCTAAACCAGTAAGACAGCCACAGAGAAGACTCAACCCGGTGATTCTTGATGTAGTGAAGAAGGAGATAACCAAGCTTTTGCAAGCTGGAATCATTTATCCTATCTCTGACAGCCAATGGGTGAGTCCCGTCCAGGTAGTCCCGAAGAAGACCGGCCTCACAGTGATAAAAAACGAGAAGGAGGAGCTAATTCCTACTCGGGTGCAGAACAGTTGGAGAGTCTGCATTGATTATAGGAGGCTGAACCAGGTTATCAAAAAGGACCATTTTCCCCTGCCATTCATTGACCAGATGCTTGAACGCCTGGCAGGTAAATCCCACTACTGTTTCCTTGATGGTTTTTCTGGTTATATGCAAATTACTATTGCTCCTGAGGATCAGGAAAAGACCACATTCACCTGCCCCTTCGGCACTTTTGCCTATAGGAGGATGCCTTTCGGCCTGTGCAATGCCCCTGGTACCTTCCAGCGGTGCATGATTAGTATTTTCAGTGATTTTTTAGAAAATTGCATAGAGGTGTTCATGGATGATTTCACTGTATATGGATCCTCTTTTGATGGTTGTTTGAATAGTTTGGAAAAAGTTTTGAATAGATGCATTGAAACTAACCTTGTTCTAAATTTTGAAAAATGTCATTTTATGGTTGAGCAAGGTATAGTTTTAGGCCACATTATTTCCAATAAGGGTATTGAAGTAGATCCTGCAAAAATTTCTGTTATTTCACAATTGCCTTACCCCTCTTGTGTGCGAGAGGTGCGATCTTTTATTGGTCATGCAGGATTCTACAGGCGCTTTATAAGGGATTTTAGCAAAGTAGCCCTTCCATTGTCCAACTTGTTGCAAAAGGAGGTGGAGTTTGACTTTAATGACAGATGCAAAGAGGCTTTTGATTGCCTCAAAAGAGCGCTGACTACCACCCCCATCATCCAGGCACCTGACTGGACAGCCCCTTTTGAGCTTATGTGTGATGCATCAAATTATGCATTGGGGGCTGTCCTTGCTCAGAAAATTGATAAATTGCCCATGGTGATATATTATGCTTCTAGGACTTTAGATGCTGCCCAAGCAAATTATACTACTACTGAGAAAGAGCTTCTAGCCATAGTTTTTGCTCTTGAAAAATTTTGATCTTATTTGCTTGGTACTCGCATTATTGTTTATACTGACCATGCAGCTCTAAAGTACTTGTTGAAGAAGGCTGATTCTAAGCCTAGGTTGATCCGATGGATGCTCTGGCTCCAAGAGTTTGACTTGGAGATCCGTGATAGGAGCGGAGCACAAAATCTAGTTGTTGATCATTTGAGTCGGATCGAACGTGTCTCTGATGCAGATTCACCTATTCGGGATGATTTCCCGGATGATCATTTGTATATATTGTATAGTATTTCTGACTCTCTTTCTACTCCCTGGTTTGCTAACATTGTCAATTATTTAGTTGCCTCTGTTTTTCCTCCCTTAGCATCTAAGGCCCAAAAAGATAAAATTAAAAGTGATGCTAAACATTTTATTTGGGATGACCCCTACTTGTGGAAATTGTGCAGTGATCAGGTTATTAGACGGTGCATTCCAGATCATGAGACTGACTCAGTCCTGCAATTCTGTCATTCTTCCGCACCGGGAGGTCATCTGGGTGTTCAAAGGACAGCTCGCAAAGTGCTTGATTGTGGTTTTTATTGGCCCACCATCTTTAAAGATGCGTGGAAGATCTGCAGCACTTGTGAGCAGTGTCAGAGAGCAGGAAATACACTTACATGGCGACAACAAAGGCCTCAGCAACCTATGCTATTCTGTGAGGTGTTTGATGTCTGGGGTATAGATTTCATGGGTCCTTTTCCTGTCTCTTTTGGTTATGTTTACATTCTCCTTGCAGTTGACTATGTTTCAAAATGGGTGGAAGCCAAGCCCACTAGAACTAATGATGCTAAAGTTGTCGCAGACTTTGTCAGGTCTAATCTGTTTTGCAGGTTTGGAGTACCTAAAGCAATTGTTAGTGATCAAGGAACCCATTTTTGCAACAGGACAATGCATGCCCTGCTTAAAAAGTACGGGGTGGTACACAGGTTATCCACACCATACCACCCCCAGACTAATGGACAGGCAGAAATTTCTAACAGGGAAATCAAGAGAATTCTAGAGAAGATTGTGCAGCCAAGCAGGAAAGATTGGAGTACCAGGCTTGATGATGCTCTCTGGGCACATCGGACTGCCTACAAAGCACCTATAGGAATGTCTCCTTATCGGGTTGTCTTTGGAAAGGCATGTCATCTTCCAGTAGAAATTGAGCACAAAGCATACTGGGCAGTGAAGACTTGCAACTTCTCTATGGATCAAGCTGGCGAGGAAAGGAAGTTGCAACTGAGTGAGTTAGATGAAATCCGCCTAGAAGCCTACGAGAATGCCAAGTTCTACAAAGAAAAGACCAAGAAGTTCAATGATAGTATGATAGTTAAAAAAGACTTCGTGGTTGGGCAAAAAGTGTTATTGTATAATTCTAGGCTTGGACTCATGAGTGGTAAGTTGAGGTCTAAGTGGATTGGTCCTTTTGTTGTTACTAATGTTTTTCCTTATGGTACAGTTGAGATCAAAAGCGACTCCACAAACAAGAGCTTCAAGGTCAACGGACATCGACTTAAGCCATTCCTCACGAACCCTTCTTTAGTGGACGTAGTGGTGGAAGAGACTTCCTTACTCCACCCTACTCTTCCTCCACCATGACTTAGGGAGTTTTTCTTTTCCTATCTCCATCTTTGCTTTTATTACACTTGTCCGATTCTCTTTGATGATTTAATTGTTTTTAATCTTTTAATTGTGCTACATTGAGGACAATGTGTTGTTTAAGTATGGGGGGGGAGTGTTCTTTGGTTTTGCTAGTTTTGTTGGTTTTGTTAATTTGTTAGTTGTGTTAATTTGTTAATGTTGTTAGTTTCGTCGGATTTTTAGTTTAATATTTTGGGTCAATTTTTTGTACACGTACGACTTTGCATGTTTTTCTTTGAATTATAGGATATGTTCAAGAAATGGGTAATTGTTTTGAAAATAAAAGTTCTTGACATTTTGTGACTTGAAATCCTTGATTCTTCTCTACATGTCATGATAGTTTCGAAAGCTCAATTTGAAAGTGATGATTTTACCTTTGTGAGAATTTGAGCCATCCATCATCATAATCATTTGGTGTGTTTTGCCCCATTGATTGCTTGCACAATAGCCTTGGCTTGATTCTTGTTGATGCGTCCTAATTCACATGCATATTTGGAAATGATTGAGGCAATTTTGTTCTTATAAGCTTCTAGCCAAATGGACTTACCTTGAATTAATTCCTTTGATAGCCCTTTTGAGCCTTGTTTCCCTTTCCTTGTTTTGAAGCTCACTACAAGCCTTAAGTGAAAAACCATGATATCACCATATCCTTAAGGAATTTTGGAGCTTTGGAATTGTTTTGGGAATAAGTATGGGGGGTTTTTGTTTCATTGGACAACTTGTTTTGTTGGCTATGCTTCATGATGTATTTTGGGCCATACTTGATGTACATTGTATATTGGTTAAATGTTGGACATGCTAAATGAAATGTTGTTTCTCAAAGGCTATAGAGTAAAAATAAAAAAAAAAATATATTCGAAAAATAAAATTTCGAAAAAAGAAAAAGAAAAGCAATAAAGTTGAGTGAATAAGATCTTAAATGGCACAAGAATGATGAAACTCTTGGTTCTAATCTTCATGTTTAATTTTTATCTTTACTTCTTTTTATTTTCTTATTTTTTTCTTAATATGCACTTATTCCCCTTTGCTCCTCTATTCCTTTGGGATTTAGCCACTTATTCCATATTTATCCATACCTTGTCCTTGGCCCCATTACAACCTTAAAAGACCTTTTGATCCTCATGTGCTTGTGTTTGTGGGTTGATTGTCAATTTTAGAATCTTGCCAAGTCTATGTGGTGTTTGCTTTCATGGGTGCTTTGAGGGTAAATAGTAGCCTAGACACTTGAGAGATAGAGTGTATATCTTGTGAGGCTTTATCACTTTTCATTCTTGAGCTGATTAACTATTTTGCCATGATTGGGTTGCTTGGATGATTTTCATGAATGTCTTGACTTTTTGGATCTCCTTATGTTAGATGTTACCCATTCCTTTCATTCCTTGATGTTCATTGAGAAATATATGAATGTGTTTGTTTGTCTCTCTTTGATATCCTTGGATTTTGTTCTTTGTTTCATTTTGCCCAGGAGTGCAAAAGGCTAAGTATGGGGGGTTTTGATGTGCCATCATTTTCTTCTATTTTCTAAACCTTTTTTGCACCATTTTAATTACTGATTGGTCTTAATTGTCAATTAATCAGGCAGTTTTATTATTTGGGCTCATTTAGCTAATTTGATGTTTTTAATCTAATTTCAAGAATTAATGAAACATTGGGCTTAATCCGGATTTTGGTTATGGACTTGAAGAGGGCAAATTAAGCAGCGCTTACCTTAGTTAATTTCTAATTAGGAAATTTCGCAATTTTATTTTATGTTGTTCAGTGTTTATTTCGTTTTGGGCCAGAGTATTGTAATAGGGCCCAATGACTTTGAGTGACTCTTTTTAAATAGCAGCCTTGGGATTCGTGCAAGGTATTCTGTTATGCTATTCATTATTCAGAGCTTTTGTTTTAGGGTTTTCGTTTTTCTGCTTAATGATACTGTTCACGTAATGCAATTTTACGTTTTCTGTTCCTAATTACAATTTCGTTCTTGCTTCTTCTTCTACTCTCATTTACGTTCCTGTTTCATCTACGTTTCTATTCATTTACGTTTTTGTTCATTTACGTTTCTGCTTCATGTTTCATTTGTGTTTTCTGTTTGAATCCATGGAAGGCTAGATTTTCTGGTGTTGTTTCCTTTTGAGGACGAAGCCCAACTCTCTTTGAGGTTTCGCTTGAAATGTGGTTCCCTGGCAGTTTTCCCTTCACCAGTTATCCCAAATTCATGAATATTAATCAGTGCACGCTTCGTGTTCGATTAATTGCCTCTGAGCCTAACTTGCGTTCATGCTTAATGGACGAAGGGCTAACTGGTGTATGTGGTGCCTAATCACGTATTGACAACCCTAAGTTGATTTTCGCTTAGTAAATTGAAATAGGGTTGGATTAAGTGGTTGACTGTTAGGGACGAATTCTCCATAACCCAGGATAAGAGAATGGCTTCTGAATCAAAGGAAACAACCCGTTTTTAATATTAGTAATTTCGTATTCCAGTTTACTTGTTCTGCTCTTTAATCACAAAACAAACAACCCCCCCCCCAATCGTTACTGTTACTGCAAGTATATTATGAACATTTGGTTTGTCACTACTCGTTGGGAAACGACCTAGGATCACTTCCTAGTTACTGCATTTTCATGTTTATTTGATTCGGGTACGGCCTCGATCACCTGGGCCCCCAAAAGACTTAGGGGTGAAGTAACCAGCTCGCCTGGGTGAGCAAGGTTACTTTAGGTTGAAGCAACAACTCGCCTGGGCAAGCTGCCATGATCCCTAATGCCATCTTTTGCTATAAATAGGCATGAGGGAGGCTGAGTAAAGGGTTCCAAGGTCCAACATTGAGAGAAATCAGAGAGAAGAAGAAGAAAGAAGAGAAAAAACGAGGCTGAGGCACTACCAAATTGCTACCGTAATCGACTTCTACATCGTTCTTCGTTCGTCATCCGATTAGTTTTTGTTTTAAGGATTTGAATGCAATCTATGCACCCTTAGAGGTCTTCTTTCTTGTTTTGTGCATCTTCATCTCCTTCATCTATCATCAGTAATCTCATTTTTCTTCTTGTAAAGCGAGTTTAACTGGTCATTAGTGCCGCAAGTTATCTTAAAAAAAGGATTGATGATTAATAAGCAAAACCAAAATAAAACCAACTCATAAACTTCTTCATTTCATCAAATATCGCTTGAGATCATTTCAAGGTCCAATGCCATAACGATTCTCTTTACTTTTCATCAAACATCACTTGAGGTCGTTTCAAGGTCCAACGCCTTAACGATTCTCTCCGCTTTTCAAATTTTTAAAACATCGTTTCAAGGTCCAACGCCTTAAACAACTTTTGTTAGTAATTAAAATCGATCTTTCAAAAAACATAAAATCAATGTAACACACAAACTTTCGGACTTAAAGAACTGCGTAAGTCTGAATTCCTCATCGCACCTGAGGATACGTAGGAGCAAGGGCAACACCCTTGTCTACCCCTAAAAAATAAAAAATATAAAAAGGGAAAATACACAATTTTGAAGTCATATTTTGTACACTCGATTAAAGGCTGTCATCCCTTGTGACGAGTGTGTGGGGTGCTAATACCTTTCCTATGCGTAAACAACTCCCGAACCCTTATTTTCAAAATGCGCAGACCTTTGTCTTTTTGGTTTTTCTAGCATTTTTCTCGAATAAACGTTGGTGGTGACTCCCACGCATTTTCTTCATGGGAAGACGCACTTTTTTATTTCGCCTCGCCCTCCCGCCGAAGGGTAGGTTGTGACACACACAAAGAATTTATACGGGTTCGTCTCAACCACAAGACTATGTCCAGTTCTTATAGCCACCAAGTTTCAAATAACTTATCAAAGTTACAAGTATTGTTCACTGCCACTTTTGACTCTTACACTTGCAAACTCTACCCCAAGCTTGACTTAAAACCAATATCCTTTGTTTTATCAAGCCACTTCTCGCTCTAAACAAATCAACTAGATGTGTTGGAAGATTGTCCACTGGCTAAAGTATGACCATCTAACAGACAAATAACTTAGTGTAACACCCTTCTACCCCAAGACACATACACTTGTAATTTTTTCTAAATACGTTCATAGAAAAATTTAATTAAAAGGATGTATCAACTTAAAAAAAAAACTTATTTCATGGTAAGAGTATTACATGCCAAATATTTGTAAACATAGAGAAAACATATCAATAAATAACATGACTCCATGTTAAACAAATCTTGATGCTCTAAAGTCCATACAAACCATATTAAATAAAACATGGTGAAAAGCTACTCATTAATTTAATCTTTAGATAAATGAAAAAAACTTGTGTTTCAATGTTAAATTATTTCAGAGCATCCATAACCATAAAATTAATAGTAATATAAAGTGAAGAGCTAAACCTCTCATGTAGCATTATCATCATAACCGTATAGAGGCTAACCTGCAAGGGTGACATTCAACCCAAACACAAACAAAACAAACAAATGGCGAGTGAGATACATCGCACAATAAATTTAAAACATTAAGGGAGTCATAAAGATATAAGATATATTTATCATAACACAAGCATTCATCATCCAAATCAAACATTCCATACACAAATTCAAACACGAAATGTGATGTAGATTAGACCCGTAAACTCATATGCATGTGGTACCCTTTTGGAAAACACTGTGAATGTATCCCAAGAGTCCATGTAGTTGATAAATTGTCACACAATGAGCAACCTGACACTACCACTCTTTCCAAGATGACACCGTTGATGATGTGTTAGGGTGTTTCAACCTTGCAAGGATACTCCAACACATGTGATTAGCATGAGCTTAGAGAAGATTTCAAACTGTTGCACCCTCAAGGTCAGAGTCACTCAACTCATTCATGACCTCCCTAGTTAGGTTCATAAATGCCTTTCACTTCAAATCATATATGATGGTTCATAGACAATATGAACATGATTTATTTTTTAATTCCTTTGGAGATTCCTATCCCAAGGGGATTAGGTTCTCCTAACTTTTTTCGTAACACATATGCATACCATGACATATTTCTTTCACATATACTGGTGGACATCATGCATTCAGCCACAATATCAATCACAGGCACATTCACTCATTTACACAAAAATATCATCACATCACTTTATTCGTCAAATCATAAGTATAAGTGACATGTATCATATAACCACTCACTACAATATCAATATTACACACTCATTTTTCCTCCTATGTTACTATGACCTTACTAGAGTATAATAACTAGAGTTGTACTTATCCTATTAAGTTGGTTCTTATCTAATTAGAAAGATAAGACAGTTATCTACAACTTCTATGTTGACCTCAAAATTCCTTTCAATTGATTAGAAACCTAAAATTAAGAAATATACAAAATGGCCACATCATTCTTTCAGTTTAACATTTACTTACTAAAATTGCAATATATAGAGTTATATAAATCTTTTTTGAATGAAATCAAATCCCTTAGCTAGATAACATCTAGTGCTACAACTCTTATGAAGAACACAAAGTATAATTTTATCATTTGATTACATGTTTTGGTATTCTAAGTTAACATTTTCTATCAGAAAGTCAGCACTTGCGTCCAACATCAATTATCAATTCAATTTCAAGAATGTCAAAATGGAAAAACATCAAAACATCCAACAATCAAATTCCCCCAAATCATAACAAAGCAAAGTGTTTTAGGGTATTCACAACCTATCCAAGAAAATAAACTTGTTATAATCATAAACCTAAGATAATACATTCTACTTGTGGCTTATTACCACTCATACGACAAAAGAAAAAGAGAGAACTCACTCCCCCTAACCTCAAATACAACAATTCCTCAACAAGGAAAAGGAAAATTATCTTGTGATCACTCCCAAGAATGCATTGACCCAATGGCTTCATCCACCACGATCTCCACGACATCTCTTGCTATGCCAAAAACTTTGTTGTGATTTAAAACACAATCTCAAGCCATCTAAACTCCCCGAATTTAAAAACTCAAAGGAAAATATAAAAATATTGACTATTAGGGGCTTTGCGCCTAATGCTAAGCCCACTTAATTACTTGGTACATATAAGGTTTGTTGGTCTTCACTATGTATAGGGAAAGAAAGGGATTCATGGGGTTATTTTTCCCGATGTGGGACTTAAAGCGTTTATCATGATCAAGTGACCTACTTTGAAGCTAATTTTCTCTAAGATAGAAGCTGGTTTTGGTTTTATGTGATATATGAATAAATTGTAGCTTTTTCAACAAGCTTTCCAATGACACAAATAACACCTCAAATGAACAACTATAACACAATATACGACATGGTCTTTCTAGGGTTGTTATCATAAAACTAACACTAGACTTAGACAATTTTTCAAACTAACACTACTCTTGTAACACCAAATGTAATAATATAATAAAGACAACAACAACAACAATAACAGTATACACAAAATACACAATGTATAGGAACATACACACTATCACAAACATGCTTAGGACAAAAACAATAATATACAAATAATAATAACAAATATTTATGGAAAATATAGCAGAAGAGTCCTAATAAGAATTCTCTTTATGGTATATTCCTAGTACTCAAAACTTGGGGTGTTACATATGACACTTTTAGTCTTTTCTCTGAAGGTATACAAGGTGTTTTGAGAGCTTTGTTTCTTTACAAGAATTTACCAAAAGCTTTATATGAAAGAATGATTCACGTAAATGATTCATATCTTGTTTCTTCAAAGCTTCTTCTATATATAGCCTTCATCTCTAAGAATTTGTTGTCTCTCAACAGTTGGATTCTTCACTTGGTTCTTTGTCTAAGGTCTTGAGTCCATTGAAGCTTTTAATACTTGCATTAAATGCACGTCCCTTCTTCATGCCAAGTCCAAGCTTATATGATAGTGTACCTTGTACTTCACCAGGAAAGTCACTTCTTTCATCATAGCAGGTCTGTAATAATAAAGTGCTTCTTTTGATGAGGATTAACATCTTCCGAACTGTGGGCTTCTTTTATTCTTCATAGGACTATGACAAATCCTAGTAGAATATTTCATGCTTGAAAGAATCTCAGACATAGAGTATTAAATGAAGGTCTTAAATATACTATTAAATGATATATCATATCCTCTTATGAGTGCATCGTTTGAAAATTCAGACGCACAGAGACAAACTATGATCTGATATAATATCAAACACTACTTTTATCATTTGTATTTATTTGTATCTAACCAAAATAATTAGGAGTCTTGATTCATATTTAAGACATAAATGCCTTTTGACTTAACAACCAGTATATGTACTCATTTGAAACACTACACAACAACTATAGGCCCAATTAGTACATCAGCCAAATTGGTTGCATGGAAGTAGAAAAAATAAAGTTAGTATATTTGACAACTAGGTAACTAACTATATTTGACAAACTCCATTATTATAAATAAGGGGGATACACGAGTAAAGATATCTTCTAACTTTACTTAAATCTATTATTCACTCAATCACTTAAGTACCGAAATACCTTTATAGTATTACCCCCACCACTTGGAAGACCTTGATCTCGGCATATTAAATAGGAAATCAGATTGCTGGTGGAGATCGGTATAGAGAACACTTTCAAAGTCGTAAGAACATTTACCTTCTTAATTTGTTTATAAAATTTTAAACATCAGTGATTTTAGTATGCATGGGAGTAATAAAAAAAACTGAATTTAACTAAAAGTCCTTCTAAGATTCATGCACTTTGATGACATCTAGAAGGAAACAAGGTAATAACGAAAAAAGAAAAATAAAAATCAAATCGTTAATATAAAACAGTACAGTATCGGTTGAACTACAATAGTATGTTGCCTCTAATGCTTCTTAATTTCTTATTCGGCTTTTTCAATATTCAATGATGCGTAGCATGTTCCTTTGACTTTGAATGGCAATTAGAATTCAGCTACTTCCTGTTTAGCTTTTGGGAATCCTTTTTCTTCTGGAAAAAGTGTTTATCTTCGTTTTATTTTTTAAAGTTCACCACCGTGTGATTGATACGTTCCATTGACACTCAAATCACTGAGAATTGTAGAGATTTTGAATATAGGGGAAAGAAAGGGTAAAGCTACCTTTGATGCATGTGAGCCAAAATGTAGAGAACGAAATTTACAGAGTTATATACTTATATTACTCTACCAATTAAAAAAATTAGTTAATTTTAGATAGGAATATTAAATTTATTAAATAATTTATGTCATTTTTATAATTAAATATTTACTTTTAAATTATTTGGGATTTATCATTTCATTCCTTCTACTTAATTAGTTTTTTTACTTAATTAATTAATGTGTGTTAATT